>NW_025110842.1:1881591-2508789 GCF_015476425.1 Leptopilina heterotoma
CTGCCTGCCTGCCTGCGCAGGCAGCCGGGAAATTCGTGAAATTGTCCACACCACAATTTTCCGCTGGCGCGACTGCAATAAAATTACCGCCAAATTTGAATTTGAATAAAATTAAAAATTATTATTTAATGTTTATTATTAATAAAAATGAATATTAAAAACTTAGAAATACCGCAATATTACTATTTTAATGGATGATTCGTTATCGTAGTGAAAATAATTCCTCATTATTTTATATAAATATATCATATATATCATGAGGTATCCTAACCTTAAAAGTTATAACCGAGTGTCGCATGTTGGTAAGTGCACGCATATTTTAAGATCCTTTTATATAACTTTATATATTAAAGAAATTTAATTTAATTAATTAATTAATTGATATATTTTTCACTCATTTTAAAATTTTTCCTTTCTTTGTAAATACAATTAAATAATATGTTATTTAAAACTTTTCATTACAAATAGGTTAAGATGCTTACTGCGTGCTTTTTATATTCTTTAAAATAAACCAATATTCCTTTTTATTCATATATAATTGTGCTTTTTGTGCTTCAACATTTTTTTATCGTTTTCATTCTTATATTAATTAGCTTTTTCATTCAAACATTTTAATTTTTTCTGCTCCAGAACCTTTTATAATTTCTCAAATTAATTTTGTAATCATTTTATGCTTGTTGCTTTTCAGCTTATTTAGATATTATCAAAATGGCTGATTACAGTTTTAATGGTGTAAGTTAAAATATAATGATATTTGTCAAAGTAATAAATTAAATTTGTAGGTCGTAATACATTTATAAAAATTTTCAGATTTTGAAGTCAGTATATTGTGGCCTTTGCTTTACCAAATTTTCGTTTGAATGTATACACAAGCACGCATGCTTTGCCGGAGCAACAGAAGACGAATTATCTATCATCGGAAATGTTGTAAACCTATCAACTGCAGAAACAATTCATAACGTGAAATCAAAGGTAAGACATATAAGTTAACTGAATTAAATTTTGTTGATAAGAAAAATTCTGTCTAATAGAATAATAAAAATTAATTCAAATTTCTACTGTTGCAGATTAATGAATCAGAAATTTCAAAACAGAAAAACATAAATGGGCAAAATGATATTGAGCTTGCTGATAATGGTGAAGCCCTTCTAAGTGATACAAATCTTATCCATTTAATAGAATATGTAAAGAAAGAACCATGTATATGGAATTATAAATTGCCTATTAGTGCACGAAGTCCGGCTAAAGTTGCTGATTCTTGGATGAAAATTTCTCGTTTATTCAGAGGTAAAGTATATTTATATACTTAAGCATTTTTGAAAAATATAAAGTATAGTTTTCTCCTTGTTTTTATTTGAAAATTAATATTAGAATACTATTAACGTGACAATACTGCCATATAATTGAAAGACTGTTGTATTGAACGTTATTGCTTTGATTTATTTCGCAATGTTTACATAACAGAAACTTCAACTAAAGCGACAATGGACTTGCCGTATTATTTGAATGACTAAATAAGATATATTTCTTCATGTATATTATTTTGTGAAATATTATTTTAGATTATTATTGTTTGAATCCATTGAAAAATTGAATAATATTAAACTTTCTTTAATTATTCTAAAATACTCGCTTATTAGTTTAAAAAAGATGTTGAAATAAAATAAAAATATTTATTATCGCTAAACTTTAGGAATAATAAAAAAATCTCAATTCAATTGACTCTTTAAATAAGTACAAAATTGGTATATTTTTAAATTAATTATTTTTTTAATTGAAAATTTGTCGAAGGAATATCCATATTCTAATTAAGATAAAATGTTTTTAAAATTAAACACACTGCAGTTTGTAAAATGATTTTTATTTTTTCCATACAGGTTGGACTCCTGAAATTACTAAAAAAAGATTTTCAAATCTTAATTAAAACCTCCTACTACAGGAGAAAAAAATCTCCACCCAGCGGTTCTGGAGCTCAATATCTAAAGTCGTGGGCGTTCGACATTCACCTATCATTTTTAGATGATGTTAGAGCAGATGAATCTAGAGTGTACGTATTTATACTAAAATTATTATTACTTCTAATTCTAATAATCGCCCTTAATGTCATTCCTTCTTTATGTACCCACACGAAAATTACCTACTCATATTTAATAGTTTATGTTTAGTTTTGTTTATTTGAAAATATATATTTTTTAAATAATTTCTTTCAAACAATTAATATTTTGCCTTTTAAAAAAATATATTTTTATAAATTATATCAACTTTTTTTAAATATGACAATAATTAATTTTAACAAAATGTATCGGAATTTTCAAGTGTTTTGAAAAGTTTTTAACTAATTGTTTCTCAGAATTCAATTATTTTCATAAAAGTTTGCTTAATTACAATACTATTATTATTCAAAAATTCCAAAAATTTTTGCAATTTTTAACTGAAATTCTTCTTTAAAAAAATTATTTTGATCAATTTTAGGAAAATTTTTTTTTCTGATTTTGATTACTAAAAACGAAAGAAGTTTTTTTTGAAATAAATTTAATATTAAATTTTTCACTTCATTTTAAAAATTTAAAAATTAAGGCGGTATTTAATTTAAAACATTATAAATTTAAATTTTCCAAATTATTAACTAGAAACCTTTTAAATTTAATTACTATTTAACACAGAAAATTATTATTTTAATGCGGTGTATGGAAAACCATATTTTGATATAAAATTTCTAATTTCACTTTCATTTTGTAGGAGTAGATCGAATGTATCTTCGATTGAATTACAATCAAACTCTGATAGTAATTCATCACAAGAATACTTTTCCTGTTTAGAAGGTTCTGAGGATGAATTGCCAAAGGATATAAAAGATTACGGTTTTACAAAAAATTCTCCAGGTATTGTTAAATTAATTTTTTAAATAGTAGTGACGAAAGGTTTTTAAAGAGTCAATTTGAAATACACGAATTACGTAAAGATATTTGAAAAAAGAGGTAATAATAAATTACTTTTATAGTGTGAAGTTTCTTTTTCAATCGTAGCTATACTGTTTTGTGAAGAAAGTGTTCTTTATGAGTTTTTCACACTGAAAAAAAAATTTGACAAATTGTGCTTTTTATACTCAGGCAAATTTTGCCTAAGAACAAAAGCAATACACGCAAAGCAATTGTTTCTTTAAAAAAAAGTAATTTTTGCCTTCAAAAAAGGTAAAAATTGCCTTAGTTAAAATTTTTTTCTTTCAAAAAGGCAAAATTTGCTTTTTTTAAATAGAAACAATTGCTTTGTGTGTATTGCTTTTGTTCTTAGGCAAAAATTACCTGAGTAAAATGCACATTCTGTCAAATTTT
The DNA here is from genome assembly GCF_015476425.1 of Leptopilina heterotoma. Classification (NCBI taxonomy): domain Eukaryota; kingdom Metazoa; phylum Arthropoda; class Insecta; order Hymenoptera; family Figitidae; genus Leptopilina; species Leptopilina heterotoma. The sequence continues at coordinate 1,884,924 of NW_025110842.1, forward strand.
TTTTTCAGTGTATAGTATTCATCATTCATTACAATTTTACTTTTATAAAGTTTGAAATTTCTTTCCTGTAGAATTTAGCTTCAACTTAATTCCTCAAAAAATATTTACACAATTAAAAAAACTGTTTCTTATTGTTTTTAGGAAGAAAGCGTAAAGAAAAGGAGGATCCAATAGAGTCAGCACTTCTCCAATTAGTGTCAAATAAGTCAATGAAGGTAGACAGGAAGGAATCTCATTCTCCATTGCAACAGTGGGGCGTCTGGCTTGCAAATGAATTGATTAAGTTTGAAGACGAAACAGAAAGATTAGAAATGCAAAATTACATCACTTCGTACATAATAAGGAAACGCAGAGAAAGTAATTTATAATGATGACATTTTGTTTTTATCTTCGCTTAAACATTCTTTAACTTAAAACGAACCTGACTATAATATGAACCAAAGGCCAAGGAATTAGTGAATTTCTTAATGTTGTTTTATTTTTTCTTTTATTATATTTTAAGTTAGATTTAACGCGCTACGATAAAAGTGATAAGTGTAAGAGCGACTGATATAAACTTTTATTATTATTATTATTTAGTTCTCATTACAAATGAGTTATCAGTATTAAATATACTTTTAATGCCAACGCTTTTTAAAAGCGACATTCAGAAAATTGTGCATTTTAACACATTTAAATTGAGATAAAATACGATTTAATTTTCCAATCGTTTCTTTAAATTGGAGGTAACAACGCTTTTCAGCGTAATTGTTAAATGTTAATTTCATCGTAAATACAACGTATTGCAATATTTCTTACAAGTTATATAAATATTATACAAAATGTTGTTTAATTACTTATTTTAATAACTATAATAAGAAAAACGCGCATTATAGTAGACGTGAAATGTTTTATAAACGAGTACAAAAAGTTATTAAAGTTTATTTATCAAAAAACACATCACTTATTATTCAATGTTTTTTCTTAATTCGTTATAAAATAGTTCAAAAATTTAATTATATTTTTAAAATTTTAAGACAGATTTTTTTAATTTTTAATATTTTTTTAAAAGATTCAATTACTTGCTACAATTTGCATAAATCTTTCGAAACTATTCAATTATATTTCTTAATTATTACATTTTTTTGCAAAAATTCGTAATACTTTCTAATAAAATTTCACGAAAGAATTCAATTTTTTAAATTTTTAATAAAATTTTTCAATATAATCCAATTATATTCTAAAATTTTAATAAATCCTTCGAAACAATTCAATTATTTTTAGATGTTATAGTAAAATGAATCGCAAAAATTAATCTATTTTTATAAAGAATAAAATTGTTCTGAGGAATTCAATTATTAACAAAATCGTTTACATTCAATAAATGAAATGAAAGACATTTTTTGTAAGACTTTAATTATTTTCTATATTTTAATAAATTTCCTTTAATAAATCGTATTATTTTAGAGAAATGTAAAAGAAATTGATCATAAATTTTAATTACTTTTAAAATTTCCCATTAAAATTATTAAAAAAAACTTAACAGAATTTTGAGAACATATATCGCGGTTTTTGTTTTTTATTTTGCTGAGATTCTCTACCGTGAATCTTGATTGTTATTAAAATGAATTTAATTAAAAGAAAAACAATTCATTAAACAAAATAATTTATTGTACTGCAGGACAATACATATTACAAATAATTTATTGATATAGAATTTGTAAGAAAATCATTACTATACACATTTTTCGTATATTATAAAATATATACATTTTAATTTTTTATAACTGTTGGTGACAAAGCAAAACATTATTGTTTTTTTGTTTATCGAACAAAATTCTAAAAAAATCAAAAACAAAATAATACAAAATATTATTCAGAACATTCCTTCGTCAACTCTTTCCTGTTGCCATGGCACACTTCCTCGATTTAAAAAATAATCCATTAAAAGTTTTCTAACACGAATGGCACTTAAGTTTTGGACAAAATTATGTTGAAAAGGAGAAAAGGCGTCTATTTCTTGTCCGTTCCCCATCTGTTCCACAAGATTTCTTGGGCAATAATGCCTTTCGTCTTCAGCATACTGTAACTCTTCTTGTCGAAGGTAATTGTGAAGACAGGTAGCAGCGAGAACGATTTTTTTAATATTATCTTCTCTGGCATTAATAGGTTGGCGAAATATTCTCCATTGAGATGCCATAATGCCAAATGTATTCTCAATGGTTCTTCTTGCCCTGCTTAACCTGTAATTAAATATCCGCTGCTCATTAGGCATCCGACCAGTTGATCGACCGGGAAATGGACGCATAATATTAACATGTAGAGGAAAAGCTTCATCAGCCACACAAAAATACGGCAACATTGGTCCTCCAGGGTATAATTTAGAAGGGTGTGGAATTTTTAATTGTTTATTAAATAATTGTTTTCCAAAGTTGCTTTTTTGCAGAACTCCGCCATCACTTTCCCTGCCCCTTCCTCCAATGTCAACTATTATAAATTTATAATAGGCGTCACAAACAGCCAATAAATTCAAACTATGCTGCTTTTTGTAATTGAAGTTGGTAGAACCACTGTGTGGTTGGGCCTATAAATTTGGATTTAATTTATATTAATTATCGTTGTGTTCTGGTAATCTATTTGCAGTTTAAAGTTAGTTGTTTTTTATTTTTTGTTTCTTAACTTTTTAAATAATTTTTCTTTTCAATATTTTTAAATTTTAAATTAATGAAGGTATAGAATTCATTGAATTCTTTTAAAAAAATCTGAGAATAAATTCCTTCAAACAATTTTATTTATTCATGAATATAATTAAATTCTCGCAAAGAATTTTATTAAAATTTTTTAAAATCCTCATTAACTCCTTTGGGCGAATTTCTTTGAATTTCTAAATAATAGAGTTTCTTTAATAATTTTAATTGAAAATTTTCAAAGGAATTACAATTTTTGAACATAAATTTTTTAAAGTTTCTAAAATAATTCAAATTGTTTTAAAATAATATAATTTATTCAAGGAATTTTATTAAAATATAGAAAATAATTAAATTCTTTCGAAGAATATAGACGCGTATTTTTTGCTAGTTAGTTAATAATATCCTATAAAATAAAATTAGATTGCAGCAAGATTAATTAATCAACAGGGTGGCCACCAAAACTCGAGAATAAAATTCACGTCTATTTCCCGGTTTTTTCAAGGTTTTTAGGAAATTTTCAAGGTTTTTTTGGTGGTTCAAATCTTACTATAGTAATACTGAAAAAATACAACTATTTCCACATTTTTTATTACTTTTTATTGCCGAATTTTTATAGGCTTTTCTAACGATTCTGAACAATCAATCGTATATATTTTTAAAAGTTCAGGGTTGACACAAATATTTAATTTTATTTTTTCCTGATTTCCAGACAAAATTTTCACTTTCTCCCTGACCATAAAGAATATTCTTATAAGAATATTATTATAAAACATGAAGATATAAATCACTCCGGGTCTTCGACTCGGAGTGATTTTATAAAAATTTTAATTTCCATAAAATTTTTCAGAAAAAAAATTAAATTATTTACAAAAATTTTAATCAAAATTCATTGCAAGAAATCAATTATTTTCATGAATAATAAAATTCTTCACATGGTTTCAATTATTTTTAATTAAATTTTAAATAAATTTCTCGAAAAATAAAATTATCTTCAAAAATTTTTTGCAAGAATTAAATTGTGTACATTTTACAAATAACGAAATTCTTCGCTGAAATTCAAAAATTTTCAAAATTTACATTTTTAATACAAGTTTTCAAAAGAATATAATTATTTAAATAAAATGTAATAAAATTCCTTGCATAAATTCAATTATTTTTACAAGTAATAAAATTTTTCACGTGAATTCAATTATTTAAAAAAAAATTGATAAAATTCATTGTAAGAATTCCATTATTTTCATAAATTATAAAATTTTTCTAAGGATTTCAATTAATTATAATACTATTTAAATTGAATTCCTAGAAAAATAGAATTATTCTCTTAATTTTTTTGTAAGAATTTAATTACATTTCAAGAATATAATGAAATTCTTCGTTGAAATTCAAATATTTTCACAATTTACTTTTTTAATAAAAGTTCTCAAAAGAATTCAATTATTTAAAAAAATGTAATAAAATTCGATGCAGGAATTCAATTATTTTCATAAATAATAAGATTCTTTACATTATTTCAATTATTTAAAAAAAATTTGAAAAAATTCATTGCAAGAATTCAATTACTTTTATAAATTAATAAATTTCTTCACAGTATTTCAATTATTTTTAATACAATTTTAAGTAAATTCTTCGGAAAATGTCACTATTTTCAAAAATTTTGTTAAAATTCATCGAAAGAATTCAATTATGTATTTTTAAAAATTCATGCTTTAATGCTTTTAATATTCAATTATTATTTAAAATTTTAACTAATATTTATTTTCAAATCAATTTTTTTTGGAAAATTATACAAGAATTCAATTATTTAAGTACAAAAATAAATAATTTATTAAATAAATGAATGTTTTTCGAAACTAAATTATCATAGAGAATTTTATTAAGAAATTTGAATTTTATCTAGATATTTTAATAAAATTTTCAAGAATAATTAAATTTTTCGAGGAATTCTATTAAAATTGTATTAAAAATAATTGAAATTCTATTATGAGTTTTATTATTCATGAAAATAATTTAATTTTTGTACAAAAAGTTATTATTTATGAAAATAATTGAATTATTGCGAAAAGTTTGCTTAGAATTTTATCAAAAATTTTTTTTAAATAATTCAATTCTTTTGAAAAATGTTATTAAAACTGTAGATATTGAAAATCATTGAATTGAGATAAATTTTTTGAAAAAAATTGAAATTTTGCAAAGAATTTTATTAAAATTTTTGGAAATAATTGAAATTTGGAGAAGAATTTTATTATTTTTAAAAATAATTGAATTTTTATGAGAATTTTTTAAAATTTTTGAACATAATTGAATTTCTGCGAAGAATTTTATTACTTTTGAAAATAATTGAATTTCTGCAATCATTTGTAACTTTTGAAAAATTCAATTTTTTCCAGTTACTTAAATAAAAATCCCTGATTTTTCCCTGAATTCCCTGATCAAAAAATAAAATTTTAAAAATGGTCAAAAAAATTTTTTTTTAGTTTTAATAATATATATAATACTAAAATTCAAGGTTTTTAAAAAAATTCACGTCCAATTCACGGTTTTCAAGGTTTCAAGGTCCGGTGGCCACCCTGATCAATATCTGAATAATTAAAATATTTTTATAAATAGTATTTTTCACAAAGAAATATATATTTTCTATTATGACTTTATTTTAAGAAAATAAGCATTTTTTCAAAACGGTGTGCTTCTTCGAAAATATGAACGATAACGTTATAGAGAATTTTTTTTCTTTTTGTAGAAAATAATATTAATAATAATAATATTTTAATTATTAAAATGTCAATTAGTTATTTTTATAGGATTCTGCATTCTGTTGGATAAACCACCTTAATTAAAAATTTGAAATACTAATATAACTGTGTTCCAAAAAAATTACCTGCATTACAATGTGCTTTCCATCCATTGCTCCCCAGCAATGAGGAAATTGCCATTGGTCTTCAAAACCCTTGCAAATTTTCTTCCATTCTGCATTTGATTTAGGAACTGGCATTACTTTTGGCTGCAATTTTGTCCAAATTACGTCTAAAGTATTATAAATAATACTCTGGACTGTTGACTTCCCCATTCTAAATTGCATATGCAGCGAAGAAAAGGTTTCACCAGTGGCTAAAAATCTAAAAGTAAGCATAAGTTAAACTCCTGTAGGTGGAAAATACGGAAAGTTATATATTCTAATTAAAAAATGCTAAAAACAATTACGATAAAGTTGAGGTGAATGTATCATTTAAACTGAATCCCGTTCCATTTGTTTTAAAAGTACCCAAGGGGCACACGATAACTAAAAGGCATTAAAATGTTGACATCTACTCAAAACGATAACTTGAAGTTATGAAAAAGAGAAGTGTGCCCGCTAGGTATAAAAAAAATTTGAACCATTTTTTAAAAATTTGTAAACTCTAAAAATTAAACTAATGAGGTAGGTCGTTTTTATGCATAAATGCATATATAAAAAATAAAATAATTTGATTTAAATAACCTTAATGTCAACATTAATTTCGTGGACGGATTAATGATGTCCTTGCGAGTCGGAAAACTCACTAAAGAAGGACCAACTTCCTGTAGAAGGTTTTCATATTCTACAACGCTCATCCTAGTGTAAGATCTGAATAACAATTCGTCCACAATTGCCAATTCAGCTATTAGATTATTGTGTAATCCTGAAAAATTAAATAAATTGTAACAAATTTTTTTTTATTCATAAAAAATATAAATAGTCTAAAACCAATAATGACAGTAAGATTCAAGTTTAAAAATAGAAAACAATTTTTTATTACTTCTAATAAGTGTAGACATTAAAATTAACATTAATATGTGTGAATTAATCTTTGAATTTTAAAATAGCTTTGTCAATATTACCCTTTATTTCTCTACTCTTCCACAGAGGATGTACGCGAAACCTTCTTTTTTTTTTTCGACGCAAAAGACATAACATCGCTAATAAAATATTATTTTCATTATCTGATGAAGATGAATCGCTTGAGTTACAGTAATTTACTTCTATATTATCCATTGCTAAAAGATAAATAAAAATAAAATTTGCCATTGAGAAAAGAGAATAGAAACATGAGAATATATAATAAAATAAAATCCATTATCAGATGTATAAAATTAATTATGTGATTGTGAATTATGTTGAAATAATATTATTAAATTTAAATATAAATAAATTATAATTTAATTTGATTATATATTTTAATAATTAATATTAATTTGTGAATTATTTGATCTTGAAGTAAAAATGTTAGTGGAAAAGTCGTAAACATACTTTGAACTGTACTTGTGGTGTCTAATCACTAGTTTTCCGTAGTAGCTTTAATTACATTACTTTAATATATACTTAATATATGAAGTTATAATTATATAAAAATAATTAATAATAATATTATGATATGCGTGCACTTACCAACATGCGACACTTGGTTATAACTTTTAAGGTTAGGATACCTCATGATATATATGATATATTTATATAAAATAATGAGGAATTATTTTCACTACGATAACGAATCATCCATTAAAATAGTAATATTGCGGTATTTCTAAGTTTTTAATATTCATTTTTATTAATAATAAACATTAAATAATAATTTTTAATTTTATTCAAATTCAAATTTGGCGGTAATTTTATTGCAGTCGCGCCAGCGGAAAATTGTGGTGTGGACAATTTCACGAATTTCCCGGCTGCCTGCGCAGGCAGGCAGGCAGGCAGCAGAGCTGTGACCGTACCTTCAGACCAGGTCAAGAGAGCATAAAGTACGATTCACATGGCGTCGGGTTGCATTGTTTCCGCTTTACTTGAACGCAGTTACCGCACCCTGAACCAAGATGTCGCCAAAAAAATCTCCGAAATGTTTACAAAAATCGTGTTTCTAACGTTTGAATAACTCACAAAAGAAAACATTTTTTTTTCTTTTTTTACTATATTGACACCATTGACACGAATCGGAAAATGACACTTCTGTTTATTTTTCTGATTTTTTAAATCATCAAGTGTGTTTTTTGTCACATAACCTCAAAAGAAAAGAAAAAAAATAAGGGAAAAAATGGGTAAATTTTTTGAAATAACACGGAAACTATCGAATCAAATGAGATCACGTAGAAGAGTCGTTATCACTGGAATGGGCATTGTCTCTCCTCTTGGTTGTGGGATCGAGACATCATGGAAATCATTACTTGCCGGTAAATCCGGTGTTGTAAAACTCGAGGGTCCAGATTACGAGAAACTTCCATGCAAAATTGGTTTGATTTTTATATATTTCTCCTAATTTCCCTTGTTTTATTTAATTCTTTAATATATTCATTATATTTTGTTATTAGTTGGATTATTTATTATTTTTTTGGTTCTATATATACATGACTTCAATGTATGGGTGTAGCAATTTTTATTTTCTGACGAATTTTCATTGACGAACATTCCTAAAAAGTTTAATATCTTCCAAATTAACGTTTTAAAAACATTTACTATTCTAAAAATGTTTCTAGAACATTAAACGTTTTTAAAATTTTAATTTGTCAGACATTAAACGTTTTACGAACGTTCCTCGAACATGAATGTATTTATTGACCTTTCGGTAACAGAATAAAAGGCAGAGATTAAAAATGTTTTTCTAGTTAAAAATTTAAAAAAAATAGTTAAATCAACATATCTGTAAATTAAGAAAAAAAAATTTTCTGATTTCTATTTAATAATAATAATTATTGACTTTTTTAGGTGCCATCGTTCCAAAGGGTGATAAACCCGGTGAATTAAATTTAGAGGCGAAATTTACAAAAAGTGAACTACGAACAATGTGTAGAGCGACGGCGTACGCATTAATTGCAGCTGAAGAGGCATTAATTGATGCAAATTGGCGACCTGACAATGAAAATGATCGACAAGATACAGGCGTTGCCGTTGGCGTTGGAATGATTGATCTCGTTGATGTTTGTACAATGTATGAGACATTGAAAAACAGTTACAGTAAAGTTAGTCCATATTTTGTGCCAAGAATATTGCCAAATATGGCAGCTGGTCAAATTAGCATAAAATATGGATTTCGCGGGCCAAATCATTGCGTTTCAACGGCATGTGCAACTGGTGCTCATTCCATCGGTAAATGAAATTTTTATACATTTTCATCATATGAGAAGGTATATTTTATTCTTTTTGCTTTTTATCGATACTTTTTTAATGATAGAAAGCAAAAAGATAATAAAAATGATAAAAAGAAATCTAGGTTTCCATACACGAATGTATATTATTTCTTTTTTGAAGAAATTTAATTTATTGGTTGAAAATTCTTTTTTTTTAAAGAAGGTAAAGAATTGTTGGCAAATGGACAACTCGTGAATTATGGTGTACACTTGTGTTGAAATATCCTGAATTATCTTGAATTACTTTAAATTATCTTGAATTACTCTGAACTACTTTGAATTATCTTGAATTACTATAAATTATCTTGAACTTGAATTACTCTGAATTATTTTGAATTACTCTGAATTATCTAGAGTTGCTTTGAATTATCTTAAAGTATTCAGAATATTCTAAATTGATAACCTAGTTCAACGACGAATCCGAAAAAAAGAAATTTTCCACTGCTTCCAGGTGACGCTTTTCGTTTTGTACGAGGTGGCGAGACAAATGTGATGCTCTGCGGTGGTGCCGAATCATGTATTTCACCATTGGCAATTGCAGCATTCTGCCGTCTACGTGCCCTAAGTACGTCACGTAATGATTTTCCACACGAGGCATCAAGACCATTCGATCGTAGCCGTGATGGTTTCGTCATGGGCGAAGGTTCATCAATCCTCGTCATTGAGGAACTAAATCACGCTCTTCAAAGAAATGCCAAAATTTACGGCGAAATTTTAGGTTATGGTCTCTCAGGTGATGCGGCCCACTTGACAGCGCCTAGTGAAGATGGCAGTGGCGCCTTATTGGCAATGGATAGAGCACTAAAAGACGCTGGTTGTGAGAAAACAGATGTGACATATGTCAATGCACACGCTACATCAACGCCACTGGGCGATACAATTGAATTGCGCTCAATTGAAGCACTATTTGGCGAGCATACATCCAATGTCTTTGTCTCAAGTACAAAAGGTGCGCACGGTCATTTATTGGGTGCCGCGGGTAATTTAGAGGCTGCCTTCACAATTTTAGCGTTAAAAGAGGGAATTATACCGCCTACAATAAATTTACACGATTTAGACGCTGAGAGTACGCCATTGAATTTTGTGCCTAATGTTCCTAAGGAGTGGCCAATCACCGAGAGGAGGATCGCTTTAAAAAATGCCTTTGGCTTCGGCGGTACAAACGCCTGTCTCTGCTTAGCAGAATTCCGCGAATGAAGGCTTTGTAGGTTATGTTCGATAATAAGTAAACTTTACTTTTTCTTATAAAGAAAAATCGGAGTTTACTTCTAGTTTACACTATGTGTATATGTATATTGTAAAATAGGAAAAAAATGTTACTTGTAAAATATTTTTTATGTACCATGTTATATTGTAAATAAAATACTGCAATATTTTTATTATAATTATTAATGTACCTTTCTGACCAAAAACTTTTCTAATAAAGTTTCGCGTTCCCAGACTTGTTGTCAGGAATATAAACATAATTTGCAACCCAACAAGTTTTTAGACTTGTTGTCAGGAATATAAACATAATTTGCAGTCCGGTTGACAAACTTCTGTGCAAACCGTAAGATATTAATTTTATCATCAGTCAAGAGACACAAAATTCTCTCGTTGTTATGAATACAGACAAATAAGTTGATACAGAACGACAACACAAGTATCAAATAACTATTAACAAATATATTTAAACTCATAACAATTCTAAAGAAAAAAAATGTTGACATTGACACTGGACTAGATTTGTTTAATAATTAAAATCTTTTAATGGTAATAACCGTAATGACAATCTGACAATGTACACCCATGGCGGCCATTTTTTTTAATTCACTTCATGACCGCTAGTATCGCATAGCAATTTTAAATCCCCAATAAGGTAGTCCAAGTTGGGTGGGGGAAATTCAATATGGCTGACATCAGCTGATTTACCGGAGGACAATCAATGCATTGAATTCAATGGGACAAATCAGTTTTTTAACCATAACTTTTTAAATATTCATTTTTGAACCATAGTGTAATGGAAAATTATTCTTTATTTATCGAAATCTATTTTTTAAAACAATAAAACCAAAAAATTTAATTTTATTGTTTTAAAAAATAGATTTCGATAAATAAAGAATAATTTTCCATTACACTATGGTTCAAAAATGAATATTTAAAAAGTTATGGTTAAAAAACTGATTTGTCCCATTGAATTCAATGCATTGTTTGTCCTCCGGTAAATCAGCTGATGTCAGCCATATTGGATTTCCCCCACCCAACTTGAACTACCTTATTAAACAAAAATACGAGTCGAGCTATAAATATTAGGTTATGTCAAAGTCAATATGCAATTTTTACAGAATTTAAATTAAAAAATTCGCATCGACTTTAACATTCCATTAAAAAAAAAAAAATGTAGGAGTAAACAAGGGGAATTTGAAAGAAAAATCGTAATTAATTTTTGTTCATTTACTATGTATATAATATATAATATTTATATTTATATATATAAAACATACGTACGACAATAAAGGAAAGACAGTACAAATGTAATTTTTTCACAAGGTACGTAAAAATGTAAGAAATCCATTTATTTAAAAAAAGAAATCGACGGACTTTTATTTAAAAAAAAATTAATCAAACTCACGGGGTAAAAGTAACACAAAAGAATGTATATATACTAATACGGGGGCAATAGAAGCATTTCAAAAAGTGAAAAAAATAGTTTCAAAAAAAACTATAAATAAATCCAGGACAAAAAAAATGTAAAATTCTCTTTCCCGTCATAATCTTAGTGTTAAAAAATCATTTGTGATTAAAATTAAAAAAAAAAAATTTGTACGCATAATTTTTTTTTTTTTTTGTCTTTTTTTTTAGTTTTGTTCAATAAAAAAGTGAAAATTGTAAAAAAGAGAAGAAGAAAAAAAAATACTAAGAAAAGAAATTGTTCAAGAATCAATTCAAAAAAACGAAAAGATACTTTACACTGGAATGCAACATTTATTATTACTTTTTTTTATATTAAATTTGTTTCTGTTTTTCAATAAAATGACTATTTTTTTTTTATTACAACGATGATATTTATTTTTTTTTTTCATATGCGTGATTAATCGTGCATTTTTTTTTTTTTTTTATTAAATTCTCTTATATAGCACAAATTCTCCAAAAAAGTAACTAAAAAAATATTAAAAAAAAAAAACATGTAGATTTAAAAAAAGATTTTAAAAAACTAGTAAAAACCTAAATTTTTTTTTATTAAAAAAAATAGAAAAGAAAAAACAAAACTAAAATAATTAAAAAAAAAAATTCTCAATGGAAAAAAAGTCAATTTTATCGATTTAAAAAAAAAAGTTAGCTGCTTTGCGTTACTTTTTTTGTAAAAAGAAAAAAAAATCAATGAGGAATGAAAGGTTTACGATGATTGCACAGCATTTCAAAACTATTTTTCAGTTTCTCACGAAGCTCCTGTCTCTTTTCGAGAATTTGCGATATTTTCGACTGGAATTCCATCACATCCTCCATTGGTATGTAACTCTCGGTTCCCTCGTCCTCTGAATTCGAGTCCTTTTATTTTGAGAAATAAAAAAAAAGGAAAGGACGTTAATTTTCTATTTATATTGGGAAAAAAACTATTTTTTTTTGGTTATATTAGGAAAAAACGACTTTATATGAGAAAGAGAAGGATAGAAGATGATGGGAACTCTTTGCACATGCGCAGAAAAGTTCTGGGCATGCGCAATAGCTTTGTGTGTACTTTAAACATGCGCAGAAGAGTTCTGCGTCTCTGGGCATGCGCAATAGCTTTATGTGTACTTTTAACATGCGCAGAAAATAAAAAAACTTCTGAAAAATTATAGTTTCAACTTCTTTAAAACGATTCAATTATTTTCAGAAAATATTCAAAATTGAGCAAAAGAATTAAATTATTTAAAACAAAAATTGATAAAATTCATCCAAAATTCAATTACTTTCACTAATAATAACATTTTTCATAGAAATTCAATTATTTAAAAAAATAAAAATTCTAAGCAAATATTTAATTATTTTCATAAATAATAAAACTCATCGAAGAATTACAATTATTTTTAATACTATTTTAAATTAATTAATCGAAAAATTCAATTATTTTTACAAAAAAAGTTTTCCACAAGAATTCAATTATTTAAAATAAAATTTTTATAATATTTATTATATTTCGAAAAAATTTTATTTAAAACAATATTTATAAAATTGTTATGAAGAATTCAATTATTATCAAAAATATCAACATTTTTCACAGAAATTCAATTCTTTTTAAACATTTTAATAAAATTTTTCGCAATAATTCAATTATTCTCATAAATAATAAAATTCTTCTCTGGAATTCAATTATTAATTGAAAATTTTAATCAAATTCTTATCAACTGTTCAATTATTTTTATAAAAAATAAAATTCATGGCAGGATTTCAATTATTTTTAATACAATTTTACAAAAATTAATCGAAAAAAGTAAATATTCTTAAAAAATAAATTTCAATTCCCCGAAAAAATCAATTATTAAAAAAAAGGTTTTCTTAAAATTCTTTAGAAAAATTCAATTATTAACAAAAATATTGGAATTTTTCACAGGAATTCAATTATTTTTAAATATTTTAATAAAATTGTTCGATAGAAATGAATTACCTATTTTAAATTTCAATTTTAATTAATTTTTTTTTTGAAATAATTCAATTATTCTTTTAGACTTTAATAAAGTTCTTCCCAAGAATTCAATTATTTTTAAGAATAAGAAAGAAAAACAAAGATTATTTATTAAAAGATCAATTATTTTTCATATTATATAATTTATGGCAGAAATTTAATTATTTAGAAAAATTTCAATAAAATCAATTTAGAAGAATTTAATTATTTTTATAGATATTACAATATTTTCCGCAAGATTTCAATTACTTTTAATTAAATTTCTGGAAGAATTCAATTACAATTTTTAAATTTTTTATTAACATTCTTCGTAACAATTAAATTATTTTCGAGAATTGTGATAAAACTTTTTGTAAAAATTCAGTTTTTACAAATAATTAATTATTTACTTTTTAGTGTTTAAATAATTGAATTTTGGTAGAATTTCCTAATAAAAATTGATGAAAAAAAGAATTTTAGTTAAAGTTTTAGAAAATAATTAAATTTAGAAGCCTTATACAGTGGGAATTTTTTAAAATAATTCAATTTCAAAAGATTTTTTAATTGACATTTATTGAAGAAAACTTTTTTAAAAATACTAAAATTCTCGAAAAATAATTTACATAAAAAATTGTAACAAAATTAAAAATTCTGTCAAATTTCATTGAAATAAATTTTTTTATTTTAAAGAATTTTATTTTTTCTCTTTTAAAAATTATTTTCAAATATAATTGTAATTTTTCAAGTATTTTTAACTAAAAATTTAGAAATGTATTCAGAAATACTAATTAAATTTTAAAAAGGTTTTTAATTATTTGAAAATTGAAATTATTTTCATAAAAAAAAAAGAAATTTATTACAGGATTTCAATTATTTTTAATGCAATTTTACAGGAACTGCTAGAGAAATTTAATTATTACAAAAATATTAAAATTTTTCACAAGAATTCAATTATTTTCAAATATTTTAATAAAATTCTTCGAAAGAAATCAATTATTTTAAATACAATTTTAATTAAATTTTTTTTTTAAATAATTCAATTATTCTTTTAGATTATAATAAAATTCTTCCCAAAAATTCAATTATTTACGTATAAATAATTCTTCCAAAGAATTTAATTGTTAAAGATAAATAACAAAATTATTCCTGAAAATTCAATTATTTTTAAAGGTAATAAATTTATTCATTGGAAATTCAATTATTTTTAAAAATAATTTTCTTTTTGGAAATTCAATTATTTACATTTTTATTAAATTTGTTTTAAATAATTGAATTCTTGTGATAAGTTTTATTTTTGAAAAAAAAATTGAATTCTTCAAATTTATAAAGAATTTTATTTCAAAATTATTGAAATAATTGAATTCTCGAGAAAAACTTTATTATTTATGAAAATGATTGATTTCTTACGAAGACTTTTATATTCAAATTTTTTTCAAATAATTGAATTCCGATGAAAAAAATGTATTATTTGTGAAAATAATTGAATTCTTAAGAAGAATTGTATTGAAAATAATTGAATTGAATAGGAAAATTTAAAATTGCAATTTTATTAACTAAATCTTGTAACGAGTTTTGTCAAAATTTTTTTAAATAATAGAATTTTTAGAAGAATTTTATTTAAATTTTTCGAAATAATTGAATTTCTCAGAACTATTTTTTTCTATTCTTTGAATAAATTTGAATTCTTTCGATAAACTTCATTATTAAAAATTAAAAATAATTGAATTGGTGCGAAGAAAATAAAAAATTGGAAAGTAATTGAATTTCTGGGAAATTTTTATTAAAATTTCGCTTAAATAATTGAATTCTTTTGGAAAATTTTATTAAAATAGATATTAAAAATAATTGAAATGAGGAAAATTTTTGAAAATAATTGAAATTTTGCCAAGAAATTTATTAAATTTTTTTTGAAAATAATTTAATTTCGGAGAAGAATTGTATTATTTACAAAAAATTCTTGTCAATTTCATAGTTTGTGAGGCAAACAAAAAAGAAAAAATACACAAAAATTCAGAATTTTTCTTATAAATTCTAAAACTTGAATTTTTTCCAGTACTTTTCCCTGATTTCCCTGACTTGTGGCAACCCTCAAGTAAATATTTTTAATGAACATTGGGAAAAAGTGAGGAAAAATAAAAGATAAGGGAAAATTTGTAATGTAAATAAAAGAAGTTTCTTACCTCCAGCATTTGCATGAGTGTCGGTCCCTCGCATCGATGAATTCGCAATGATGAATTTGAATGAACATTGTTGCTCGACAATAATTTCTCTGACAAACGATTGCCACAATTTTCATCGTGATTACAAAGTGCATCGATGCAGGCAACATCGGAGCCCTCAGGTGTGCATGAAAATGAGCCACTGCTCACATAATTTTCCGATGAATAACCACGATCACGCGATGAATGTTCACTTGATGAACGACAATTTCTATCAGTCATTTTTGCAATAATATGCTCCTTCATTTCGGTCCACATATTATTTGGTCGATCCAACCATACATTGGTTAAATCATCAACAGAATTTTCGGGTAAATTCCACTGATTTACTTCTACGACTCCTTCTTCTTCTTCTTCTTCTTCCTCTTCTTCTCCCTCTTCCTCCTCCTCTTCTTCCTCTTCTTCAAATATCACTTTCTTATCTTCAACATTAACAACATTAACACTTTCTTCCTGCTCAATTTGTACTCGTAATTTTTTATCATTATCATTACTAATAAGCGTGGAATTTAATTTTAATTCCTTTTTCTCATTAACAATTTTCATTGATGATGATTCATTGTTTGTTTTTCTTGCCTCTGACTTATTCTTTTTCATTTTATTACCGGACGTCTTTTTTTTCGTTGAGTCCTTCTCGTGCTTTTTATTGGAAACATTATTATTATTATTGTTGTTGTTGTTATTATTACTACTACTACTATTATTATTATTATTACTATTAGCTAGAGATTTTTTTGGATTCGAGTTTTGTGTCTTTTCGGTGCTTGACTTTTTTAGGCAATCGGGACATTTACAGGTTGGTGGTCCTTTATTTTTTGGATCCAGAACTTGTAACTAAAAAAAAAAGAAAAACATATTTGTGATTTAAGAATAAAAAATTAATTTTTTCTTTAATTGTTAAAAAGATATTGGTTTAAATACCTTGTTCCTATCCATACTCTGTGTAACGGGTTTTAAATCTGAGCAAGTGCAGGTTTCTTTACTTGAGCGTTCACTTGAGCACTGAAAATAGAAATTTTATTATTCTTTTTGTCCTTTTGCCTCTAGGAAATAAAATAAAATTTATTTCTCCTCTTTTTGCATTTATTAAATATAAAAAAAAAATGAAAAAAGTATCTACATACTGAAAAAGAAAAAGATTAACGAAAAAATTTTAAAAAATAAAGAAAAAGGTAAAAAAATAATAAAAATAAGAAAAGGCAAAAAATAATGAAAAAATATAGAAAACGGTAAAAAATGATAAAAATAAAAAAGGAAAAATAGTAAAAAAAAAGAAAGAAAAAGGTAAAAAATAATAAAAATAAAAAGGCGAAAAATAATTAAAAAACTAAAGAAAAAGATACATAATTAATGAAAAAAGAAAACGATTGATGGAAAAAATACGCACTTCGCATGTATTTTCCTTTTCTTCAGCCTCAAAGCGACGTTCCTTCTTTTTTTTTCGTTTCAGCCTTAATTTTTCCTGTCTTTGTTGCTTCGCTATTTCTTTTCTCGTTAATTCCTCGTAGAGAAGTTCAAGTTTTGTTACTCCTTGCTTGGCCTCGACAGCCATCTGTTAAATTAAATAAATCAAATATTATTATGAATAATGAATCTAAATAAAATGAAAATATTGATTAATAAATAAATACTAGCGAAAAAAACTTTAAAAAGAAGAAATAAATTTTTAGGTCGAAATTAAGATTTTTTTTTTTTTTTTGTTGATGTGAAAAGAGAAAAGAAGAAGCAATAAATAAATAAAAAGCCTACCTCGAAATTTCTGGAGAGCGCTTCAACGGCAACAGCAGCGAGAACTTTACAAATAGTCTCAGCTTCCTTGAGGCGTCGATAAATTTTTAGTAATCTTTCTGCCACGCAAATTCCTAAACAAGTAACAACTTCCTCCTGAGCTATTTCCAAAGTCTTCGCATGACGTTCCCTAAAAATAATGGAAATAATAATTATTAGAAATTCAATTATTAGTAATTCAATTATTTTAAATACAATTTTAATAAAATTCTTCTCAAAAATTCACTTATTTTTTTCAATTTTGCAAAAATTCAATTATTTTTAGAAATAATACATTTTTTTGCAGGGATTCAATTTTTTTTAAAAAGGTTTTAATAAAATTCTATTCAAGAAATCAATTATTTTCCGAAATAATTAAATTGTCGATCTATTAAAAAATCATTGAATTCTTCTAAAGTATTTATCAAAAAATCTAAAAATAATTAAATTCAATTTCAAGAATTTTATCAACATTTTTTTCAATAATTGAATTCTTTCGAGAAAATGTAATTAAAATTGTATTGAAAATAATTTAATTCTTGGCAATATTTTTATTAAAATTGTTTAAAATAATTAAATTGTTTTGAAGAATTTATTATTCAATATTCATGAAAATAGTGAAGTTTTTTTAAAATAATTTTTACTGAAAATTTCGAAAGTAATTGAATTTTATTAAGAATTCAATTATTTTCAATATTTGTAATAAAATTCTTTGCAAAAAGTCATTTTATAAATAATAAAAATCTTCGTAAAAATTCAATTATTTTTATATAAATAATAAAATTCTTATCAGGATTTCACTTGATTTCAATACAATTTTAATTGATTTCTTTGAAAATTTTAATTTCTTTTTAAAAATCTTGTAAAAATTCTCCGAGAAAATTCAATTATTTTAAAAAATAATTGAATTTTTCACAGCAGTTCAATTATTTAAAAGACTTTTAATAAAATTCAATTATTTTTAAAAGTAATGGAATTTTCGCTGAAATTCAATTATTTTAAATACAATTTTAATTGAATTCCAAAGGGAAAATTAAATTACTTTTAAACATTTTTTTTTAAATTCTTCCAAAGAATTCAATTATTTTTGGAAAATTTCCATAACAATCATCGAAAATAATAGAAAAAAATAATTAAAATATTGGCAAAAATTCAATTATTTTCCTAAATAATGAAATTCTTTGTTGAAAATTCAATTATTTTCGTAAATAACAAAAATCATTCCCGAAAATTAAAATTTTTGGAAACTTTTGATAAAACAGAAACAAAAATAAAAATAATTTAAATCTTCTCAATAATTCTATTATTTTCGTAAATAATAAAATTCTTCGACAAAAATTCAATTATTTTCTGGAAATAGTAAAATCTCTTCGACAAAATTCAATTATTTTCAAAAATAATAAAATTCTTTGATAGAATTCAATTAATTTTGGAAAATTTTGATAAAATTCGTCAAAAAATAATAGAAGAAAATGAAGAAAAGCTTCGCAAAAAATTCAATTGTTTTTGGTAAATTTTTTATAAAATTCTTTAAAATAATTAAATTGTTTTGAAAAATTTATTATTCAATATTCTTGAAAATAATGAAGTTTCTTTTAATAATTTTTCATGAAAGTTTTGAAAATAATTGAATTTTAAGAAGAATTTCTTTTCAGTTTTTAAAATAATCGTGTTTATTATTAATTGCAATTAACGATTTTCCTATTAAATTCTATTAAAATTATTCATAGAAAATTAAATTCTTTTAAACAATTTTATTAGAGTTTTTGTAAAAAAATTACATTTTTTCTTTTTTGAAGAATTTAATTAAATTTCGTGAAAATAATGTAATTTTTTTAAAAGTAATTTTAAGTGAAATTTTTGAAAATAATTGAAATTTACAAAAAATTTTATTAAACATTTTTGAGAACAATTGAATTGTTTAGAAAAATTTTATTACAATTTTCAAAAATAATTCAACCTGTTAGAGAAATTTTAATAAAATTATCTTGAATATAATTGAATTTTTTTCTAGAAAACATAATTAAAATTGTATCTGAAAATAATTGAATTTCTCAGAAGAATTTTAATATTTACAATTAAAATAATTGAAATTTTATTAAAATTGTATTGAAAATAATTGAATTTAAATAATATTTTTAAAAATAATTCTATTCTTTCGAAGAAATTTAATTCAAATTGTATTGAAAATAATTGAATTCCTCCGAAAGATTTTATTATTTATGAAAATATTTTAATTCTTGCGAAGAATTTTCTTATTTATGAAAATATTTTAATTCTTGCGAAGAATTTTCTTTTCTTGAAAATAATTAAATTCTTGCCGAGGATTTTACAATATTCATAAAAATAATTGAATTGTTTCGAAGAATTTTATTTGAATTTTTGAAAATAATTGAATTTTTTTGAAGGAATTTTATTCAAAATTTTAAAATAATTCCGCGCGTATCATTTGCTAGTATAAAAAAATGAAAGAATTTAATAAAATAAAAAGGAAAAAATAAGAAAAATAGTAAAATGAAAGAATAATTAAAATAAAAATGAAATAATAAGTAAAATATAAAAAATGAAAGAATAATTGAAATAAAAATGAAAAAATAGGTAAAATATAAAAAATGAAAGAACAATTAAAATAAAAATGAAAAAAATAAACAGTTTTTGTTTTCTCACCTTCCTATAATTTCCGGTTGAGCTCGGCCAATAATTGTGTGAATATATTCGGTATTTATTGGCAAGTGAACGTGACTTTCGGCAGTGCAACGTTTTATTCCCGCGTATAATGTGGGAACGAATCCTTTTTCCTTGGATGGATCCGCATCCGTCATCAATAGGGACGAGGCTAATAAAACTTTTGTACGACATTCCGAACAAAATCTGTAAAGACAAAAAAAAAAAAAAAAAAAAAAAAATCAGAAAAAATTATTATTTGAAAATTTACTAGAAAAAATTATATTATTAGAAGAAAACAAATTTTTCAAAAACGAAAACAGAATTCAGAAGAATTATTTCTATTTTTTAAATTATTAGCAGAAAATTAAGAATGAAAAATTTTAATATTAGAAAAAAAGCAAAATCAACAAAGAATTGCTTTTTTATTCTGAAAAACAAAAGATCTTTGAAAACAAAGATGTTTTCTTTGTTGATTTTGCTTTTTTAAAAAAGCTTAAAAAAATTTATTAGTATCTTTAAATTATTATGAAGAAAATTTTATTAAATTATTAGTATAAAAAATTGTCGTTAGTTTGAAAAAGTGTAAAAGTTTTATACTAAATTCTTGAACGTCCGAGTGGTTTTAATAATAAGACAGAGAAAAAAAAAAGTTTAATTGGTAAAAAATGATAATTAGTATAAATTTTGGAGGATTTTTTCTTTTCTTCGAACCTGTGTTTCCTGAGGTAAGTTTCGAGAGTCGCGTCCAAACGTTCGCTCTCGATTAGAGTGATTTCCTGACGACACGGTTGTTTCATGCATTCCCAGACCTCTCTACATGCATTAGGAGGTGGCCTCATTCGTTGCACTTCCAGTGTATGTAACGCGCATCTGTGCGATTTTTTGCTCCTCGTTTGTTTTTCCACAAATGAACTCAAACGAGCGCTAAATTGGAAAACAAAACCGGAAAAAATTAGATTCAAATTGCACTGAATTAAGAATTGAAAAGTAAATTAAAATTAAAACTACATTTAAATAGAAACTAAATTAAAATCAAAGCTAAATGAAAATTAAGACTAAATTAAAATCAAAACTAAATGAAAAATAAAACTAAATGAAAATTAAAACTAAATGAAAATTAAATGAAAATTAAAACAAAATGAAAATTAAAACTAAATGAAAATTACAACTAAATTAAAGTTGAAACTAAATGAAAACTAAAACTAAATGAAAATTAAAACTGAAATAAAATAAAAACTGAATGAAAATTAAAATTAAATTAAAGTTGAAACTAAATTAAAACTAAAACCAAATAAAAATTAAAACTAAATGAAAATGAAAACTAAATGAAAATGAAAATTAAAACTGAATAAAATGAAAACAAAATGAAAATAAAAACTAAATGAAAATTAAAACTGAATGAAAATTAAAACTAAATGAATTTTCAAAAGAGAATTTTCATTAAAAAAATTTAAGAAAAAATTTAGTTTTTATAAAAAATTAAAAATTTTTCAACATAAAAAAATGCAATTCAACAATAAAAATAAATTTAACATTTTAATAGCAATTTAATGAAATTAAAAATTTTGCAATAACTGAAAAATCAAAAAAAAAAAAATTCCCAAAAAATAAAAGAGTAAAAAATGCAATTTTCTTGCAAAAAAAAAAAAAATAGAGAAAGAAACATAAAGAAGAAAAGATTTTAATTATTGCTCACCTGTGTTTGTGTAAAATTGTGCAAAGCATTTGGGGCGATTCGAGAACTTCATCTTTTAAGGTTAATATATATTCTGTCGTGAACATTAATGGATCTAAAACCGGATGTCCCGCTTCCAACAGATCGAAGAACAATCTTTCCGCACTGCAAATTTAAGAAAAAGAAATTTAATTCCAACCATTTCACACGTTGGCAAAATAAATTCAATTATTAATTTCAATGAAGAGAAAAAAAATGTCTCAACAAACAAATATTAGACTTTATTAATTAATAATAAAAATAATAATAAAAAAACAAAAAATAATAATAATAATAACAAAAATAAAACAAAATAATAATAAAAATAATTTTAAAAAATACTATTAATTAATAGCAATATTAATTATTAATAAATAAATACAACTTTTAGAAATTCTATAATTAGTGTTTTTTTATAATTGAAAATAATGATTTATTATGATAGATATATTTATTACAATTTGCAAATAATTAAATTATTAAATAATAACTAATTAATTTAACAAGTAATTAAATTAATTAATTGAATTAACAAGTAATTAAATTAATTAATTGAATTAATAAGTAATTAAATCAATAACTAGTTCAATAAATAATTGAATAGTAAAATTAATATAAAATTAATCAGATAAATAATTTAATTAATTAATTATGGCGCGCCTTAATTATTAAGTAATTAAATCAATAAATGATTCTAAAAATAATTGAATAATGAAATAAATATACAATTAAATAGATGAATAATTAAACTAATTAACAATAAAATTAACGAATAATAAAATTAAAAAATAATGAAATCAACAAATAAAACTAATAGACAATTAAATTATTAAATAATTAATTTTTTAATTCAGTAATAAAAAAATAATTTTAACAAAAATTATAATAAACTGTCATATAAATAAGTAAATAAAGAAAACTGGAAATATTAAAAAATGTAAATAACTAAAAGTAGAAAAATAAATGAATTGAAAAATTTTTTTCTATAAATAAATAAAATTAAAGAAATAAATAGTTATAAGTAAGTAAAAGTAAATAAATAAAAGAAAATTATTAAATAAATATCAGACTTCGCACTCGATAATAATTAATTTTAAAAAAGTAGTAAAAAGTAGCTTTCAAACTAAAAAAGGAGTAAAAAAGTAGCTATAAAAAAATTAAACTTATCGACCAAAATAAATTCGTTCTAGACACTTTACAAATTTTTTTTTTTTTTTTTGAAAATAATTAAATTCCTAAAAAGAATTTTATTATTTATGAAAATAATTGAATTCTTGCAAAAGATTTTATTAGAATTTTTAAAAATAATTGAATTTCCAAGTATAAATTTATTATTTTTAAAAACAATTGAATTCTTGTGATGAATATTGTTATTTATGAAAATAATTGAATTCCTGTGAAAAATTCCTGTAAATATTTTTACAAATTTTTGAAAATAATTGTATTTCTGTAAAAAGTTTTACTAATTTTTAAAAATAATTGAATTCCTGTAAAGAATTTTACTAACTTTTGAAAATAAATTGAATTCTAGCTTTTGAAAATATTTAAATTCTTTCGATGAATTTTATTATTTTTGGTGGCAAATAATTGAATTCATGTGAAGAATTTTATTAATTTTGTCAAATAATTGATTTTTTTGAAAAATTTTTATGAAAATCTAAAAGAATAATTGAATTATTTCAAAAAAATTTAATAAAAATTAAATAATTGATTTCTTTTGAAAAATTTTATTAAAATATTAGAAAATTATTGAATTTCTTTGAAGAATTCTAATATTTTTTGAAAATAATTGAATTCCTGTAAAGAATTTAACGAAAGATTTTTATATGTATTTATAATTGAATTGAATTACTAATAAAAAATTTGATAATTTTTGAAAATAATTGAATTTATTTGAAGATTTTATTAAATTTTAAAAATAATTGAATTTCTGCGAAGAATTTTAATAATTTTTGAAAATAATTGAATTCTTCAGAAGAATTTTATAAACATTACTTTAAAAAATTAATTTTTTTGAAATATAATAAATATTCTGCAAATTTCATTTTCAATAATTAAATTCTTGTGGAAAACTTTATTTGTGAAAATAATTGAATTTTTCGATTAATTAATTTAAAATAGCATTAAAAATAATTGAAATTCTGAGATGAATTTTATTATTTATGAAAATAATTGAATTTTTGCTTAGAATTTTATCAATTCTTTTTTAAATAATTGAATTATTTTGCGAAATTTGATGAAAATACTAAATATTGAAAATAATTGAATTTCGAATATTTTTGAAAATAATTAAATCGTTTTAAAGAATTTGAGACAATAATTTTTGAGAATAGTTTTGTTATAGTATTAAATAAATAAAAATAAAAAAATAAATAGTTATTAGTAGATAAAAGTAATTAAATAAAAATAAAGGAAAAAGAAAAAAAAAATTAAAACTAGAAAAATACTGATTAAAGTACAATAATAATAACAACAACAAAGTGTGTAAAACAAATAACAAAAAAGAAAACAATCGAAAAAAGAGTAAAAAAAAACAAAGGAGTTATTAATAACAATGCAGGAAAAATTTAAATATTTGGAATAATATTCGAATAATAAAAAAAAGAACAACGAAATAATTATTAATCACCTTTTTCTGCAACCAACGCAAGGAATTGTTTGTCCCAGAATTGACAAGAAATCCTTACACGTCACCTCAAACGAAGATTTTAATTCCTCTTTCGTGAGTGTATTTAATTTTCTCGTAAAATCCTCGAGTTCCTTGCCACGTACAAGTGGACTATCACAAATTGCTCCCAAACCATTAGCATCCATAATTAACTGCAAAAAAACCCCCCCCAAAAAAAAAGAAAAATTATCGTTTAGATTTTCGCCGCAAAAAAAAAGAAAAAGGCGTCATTGAAAATCAAATTTTCTCTCTCTCTATTATTCATTACTTTATCATTTAACAAATGAATATTAATATTTTATTCTCCGATTTTTTTCAAAAATTCCAGAGTCTATACACTACAGTAAAACGAAATAAAACAAATTCAAAAAAAGAAAACGAAAATTTTTTAGGTTAGGTTTACAAAACACGAACATTGGCATATAATTTGATTACGTAATTATCTATAAAGTTAATTATAAAGTAAAACATTAAATTTTATCCCTTCGCAAAAAGAAATAGCATTCAATTTTTCTTTTTTCACCCAAAAAAAAAATAGAAAAAATTTTTTTTTTTACCGTTAAATTTTCATCGATATCCAATGGCATTTGACGTCGTTTCAATTCAGTTGGACTATCACCATGCCAAATATCCACTAATTTTGCCATTATCACGACACTTTTTTTTTCTTTTGTTTCGAAAATGCACTAATTTTTTTGCGCACTGATTTTTTTTATTAAAGAAAAACTCTGTTGGCGAAAGAATTTTCAACTTTCAGATCACTATATATATGTATACATATATATATAATGAAAATTAAGCCGCGATAGGAGAGGGGGGGAAGAGTATTTTTCTATCTCGATTAAAAGAAACACGGGTTTTTTATTTATTTATTATTTGTAAAAAAAAACACACTATTTCTCTTCTTTTCAAAATGAGAAAAATGAATATAATAATGTCACTAGTCTGCCATTTGCAAGGAGTTTCGAGTTGTTCTTTTCCGTTCTTTGATTCTTTCACTTCCGCCCCGATGGAAATAATTCCCCTCTACCCATCCCTTCTTCTCTCTAGAAACCCTGTTTTGCCCCACCTACTTTTATTCATCAAGGTTTTTCTCTATTTTCCTACAAAAATGGAAAATAACTTTTTTTATATTCGTTTCGAGTTGAAGGGAGGGGATTTTTTAAATAAATTCAAATTTGACTTCTTTTTTGTTTGTTTTGTAATTTTTTTGATTTTCCGTTTTGTAAATTTAGGCACGTGGCAAATAAACGAAGCGGCCTAACTTATCAACGAGAGGAATAAAATGTTTTTATGCACGTGGTTACGAAAAGTTGATTGAAATTTTTTTTTATTTTTTGCTGTTTTTAACGATTTTTTTTGAGGTTAGAATTCCTTTTTTCGTCGATTTTGCAAAATTTACTATTTCTCGCTTGTAGTTGTTGTAATTAACGGAGAAAATCTCTGAAAATGTGAACTTATTTCAAATGCGCTCGATATTTACCGCTTGACATATATTTCATATTTTTGACATTTTTGACGTTTAACATAACCTCAAAAAAAAACTTCCCTCGGCCTTTCTGGTCTAAGAATATGTAAAATTTGACACTAAGTTAAGTTCATTAATTTATTTTAATTTATTTTTTGTTATTTTTTTCTCTAAAGAAAAATAGAAAGGGAGAAATTTATAAAAAAGAATTTTTTTAATTAAATTTATTCAATTGAAGGAATTGAAGTAAATGAAGTGAATTTACGAGATTTACAACAAGAAAAAAATTGTTATCAGTTAAAAAAAATATGTTTACTCGTTTTTTATGGATTCTACCAATTGTTGTCGGTGTTTATGTTATGATTTCGAGTAATTATTTACTGTCAATTGAAAAGTATTTAACAAAGTGCCTCGACGATTTTACACAGTTTATTAATGACGATGATGATCAACAAAACAATAACGACAATGGAGTGAAAAATGTTGTCATTAATAATGAAGAGAGAATTTGGACTCGTGAAGAATTGGAGAAATATAATAATTTAGAAAATGGATTGTATTTGGCAATTTTGGGTAATGTTTTTGATGTTACAAAAGGAGTGAAACATTATGGACCCGGCGAAACTTATTATTCATTTACTGGTAAATTTATTTATTTCTATTTACTAATTACTGGTAATTAATATCTCATTGTTACTAATTAATTATTAAATAACACTTTTTTTAATATTTTAAAATATTTAACATTATTATTAAAATCATCATTCTTTTATTTACTAAAATATTACTAGTAAATTCTTTACAACAATTCAATTTATTTTCAATACAATTTTGATAAAATTTCTCGAAAGAATACAAACAATTATTTTTTAAAATATTAATTAAATTCCATTATTTTCAATAATTTTCATGAAATTCTTTTTAAAAATCATTATTTTCAAAATTTTGAATAAAATTCCTTCAAAAAATTCAATTATTTTCAAGAATTAAAATAAAATTCTTCGTAACCATTCAATTATTTTTATGAATTTATAAAATCATCGGCAAGAATTTAATTATTTTCGCATAAATTAATGAGAAAATTCTTCGCAAGAATTAAAATTTTTTCGCATAAATAATAAAATTCTACAAAGAAATTCAATTATTTTCATAAATAATAAAAACGTGTTTCGGAGGAATTCAATTATTTTCAATAAAATTTTAATAAAATTTCTCGAAAGAATAAAATTATTTTAAAAAATATTATTTAAATTCAATTATTTACTAGAGTTTTAATAAAAATTCAATTATTTTCAACAATTCTGATAAAAAATTCTTGAAAACAATTCAATTATTTTTATAAATTGTAATGAAATTTTTCTAAACAATTCAATTGTTCTCAAAAGTTTGTGAAATCCTGATAAGAATTTTATTATTTATATAAAAATAATTGAATTTTTTTTACGAAGAATTTTACTAACAATTATTGTAAATAATTGAATTCTTGATAAAATTCAATTACTTTCAAAATTTTCAGTAAAAATTATTTAAAAAAAAAACTCCACTGTTATTATTTTTCATTATATTTACTATTTTTATTATTTTTATTTTTTATTATAATTATTATTTTTATTGTTATCATTTTTAAATTATAATTACCATTTTTATTCTTATCTTTCTTTATTATTAAATTACTATTTTTAATTTTATCTTTTTTTTTATTATAATTACAATTTTTATTTTTATTTTTTCATATTATTACTATTTTTATTATTATTTATTAAGTAATATTTAATTAATATGATTCACTAATAATTAAAAGTAACAATAAAAATAGTAATAATAATAATAAAAATAATATTTAAAAATAATTAGTAATTAATAAATTTTTTAAATTAATTTAATATTTAATTATTTAATTTCGTAAATTATATAATATTTTGTGAATTTAAATTTTCTTCGACGATTAATAACCAAAAAAAAAATTGTTTTCAGGCCGCGATGGTTCATTGGCATTTATAACTGGAGATTTTTCCGAAAATGGAATGAAAGACGATATTTCCAGTTTAACGCCGCAACAAGTAAAAGCTCTCAATTCGTGGGTAGATTTTTACAAAAAATCCTATTCTTACAAAGGTAAAGAAGAAAATAATCCTTTTTTTCCGTCGTTATTATTAATTTAAACTTTTTTTTTTCTTGACAGTGATTTTATTTTATTCTTTAATTAATTTTTAATTCCTAATTTTTATTCTTCGAATTTTTTAACAGGCAAATTAATTGGAAATTTTTACAAATCCGATGGAAGTCCAGCCGTTGGATTTCACTATCTCGAAGCAAAATTAAAGCAAGCCGAAGAAAATGAATCGGCGGAAGCTGAGAAAAATCGTATTTTTCCCCCTTGTAATGTCGAATGGAAACCGGAAACTGGATCTCGTGTTTGGTGCACAACTTCAAGGTCTTCTTTTATTATTAATTTTTTGTTTGATTTCTTGATTTTTCGATTTTTTAAAATCGACCGAAATTATTTATTTTCAAATAATTTTTTTACTGTTTTGAATTTTTGTCGTTTAATAATTTTTTTATTTGCATCTCAAAGTATAAACTTGTCTTCACAAGAAAAATACTTTTCTTTAGCGTTGAATTTTAGTTTAAATAAATAAATCAACTTCTTTTTTGCTTTTACTTTTTTTTTTTTTTTGTCAATGAAATTACTTTTAATGATTAAAAATAAGAAGAATATTTGTTTGAATTTTCAGTGGGGGAATTTATCGCGACTGGAGTGGAGTGCCAAGAATGTATTTTGAAAATCCATCATCAAAACAACACCGTTGTGCCTGCGTGAATCTCGAGAGTCGCGAATATCGCGAGAATAATGCAAATTTTCGCGAATTCATCCAATGCCCTCGAGATTCTACTTCCTGTCAAATTATTCTTGATAATTGATTTATTCTCTAAGAAGAGAAAAAAAAAGTTTTGCCGTCCATAGATTTAAAAAAAAAAAAGAGTTAGAAAAATATTAATGAGAGGAGATGAAAATAAAAGAGGGAAAATTTACAAAAAGAGAGAAAATAGGACTAAGAATTGAACAAAAGTGCAAAAAGAATGTTGAAAGTTTATTAATTTGTAAATTTTATTTAGAAAAGAAAATGTATATAAAAGATATTCTATTTACAAAAAAAATATTCAAAAAAGACTATTTAAAAATATTTTGAATTGTAAAAAATATTTTAAACTATAAAGAATATTTTTAACTATAAAAAATATTTTGAAAAATAATAAATATTGTAAAAATATTTTGAAGTATTTAAAAACATTTTTATAATATTTTATATTTTAAAGAATTCAAAAATATTTTGAATTTATAAAAACTAAAACTAAAAATATTTTGAAAGTAGAAATTTTTTTTTTAAATATTCTACCAAAATATAATGAAATTTATTTTAAAATAATTTTTACTGAAAATTTTGAAAGTAATTGAATTTTATCAAGAATTCAATTATTTACAATAATTGTACTCAAATTCTTTGCAAAATGTCAATTTATAAATAATCAAAATCTTCGTAAACAAATTTAATTATTTTTATATAAATAATTAAATTCTTATCAGGATTTCTCTTATTTTCAATACAATTTTAATTAATTTCTTTGGAAATTTCAATTATTTTTAAAAATCTTGTAAAAATTCTCCGAGAAAATTCAATTATTTTTAAAAAATAATTCAATTTTTCACAGGAGTTCAATTATCTAAAAAACTTTTAATAAAATTCAATTCAATTATTTTCATAAATAATGAAATTTTCGGTGGAATTCAATTATTTTAAATACAATTTTCAGAAAATTCTTCTCAAAAATTCATGTATTTTTTTAAATTTTGCACAAATTCAATTATTTGTAGAAATAATAAATTTTTTCTCAGCAATTCAATTATTTAAAAAAGTTTTAATAAAATTCTATTCAAGAATTCAATTATTTTCAAAAATAACTAAATTGTCGATGTACTGAAAATCATTGAATTCTTGTAAAGTATTTATAAAAAAAATTTGAGAAAATAATTGAATTCATTTCAAGAATTTTATCAGCATTTTTTTTCAATAATTGAATTCTTTCGAGAAAATGCAATTAAATTTGTAATGAAAATAATAATTTAATTATTAACAAGATTTTTATTAAAATTCTTAAAAATATTTGATTTTTTTTTTTTGAAATATTTTGCAACGAATTAAGAAAAAAATTGAATACTTTCGTAAAATTTTATTAAAATTGTATTTTGAAAATAATGAAATTTTCCCAAAGAATTTTACTATTTATAAAAATAATTGAATTTTTGTCAAGAATTTTATCTGTTATTTATGAAAATAATTCAATTCTTTCGAGAAAAACGAAATTTAGAAAATAATTGAATTTCTCAGAAGAATTTAATTATTTACAATATTAAAATAATTGAAATCTTGACAAGAATTTTACAATTTATAAAAATAATTGAAAGTGTTTCGAAGAATTTTTTATCAAAATTTGTTGAAAATAATTGAATTTTTATTGAAACTCTTGAAAATAATTGAATTTAAATAATATTTTTAAAAAATAATTGTATTCTTTCGAGAAATTTAATTAAAATTGTATATTGAAAATAATCGAATTTCTTTGTAGAATTTTATTATTTATGAAAATATTTTAATTCTTGCGAAGAATTTTCTTATTTATACGAAAATAATTAAATTGTTGCCGAGGATTTTACAAATTCATAAAAATAATTAAAATAATTGTTTCCAAAAGAATTTTATCTGAATTATTTTTAAATAATTGAATTTTTGGAGGGAATTTTATTAATAATTTTGAAAATACTGATTTTTTTTTAAAGAATTTCATCAAAATTGTTGAAAATAATCGGATTTAATTAATATTTTTAAAAAATAATTGTTTTCTTTCGAGAAATTACATTAAAAATGTAACAAAATAATTTTTTGAAATTGTTGTAAATTGTAAAAATATAATTGAAAACATTTTAAAGAATGTATAGAAAATATTCTAGAAAATTTGAAAATACAAAAAAATAAAAAAAATACCTATAAATTCACAAAGAAAAAAATAAAGAAACGCTAAAATTCTGAATTTAAGTAAAAAAAAAAATTAAAAAACAAAATATAATTAAATTAATAATTAGAAAATTAATTTATTGATAATTAAAAAATTAATTAATTAATCATTTGAAAAACTGAAGGAAAAAAAGAATTTTAGTCTCGAAAGACTGTGAAGAGAAGTGAAAAGAAAAATACTGTGTTTTTTTTAAAAAAAGTTAATAAAAAGTTTTTTATTTTACATATTGCAAGACGTAGTTTTTTTCTCGCTCTCTCTCTACACACACACGCGCTCATCGTTTGCCCGCAAAAATTTCTATGAAAAAAAAACATTTTCTCATCACGAAATACTTTTTATTATATATACTATCTACGAGTGAGATTTCGAAAAAAAAATATACCTAAAAAAATCACATTTTATTCTCGTTAACAAAAAAAATATGAAAATAAAAACGGAAAATGGAAAATGACGACAGGAGGGAATATGAAAATGAAAGGGAAAAAATACTGAGAAAATTAAAAAGAGAAAAAGAAGAAAAAATGAAAAAGGGAGAAAAAAGAAAAAACCGAGAAAAGGGGGAAAAAGGAAAAAAGAAAAATGGAAAATCGGCACTGCCGGAAAATCAGGGGAAAGGAAAAAAAAGAAGAAAATTAAAAAAGGGAAAAACGGGAAAATGGAAAAAAATGAAGAAAAAGAAAAACAGCAAAAAGGAAAAAAGAAAGAAAGAAAAATGAACGGAAAGAAAAAAAAGAAAAGTAGAGAAAATGGAAAAAATAGAAAAATAAAAGGAAAAGGAAAGAATAGAAAAAAGAAAGAAAGAAAAATGGAGGAAAAGGAAAAAATAGAAAAAAGAAGGAAAGAAAAATGGAGGAAAAGGGAAAAATAGAAAAAAGAAAAATATTTAAAAGAAAGAGTTTACAAATAAAATGAATTATTAATTATTCCGTATTATGTTCGGTGTCCATCGATGAATTTGAATGATGAATCGACTCTAATCGCTTGAGAACGTCCTTTAATTCCATTCGCCTTGGCTTCGACAATTTTGAGCCGAATACTTTTTTTATTTTCAAACGACGCTTCTTTTGCTTATTACTGTCGTTTGGCTTCCTTTGAAAATTAATCATACGCTTAAAACGTTTTGTACTCATTTGCGGCTGTTCATTTGCATCAATCGCAATGTGCTCGTCCTCCTCGTAAATTGTCTCCAATGTATGCGGCGATTCCTTCACCGATTTATTCAAATACAATCTGCGAGCGTCGTCTTCATTCTCCATTTCGCTGAAGGTACGCTTCACTGGCTTCAATTTCACTCTGTGGCAAAAAAGAAATTTCGTTCGTTTTATTTTAAATTGAAAATTTTATTTTATTTTATTAAATCACATTTCACTTTAATGAATTAAAAATAATTTTCATGAATTTTATCGAATTCAAATTCATTTTATTAAATTTTATCTAATTAAATATCATTTTATGGAATTAAATTACATTTTATTGAATTAAATATAATTTTCTTGAATTTTATCGAATTAAATTTCATTTTATTGAATTTTATCAAATTAAATTTTATTTTCTTGAATTTTGGCGAATTAAATGTCTTTTTCTTGAATTAAATATTATTTTCTTCAATTTTATCAAATTAAATTTAAGTTTTTTGAATTTTATGGAATTAAAATTCATTTTCTTGAATATTATCGAATTAAATTTCATTTTCTTTAATTTTATCGAATTACATTTCATTTTCTTGAATTTAATCGAATTAAATGTTTATTTAATAGGTAATTATTTTAATATTTATTCTCCTTTCCTCTGCCAAAGAATTTTAATTATTTTATATTTTTTATAAGTAGGAAAATAATATTTTTTCGTTTATGAATTAAAATAAAGAGAAATTTGAATTTAAACATTCCATTTTTTAGAAGTTTGTAAAAAAAAGAAAAATTTGTGAAAGAAAATTACACAAGAAATTTAATTTACAGAAAAGTAAAGAAATAAAAAAATGGAATTTTCATTCTCACCTTCGTTTATCACATGTTCGGATTAATCGTCTTCGAAGAACTCTTTTTGTTTCTTGAATTGTCGTTGTAAATGTTAGCATTTCTAATTCTGCCACAACTTCCGGAATTTGGTCATCTTCTTGTTGACTTCTGAGAAGAAAAAAACAAATTATATTTTAAATTTACTCACATTTATTTTTTATAATTATTTTTTTTATTATCATTGTCAATGAAGCGAATTAATAATAATTTTACAAATAGAAAATAGAAACAAAATAAAAACAAAAAGAAAAATTTTTTAAAATTATCAATTATCCTTTTTTTTTAAAATTTTTTTCAAATGAAAATTTCCGATTAATTTTAGAATTGAAAATTCTAAAAATAATACTTAAAAAAAATAGATATAGAGGAGAAATAAATAGTTTTCGACTGGAAAATTCGAAATTTTGCTCTAAAAAAAAAGAAAATAATTTTACAAATATTGTAATTTAGAACAGAATTAATTGAGAATTTTTCAATTCCATTAATTTTCCAATTAGATCAAATTTTTCTCGATTTTTCCTCTAGAATTTAGATTGAAAAATAAATTTTCCATTATTGTAAAAAAGTTTCCCCAATATTTATAGGTTAAAATAATATTCCAAAAATGTTTTATCAAAATGACAAGAAACAGCAAGAAAGAACTGAAAATATTTATTCCAAATCTACAAAGAATTTACCTAACAATATAATTATTATCTCCGGAAAACAATAAATAAATTTCGCCAGTTGGAAAAATAGTGAATATATAAAAACATTTTTTGTTTATAAAGCCATATAAATCATAATGTCAATTATAGAAGAGAAATAAGAAGATAAATAATTCGCAAACAAAAAAACGTACCAAAAATTTTTCACATTATTCTAATAGAAAAATCGGAATTACATCAATAATAGAGGAGAATAAAATACTCACGAAGTAGACATTATATTAAAACAACTTTTTTTCGTTTAATTCACAATTTTTAACTCCTTTTAAATAATATGTCTAGGAACACAAAATTATCATCACAGTTTTTACTCTTCTGTTCACTTCTCTGTTAAAAGGAAAACACTTTCCCTGACAGATTGACGAGACAAGGCGCATGCGTCGCTTTTCCTAAAATTTTGAGGTTATGTTTTTGCCAACAAAATAACGCCAAGTCGCCAACGAAAACAGATTTCTCTCTGGAGTTGTCAAAAAATTGAAACAAAAATGATTTGCGGAGCAAAGAGAAAAAGGATTCTTCTTTGAAAAATAGTTTTGAAATTTATAGAATTAAAAAACTGATGAAGTCATGAAAAAGGAGAAAACAGCCGACAATAGTCGGCCCTATAAATTATAAGTATCTTTTCCAATACTTTTCTAAATAATAATAATTTTATTTATTGCATGTCGTTTTTTAATAAGAAATTTAGAATTTTCTTGAAATTTAATTATTTTAAGGTTTTGTTTATTTAATCTTTATTTACTATATAGTAGGGAATTTTTCCAAATATTTTTAGTTGGAGTAGTTTGTCAATTTTGAGGTTATGTTGTCAAAAAGTTTGTATTTTGATAAACAATAATTTAAAGAAAATAGGGATTTCATTATCAAAATTCTGTGAAATTATTATAAATATAAATTATATTGTCGCTTAGTTTTTATTTGATTGGTTAATAAATTTTTTAAGCTATATATATTTACGAAAAGTAAATAATAGAAAATTAAGGGAGTGGAAAAATTTTCTTTAAATACATTTTAATGACGAGAAAAATTTCTTTTCTTTACAGCTCATCAAATTTTGAGTTTAACGGGAATTAATTTCGACAGGCGGAGCATTATTGTGAGTATTTAATTCATTTGTTTTTTTTTTGTTGTTGAAAATTTGCTACTTTTTGACTCTTTTTAAAATTATCTTTTAATTTTTCAAGTAATTTTTTTCCTTTTTTTTCTGTTTTTCTTTCTTACTTTTTAAATTAATTAGGATTAATTTTATATTTTTTTTCCTAAAAATTTCTTACTTTTTGGCACTTTTTAAAAATTTTCTTTTCCTTTTCTCTTTGATTAATTAAAATTAATTTAATTAATTTTTCCGGAAATTTTTTACTTTTTGACTGTTTTTTAAAAATTTTTCTTTCCTTTTTCTTTTTTTCTACTTCCACCATTTTCTTTTTTATTTTCCATTCTTCCTTTTTCATTAATTAAAATTAAGTAATTTAATTAATTTTTTCGAAAATTTTTCACTTTTTAATGCTTTTTTTTAAATTTTCTTATTTTCTTATCCTTTTTTTCCTTTTCTTTCTTTTTAATTAATTTAAAGTAATTTTATATTTTTTTTCTGAAAATTCGTTCTTTTATTTAATTTTCTTTCGTTTTCTTATTTTCTTTCTCTTTCTATTTTCTCTTTTTTCATTTTCTTTGTATTTTTCCTTTTTAATTAATTAAATTTAATTGGCTTAATTTTTCTGAAATTTAAAATTTTTTTAATTTTCTTTTCTTTTTTTCTCTTTCTATTTTTTCTTTTTTTTCATTTTTTCTTTTTTTTCATTTTTTTAATTTTCTTTCTATTTTTTCATTTTCCTTTCCTCTATTTTCATTAAATAAAATCATTTTAATTAATTTTTCTGAAAATTTGTTACTTTTTGACTCTTTTAAAAAATTTTTTTTTCCTTCTTTTCTTTTTTCCTTTTTTAAATTTCCTTTATATTTTTTCTTTTTTATCTTTTTCCTTTCTTCCTTTTTCATTAATACAAACTGATTTAAATAATTTTTCTGAAAATTTGTTACTTTTTGATTCTTTCTCTTATTTTTTTATTTCCCTTTTTTCTTTTTAATTAATTTTTCTAAAAATTTGTTAGTTTTTGACTATTTAAAATAAAATTTTTTTCCATTTTTTATTTTCTTTATATTTTTTCTTTCTTACTTTTTCATTAATTAAAACTGATTTAATTAATTTTTCTGAAAATTTGTTACTTTTTGACTTTTTTTCTCATTTTCTTTTCTTTTTTCCTTTTTTTTTATTTTCTTTGTTTTTTTTCTTTTTGTTCATTTTTTTGTCTTTTTTTTCTATTTTCCTTTCTTTCTTTTTCATTAATTAAAATTGATTTAATTAATTTTTCTGAAAATTTGTTACTTTTTGACTTTCTTTTTAATTTTCTTTCTTTTCTTTCTCTTTTTAATTAATTCAAATTGATTAAATTAATTTTTCCTCAAATTTGTTACTTTTTGCCTTTCTTTTTTAATTTTCTTTCATTTTTTTCACTTTTTAATTAATTAAACTTAATTTATTTAATTTTTCTGAAAATTTGTTACTTTTTGATTCTTTTTTTTTTCTTTCTTTTTTCCTCTTTTCTTTTCTTTCTCTTTTTAATTAATTAAAATCAATTTAATTCATTTTTTTTTTGAAAATTTGTTACTTTTTGAGTTTTTTAAAATTTCTTTCATTGTTTTCCTTCCTTTATATTTTTTTCTCCAATTTTTTCTTTCATTTTTTATTTTATTTTTTTTTAATTTTATTATTTTCTATTATTTTCTAAAGGCTTATTGATTATTTTTTTTATTTTTCTCTTATTTTTATTATTTTTCTTTTATTATTATTATTTTTCTTTTATTATTATTATTTTTTTTCTTTTATCATTATTATTATTGTTCTTCTATTATTATTATTTTCTTTTCTTTTATTATTATTATCAACTACGAATTCATTATTTTTTCCTAAAATATTTAATTTAATAATAAAAATAAAATTTTTTTTAATTCTCAAATTTCTAAAATTATTTTCAATTAACTAAAGGTGCATTCATAATCTACGTAGCCTTTTCACAGGTTTTGGTGGTGGGGGGGGGTTAAGCTACTGTCTACAATAAGAGCAAAAATGATGGAGGGGGGGGGTAAAATTTCGGGTTATACAAAATTTCCAAGAAAAGGGACTATGCAGTTTATGAACGACCCTTAATGCAAAGTTCAAAATTATATTTATTTTTTTTATTTATATATAGGACTGTAGGATTTATTTTTAATAAATAAATAAATATTTGTTTCGTTTCAAAATAGGGTTTCGTTGAACTAACGATAATTCCATTAAAAGACACATTAAGATGTATTCAAGTGAATGCGAAACAATGCAGAATTTATCGTGTCTCACTCAACGACACTGTGGAGGCACCTTTTCAATATTTCGATCCATTTCTCGATATTTGTCAGGGCGACATCGAGCAGTGAGTAGAAAACTTATTATTGTCAAATTTGTATTTTAAAAATCATTATTATTATTATTATTATTCATTAAGACATCATTAAAGTATAATACCTATTTATTTATTTATTTGATTTTTTTTGAGGTTAGGTGCACATTTAATTGGATTCGGGAACTTAATACGCGTGGGATAGAAAAGGACACTAATAGGACACTAGTCTATCCTTTTTTATCTCATGCATTGCGTTCGCGAATCTACTGTGTATAGACTTTAAGCTATTAAAGGCCTTAATTTAAAGAGCTATGAAAGAGGCTTTAATTTAAAGCCATAAAGGTTAATGCACAACTGCTTCGCGAAGATCGTTCGCGAATGTAACACATGAGTTAGAAAAGGACACAAATATATATCTGTTGTCCTTTTCTAACTCATTCTTTGCGTTCGCGAAACAGTTGTGCTCAGGCCTTAACTAAAAGCCATAAAGCCCTAAGCACAATTGCTTCGCGAACGTCATTAGCGAACGCAAAGCATTAGTTAGAAAAGGACAGAGATATATATTTGTGTCCTTTTCTATCTCATGCATCTTGTTCGCGAACCAATTGTGCGTTGGACTTTTAGTTAAAGAACTACATAAAAGCTTGTCCACAATGAACGTCTTAAGGCCGAACAACAATAAAGTTTAGGAATTTATGAGGTCAGGGTTCCCCTAACAAGAGGTAGAAATAACCTGAAAAATAATTAAGAAACTATATTCCAGACGTTCGCTGGAGGCGTTCTCGAAGCAACATCTTGCAGCGGCGCAAAAAGTCGACCCCGACAACAATGCTGGTGAATTAATGGTCCAAGTGCCACCGCACGCCGCACATTTGATCGCCGAGGGACGTCCGCTTCGTATTGGCATTGAATTCTCCCTGGAGAATCCTCAGGGTGGTATTCATTTTGCTCTAGTGCCGAAGAAAAGTGATCAGGACACGCGTACACACGCCGAACGCGGTTCACACATGTACACCTATAGCTACGAGAATTCCTCGCGTCTTTGGTTCCCCTGTGTCGACTCATTCGCCGAGCCTTGCACCTGGAAACTCGAATTCACCGTCGACGTGTCGATGATCGCAATTTCGTGCGGCGATCTCGTCGAGACAATATACACGCCCGATATGCGTCGCAAGACATATCACTACGTTCTCAATACACCGGCGAGCGCACCAAATATCGCGATGGCCGTCGGTCCGTTCGAGGTCTACGTGGATCCGAATATGCACGAGGTCGCTCACTTCTGTCTCCCGCAATTGCTCCCTTCGTTGAAGGTTTCCGCGAAATATGTCCACGAGGCCTTTGAATTTTACGAGGAGACGCTTTCGAACCGCTATCCGTATTCTTGTTACAAGCAGGTATTCGTCGATGAACTCGACGAGAACATCAGTGCCTACGCGACTATGAGTATTTTAAACACAAACCTCCTTCATTCGTCGCCGATTATCGATCAGGTTTACCTAACGAAACGCGCGATGGCCCAAGCGATTGCGGAACAATTCTTCGGCTGCTTTATTTCGATGCAAAATTGGTCCGACACATGGTTGCCGAAAGGCATCTCCACCTACCTCACGGGATTGTACGCGAAAAAGTGTTTCGGAAATAACGAATATCGGGATTGGATTCAGTCGGAATTGATGGAAGTGGTAAAGTATGAGGAACAATTCGGAGGGATTATTCTAGATCCGTCTCAACCACCAGCGCCGTTGCCGATAGCTGGGAATGCCCCGATCCCCCAGCCTAGGACTCCGGATCCAGGTTTTTATTTTCCGATCCGAAATCTCCATACAATGTCGCCTAGGTATCTGGAAGTGCTGCGCAAGAAGGCGCATCTCGTGATACGCATGCTTGAGCATCGTATCGGCCAGGAACTGCTGCTCCAAGTGTTCAATAAACAACTATCCCTAGCTGCTAATGCGGCCCAACAGCGTATAGACTCAGGCCTTTGGTCCCACATGCTCATTAGTACGAACGTCTTCACAAAGGCGATTTTCACCGTCACTGGCAAGGACATGGCTGTGTTTATCGATCAATGGGTCCGGACGGGCGGTCACGCGAAGTTTAATCTCAGCTTCGTGTTTAATCGGAAAAGGAACACGGTCGAGCTGGAGATCCGGCAGGACACGACTCATCAGCATGGTATCAGGAAATACGTCGGACCGTTGTTGGTTAACATTCAGGAACTGGATGGTCCGTTTAAACATACGTTGCAGATTGAGGGCACGGTCGCGAAGGCGGATATTACCTGTCATAGCAAGAGCAGACGGAATAAGAAGAAGAAGATCCCACTTTGTACGGGGGAGGAAGTTGACATGGACCTGTCCGCTATGGACGACTCTCCGGTTCTTTGGATTCGGTTAGACCCCGACATGACACTTTTGAGGGCGGTTCAGATCGAACAACCGGATTATCAGTGGCAGTATCAGCTGCGACACGAACGGGACGTTATGGCACAGACGGAGGCGATCACGGCTTTGCAGAATCATTCTACGCCTGCTACGCGGTTGGCACTCACTGATACTATAGAGAACGAGCACTGTTACTACAAGGTCAGACTCCGGGCGGCTCACTGCCTGACAAGAGTAGCTAACGCAATGGTCGCCACTTGGGCCGGTCCGCCCGCTATGTTGGCCATCTTCCGCAAACTCTTCGGCTCTGCTTCGTGCCGTAGGATTATCAAACAGAACAACTTTCAGAACTTCCAACACTATTTCCTGCAGAAGACGATTCCGGTCGCTATGGCGGGTCTTCGGAACGCTCACGGGATATGTCCGCCAGAAGTCCTTTCGTTCCTAATGGACCTATTTAAGTATAACGATAATTCGAAGAACCGTTACTCGGACAACTATTACCGGGCCGCTTTGATAGAAGCCCTGGGCTCTACAGTCACGCCCGTAATCAGTGTCCAAACGGCAATCACAGCCGAATCGCTCTCTATCGACACGAAAGCAATTCTGGAAGAGGTCACTCGACACCTGAACCTGGAAAAGCTTCTCCCTTCCTACAAATATACGGTTAGCGTCGCATGTCTGAAAGTTATTCGCATTCTCCAAAAGTACGGTCACTTACCTAGCAATCCGCACATCTTCCGGGCCTACGCAGCTTATGGTCAGTTCCTAGACGTTCGCATCGCGGCTCTAGAAGCTTTAGTCGACTTCACGAAAGTTGACGGCAAATGGGAGGACCTACAGTTCCTGTTAAACATCGCCAAGAATGACAAACATCCCGGAGTTCGTCACCGATTAGTCCGACTCCTGGTGGACCATCCGCCCTTCGAACGAGCGCACAAACACTCCCTGGACAAACCCGACCTGGTCGAAACCGTCTGGGGGCTAATCAACAACGAACTATCCCACGACGCGAAACTCCGCTGCGATTGGGTCGATTTCTACTACACGCTCTACGGCTCCAAACGTCCACTTTGTCTCCCGATCAAGGAGTTGGAGTTCCTGTTCAAGCCGAAGAAGGTCGAGAAAACTCCGGAACGGGAAATAAAGGCTGAAATTAAGACCGAAGTCCCCGAACCAGAGAATAGCAATAAACGAAAAGCCTTGTCCTCATCACCTGACAAGGAACTGACTGAACCAGATCTGAAAAGGGTAAAGACGATTGAGAAGGTAATTGAGGTGACGAAAGTGAAGGAACCGCCGATAACGTTACCGACAGACGGTAAGGTGAAGGAATTCTACAGCGATAATTCGGCGTCACTTCCTGGTATTACGGAGAGTCAGGGACCGATTGGATTTGAGCCGGGTATGTTCAAGAAGGATGAGGAGCAGAAGAAGAGCGAGGGTAAGAGTGAGAGTGTGAAGGGGAAGAAGAAGAAGAAGGATAAGAAGAAGCATAAGCATAAACATCGGCATAAGCATGATCATAAGCATGGTAAGGAGAAGGAGAAGAAGGAGAAGGGGGCGAAGGATAAGAAAGAGAATAAGGAGCAGGGTTTGAAACTTAAGGAAGAGACGCTGAGTTCCGCGAGT
This sequence comes from Leptopilina heterotoma, assembly GCF_015476425.1. Classification (NCBI taxonomy): domain Eukaryota; kingdom Metazoa; phylum Arthropoda; class Insecta; order Hymenoptera; family Figitidae; genus Leptopilina; species Leptopilina heterotoma. Next base: position 1,926,109 of record NW_025110842.1, read on the forward strand.
TCGAGTCCAAGTCCAGATGCAACGACATCGACGAGTGAATTTAATTTTCCTACCTGAGAGAATACCTTAGAGAATTGGTTTGTACAGTGACTTTTGGAGAGTGTGTATAGTTATTTTCTAGGTAGTTTTTTCTTCGTACTTTTTTTTTAGGTTATGTTCTGGTTTTTTTTTGGTATACTTAATTGTAATGTATTTTAATATATTGAAAAATATAATGATAAGACAAAGAGGTTAAAGATTGAGTTTTCTTTGCAGCATTAACTTTGGATTTCATTATTTTCCCAAATGTTCGCCTTCGGTCAAATGTCATTACATTTGACCGAAGGCGAACTGTCATTTTACCGAATTAGGCTATTTCACTACAGCGAAATATTTCGAGTTCGAGTATGACGTCAGATAGCTGGTGGAAAAACAAACAGACGACGCAATGCAATTCTTATGGGAGGAAAAAATTTTGCATTTTCTTTTCAATGTTTTGCAAATTTAATGGATTTGAAACACTCTCTATCTACATATATGTAATTGAAACGCATTCTGTAAAATAATTGTAGTGAAATTAACACTTTACACTTCACAGAAACTTAAAAATATGCTAAAATATATGTTTTTGAGGTTAGGAACGTCTGTTTACCACTATTATCTCCATGTATAAAATAAAGGTAAACAAACGTTCCTAACCTCAAAAACATACATTTTAGCATATTTTTAAGTTTCTGTGAAGAGAATTGTCACATTTGCGAATTGTCACTTAATTTTTACATTTCGTAAAAATGACATTTCGAAAGAATAATGATTTGTATAAATGACAATTCGTAAAAATGGCGATTTGCTAAAAATGACATTTCGTAAAACTGACAATTTGTAAAAAAAGGCAATTCGCAAAAGTGACATTTCGTAAAAATAACAATTCGAAAAAATGACATTACGTAAAAATGATATTTTGAAACAATAACGATTTGTAAAAATGACAATTCGTAAAAATAATATTTCGCAAAAGTGACAATTCATAAAAAAGGCAATTCGAAAAAGTGACATTACGTTAAAATAACAGTTCGGTCAAATGATTTTTTCAAAAAAAATTTTCTAATAATTGAATTCTGTTTGGAAATTTTATGAAAAATAGTAGATATTGAAAATCATTGAATTTTGCAAAGAATTTTATTAAAATATTTCAAAATAATTGAATTTTTCTGAAGAATTGTAATATTTTTGTAAATAATAATGAATTCTTGTAAAGAATATTATATGAAAGATTTTTAAATAATTGAATTCCTGATGGGAATTTTGATAATTTTTAAAAATAATTAAATTCCTGTGAAGATTTTATTAAATTTTGAAAATAATTGAATTTCTTCGAAAAATTTTGAAAATAATTGACTTAATGTGAAGAATTTTATAAATATTTTTAAATAATTGAATTTTGGGGAAGAATTTTTACTAGTTTTTGAAAATAATTGAATTTCTGCGAAGAATTTAAAAATTTTGAAAATAATTGAATTAATGTAAAAAATTTTATAAATTTTTTGAAATAATTGAATTTATGTGAAAAGTTTTACTAATTTTTGAAAATAATTAAATTCCTGTAAAGAATTTGACTAATTTTTAAAAATAATTGAATTTCTGAGAAAGATTTTAAAAATTTTGAAAATAATTTAATTAATGTAAAGAATTTTATAAATATTTTGAAATAATTGAATTCCGGGGAAGAATTTTACCAAGTTTTTGAAAATAATTGAATTTCTGCGAAGAATTTAAAAATTTTGAAAATAATTGAATTAATGTAAAAAATTTTATAAATATTTTGAAATAATTGAATTTATGTGAAAAGTTTTACTAATTTTTGAAAATAATTGAATTTCTGTGAAAAGTTTTACTAATTTGTGAAAATAATTGAATTTTTGCAAACGATTTTATTAGAATTTTCAAAAATAATTGAAAATCCAAGAAGACATTCTAATATTGTTGTGAATAATTGAATTCCTGTAAAAAATTTTATAAAAGATTTTTAAATAATTGAATTCCTATAATAAGAAGTTTAATAATTTTTGAAAATAATTGAATTTCTGTGAAGATTTTATTAAATTTTAAAAATAATTGAATTTCTGCGAAGAATTTTAATAATTTTTAAAAATAATTGAATTGATGTGAACAATTTTAGAAATATTTTTAAATAATTAAATTTCGGGGAAAAATTTTATTAGTTTTTGAAAATAATTGAATTCCTTTAAAAGCTTTTACTAATTTTTTTTAAATAATTAAATTCTAGCTAAGAATTTTACTAATTTTTGAAAATTATTGAATTCCTCCGAAGAAATTTATTATTTTTGGAAAATAATTGAATTCCTGCGATGAATTTTTATTATTTATGAAAATAATTGAAAAGTTGCAAAGAATTTTATTAAAATTTTTAAAAATAATTGAATTCCTTAGAAGAATATTATTATTTTTTATGAAAATAATTGAATTATTACAAAAAATTTTATTAAAATGTTTAAAAAGAATTGAATTTCAGTGAAAAATTTTGTTACTTTTGAAAATAATTGAATTTTGGATGAATTTTATCAATTTTTTTTTTAAATAATTGAATTGTTTTGCAAAATTTTATGAAAATAGTAGATATTGAAAATAGAATTTTGAATATTTTGTTGAAAATAATTGAATCGTTTTAAAGAATTTAATTATAATTTTTGAGAATAATTTTTTGATTTCTAGTATTAGCGAATTTAAAGTAGTGCAAATTCTAAAAAAAAAGAAATAGAATTTAAAGAATTATTGTAAGAATAGGGATCTGAAATCATGACGTCACTAACAAACATGGCGGTCGACAACGGGGTCAAATTTTAACAAACACACATGTTTCAGACTTCTTTTTAATTATTTTTTATATAAAAAGTTGAATAAAGTTAATTGGGGGGCTAAAAATTGTTTCAGTTTGTTTATACGCAAGTTTTAAAAAATTATAAAATGCAATTCGCTCCAAATATTTAATATATTCAGTAAAGTAAATCACATAAGTAAATGCAACTGTCAATAAAAGAATTGTTTTCATATCGAAAAACATTATTTACTTCATTAAAATGTTAAAAAATATCTACTCTAAATATTTAATTAAAATTTGAAGTGGAAATACAGTTTCCTTTTCAAGAAAAGTTAGGAGTTAATCGAGTTAAAAAATAGTTCGAATAGTTTTAAGGTTATGTTTTAGGTTATGTTGTGTTTCTTGTTTACCAATCTGAAAATGTTAAATAAATATGTTGTAGGAGACACACTGCAACGTAAAAATAATATTTATAAACTACTTTTAATTTCAAATCTTGATTAACTGAAAATACAATTAATTAAACATGTTTTAATTAAATATTTAGTGTGACAAAATAGAGTTAGATTATTGCTTTCACACTTTGCTTTTGAATATTTCATAATATTAATCAATATTATTTATTGTACTGAATGTGACTGGTTTGTAGTATTTTCTTTTTTACAAATTAATTTAATGATTAATTATCAAGCTATATTTTAGGATTTTTAATTATAAAACTTGCGAGTTTAGAAATTATTCCATGTAAAATGTCAAAATCGACCCCGTTGTATTAGTTAAATTTTCTGCCACCAGAATGCGTATCGCAGTATTTCAGATCCCTATACCATAATTAATTTTTCAAATTTTTCATTTTTTAATTTAATTTTAATCTTTTAATTTTTTTTAATTCGGAAATATTTGGAATTTTTTTTTTCATTTATTAATAATTATTTTATTTCAAAAAGAATTTCTAAGAAAAAAAAAAGATATTAGACCTTTTTTTGATACTTCACTGTGTGCAAAAAATATAGGGCGACTATTGAATAAGAATACGGCACTGCTTGACATTGTTTCAGGTTGTTTTCAGGTATTGTTCACTTTCAACCAATCAAATTCCTCTCTCGTGCGGCGGTCATTATAATTCAACAGTATTTACCTCTTTTTACGTATTGATTTTTCCACACCAAGTGAAAAATTTACTTCTTGTCATAAACAATAATTTTCTACAACATACAAAATACATAAATGAAAACTAATTATCGATTTATCCCGAATTTTTATTTTTCAAATTTTTAATTTTTCTAGAGGCCTCTTTTTCTAATATAATTTCTCTCTCTCAATATTTAAATGTCTCTCTTGTTTTCTAGACGGAAAAAATTCAGAATTATATTTTTTCGAAACAAAATTCCCCTTTTTGTGATTAAATTTCTTTTGTCCACAAATTTTTTCTCAAATGAATTTTTGAATTTTCCCGCGCTAAAAATGACGTCGTCACAATACACGCCCACCAATCAAATGCGCAACATTCTCGTGGATCCAACGGAAATATTTTCTTTTCTTTTTCCGCAAATTTCTTTGTGTGAATAAAAATATATGTATAGAAAAAAATAAAGTTCCTTCCGAAATAAGAGAAAATGTATTTTATTGAAATACATTTTTTGAAAACAAATTGAAATTTGTGGTGAGTAAAAAAAAAGTGTCTGTCGCGCATGTTGTTTACAACAATAATCAAGCAGATGTCGCTTTTTGATGGCGGTGGTAAGTAAAGAAAAGCTGGTGCGGCAATTTCGAAGGGTCGCAGTGTCGAGGTGCTTTTGAAAATAAATTTTGACACCCAAAACGTTCAGGTGAAAAATAATGGCAGATAATCAGCACAGTCGATTTGAAAAATCACTCGGCTTGTTGACAACGCGTTTCGTAACACTCCTGCAAAAAGCCAAGGATGGAGTACTGGATTTAAAAGTGGTGAGAGAGTTCATGAATTGCGTGATGTGTTTGTAACCCTCGTTCGCGGACGATTATAACCTCAAAAAAAGAAAAATTATAATTGTGTGTTTTTTTGAAGCAAGAGGCGCGATATATTTATATATATGTATACAATACATACATATATATGGCTGCGGGAAATTTTGAAAGGAAAAAAAAGAGAAAAATGTTTTTTTTTTATTTTTATTTCGAGAAAACAAAATTGTTTTTTTTCCGGTTTATAGAGAGAAAATTGTTTTTTTTATCTTGAAAGGGAAAATTAATTAAAAAGCGTCTATCGTCGTTCGCGTACCCGGGGGGACAAAGAGGTGAAATTTTCCACTCGTGTATACATCTAAAAACTTAACCTCTTTTTTTTTATAGAGACGAAAATTGACAATTTAGACACTTTTTACGCGCCGAAAAATTAATTTTTCATTTTCTGAAAATCATATTTTTTCCTATTTCTTTTTCTTGACATAATATTTCCTTTATTTTTAGGAAACTTTTTCGCATTTAGTATTTTATTTTTTGTCCACTTTGTCGAAAGATGTTTCATTCATGAAATTTCAGTTTTTTTTCGATTTCATGTAAATAATAATTTCTTTTTGATAAGTTAATAATTGTATTGAAGGAAATAAAATTCGGAATTGAAGCATTTTTCTCCTTATTGCGAATTATTTATTTATTTATTTGTTTATTGACATTCGTTGCTTAATTAAGTTATTAATAATTAATTATTGCGAAAATACAATTTTAGGCTGCGGATATTTTGGAGGTGCGACAAAAACGTCGAATTTATGATATAACGAATGTTTTGGAGGGAATTGGACTCATTGAGAAAAAAAGTAAAAACAGTATTCAATGGAAGTAAGTTTTTTTCTTTCAAATAAATAATTATCTATATTAATAATCGTTGAATTCCGGTAATTTTTTAGCAGTTTGAAATTAGTTGTTTGCTTTTTTTGTTTCCTAACTTTTTTTTAAAAATCATTTTTCAATATCTTTTTTCAATCAAATTCTTTTCAATTTTAAAATTGTTGTATTGGAAAAAATCATTGAATTTTCCTGCGAAGAATTTTACATTGTAAATTTTGAATCTAAATTGAATTTACCTTAATTTTGAATTGAATCGAAGAAATTCAAAAATTAAATTAAATATTAACAGGAAAGAAGGAAAATTGTAATTAATAAACTTTTTTTTTTTCTTTGAAAATTAAATAGAGGCGCTGGACCTGGTTGCAATTCAAAGGAACTTGCGGAGAAACTCGCCGATTTAAAGAACGAAATAAAATTATTGGAGGATCATGAGAAATTATTGGATAAACACACACAATGGATAAAACAAAGTATTAAAAATGTAGAAACAGATTCAACGAATAAAAGGTTTGGATTCCTGTCGTACGAGGATTTAAAGGAAATTTACAACGACGATGTCATTCTAGCAATTAAAGCACCAACGGAGACAAAGCTCAGCGTTCCAAATCACTCATCGGTATTTATCTCGTTTATTTATTTATTTTTATTATTATTTTCTATTAGTAGAAATTAAATTGAAACCAAGTTAAATTGAAATTTAGAAGAAATTAAATTAAAACTATTTGAAACTACTCAAAAAAAATTGAACAACAATTGAAACTAAATTAAAATTAAATTGAAACTAAATTGAAAATACTTAAAAATACAATTGAAAATAAATTGAAATTGAAATTAAATAGAAATTAAATTGAAACTGAATTGAAATTAAATTAAAATTAAATTGAAATTTTGTAGAAATTAAATTGAAACGAAATGGAAATTAAATAGAAATTAAAATGAAACCAAATTAAATTGAAATTTAGAAAACTAGATTTAAATTAAATTGAAACGAAATTGAAAAATTGAAATTAAATAGAAATTAAATTGAAATTAAATAGAAATTAAATTGAAACTGAATTGAAATTAAATTAAAATTAAATTGAAATTTAGTAGAAATTAAATTGAAACGAAATTGAAATTAAATTGAAACAAAATTGTAATTAAACAGAAATTAAATTGAAACGAAATTGAAGTTAAATTGAAACTGAATTAAAATTAATTGAAACGAAATTGAAATTTAGTAGAAATTCAATTGAAACAAAATTGAAATTTTGTAGAAATTCAATTAAAACAAAATTGAAGTTAAATAGAAATTCAATTGAAACGAAATTGAAATTAAATAGAAATTAAATTGAAATTTATTAGAAATTAAATTGACATTTTGTATAAATTAAATTGAAACGAAATTGAAATTAAATAGAAATTTTGTATAAACTAAATTGAAACGAAAGTGAAATTAAATAGAAATTAAAATGAAACCAAATTAAATTGAAATTTCGAAAACTAAATTGAAAATAAATTGAAACAAAATTGAAATTAAATAGAAATTAAATTGAAACAAAGTTAAATTGAAATTTAGTAAAAAGTAAATTGATACTAAATTGAAAATACTAAGAAATACAATTAAAGCTAAATTGAAAATACTAAGAAATACAATTAAAACTAAATTTAAATTAAATGGAAATTAAATTGAATCCAATATTAAATTGAAATTTAGTAAAAATTAAATTGAAAATACTTAAAAATACAATTCAAACTAAATTAAAACGAAATTGATACGAAATTGAAATTGAAATTAAATAGAAATGAAATTGAAACCAAGTTAAATTAAAAATTAGTAAAAATTAAATTGAAACTAAATTGAAAATACTTAAAAATACAATTGAAATTAAATTGAAACTAAATTGAAATTGAATTGATACGTTATTGAAATTAAATAGAAATTGAGTAGAAATTAAATTAAAGTTGAGTAGAAATTAAATTGAAAATACTTAAAAATACAGTTGAAACGAAATTGAAATTAAATTGAAACGAAATAGAAAATAAATTGAAAATTACGTTGAAACCAAATTAAATTGAAAATAAAATTGGAACGAAATTAAATGTAAAATATCTTGAATATATTTTAGTTGGAAGTGAACGAGAGTGTGAACGTGAATTACGAAATGTCGTTAAAAAGTTCGTCGGGCGAAATAACAGTTCTAGTAATTGAACCCGAATTAGCCGATCATTATGAGACTCATCTTCTGGAAATGAGACTTCAAGACAACGTGAAATGCGATAATTACGGTAAAGACGAGTACGAGATGGAGGAGCATTTCAAGAAGGAGGACATCAAACCGAATAAAAGAAAAGCCGGAAGGTGAATTATTCTTTTTTCTTCTTAAACCAAAAATTAAAAACACATTTTCGCTCCTTTCGCACCTGAAGGGAAAAATACACCCTTCCGGCCTGCACGGAGCGAAGAGAAAAATTTGATCTCTCGGGGAAGAGAATTTTTTAAGTCCGAAAATTTTCTTTTGGTAGAGATCGAACATTTTCCTTTTTCAAAGTAGAAAATAAATTCCTACATTAATTTTATTACTATAAATATTTAAATACTAATATTATAATAAAAAAAAAACGTTCAAAGCCGAAAGACTGAAGAAATATAAACAAATATTGAATTTTCTCCCTTAGGCCGCCGAAAATTCCAAAAGTTGAAATTATGTCGGACGAAGAGGACGACGACGAAATGGATATCACGGACGCAAAAATTATATTGCGGGACATTAATTTAACGGGTATGGTTCAAAATCAAATTTTCTTTAAATACGGAATAATTACTAAATAAGTAAAACAAAAAAAATCTAGGTATTAATATTATTAATAATTAAAATTAATAGTAATTATTTTTTAAAATCTTGTAAAAATTTTCCGAGAAAATTCAATTATTTTAAAAAATAATTCAATTTTTCACTGAAGTTCAATTATTTAAAAATCTTTTATTAAAATCAATCCAAGAATTCAATTATTTTCATAAATAATGAAATTTCCGCTGTAATTCAATTATTTTAAATACAATTTTTATTGAATTCCAGGAAAAATTTAATTATTTCTAAAAACTTTTCGCGATTCAATGATTTTTAATATCCACTATTTTAAACAAATTTTCCAAATGTATTCAATTATTTAAAAAAAAATTATAGACAAAAATTCAATTATTTTCATAAATAAATAAAATTTTTCCGAAAATCAATTATTTAAAACACAATTTTCAGAAAATTTTTTGAAAAAAATTAATTTTCTAAAAAGATCAAAATTCTTCGCAAGAATTCAATTATTTAAAAAAAATTTTTATAAAAATCGTTGCAAGAATTAGATTATTTTTGTAAATAATAAAAGTCTTTTCAGGAATTCCTTTTTTTTTAATTCTTCAAAAGAATTTAATAATATCAATAAATAGTACATTTTTCCTAAAAAATCAATTATTTTAAATACAATTTTCATAAAATTCTCAAAAATTCAATTATTTTCAAAAATTTTGCCAAAAATTCAATTATTTCTAGAAATAATAAATTTTTTGTCTGGAATTCAATTATTTAAAAAAGTTTTAATAAAATTCTATTCAAGAATTCAATTATTTTTAGAAATAATTTAATTGTCGATGCACTAAAAATCATGGAATTCGTCTAAAGTATTTTGAAAAAAAATTTTGAAAATAATTGAATTCATTTCAAGAATTTTATAAATATTTTTTTCAATAATTGAATAATTGAATTTAAACACTTTTTATAGTGTTTTTTGTAAAAAATTAAATTTTTTTTAAAAGAATTTCATTAAATTTCGTAAAAATAATGTAATTTTTTTTCAATAATTTTAAGGGCATTTGAACCTTGATGACGTTACACTTTGTGCAAAGCATGTGTGACGTCATCAAGGTTCAAATGCCCTTAATAGAAAAATTTGAAAATAATTGAAATTTAGAAAGAATTTTATCAAAAACTTTTAAGAATAATTTTGAATTGTTTAGAAAAACTTTATTACAATTTTTAAAAATAATTGGACTTTTTGGAAAAATTTTTTTTAAATTATCTTGAATATAATTGAATTTTTCCCTGAAAGTTTAATTAAAATTGTATCTAAAAATAATTGAATTCTTGCCAAGAATTTTACTATTTATAAAAATAATCGAATTGTTTCCAAGAATTTCTGATCAGAAATTTTTTAAAATAATTGAATTTTTATTAAATCTTTTGAAAATAATTGAATTTTAATATTTTAATTGTAGCGAGAAATTTTCTTATTTATAAAAATAATTGAATTTTTGCGACGAATATTTTAATTTATAAAAATAAATTTTTTTTTAAATTCTTCAAAAGAATTTTGTATTGTAAATAAATAGTAAATTTTTCACAGGAATTCAATTATTTTAAATATAATTTTAATAAAATTCTCAAAAAATCAACTATTTTTTTAAATTTTACAAAAATTCAATTATTTGTAAAAGTAATAATTTTTTTCGCATTGATTCAATTATTTAAAAAAGTTTCAATAAAATTCAATTATTTACATAAATAATGAAATTTATTTTGGAAATCAATTATTTTAAATAAAATTTTAATTGAATTTAAAAAAAGAAAAAAAATTTTGAAAAGAATAATTCAATAATATCAATAAATAGTAAATTTTTCACAGGAATTCAATTATTTTAAATATAATTTTAATAAAATTCTCAAAAAATCAACTATTTTTTTAAATTTTACAAAAATTCAATTATTTGTAAAAGTAATAATTTTTTTCGCATTGATTCAATTATTTAAAAAAGTTTCAATAAAATTCAATTATTTACATAAATAATGAAATTTATTTTGGAAATCAATTATTTTAAATAAAATTTTAATTGAATTTAAAAAAAGAAAAAAAATTTTGAAAAGAATAATTCAATAATATCAATAAATAGTAAATTTTTCACAGGAATTCAATTATTTTAAATACAATTTTCATAAAATTCTTTAAAAAAATTCACTTATTTTTTTAAATTTTGCAAAAATTCAATTATTTGCAGAAATAATAAATTTTTTTTTGCAGGAATTCAATTATTTGAAAAAGTTATAATAAAATTCAATTATTTTCATAAATAATGAAATTTTCGCTGAAATTCAAAAGTGTAATTAAAATTGCATTGAAAATAATTTAATTCTTGGCAAGATTTTAATTAAAATTCTTTAAAATAATTTAATTATTTTAAAGAATTTATTTCAATATTCTTGAAAAGGATTTTACTATTTATAAAAATAATTGAATTGTTTCCTAGAATTTTTTATCAGAATTGTTTAATATAATTGAATTTTCATTAAAACTCTTGAAAATAATTGAATTTAAATAATATTTTAATTCTTGCGACGAATATTTTAATTTATAGAAATAATTGAATTGTTTCGAAGAATTTTATCTGAATTTTTGAAAATAATTGAATTTTTTTGAAGGAATTTTATTAAAAATGTTGAAAATGTTTTTATAAAAAGATTTTTATCAAAATTGTTGAAAATTGAATTTATATTAAAATTCTTTCAAATAATCGAATTTAATGAATATTTTAAAAGAATTTTATCATCTATGAGAATAATGGAATTCTTGCTTAAAATTTTATTAAAATGTTTGAATAAAAATAAACAAGAATACCCAATATTATGTACTTAAGTGAATTTTTTAAAATTTTGTTGCAGGTTTCAGCCAACAAGATTACGAGAGCGACGATTTCTTCTCAGATGGTAAATATTTTGCCTTTCATTATGTTTATTAATTATAAATTTTTGAAATATTATTATAAAATTTTTCATACACATTATCAGATTATTATTATTTTATATAAATTATAAATTAAAGTAATTTTTCTTTTTAAATGCTTAAAATTTTTAAATTAATGAAATTTTAAGTTAATGCTTTATAAAGATGAAAAAGTAACAAAATTTAATGAAAAAAAATTTATTTTTGAATTAAGAATTAAAATTTAATTTGATTTTTTAAATTATTGAAGAAAAACTAATTTTCTTAATGCAAAATTTGATTTCCATTTTCTTAAAAGAATTGAAATATTTTGACGAATTATATTAAATATTTTTTAAATTAATTGAATTCTTTCGAGGAATTTTATTCAAAATTTTTAAAAAAATAATTGAATTCTATATCAAGAAATTCAATTGAAATTATATTTAAAAAAAAAATGTAATTCCTACGAAAAATTTTATTTGATTATGAAAATTATTCAATTCTTGCGACAAATTTTATAAGAAATTTGATTCTTTCGAAGAATTTCTTTACAATTTAAAAAAATAATTAAAATCTTTTACGAAATTAAAAATAATTGAATTCTAATAATCAAATAGTATTAAAAATTTTGAAAAAAATCGAATTCTTTAGAAATTATTTTTTTGTTTTAAAAATTATATTGAAAATAATTTAATTGAAAGAATTATACTAATAATTTCTAATACATTTTTTTTTCGTCTTTCGCAGTTTGCGGACCATTGGTGAGGTTGAGTCCACCGCCAGGAGAAACTGATTATCGTTTTAATCTCGGAGAAAACGAGGGTCTTTGTGATCTTTTCGACATTGCCGCAAAATAAGTACAATTTATTATTATTTTTTTAAAAAGAAACCATTACTATTAATTAATATTAATATTATTAATTATTTTTAATTATTATTATTATTATTATTATTATTATTATTATTATATTATTTTTTTATTATTAATAATATATAATAGAAAAGATTTCTTATTTGTATTAATAATAATAAAAATAAAGAAAAAAGAATAATAAATTTATTTTTATTATTATTAACAATAAAAGTAAAGAAAAATAAATAAATGTTCTTTTTCTATTGATAATAATAATAATAATAATAATAATAATAATCCTATTATTAGTAAATTTTTTTTTCCGTGTTTTTTTTTATATCAAACTTTGTCGATATTTATAGCAAAAAAAAAAAAAAAGTTGTTCTTTTTTTTCCTCAAAACAAAAAAACTTGTAATTAGTTAATTTTGTCGATATCTGTACATAATGTTTAATGTTTAGAAACACGAATAATTTTGAAAAAAGAAGTCACTTTTTTCTAATGGTTCAATCGACAAAATTTTTATTACAATTTTTTTTTTCTTTTCTTCATTAGAATATTGTAAAAAGAGAGGGAAAAATGGGTCTTGGGGTGGGGAGGGGGGTTTATGAAAGAAAAAAAAAATTAAAAAACGAGAGGTAATGTCAGCTAGTTTGACAAAATATTTTCTTAATAATTCATTGTATTTGAGATCAGTTTTGGAGAAAGAGAGAAAAAAAAGAGAAAAAGAAGCGTTTCAAATAATTAAGAAAAAAAAAATCGAGAATGAGAGACGAATGTTAGATAATGTTGTAAGTATACAAGGAATGATGTTTGAATGTTTATGGAGAAATGAAAATTGTGTTTTTTTTTCAAAAGGGAGAATATTGAAAAAAAAAATTTATTTTTAAATTTTCTGTGTAAAAATTAATTATTATTTTTATTATTATTATTAATATTAATAATATTATTACATTAATATTATTATTATTATTATTATTATTATTATATTATTATTATATTATTATTATTATTATTATTATTCGTATTATCTCCCGATGAATGTTGATTAGAATTTTTAATCGTTTTTTTCTTGCGATGTCGCGATTCATTGTATAAAAAGAAATTTATATATATATATCTACAAATGAAGAGTAGATTTTTGTACTATTCTTCATCATCATTAATGTTAGATTTTGAAAACGACTTTTTTTTCTTCTTTCTTGATTTGATAGAAATAAATATTTGAAATTTTTACAAAAAAATAAATGTGAGAAATTTTATTCTTTCATTAGAATAAAACAATTATCCGTTCAAAGGCCTCGAAAAAATGTCTTACTCGAAAATTATCATTAGTAAAATTATATTGTTAATTTTTATTAATTATTATTATCATTATAATTCGTTAATAAAATTTTTTCCCAAGAATTTCATTATTCTCATAAATAATAAAATTCTTTCAGAACAATTCAATTATTTTCAATGCAATTTTTATCAAATTTCTCGAAAGAATACAATTATTTTTCAAAGTATTAATTAAATTCGATTATTTTCAAGAATTTTAATATAAATTCAATTTATTTTCCACAATTTTCATTAAATTCTTTTAAAAAATCGTTATTTTCAAAATTTTTAATAAAATTCCTTCCAAACAAATTATTTCTTTATTTATTAAATAAATAAATAAATTTTATTACAAATTTTGAAAAATAAATTCAATTTATTTTCAACAATTTTCATTAAATTCTTTTTAAAAAAATCATTATTTTTAAAATTTTTAAGAAAATTCCTTAAAAAAAAAAATTCAATTATTTTCAAAAATTCAGATAAAATTCTTCAAAACAATTCAATTATTTTTATGAATTTATAAAATCCTCGGCAAGAATTTAATTATATTTTCATAAAAAAGAAAATACTTCGCAAGAATTGAAATATTTTCATAAATAAGAAAATTCTACAAAGGAATTCAATTATTTTCGTAAATAATAAAATGTTTCGAAAGAATTCAATTATTTTCAATACAATTTTAATTAATTTCTCAAAAGAATACAAATATTTTTTTAAATATTATTTAAATTCAATTATTTTTCAAGAGATATAATAAAAATTCAATTATTTTCAACAAATTCTGATTAAAAAATTCTTGGAAACAATTCAATTATTTTTATAAATTTGTAAAATTCTTGGCAAGAATTCAATTATTTTTGCAAATCTAATAAAATTCTTCTGAGAAATTTAATTATTTTCAGATGCAATTTTAATTGAATTTTTATAGGAAAAAATTCAATTATATTCAAGATAATTTTAATAAAATTTCTCCAACAGGTTCAATTATTTTGAAAAATTGTAATAAAATTTTTCTAAACAATTGAATTGTTCTCAAAAGTTTTTCATAAAATTCTTTGTAAATTTCAATTATTGTCAAAATTTTCAATTAAAATTTCTTTTAAAAATTCAATAATTATCTTTTTCAGATAAAATTTTTCGAAACAATTCAATTATTTTTCTAAATTAAAAAATTCTTCACAAAAATTTAATTATTTTTATAAATAAAAAAATTCATCGCAAAAATTCAATTATTTTCAGATACAATTTTATTTAAATTTCTAGAAAACAATTCAATTATATTCAAGATAATTTTATGAAAAATTTTCTAACAGATTCAATTTTATTTTAAAATTGTTATAAAATTTTTCTAAACAATTCTAAATTTTTTCAAATAAAATTCTTTGTAAATTTCAATTATTTTCAAAATTTTCAATTAAAATTCCATTGAAAAATTAATTTCTGGAAATAATTGAATTCTTGAATAGAATTTTATTAAAACTTTCTTGAAATAATTGAATTCCTGCGAAAAAATTTATTATTATTAGAAATAATTGAATTTTTGAAATAATTTTAAAAAATAAGTGAATTTTTGAGAAAAATTTTTATCAAAATTGTATTTAAAGTAATTGAATTCCTGTGAAAAATTTACTATTTATTTGATATTATAGAATTATTTTAAAAAATGATAATTCAATTTTATTTGAAATAAAAAATGTTTAGAAATAATTTAATATTCCCTGGAATTCAATTAAAATTGTATTTAAAATAATTGAATTCCATAGCGAAAATTTAATTATTTCTGAAAAATAATTGAATTTTATTCTTGAATTGAATTTTATTTAAAGTTTTTTAAATAATTGAACTCCTGTGAAAAATTCTATTATTTTTAAAAATAATTGAATTTTTTCGGAGAATTTTCACACGATTTTTAAAAAATAATTGAAATTTTCGAAAAAAATCAATTAAAATTGTATTGCAAATAAGTGAAATCCTGATAAGAATTTTATTATTTATATAAAAATAATTGAATTTTTTTCAAAGATTTTTATTAGTTATAAATTGACTTTTTGCAAAGAATTTTATTACAATTATTGAAAATAATTGAATTCTTCATTGTTCTTCATAAAATTCAATTACTTTCAAAATTTTTAGTAAAAAAAAAAAAAATTGTGAACGCACCCTTATTTTCATGAACTATTTTTGTCTATTTTATTCAATTTTATTCAGATAAATTCATTTTTGTAGTTTCTTGGAAATGGAGATCCTGAAACGGACCCTTGTCATTACTGATTATTTATTAATTATTATACTTTTAAAAGACCCCGCATAAAAAGTAAATAATTTTTGACCGGGAAACAATGCACTTCTTGTGAAAGGTCATTTATGTTTCACCTTTGTCATTGTGCGGAATGTGAACGCACCCTTAGGTCCAATTGCGCTGTTATTGCGTGTGAACCCGACTTTATCTTTCGCAAATTTGCGATTTTCCTGCAGCTGCACGATTTTGTGAATAAAATACTGAAATGGTATTTCAATAGTCAAAATTAAAATCTAAATAATTTTATTCCTTTTCTTTACCAAATTATTATTTCTCTCTTTTTTCCTTACTTTCCAAATCCAATTTCCGATTTTCAATAAGAATTGAAACAAACCTCAAACATAACCTCAAAAAGCGTGATTTTCAACATTGTCAACCCATTTAGACTATTATCTTCGAGATTTTTTCTTAAAAAAAGAATACCTATTGCATAATGGAGAAAAGATTTAAAATCTCCTCGAATATTGTATATAGAATAAAAAATATATATCTATGTCTTTTAAGGCCTAAGTCAAGGACACTTTAGACAAGAAAGAAAGAAAGAAAGAGAGAGAAATGAATCGAACATAAAAATTTCGTCATCATTTTTAGTTTGTGCGTATTGCTGGTGCGATGTGGTTTAAAATGAGAGTATAACGATTGCCAATATGCGCGCGACTCCTTTTTACCTATATTGTACAATATAACACTAACTATATTATACATATCTATGTATATGAAAAAAATATTATTCACAATGAATTTATTTCCTGATGCAACGAGAAATTTGTCACATTCCGCAAAATTTGCGGACTGTCAATAACACAACATCCGTTTTTCAATTTTATCCATTTAATCCATCGACGTATTGAGGGCGCGTGTAAAATAAAGGTATAATATAGAAGAAAAAAAAAAGAGAAATATTTATATTCTTTAGACAAAAAAAAAAATGTTAATTCGACAGAAATATGTGATGACAGTTAATTGTTTTGAAATATTTTTTCTAAAGTGAGAGAAATTAGGAAATTATTATAATAAACATCGAAAAGTGTGAATAGAAAAAATGATTAAATTTAGTTACTCTTCAGGACTTTTCTTTTTCAGTTAAAAAAAAGCAGTGTGTGTGTGTTTTTTTTAAATCGAAAAATAGCGAGAGGGAGAAGAAAAAAAGTGAGTATATTGTTTATATATATATGTGTATTATTTACGTTGAGGAAATTGTTAACAAGTAAAATCAAATTTATTTCTGGCTCGCGCGCGCAAAAAAAAATAAATTCGTCTGCTTGTAGAAAACGTGTTCGCATGAAATCAGCTGATTGTGACGTTTCATGGACTTTGATTTCGTATACATATATATATACATATTTGGGTCCTTTCATGTAAAAATGACACTTTTTTTTACATATTTGGGTCATTCTATTAAGAATTACTCTTTTTTCTCTTTTTTTTATATATTTGGGTGATTTCATGTGAAAATTACATATTTTTTTTCTTTTCCGTTTTCACAAATTTGGGTCATTCCAAGTGAATATGACACTTTTTCTTTTTACAAATTTGGGTCATTTCATGTGAAATTGACAAATTTTCTTTGTTTACATATCTGGGTCATTCCATGTGAATATGACACATATTTGTTTTCTTTTCTTTTTTTCTACTTCTTGATAATTAATAAGTAATTAAGGGCGAATCTACAATTATTCTAACAGTATTTTTCTTTATTATCAATTTCAGTATTTTTATCATTTATTTAGTATTTTCTTTATTACTAATTTAACTTTATTTATTTAACAGTATTTTGTTAATTATCTATTTTGCACTCGGTTCAGCAGAGTATTAGTTATTAATTAATATTAGTTATTTAATTTTGCAGTATTGTAATTGTTGCAGTTTTGTTTAAATTAAAAATTATTAAATAATAAAAATTAAAATAAATGTATAGGTAAAAATAATTAAAATTAAAAAAATTAAAAAAGAGGAAAAATAATACGAAATTATAGAAAATATTTGTAAAAAAAAAAAAAATTAAAAAAGTAAAAATAATACAAAATATTACAAAAGAAATGTTGTTTTTAAAGAAATGACGACGGGCTTGAGAGCGGTTGTTATGAAATTTCGAACGGTGACGAAAAATTATCCAGTGGTAAGGGGAATGACATCGTACGTTGTCATTTGGCCAGTGGCGAGTTTAATTCAACAAAAAATCACTGGCAAGGAAAAATTGGATTATCTGCAAGCTTTGAGATTTAGTATTTATGGGGGTTTTTTCGTTGCACCAACACTTTATGCCTGGCTTAAAGTTGCCAGTCGATTTTGGCCCAGAGCTGATCTCAAATCTGCACTTACCAAGGTATTAAAATTATTTAAAAAAAAAAAAAAAAAAAAAAAAAATTAAAAAAAATTTTAATTTTAAAAATAATAATTATTAATAAATAATTTTTTTTCAAATTTACAGGCTCTTGTGGAACAAGCAACTTATGGGCCGTCGGCAATGTGTTGCTTTTTCTTTGGCATAAGTTTATTGGAATTCAAACCAATTTCTGAGTGCATTGATCAAGTGAGAGAAAAATTCTGGCCCACCTACAAGGTATTTTTTTTCAATTTTTAAACAATTTATTTTAAAAATTTTAAATTTTAATAAATTTAATAAATTTTAGAAAATTCATTACTTTTTTAAAATAATAATTAAGCTATTTTTTAACTTTTTTTTTATTTTTTTGTTACTAATTTTGTTATTAATTATTAATTAATTCTTGAAAATGAATTAATAATTAAAAAATTAATAATTATATAATTTTTTTATACAAAATTATTATTATTTTAAAAATAAATGGAATTTTTATAGATTGGCGTTTGCGTTTGGCCGATATTACAGACAGTGAATTTTCTCTTTGTACCTGAAAAAAATCGTGTTGTCTACGTGAGCATTTGCAGTTTAATGTGGACATCATTTCTTGCTTATATGAAATCCCTTGAAACAAGGAGACTGCAAAATATTCCCGTTCAAATGAAAATTGAAGCCAATAATATTGTTGAAAGTAGTAGTGAAGATAAATCAAAAATGGATAAAACAAATTGGTTCTCTGTTTATCATTAATAATTGCTCGTATTAGGAAAAAATTTAAAAAAAAAGAAATTTCACATTGATGACGCGTAACGAACATTTTTTTTCTTTTAATCTTTTTTTTTAAACATTATTTATAATATTTCAAATATTTTTTTTGATTTTCATTTTGAATTCCGCGCCGTTTAACTAATTTTCGTACAATTCCGACCTTATCGACCGTTCATAGATTGGAAACTCACTTAAAAATATTTTATTCAAATAGCTCGCGAAATATGTATAAAATAATTTTTTTCAATTTGATTTATTTATTTTTATTTATTAAAAAAATTATTTTGCCTGCTCTATTTATTTTTTTTAATTTTTTACGCGTCTCGTTGTTATTGACATTTTTTCTAGACAAATTTAATTGTACAAAATAAATATATACGTAATTGTTCATTTTTTTTATTACGAAAATAATTTTTTTTTCTCCACAACCCCCTTTTTTAAAAGGCGGGGGGGGAGGGGATGAAATTCTAGTAAAATTGAATTATTGTTATTAATCGTGATTTTCTCTCGATGGAGAAAATTTGAAAGTAAAAAAAAACCAAAAGAAAAAAAAATAGTTGATATTTTTTTTTATTGAGAAAAGAATTCCACTAGTGAAAGTATATAAATACCTGACTAAGATTATATTATTTTTAATAATAAATGAATTTATTGTTGAAAGTATAAGCAACGATATTTTTTATTCGCATTCAAAAAAAAAAAAAAAAAATTGCGAATGAAAACTTTGTAAATTATCTGACAATAAAAATGTTGATTTTAAACCGACTTTTTTCTTTGATAAATAAAATAAATAAATAAAATTAATAATTTAATTATTATTAAAATTTTTAAATATAAATAAAATTAATACTGAATTTTTAAATAAATAAAATTAATAAAAAAATCTGCAGATAGAATTAAAATGCAAAATTTTAATTTTTCAAAAAATAATTAAATTGTAGTTTAAATTAAAAAAGACTTTTTGCAAAAATAAAATTTTCAACGTAATCAAAGTATAAAATTAAATTTTCTAATTAGAAGCCAAAACTAAAAATAAAAATTACGTAAATTTCGAAATCTCATTTCGTGAGTATATTTAATATTATTTATTAATACAATGTATTGAAAATTATATAATAATAAAGACAAATATATTTACATTTTTTGTCGTCATAGTGAAAAGTAATTAGCAGAGTTATTTAATGAAACAAGCAAAACAATACTCTTTGTAATTATTTTATATTTTTATTATTATTAAAGAAAGTGGTTTTTAATTTTCTAGTTACGGCCCTTTTTAATAAAAATAATCATTTCCTTTTTTCTAGTTACGGCCCTGTTTAATAAATAATTTCGTATTTCCTTTTTTCTAGTTACGGCCCTGTTCAATAAATAATTTCTATCATTTTGTTTTTTCTTGTTACGGCCCTGAAATGTGCTTATTGTAATATATTGTTTTTTATAATAAAATAATAATAATAGAAGTAAAAATAACCCAATAATAATTTAAAAAATAATTTAGTCGTCTTCTCAGTTCTTGCAAATAAAAAAAAATAATAAAAATATCAGTAAATTGAATACAATTTCGAGTTTAAAATTGTTATTGTGCAAGTTTAAAATGAAAATTGAGAATTTTTAATTTCGGAAAAATATATATAAAAAATATACAAAAAAATATAGAAGAAAAAATATCAAAAAAAGGAGAGAAAATTTACACAAAACGAATTGAAATAAAAACTAGAAAAATTGAAACAATTTTTACGAGAGGGGTGCAAAAATTACTAGGTACGCTCCTGAGCGCCTGTCAAAATTAGGAAAAACAATAAAATATAGAAATAAAGAGCTGATAATGTAGTAATACGTCAAAATGAATCATAAGTATTTGTTCCACCTGAGAGAATTCGATTAAATTCCAATCAAATAGGACAAAAAAAGTGAATCATAATTCTTTTTTTCTATAACTTTCAAAACAACAAAGATGGCGCCCCTCTTTAGATCTGTCAAAAAAGTGATAATTATCCGAAACATAAATCACATCTCACTCGTGAATAAATTGTGAATATCTCGAGTATTATTTAGTATAAAAAGAAAATATTTTATAAAACTCAGTGAATAAATAAATAATTCAAATTTTCGTGTTATTTATTGATAACGCGCGCGACAATCGACAATAAAAGAAAAGTGAGGTTAGGTTTATTATTGAAAATTTGCGAATGACATTTCAGTGTGTATATATGTTTTCGAATCGTTGCGACATAGTGTTTAATAATTAAAAAAAAAAAAGTGAATTAGGTATTTAAAAGTGAAAAAAAGTGTGTTTTTTATACTCCAGTGAAAAACAAAGGATATTAAATTATAAATAATGAAATAATGGCTCGAGCCACAAGTTCAATGCAATGCGATTCCGTTGCAACTTATATGGACGGTGTTCATGTTAAAATTGCCGAAGCTTATAAACCGCCAAGGAAAATTGCACTGCCTGCCGCTTATAATAATCGTTTGCCCGATGCATCAAGATATTCGTATGATTTTTCATTGGAGAGATCCGTTCTGCAGAAGGTAAATATAATTTTTCTTGTTTTCACACTTCTTTTGAAAATAATTCATCGCAAAGCTTTTTCTTTTTATTCAATTTTTCTCTTTTATTTTTTATTACTTTTCTTAGAATTTACACTGCTTTTTTCTATTATTTAGCAAAAAATTTGAAAAATTAATAGTTATTTTCGTTTTTTTATCCTAACCTCAAAATATTATTTTTCGCAATTTTTTAAAATTATTTTTTTATCCTATAATAATAAGAATAATAATAGGTAATAAATAATTAACTAATAATAAAAATAACAGTTTTTTGTCCTTTTTCAATGATAACAAAAAATTAATAAAAATCATTAACTAATAATAAAAATAATAGTTTTTGTACTTTTTTTTCAAAATAACAAGAAAAAATTAATTTTGAAGATGTCAGAATGGAGAAAAGCTCGACTGGCGAATAGTGAAGCACGACAATTGCGTCTCGAGGAGAATAAATTGAGAAAAAAGGAAAATTCGCCATCACCACCACCGGCGTCATCAACGACGTCGTCGTCAACTTCTTCATCGCCATCAACAACAACAACAACAGCAACTCAGGAGACAAATCAACTTCCGGTGAAAACGGCACCGGTACCGGAAACAACGATACTCACACCGCAGCCATTATCACCACCAGCAAACGATTTACACGAAATTAGTAACAATAAATCACAGGATCTTAATTATGCCGATTTTGATAATGATACGAGCAGTCCGTTTGATAATATGCTTTTGAAATCGATAAACGACAAGGAAGAATTGGCTCAGGTTAATTTGTTTCACTATTTTTACATTTTTATTAAATTATTACATTATGTTTTTCTTTTTATTATTTTTAATCTTTTTTTTTTATTAATTATTACTTTTTTTATTTACTATTTTCTTTATTATTTACTTATTTTTTTTTATTATTTATTACTTTATTTCAACAATTTTTTAATTTTAAATATTTAATTTAGAAAAACATTTTTCTATTAGAACCATATTTTTTCTTATTGTTTAATATTTTAATTATTTTAATCTAAATTTAAAAGAATTACAGGTTTCGGATAACAATTTTTAGACTATTTCTAACTTTTTCGACTTATTTTTAAAAAAAATGAGAATTTCTCAATTTACTTTTAAATAAAAGACGATTTTTTCGTTTTATTTTTGAAAAAACGACTTTTTTCGATTTTATTTTAAAAAAAGAGACTTTATCGATTTATTTTTAAGATTTTAAAGAAAAGGCGATTCTTTTGGAATTATTTTTAAAAAAATTCGATTTTTTAACTTACTTCAAATAAAAAACGATTTTTTTTTTAGAAAAACGACTTTTTTCGACTTCTTTTTAAAGAAAAGGCGATTTTTTCGATTTATTTTTTAAAATAGCGACTTTTTCGAATTATTTTTAGGAAAATAATATGATTTTCTCGCAATATTTTAAAGAAAAGACGATATTATAGACTTTTTTTTTTAAAAAAAGCGATTTTTTTTATTTATTTTTCAAAAATGTGATTTATTTTAAAGAAAAAGCGATTTTATCGATTTATTTTCAAAAAATGCGATTTTCTTAATTTAATTTTAATAAAAGACGATTTTTTTGATTTATTTTTAAAAAAGCGACTTTTTCGAATTATTTTTAAGAAAAGGCGATTTTTTAGATTTATTTTTTAAAAAAGACACTGTTTTTTAAAAGAAGTCGATTTTTTTAGTCTTGTTTTCAAATGATTCGAATTATTTTTTAAAAAGCGACTTTTTTCGTCTTATTTTGAAAAAAGGAGATTTTTTAGACTTGTTTTAAAATTTTTTTTTTAATTTTGTAAATATTATTTTTTAAGCTTCTACAACCGTCGCATTGGAAGCCATCGGGAAAATTGGAGAATATAATTAATGATTTAACAATTGGAAATGATGGACAAAATAATCACAATCAAGAGATAAATGATTCGATAATCGATAAAACCGACGATCACGAGAGAATAGAACGTAAAACTGATTCCCTAAGAATTGTTTCATTAATCGTCGAGGAATTGCAAAGGGAACTCGAGCGTCCAATTTTAGAGGTAAATAATTTTTTCTCCATATTTTAAGTAAATACAAAAAAAATTTTTTAAATTCAAAAAATTTTTTTCTTTTTAAGCATTTTATTTTTAATTTAAATAGAAAATAATTGAATATTAGAAGCGTTACAGTAGAAATTTTTCTACTAAACTAAAATCATTATTTTTAAAGTTTTAAAAAAATTCCTTAGAAAAAAACATTATTTTCAAAATATTTAAAAAAATTCCTTAAAAAAATCAATTATTTTCAAAAACTCAGATAAAATTTTTCGAAAAAATTCAATTATTTTTATGAATTGTAAAATCCTCCGCAAGAATTTAATTAGTTTTATAAAAAAGATAATTCTTCCTAAGAATTAAAATATTTTCATAAATAATAAAATTCTACAAAGAAATTCAATTATTTTCGTAAATAATAAAACTTTTCGCAGGAATTCAATTATTTTCAATACAATTTAAATAAAATTTCTCAAAAGAATATTATTTAAATTTAATTATTTTCAACAATTCTGATAAGAAATTCTTTGAAACAATTCAAATTATTTTTATTTTTATAAATTGTAAAATTCTTGTCAAGAATTCAATTATTTTTGTAAATAATAAAATTCTTCAGATTACAGAAATTCAATTATTTTCAAAAATTTATAAACATTCTCGTCAAAATTTCAATTATTTTTATAAATAATAAAATTCTTCTTCGAAATTGAATTATTTTCAAAAAAATTAATAAAATTCTTGGCAAAATTTGAATTATTTTCAAAAATTTTCCTCATTTCAATTATTTTTAATATCTACTATTTTAATAAAATTTTCCAAAAGAATTCAATTATTTAAACGAAATTTAAAAAAAAATTCACAAGAATTCAATTACTTTCCAATTTTTTTCATAAATTTCTTCGCACCAATTCAACTATTTTTAATTTTTTAATGAAGTTTATCGAGAGAATTCAAATATATTCAAAGAATAGAAACAAATAGTTCTGAGAAATTCAATTATTTCGCAAAATTTAAATAAAATTCTTTTAAAAATTTTATTATATTTAAAAAAATTTTGACAAAATTCTTTACAAGATTTAGTTAATAAAATTGCAATTTTAATAAAATTTTCCTATTTAATTTAATTATTTTCAATAAAATTCTTATTAAGAATTTAATTATTTTCACAAATAATACATTTTTTTATGGGGATTCAATTATTTGAAAAAAATTTGAAATAAAATTCTTCGTAAGAAATCAATTATTTTCATAAATAATAAAATTTTTCTCGAGAATTCAATTATTTCAAAAATTTTGATGAAATGGTTTATAAATTAGAAAAATTATAATAAAATTGACTGTAGAATACAATTACTTTTGTAAAATATAACATTCCTTATAGGAATTACAATTTTACTGTCAAGTTTGTAAAAATCCTCGAAACAATTCAATTATTTTCTTAAAAAA
The DNA here is from genome assembly GCF_015476425.1 of Leptopilina heterotoma. NCBI lineage: Eukaryota > Metazoa > Arthropoda > Insecta > Hymenoptera > Figitidae > Leptopilina > Leptopilina heterotoma. Next base: position 1,951,083 of record NW_025110842.1, read on the forward strand.
TAAAATTCTTCCAAGCAATTCAATTATTTAAGAAATTTTAATTAAATTCTTCCCAAGAATTCAATTTTATTCAAAAATAAAACTTTTCACAAGAATTCAATTATTCAAAAAAAAATTTAATAAAATTCTTCGTCCAATTTCAATTATTTTCAATTTTTCAATGAAATTTTGTCGATAGAATTTAATTATTTTCAAAATGTTATAAAAAATTCGGAGAAATTCAATTATTTAAAAAATTTGAATAAAATTCTTCACAAGAAATTCATTTAATATCATAAATAATAATATTTTTCTCCGGAATTCAATTATTTTCAGAAATAAAATTCTTCACAGGAATTCAATTATAGAATTTTTTATAAATTTCTTTAAAAAAATTTAATTTTAAGAAATATTCAATTATTTAATACATTATTTATCTTTGCATTTAAATAATTGAATTCTCGAAAAATTTTCTGATAAAAATTGATTAAAAATGAATTTTACTTAAAATTTGAAATTATAATTGAATATTAAAAGCATCATAGCGTGAATTTTGATAAATAAGTGAATTTTGAAAAGGGTCCAAAAATTAAAATCTTTGAAAATTTGAATTTATAGTTGCAATATTCTTATAATATAAAATAATGATTTTATCACTCTGTAATTTTATAACAATTTTTGATAAGTTGTTTAATTTCAGAAGGTTTTGATTTAAAATCCTTAATTCCTGTAGAAAAATAATAATGATTAAGTATTTATTTAAAAAAGAAGTTATTGATGTTGTCGAATAATTTTCCACTTAAAGAAATTCGTAAATATAAATGTAATAGAACACTTCTTTGAGTAACTAATAATTTTTCGAGTGAATCGGTATATTCTTCAGGGTCAGGAAGGAAGTCAAAATTTTGTCTGGAAATCAGGGAAAAGTCAGGGGAAAAACAAAATTAAATTTTCGTGGCAACCTTGTAATTTATCTTTTTTTTTCTCTCTCTCTCATTTAGAATTGGAAACCTTGGACGGAAGTGGAAAATTTGGACGTTGAGAAAAATTGTGTGACAAATGAAAAACCACCGAGTCATTCGAAGGCATTGACAAATATTCTAATGGATTTATCGGAGGATGATCAGAAATTGGCGAGGCATTTGAGCGACATGGGCTTTCCATTGACAAGAGCGGCGCGCGCCATTCACAAACTTGGCGGTAGTGATAATAAAAAAATTGTCGAATATCTACTGGCGATACAGTCGTTGGAAGATGATTTGGAAATCAGTGAGGAGGCAGCAATAAAGGCATTGGAATTAACTGAATTCGATCAGGAGAAGGCCAAAGTATTTCATCAAAATTTAACAACACTGCGCGATTTGGGCTTTTCCGAGGATCAAGCGTCAATTGCGTTAATTAAATGTAATATCGATCGAGATAAAGCGCTCGATTTATTGATTACGTAATTTTTCTCAATTTTTTTTCTCTTTCTCTATATTCGAAAGAAAAAGGGGAAAATTCTTTCTTTATATTCGAATAAGAAGAAAAGAAAATTCTTTCTCTATTCAAAAAGAAGAAAAGGAAAATATTTTTCTGTATTCGAAAGAAGAAAGGAAAATTCTTTCTCTATTCAAAAAGAAGAAAAGGAAAATTTTTGTCTCTATTCGAAAGAAGAAGGAAAAATTCTTTCTCTATATTTGAAAGAAGAAAAGAAAATTCTTTCTCTATTCAAAAGAAGAAGAGGAAATTTTTTTTCTGTATTCGAAAGAAGGGAAAATTCTTTCTCTATATTTGAATGAAGAACAGGAAAAAATTCTTTCTTTGTAGTCGAAAGAAGAAAAGAACATTTTTTTTCTTCGAAAAAAGAAAAGAATGACGAAAGAAAAATTACCAAAAGAAAAAAGAATTATAAAAGAAAATTAACAAAACAAATTATATTAAAAAATGACAGAAAAAAAAGTATAAAAAAGTAACAAACAAAATAAGAAAAACATAAAAAAACAAAATGTCAAAAAAATAAAGAAAAAAAATGAAAAAATATGATTGTAATGAAAATAAAGGAAAAAAAGGAAAATTAATTTTCACAAGAAAAAAATGGTGACTTTTTTCTTTGCATTGCGAGAGGAAGTGATTCGAAAGTATTGTTTTTGCTTTTTCTGTTAAGACGGGACAATTTTTCTCGAAAGAAAACAATTATTTTTAAAAATATTATTTAAATTCAATTATTTTCAAGAGTTTTAATAAAAATTGAATTTCTAGGAAAAAATTCAATTATATTTAAGATAATTTTAATAAAATTTCTCTAACAGATTCAATTGTTTTTAAAAATTGTAATAAAATTTTTCTAAACAATTCAATTGTTCTCAAAAGTTTTTAACAAAATTCTTTGTAAATTTCAATTATTTTCAACAATTTTCAATTAAAATTACTTTAAAAAATTACATTTTCTCGAAAGAATTCAATTATTGAAAAAAAATGTTGATAAAATTCTATTCAAAAATTCAATGATTTTCTATACATCGAAAATTCAATTATTTCTAAAAATATGTAATTGAATTCTTGAATAGAAACTTTTTGAAATAATTGAATCCCCTGCGAAAAAATTTATTATTTCTGCAAATAATTGAATTTTTGCAAAATTTGAAAAAATAAGTAAATTGAAAAAATCCTGATAAGAATTTCATTATTTTTTCAATTAAAATAATTGAATTTTTGCCAAGAATTTTATAATTTATAAAAATATAATAATTAAATGGTTTTCGAAGAATTTTTTATCAGAATTGTTGAAAATAATTGAATTTTCATTATAACTCTTGAAAATAATTGAATTCCTTTGTAGAATATTATTATTTAATGAAATACTTTAATTCTTGTGAAGAATTTTCTTATTTACGAAAATAATTGAATTTTATTAAAAGTTTTTTAAATAATTGAACTCCTGTGAAAAATTCAATTATTTTTTTCAAAAAATTGAATTTTCTCGGAGAATTTTTACAAGATTTTTAAAAATAATTGAAATTTTCGAAGATATCAATTAAAATTGTATTGAAAATAATTGAAATCCTGATAAGAATTTTATTATTTGTATAAAAATAATTGAATTTTTTACGAAGATTTTTATTATTTTATATAATTGACTTTTTGCAAAGAATTTTATTACAAATATTGAAAATAGTTGGAATTCTTCATAAAATTCAATTACTTTCAAAATTTTCAGTAAAGATTATTTTAAAAAACTTCATTATTTCCAAAAATTCAAATAAAATTCTTAAAAACAATTCAATTATTTTGAAGAATTTTAACAAAAATCTTGCCAAGAATTTTATTATTATTATTTATTACTGTTTGTATTATTGTTTGTTTTTTTGATATCCATTCCAAGTAAGGAACATTATTATTTTTCATTAAAAATTTCTTTTCAAATAGAAAAAAAGGGATCAAAAGAATTATTTCTATAATTTTTTTAAACAAAATTATAATATATTTTTGTCTTAATTAGCACAGTAAATAATAAATAATTAAATAATTTAAATGGTTTATAAAAATAAAATCGTTCCAGTTTTCATACTCATCATTTTTTACACTTTTATGTTTTCTTCTTTTTTTCCTTTTGTTCTTGAATTCAATTTCCTTTAGGAAAAAAATATTTTTTCTCGAATTTATTTTGAGAGGCAAATTGAATTACTATTTTAAAATTAATTATCACAATTGAAATTAATTTTTACAATTAAAAATTAATTATTATAATTGAAATTAATTTTTACAATTAAAATTAATTATTATAATTAAAATTAATAATGAAAATTAATAATTATTTTAAATTATTAAAATTGATATTTAATTGAAGAAATAACGATTTCTAGATTCGGAGAAACAATTGGCAAATCTGGAAGCGCATCTGAAAAAGAAAACGTTTTTTTGTTTTTACAAAATTTAACTAATTTTTTTCCAATTTTTTTTTTTGTATTTTTTTGTTACAGAAAAGTGATTGAAAATTTTTGTTCAATTTGTTTTGCATTTTGTTTGCTTGCACTTTCTTTTTGGCGGCAATTTACCTGCAACTGCAAAAGAGAGCACACGTTGGAACATCGTAGAATTGAGAGTACAATCGAAATATAATCCACGATTCGGTGAAAATTGGCTCCTGACAATAGTCATTCAGACAAATACTGACTGGACCGTTCTCCATTAAAGTGGCTGGGAAAAAATGACAAAACGATTGAAAATCATTCCCGAGACATTGAGGTTCGTAGATTATATTTAATTCCAATGGGGATAATCTTCTCTCTAAAGTATGATGAAATCTGAAAGAAAGAAAGAAACCAAAAATATTTCTCTTCTTTTTGGAAAAAAAAGTATTTTTAATTTTTTTTTCATTCGCAGTTTTTGTAAAAGAAATCGAAATTTTAATAACTTTATAAAAGAATTTTTTAATTTGAAAAAATTAAAAGTTTTAATCATCTTTTTCAATTTTTTTTTTCCTTTCGAAATTACGAAGAGAAAAAGTTGAATTTAGAAATTAAATTTTAATAATTTTATACAAGAATTTTCATTTGAAAAAATTTAAATTTGTAATCATCTTTTTCAATTTTTTTCCCTTTCGAAATTACGAAGAGAAAAAGTTAAAAATAGAAATTAAATTTTAATAACTTTATGCAAGAATTTTAATTTGAAAAAAATAAAATTTTTAATCATCTTTTTCGATTTTTTTTTCCTTTTGAAATTACGAAGAGAAAAAAGTTGAATTTAGAAATTAAATTTTAATTCTTTTTAAAATGAAAGCGTAAAAGTAATTTAAAAAAATTTTCCTACTAGTTTTGTGTGTCTTTCTTTTTTTTCTTACCTGTTTTTGTAGACTTTTCGAAGAGCCAATTCGTAAAGTGTACAAACGACATTATCGGAAATTTTGTGAATTTTCAAAAGTTGCGGAGGAAATTCGATTGTAATTTCTTCACTTCCTTCATAATCGTCAGGGGAAATTTTTAATTTTTGGTTTCTACTTTTCGACTCAATGGTAGTTTTTTGAAAACACCTGTTGACATTTTTTTCCTTAATTTCGAATTTACAAAAATTCATGAGAAAATAATTGTTACTTGAACCAAAAAAGAAGTAATTTTACATTTTTATTTTACAATATTATTATTTTTAAAATTTCTGATTTCGCACTCGATAATTAATTTTAAAAACGTAGCAAAAAAGTTGCTTTCAAACTAAAAAAAAAGTAGTAAAAAAGTAACTATCGAAAAATTAAACTTGACGACCAAAAAAACTCGTTTTTAAAAATAATTAAATTTTACAAAGAATAAATTCTATAAAAATTTTTTCAAATAATTGAATGTCTGTACAGCGTTTTATTAAAAATTTTTTTTTGAAAATAATTGAATTCCTAAAAAGCATTTTATCATTTGTGAAAATAATAGAATTCTTGCGAACAATTTTATTAGAATTTCTTTAAATAATTGAATTTCCAAGAAGAAATTTATTACTTTAAAAATAATTGAATTTTTGTTATAAATATTGTTATTTATGAAAATAATTGAATTTTACAAATAATTTTATTAAAATCCGTAAAAATAATTGAATTTTCGGGAATAATTTTATTATTTATCTTTAATAATTAAATTCTTTCGAAGAATTATTTCCACGTAAATAATTGAATTCTCGGGAAGAATTTTATTAAAATCTAAAAGAATAATTGAATTATTTCAAAAAAATTAAAATTGTATTTAAAATAATTGATTTTTTCGAACAAATTTTATTAAAATTTTTGAAAATAATTGAATTCCTGTGAAAAATTCTAATATTTTTGAAAATAATTGAATTTTGTCTAAAGAATTTTATTTCTAATGAAAATAATTGAATTACTGCGTAGAAATTTATAAAAAAAAAATGGTAAATAATTGAATTCGTGTGAAATTTTTATTATTTATGAAAATAATTAAATGTTTGCGTAGAATTTTATTAAAATTTTTATTAAATAATTCAATTCTTTTGGAAAATTTTTTTTAAAAATAATATTGAAAATTATTAAATTAAGCAAACTTTTTGAAAATAATTGAAATTTTGTCAAGAATTGTATTAAATTTTTTGAAAAAAATTGCATTTTGGAAAATAATTTTATTATTTATATTTGATAATTGAAATTTTTACAAGAATTTTTAAAAACTGAAAATAATTGAATTTTTACAATCTTTTGTAATTTTTGAAATTAATTAAATTTCTACGAAGAATTTTATTAAAATATTTTTGTTTGAAAATAATTGAATGATTTTGAAAAATTTCATTACAATTTTTGAGAATAAATTAATTTTGTCATGAAATTTAATTAAAAATGTATTCAAAATATTTATTAAATTCTAATAATTGAATTATATCAAATTTCTTTAAAATAATTGAATTTTCAAGAAGAAATTTATTACTTTTAAAAATAATTGAATTCTTGTGATGAATATTGTTATTTATGAAAATAATTTAATTTTGCAAAGAATTTTATTAAAATGCCTCAAAATAATTGAATTTTCGGGAATAGTTTTGTTATTTATCTTTAATAATTGAATTCTTTCGAAAAATTTGATTAAAATGTTTAAAAAAGAATTGAATTTCAGTGAAAAATTTTGTTATTTTTTTGAAAATAATTGAATTCTTCATAAGAATTTTATAAACATTTTTTTAAATAATTAGTTTTTTTTGAAATAATAAATATTATCGAAATTTTATTTTCAATTATTGAATTTTTGTGGAAAACTTTATTTCTGAAAATAATTGAATTTTTCGATTAATTTAATTTAAAAATAGTATTAAAAATAATTGTATTTCGAATTTTTGATATTCATTGCAAGTAAGGAATATTATTTGTATTGTCAATATTGTTGTTGTCAGTATTTTTGATATCCATTCCAAATAAGGAATATTATTATAATTAGTAATTGTATTACTAATAATTCATTATTATAAATAATTTCAAAAATTATAGTTTATAATAATTTATAATTATTTGAATTCGAAAAATTTCTCTAATATAAAAGAAGAAAAGAGAGAAAATTATAGAAAAAAATAATTATATAATATTATAAATGAAGAATGTAGAAATTAATTATCACCCGCGAGAAATAACGTTCCGCAAATCACCGCCAAGAGAGTCGCGAATTTTCGAAACCAATTGACACAATAGTGAATAGGATAAATAATTCAAATCACGATTCGCATCGAATCGAATAAATGGCGACGAGAGAAATCCGTTTAACGGCAAATATCTTAATCTGCAAATAAAATTTAATTATTTTTTAAAAATATAAATCAAAATTCAATACTTTTCGTTTAGAAAATAAAGAAATAAATGAAGTAATTTTTTTTTTTTTTTAATTTCCAAGTAATGAAAAATATTTTCTTTTTCTTACCTATTCGAACAAATGGAAATATTCGATAATTTGGGCGCCAAAGTTAATCTATTTGGAAGCACTTCTAAATTATTATTGTCGACAAATAAATCCTCAAGTTTCTCGAGTGAACCCAACCATTCAGGTAAAATTTCCAATTGATTTCGACAAATCGATAAATATTCCAAATTCTTCAACTGACTGAAGTCTTGAAAAAGAAAATTATCATTTTTTATTAAAAGAAATAATATTTTCTCTCTATTATTCGTGAAGTAAAATTAATTTTTATTTCAAGACTGAAAATTAAAATTAAAGAAAAAAAGCTGAAAATAAGAGAAAATTAATTATAAAAAAAAAGAATGAAAATAAAAAAAGGGAAAATGTATAGAAAAAATAGTATCAAAAATAGTAAAAAAAAAGAAGACGAAGACAAAATAATAATAAAAATAATAAAAATAATAAAAATAATAATAATAAAAATAATAATAATATAATAATAATAAAAATAGGAATATTAATACTAATAATAATAAAAAAGAAAAAAAAAAGTAAAAATTACAAAAAATTCTTAATCTGAAATTTTTTCTTTTTTTAATTATTTACTTACCGGATGGAATATTGGTAATAAAATTATCGTCTAGTAATAAACATTTTAACGTTATCAACGAAGCAACACTGGTTGGAATGAATTCCAATTTATTTGAATTTAAATCTAAAACAGTGAGTCGTGAATATTGAATTTCCTTTGGTAATTTTTGAATAAAATTCCCGGCTAAATATAAATTTTGCAAATTCTCCAATTCAAATATCCAATTTGGTAGAAACTTTAATTTATTCCATTTTAAATAAATTTCCCTCACATTTGCACCGTGAGTCTTCACGACAATTGGAATTTCATCTAATTCACGATAATTCCAGTGGAGAATATTTTTCCTCTTCACCTCATCGGCCATTTCACTTTCACTTTCCATTTTTCTTCTATTTTTTTTAAATTTATTTATTTTTTATTTTTATTATTTGTAAATATATATTGTTTATTTATTCTTTTCGTTTCTTTTTATTCTTGTTCGTTTATTTTTGTTATTTTTTCATTTATTTTTATTGTTTTTCGTCTGTTTTTATTATTTTTCGTTCGTTTTTATTATTTTTCGTCTATTTTTACTATTTTTATTTACTTTTTTGTTTATTATTTATTATTTATTTTCAATATTTTTCTCGATAATTTGTTTTCCAATATTTTCTTTTTATTACTCGCTTTCAATATTTTTTTATTGTTTTAAATAAATATATTTTTTCTTTATTATTAATTTTAAATATTTTCATTTATTATTTTTTCTCAATATATTTTTATTGTTTTCAATAGTTTTCTTTTCCTTTTTTTTTTATTATATTCAATATTTTCTTTTATTATTTTTGTCTATCGGTATTTTTTTTGTTTTAAATATTTTTTATTATTTGTTTTTAATTATTTTGTTTATTTTCCCTTTGGGGAAATTTTTTTGGGGCAAAATTCTCTCATTGCTCGTGACCTTCCTCTCAAAATATCTTTGACTTGCATTTCGATGCGTGATTTTTATTAATAACTCTCGTGTAATGCAAAAATTTGTATTTTTTAATGCTAATGCATTTTTTTTCGAAGAAAAGTGAATTTTTTCCCTTCGTTTTCTCTCTGAAAATGGAGAAATTATTAATTATTCAAATTATTTCGAAATAATTGTATTTTAATTTTTTTTTGTTTTTAAATATTTTTGTAATAAAGAAAAATAGAAACAAATTGTTTATAACTTTTTTTTATTAACAATTTTTCTTTTATTAAAATTTCTTATTTTTATTAAAATAATTTTATTTTAATCTTTTTTTCCTATTTTTAAAAATATTTTTAATTTTCAATAAAAGAAAAATTACAACGATTTTTATTTCAAATCAACATTTTTTTTGCAATTTTCTTTCAAAAATATGAAACAAAAAATTAAAAATTAGAGAAAAAAATATTTTTTTCAACTATACAAAATACAGACTTTAGTTCAAGTTCATTGCAATTCGCTATATATAAAAATTCCCTCTTTTCTGCTATTGCACGTGTGCAACAAATCGATGATTCTGAAGGTCAGGGACAAATTGCATCAAAAAGGGATGATGCACGTTTGGAAAAAATTATTTCCCCGTCAAAAAAAAATAGAAAAGAAAATTCACTTGTTTTTTTAATAAAAATTCTATTTTAACAAATTTCTTTCAAAAAAAACTTTTTATTCTCCTTTCTATCAAAATAGAAATTTAAAACAAACAAAAACTGTCAAAAAAAAAATTGTTCCTAACCTAAAAAAAAGCAGAATTTTACTTGAATTTTCCCTTATTCACTAAAAAAAAATTAAACAATCAAAAAAGCGTCTTTAACTCTTTAATTACGAATTTTTAGTTCGAGAATAAACCCCGCACACAAAATCGGTTCGTAATTTTCTTTCAAGATTTCGTACTGAATAAATTGAAACTGTTGAAACGAGAACGGAAAACGGAACAAAATTCCAATTCCAACGTGTTTCAGTATTCAATTTCTCCCGGGGAAAATTGAAACCATTTCTGATTGGTTGTCCAGTGCGAAACGCGCGCGCTGATTGGTTGTCAATTATCAAAGGGTTAGTTTCCATTCGCAAAGAGAAAAAGCGGAAAAAAAACATCGGGAACAAAAGAAATCTTCCCGATTATCAGAAAATGAAAATAGTTCAAGAGATTTTTTTTCGAAAACTCTAATTTAAAAATTGAATAATAAAAATTTCCCCTTCGTTATTTGCGGGGATTAAATAACGCTCGAGAATTTATGATTTCCAAATACTATTTTTCGACGATCCAACCCTGGCACGCGGCCATTTTGTATCGTCTTCCCATAACCCCCTCCCCTCCAAAATTGAAAACAACCGAAGGTCGACGCTTGTGGCTCTCGAATCTCCAACCAACTAATTTTTGGGTTAGGTTTTCTCTCGCTTAAAATAATAAAAAAAAGTTCAGTGTACAAATAAAATTACAATTTTCACAAGTAAGTAAACATTTGTGCTTGATATTATGAAAACAATAAATTGTGTGTGTGCGATTATAATCTGTGTGTTAAAAAAGAAACGCCTTTAATTTTTTTTTAGGGGGGAAAATTCAATATTTTTCCCTTTTATAATCAAACGCGTTTATTTCATAGTGCGCGACATTTTCGGTTTTTTGATTTAATATACTCAAAAAAAAAAAGAAGACGAAACAGGAGTTTATCTTTTCCAAACTCTGGAAGAATTTCTCCCTCCCCAACTCGGCATTTTTTTTCTTCCGCTGTTGGTGAATAGCATAAAAAAAACAACCAAAATAACCATCGCGTTTTTTGTCATTAAAAAAAGACGAAATTCCCTTTTCTTTCAATGTTCGTGAAACGTTCTTGTGATTATTAAAAAAAAAAAAAAACCGGTCAAGATATTCTTATGCAACATTTAACATTCTTTTTCCGCTTTATTCACTATTATATTGAAAATGGGGAAACATTTTTTTTTCGGTTATATGGCATATAAATAAGTGGCATTTTTTAACCTATAAAATTATTGCATCTCTAACCCTAACGGTTTATAACCTTAATTTTGTCGAGACGTCAAAATTGTGTCGCTTTTGTGTTTGTTCTTGTGGATTGGGGCGAGAGAGAGAAAATTAGCGAGCGGGGCGTAGGAGAGAGAGGGGAGGGGGGGGGAGAGAAAGAGAGAATAGGAATGTTTTATGTCGTCCTGCGGGACGTTGTCGGTGATAATTACCGTGACTTCCATCATTATAACCGGAAATACGAGAAAATTTTTTAGTATTTTCGTTTTTTTTTTGTTTTTTGTTTTTGTTTGCTGAAATAGAAATGAATTTTGCATTATTTCGCATCAAAGGGAAGAAGAAGCTTTTTGACTATGTCTATAAGTTTGATGTACACGTATATATAGGTATATATTGGTATATATATTATATATAGGTGTATATGGTATATATAGGTATATATAGTGTATAAATGTGTATACAGTATATATATCGTATATATAGGTATATAGATGCATATACAGTATATATATGTATATAAATCTAATATGTAGCCGTATATATGTATATTAATCGAATATATAGGTATATATCGTATTTTTTTTGAATAAAAGTGTCAAATACAAGTATAAAATTGCATAAATAAATATTGGAGATAAATAATTGCAAAGTTTCTGTGCCTGTGAATACAACTTTAGGAATATACATCTATTTCGCTCGTTTCGTTCCTCGCAGGTCTTCATCTGTTATTTTTGTTTACTTGTCATAATAAGTGTGCCATAACCTCTTGAATTTGCAGAAGTTTTCTTTCTCTCTATAAAAAAAAAATTCTTTCTTTCTTGTGGAGCTATAAAAAAAACGGAGAAAATGTTATTCAAGAACTAAACATTTTTGGTAATAATTTAAGTTTTTAAGTGACATTTATCTATCGAGTTAGTGGTTTTTCTTTTCCAAATAATTATTATAAAAGAAGGCGAGAAAAAATTTGTGTTGAGTGAAAGTTAAGCGAATTTTTTTTTTCAATTCTAAAATCCCGTTTGAAGAAGGCGATGTTTGCATGTTTAGAATTATGTTGTTTTTTCTGTATAAGTTTTTTGATGGATTTTTTTTGTTCTCTATAAAGATTTTTTGTGTATTTATGTTTATGGTTAAAAATTCAATTAATTTGTTTTTCAAGAAATTATTTTAATGGAAAAAAAACTAATTATTTGGCATAATAATTTTAAATTTTTTCAATAATAAAATTAATTTGTTTATCATTTAATTTCAATCTAATCTTTCTTCAAAGAAAATTTTTAATTATTTCAATGGGGAAATTACTTATTTTCCATTACAATTAATAGAAAAAATTTTCATAAAAATGATTTTTATTCCAATTTTCAAATTTAATTAATTATTCAAAAAAAAAAAAAAATCTTAATTTTTTCATATTCAATTCTTTGTTTGTCTTAAATTTGAAGAAAAATATTGATTTTTATTTCTAATAATAAATGTTATTATTAATTATAATTTTGAAAAAAAATTCTGTAATTAAAAATTTCAATTTATTTTTATTATAAAAAAACTTTAATAATTCAATTATTGTTAAAAAGTTTTAAGTTCTTTTTGTCGTGAATTTAATTATATTAAAATTTTTTTTTAATTTTCTTTGAAAATTCAATTTATTTTGAAAATTTTTTTCGAAAATTCAATAATTATTGTTTTAATAAATTTCTTTGAAAATTCAATTATTTGAAAAATTTTTTAAATAAAATTCTGTTTTTTAATACAATTTTTAATAGAATTTTTCAAAAGAATTCAATTATTTTTATTCAATTCAATTTTTAATGAATTCTTCGAAAGAATTGGATTATTTTCAATATAATTTTAATAAAATTTCTAAAAAGAATTCAATTATTTTCAAAAATTTGAAGAAGAAAAAATTTGAATTATTTTGCATGAAAATATAAACTTCTTCCCGTAAATTCAATGATTTTCAGAATTTTGAATAAAATTCTTTGTAAAATTCAATTAGTTTCATAAATAACAATATTCACCATAAGAATTCAATTATTTTTCGAAATTTAAATAAAATTCTTTGTAAAATTCAATTTATTTTCATAAATAACAATTTTCACCACAAGAATTCAATTATTTTCAGAAATTCGAATAATATTCTTAGTAAAATTCAATTATTTTCATAAATAACAATTTTCACCATAAGAATTCAATTATTTTCAGAAATTTGAATAAAATTAATTTTTTTTTGTAAAAATTCAATTGTTTTCATAAATAACAATTTTCACCATAAGAATTCAATTATTTTTAAAATTATTAAAAAACTCTTCGCGGAAATTAAATTATTATCAATAAATTTTTCTGAAATTCTTACCTCGAATTCAATTATTTTCACAAATAATAAATTTTTTCCCTAAAATTGAATTAGTTAAAAAAATTTCCTTAAAATTCTTCTCAATAATTCAAATTTTTTTCATAAATAATAAAATTCTTTTTTGGAATTTAATACTATTTTTTAATACAGGTTTTAAATAAATTTTTCGAAAAATTCTTCTTAAAAATTTTATTTGAAATTCGCCGAAAGAATTTAATATTAAGAAATATTCAAAAAATTCTTTATTTTTGTATTTTTAAATATTTTTGAATTCTCGTAGAATTTTTTTAATGGAAATTAATTTAAAATTGTAGATAATAATTGAAAATATTAAAAGCAAAGTATGAATTTTTATAGAAATAATTGAATTTTGAAAAAGTTTCAAATTAAAATCTTTTGATAATTTATTTGATAATTTGATAATTTGAATTTCTCCTTCTTTTAACTAACAATTCTGTAGAATTAATTTTTTTTGAAAAAGTTTAATTGTAATTTAATTTTAATTTTTGGAAATTCTTTCAAATTTTTATTTTCTAATATTTATAATATTGAAAAATTTGAAAATTCTCAAAAAGAATTTTTCCTGAAATGATTAAATGTTTGTTACTTAAAAAAAGTAATTATAGTTTTCCGAATATTTTTACAATTAAAGAAATTCGTAAATAATAATGTAAAAGACATTTTTTTTGAGTATCTAATTATTTTTAGAGTTAATTAGATAATTAATTTTAGAGTTAATCATATTCCTTAGGGAAAAAGTCGAAATTTTGTGTTTGGAAATCAGGGAAAAAGAAAATTCAATTTTTTAATTAAAAAAAAATTTTTTTAACCCATCAGGGTTGCCACAAAAAATTAATAAATATCAATTAATGATTTTGAATAAAAAAAAAGAGAGAAATTTTTTGATTTTTCATTTAGAAATTAACATTTTTAGAAATGGTGGAAAAAAAGAAACTAATTACGAAATTAAATGTTCTTTTTACAGTGATTTCAGTGATAAAATAAAGAGGAGAAGAAAAAAATATGACGACAATTGTTGAAGAGACAATGGACGTGCCGGAGGAATTGACTCTACATTGGGCGGAGGATGTGGGCAATGTCATTCACGAGGAGGTGTGCGGCCTCGAGACGGAAATGGTCGCACAAGAAGAGGAAGTTATTGGCGCTTGCGAGGAAGTTATCGAGGAGGCCGTCGAGGAGGAAGTTATCGAACAACAACCCGAACAAGAGGCAAACGACACTGAGATTTTAATGGTGCCGCAATCGAGTGATATGGAATCAATTTATATTGTTCCACAGGATCAGGGCCATGATTATTTCAATATTCAAGTCACCGAGGAAGTTGTCGCCGATAGTTGGGATCGATCTGGACCCGACGATGGGTAATTTATCCTCTTTTCTTTCAATTTTCTTTCTTTCCTTTTTTTTCTTATTCTTTTCAAATTTTCCTATTTCTTCAAATTCTTCATCTTTTTTGTAAATTATTATTGAGAAAAACTATTTCTTTCTTTGCTTCATTAATTTTTCAGCGTTACTCAGAGGTCAGGGAAAAATCAGGGATTTTTATTAAAAGTAGTGAAAAAAATTAATTTTTAAAAATTTCATAAGAAAATTTCTGAATTTTTATGACTTTTTTTGTTTGTCTCAAAAATTATGAAATTACCACGAATTCTAATAAAAAACCTTCATTTTTTTCTATTTCTGACAATAATTTCTTTTTTAATTTAAATAATTCTCTTTTAAAAATTAACTATTATAGAATTTTTATTGAAAATTTTGGAAATAATTGAATTTTTAAAAATTTTATTGAATAATCATCAAGTGTAAATTCGATAAAAAATGAAAATATTTTTTGCAAAATTTAATTATTTTGTGGAATTTTAAAAAAATTCGTAGCAAAATTCAATTATTTTCATGAATTTTAATAAAATTTTTGTCTAAAATTCACTTTTCAGGAATTTTATTAAAATTCGTTGCAAAATTCAATTCTTTTCATGAATTTTAATAAAATTTCTGTCTAAATTCCATTTTTTCAGGAATTTTGAAAAAATGTATTGCAATATTCAATTATTTTCAGGAATTTTTATAAAATTTTCGTCTGAATTCAATTTTCAGGAATTTTATTAAAATTCGTTGAAAAATTCAATTATATTCATGAATTTTAATAAAATTTCTGTCTAAAATCCATTTTTTTTAGGAATTTTTAAAAAATTTATTGCAAAATTCAATTATTTTCAGGAATTTTAATAAAATTTTTGTCTAAATCCAATTTTTAAAAAGTTTTAAAAAATTTATTGAAAAATTCAATTATTTTTATGAATTTTAATAAAAATTTTTGTCTAAATTCAATTTTCAGGAATTTTATTAAAATTCGTTGCAAAATTCAATTCTTTTCATGAATTTTAATGAAATTTCTGTCTAAATTCCATTTTTTTCAGGAATTTTAAAAAAATGTATTGCAAAATTCAATTATTTTCAGGAATTTTCATAAAATTTTTGTCTAAATTCAATTTTCAGGAATTTTATTAAAATTCGTTGAAAAATTCAATTATATTCATGAATTTTAATAAAATTTCTGTCAAAATTCCATTTTTTTAGGAATTTTTAAAAAATTTATTGCAAAATTCAATTATTTTCGGAAATTGTAATAAAATTTTTGTCTAAATCCATTTTTTAAAATTTATTGAAAAATTCAATTATTTTTATGAATTTTAATAAAAATTTTTGTCTAAATTCAATTTTCAGGAATTTTATTAAAATTCGTTGCAAAATTCAATTTTTAGGAATTTTTATTAAAATTCGTTGCAAAATTCAATTATTTTCATGAATTCATGAATATAAATTCATGAATTTTAAAAAAATTTTTGTCTAACCTCAATTTTCAGGAATTTTAAAAAAATTTATTGGAAAATTCAATTATTTTCATGAATTTTAATAAAAAATTTTTGTCTAAATTCAATTTTCAGAAATGTTATTAAAATTCGTTGAAAAATTGAATTCTTTTATGAATTTTAATAAAATTTCTGTCTAAATTCCATTTTTTTAGGAAGTTTTAAAAAATTTATTGCAGAATTCGATTATTTTTATGAATTTGAATAAAATTTCTGTATAAATTCCATTTTTTTAGGAATTTTTAAAAAATTTAATGCAAAATTCAACTATATTCATGAATTTTAATAAAATTTTTGTCTAAATCCAATTATTAATTATTAATTAAATCCAATTTTCAGAAATTTTAAATAAATTTATTGCAAAATTTAATTATTTTTAGGAATTTTAATAAAATTTATGTCTAAATTCAATTTTTTTGGGGGAATTTTTAAACAATTTAAATTGCAAACTTAAATTATTTTTAGGAATTTTAATAAAAATTTTTGTCTAAATTCAATTTTCAGGAATTTTATTAAAATTCGTTTCAAAATTCAATTTTTAGGAATTTTTATTAAAATTCGTTGCAAAATTCAATTATTTTTATGAATTTTAATAAAATTCTTCGCAGAAATTCAATTATTTCCATAAATAGATAATAAAAATTTTGACTCGAATTCAATTATTTAAAATACGATTTTCTTAACATTTTTTACTTAAAATGATAATATTCATAAAAATTTTTACTAAAATTCTTCGAAAAAAAAACAATTATTTTAAGATATTTTGATTTAATTGAATTCAATTTTAAGAAACATTCAATTTTTGAATAAATAATTCTCGTAGAATTTTCGAATAAAATTGGATTTAAAAATGATTTTCAGTTAAAATTGTAGATTATAATTGAATATTAAAAAAGCATAGCTTGAATTTTAAGAAATAATTGAGTTTTGAAAAAGTTTCCAATTATCTTCTGAGAATTTAAATTTTTTATACTTTTTACTAACAGTTTTGTAGAATTAATTTTTTTTTTGTTGAAAAAGTTTAATTGAATTTTTTTTGATGAAATTATTTGAAGTTTTTATTTTCTAATATATATTTATAATTGATGAATTTACAAATAATTGAAATTTCACGGAAAAATTGAATTGTAAACAAATGAAATTAAAAATTCTCAAAAAGAATTTTTTAAAAAATTATTAAAAATAGATTTTTACAAGTAATTTTTAAATTTAAAAAAAAAAATTTTTAATTTTTTTTAATTAAAAAAAAATTTTGTTTTCTTTAATTAATTTTTCAATAACGAAAAGAAAAATCGTAATGTTTGAATTGAGGGAAAAAAATCGTAATATTCTTGAATTAAGAAAAGAATTTTGTTCGTTTGTTTGCGTCTTTGAGTAATTTTTGAATTTTTGTTTCTTTAAGTAAATTTGAATTTTGAATTAAGAAAAATAAGATTCGCAAGTTTTGAATTTAAAAATGCAAAATTTCCTTTTCAGCGTCGAGATTCCGGAGACAAAAGTCTCGCACGACAATTTATTGGAATACGACGATATGGAAATTCCATTGCCGATTGATCAGGATTCGTATACAAATACACGGCCCTATCCTTGCGATTTTTGCAGTCGTCGCTTTCGAAAGAAGGCGAATTTAATGAATCACATGGTGGCACATCAAACCGATCGTCCACATGGTTGCAATCTTTGTGGTGCGCGTTACGTGCGCAAATGTGATTTAATGAATCATTTGAAAATTCATGCCTACGCACCGTCGCGCGACGGTCTCGATGATGATCTCAATGACGAGGATCCCCTGATGAACGATGAAGAGGAAATGACAAAAGGTTCTTATTTTTTTCTTTTTCATTCCTTTTTTCTATAAAACAAATAATAAAAAAAAAAAGATTTTTTTTAATTTAAAACGCAGGCTTCGCGTTTCTACTCAATCTACTCAAACCTACTGTTTACTATTTTTTTTCGAACAAATCAATTATTTAACAAAATTTTTATACAATTTATTCTTCACAAGAATTCAATTACTTTCACTAAAAATAACATTTTTCATGGGAATTCAATTCTTTTTACACATTTTAATACAATTTCTCGCAATAATTCAATTATTTTCATAAATAATAAAATTTTTCTCAGGAATTCAATTATTTTTGAAAATTTTAATAAAATTCTTAGCAACTATTCAATTATTTTCGCATAATTAATAAAATTCATCGCAGGATTTCAATTATTTTTAATACAATTTTACAGGAATTGCTCGAAAAGTATGTAATTATTCTTAAAAATTTAATTTCAATTCCTCGAAAAAATAAATTATTTAAAAAAATATTTTTCCTCAAATTCTTTGAAAGAATTCAATTATTTACAAAAATATTAGAATTTTTCACAGGAATTCAATTATTTTCAAATAATTTAATAAAATTGTTCGAAAGAAATCAATTATTTTAAATAAAATTTTAATTAACTTTTTTTGGAATAATTCAATTATTCTTTTAGATTTTAATAAAATTCTTCCCAAGAATTGAATTATCAAAGATAAATAACAAAATTTTCCCGAAAATCCAATTATTTTGAGGCATTTTAAGAAAATTCTTTGCAAAATTCAATTATTTTCATAAATAATAATTAAATTTTTTCTTGGATATTCAACTATTTTAAAAAATTCTAATAAAATCGTTCGCAAGAATTCAATTATTTTCACAAATAAAAAGAGATTTTTAGGAATTCAATTACTTTCAAAAAAATTTAATAAAATGCCTTACAAACATTCAATTATTCTTAAAAATTTTAATAGAATTCTTTGAAAATTTAAATATTTTTAAAAACTTTTCGTAATTAAATGACTTTGAATATCTACGATTTTCTTGGTCGTCAAGTTTAATTTTTCGTTAGCTACTTTTTTTTTAGTTTGTAAGCTACTTTTTGATATTTTTTTAAAATTAATTATTGAGTGCGAAGTCTGAAAACGTAAAAAAAAGATTTTTTTTACATTCAAAACGAAAAATGGAACTTTTTTTTTTTATTGAAAAACAAAAAAGAATCTTTTTTTTATTAAAAACGGAAAAAGAAACTTTTTTTAAATTAAAACGAAAAAAGAAGCAATTTTCTATTTCAAGCGAAAAAAAGAAGTTTCTGAAGAATATTATTAAAAACTTTTGATAATTATTTCTTTCTTTAAAGGAATTTAATTAAAATTACACTGCAAATTAAGTGAATTCTTCTAAAGAATTTTTTCAAAGTTTTTTAAAATAATTAAATTTTCGTGAAAATTTTTTAATTACTTTTTAAATAAATGAATTTTTATGCTGAATACTGTTATTTATGAAAATAATTGAATTTTGCAAAGGAATTTTATTAAAATTCCTGATAATAATTGACGACAAAATTAAAATTTGTCAAAAAAAATTATTTTTTCAGAATTGTTGATTAAAATTATGAAAAATTGAAATTTTTCAAAATTTTAACTTGAAACTCTTTCAAAATTCAATTACATTTCTAAAAATTCACGCAATAATGCTTTTAATATTCATTTATCTCAAATTTTAATTGCAATTTTTATTTAAATCAATTTTTACTCGAAAATTCTACAAGAATTCAATTATTTAAATACAGAAGTAAATTATTTATTGAATAATTGAATGTTTCTTAAAATTGAATTCTCATAAAGAATTTTATCAATAAATTTTTTAATAATTGAATTTTTGAAGATTTCCTTAAAAAAAAAAAAAATATATTAAAATTGTATTGAAAATAATTGAATTCACGGGAAGAATTATATTATTTTCATGAAAATAATTCAATTATTGCGACAACTTTTTTTAATTTTTGAAAATAATTGAATTCTTTTCTGAAATTTAATTGAAATTGTATTAAAAATAATTGAATTCCTGGGCAAAATTTTATTACATTTTTGGAAATAATCCAAATATTGGGGCAAATTTTATTAAATTTTTGAAAAGAATAATTAAATTCTTGAGAAGAATTTTAAGAAAATTTTTTAACTGCTTGAATTCCAGTGAAAAATTTATTACTTATGAAAATAATAAATTGAATTCGTGCGAAGAATTTTATTAAAATTTTTGAAAATAATTGAATTTTCCCGAAGAATTTTAATAATTTTGAAAATAATTGAATTCTTACAAAGAATGTTATTATTTAAGAAAATAATTGAATTGTTTCAAAGAATTTTATCAAACGTCTTGAAAATAATTAAATTATTTCGAGAAATTTCACTAAAATTTAATTCAAAATAATTGAATTGTTTTGAAGGATTTATTTCAATATTCTTGAAAATAATGAATTTTTTTAAATAATTTTAATCGAAAATTTTGGAAATAATTGAATTTTTTGCAAATAATTGAATTTTTTGAAGGAATTTTATTAAAAATTTTGTAAATAATAATTTTTTAAAAAGTATTTCATGAAAATTGTTGACAATAATTGAATTTTTTGAAGGAATTTTATTAAAAAGTTTGAAAATAATTATTTTTTTAAAAGAATTTCATGAAAATTGTTGAAAATAATTGAATTTTAATTTAAATTCTGAAAAATAATCGAAATCAATTAATAATTTCAAAAATAATTGTATTTTTGCGAGAAATTTAATTAAAATTGTATTGAAAATAATTATTATTATTTTCAAAAGTTATAAAAATTCTTCGCAGAATTTCAATTCTGTTCAAAAATTTTTTAAAAATTTTTGACAAAATTTCAATTATCCCTATAAATAATAAAATTCTTATTCGAAATTCAATTATTTTTAAAAATTTTAATAAAATTCTTGGCAAAATTTTACAGAAATTCAATTATTTAAAATACGAAATTTCATACAATTTTTTGAAAAATATCGATTATTTAAAAAGATTTTTATAAAATTCATAGCAAGAATTCAATTATTTAAAAAAAAAATTTAACAAAGTTCTTTTCAAGAATTCAATTATTTTTTTAAATAATAAAATTCTTTTGAGAAATTCAATTATTTTCATAAACTTAAATAAAATTCGTTGCAAAAATTCAATTATTTATAAAAATAATAAAATTCTTCACAGAAATTCAGTTATTTTTATAAACTTGAATAAAATTCGTTGAAAGAATTAAATTATTTTCAAAAGTAATCAAATTCTTCGCAGAAATAATTATATAGAATAATTGAATAATTCTTGCCAAGATTTTTACAATTTATAAAAATAATTGAGATGTTTCGAAGAATTTTTTATCAGAATTTGTATTGAATCTCTTGAAAATAATTAAATTTAAATAATATTTTTAAAAATAATTTTATTCTTTCGAGAAATTTAATTAAAATTGTATTAAAAATAATTGAATTCCCCCGAAACATTTTTTTTTTTTTTATGAAAATAATTAAATTTCTTTTGTAGAATTTTATTATTAATTATAAAAATATAATTCTCGCGAAGAATTTTCTTATTTATGCGAAAATAATTAAATTCTTTGCCGAGGATTTTACAATTCATAAAAATAATTTAATTGTTTCGAAGAATTTTTATCTGAATTTTTGAAAATAATTGATATTTTAGAAGGAATTTTATTAAAAATTTTGAAAATAATAATTTTTTAAAAATAATTAAATTTTTTGAAGGAATTTTATGAAAAAGTTTGAAAATAATGATTTTTTTTAAAAAGAATTTTATGAAAATTATTAAAAATAATTGAATTTTTTATTAAAATTGTTGAAAATAATGGAATTTAATTAATATTTTGAAAAATAATTGTATTCTTTCGAGAAATTTGATTAAAATTGTATTGAAAATAATTGAATTGTTGGGGAGAATTTTCTTATTCATGTGAATAATGAAATTCTTGTTTAAAATTTTGTTAAATTTGTGGAATAATAATAAATAAGAATATTTAATATTATATACCTAATAAGTGAATTCTTTAAATTTTCAATCTCTAATCATTCAAAAATTGATGTTTGTTCTTGAAAATTATTTTATATTTTGAATATAAAATTCTTTAATTCACAAAATAATAATAAATGGAAAACCACGTTCCGCGCGTATAATTTGCTAGTAGTAGTAATAATAGCAATATAATTAGTAATAGTAATAATATTAATAAAAATAATAATGAGAATAATAATAAAATAATTTCAACAAAAGTTTTTGTTCGTCCAGGTCGACGAAAGAAGGTGCAATCGAATACTCCACGTAGACGAAAAAACAATGCAGCAGCGGCGGGCGGTAAACGTTCAATGGTCGTCGCTGGCGGTACAACAACAGCAACAACGACATCGTCATCGTCATCAAATCTCGCCGACGATGGCAAAGAAGTCGTTGGCAAACTAATGAATAAATCGCAATACAATTACGTTGCCGAGGACATACGTTTAATGGAAGTTGCGTCGCGCAGCACGACAAATAATCGCGGTGGCAATAGTTTGGCGTCGAGCTCACGCTGGACAGATCAAATGACAATCATCAATGATCCACCGCGTTGGCCAATCACCGATCCAACGAAACCCTACGTGTGTCAAAATTGTGGCGTTGCATTCGCACGCGAGAAGGCGCTCGCCTCACACTCGCGAATACACGGCGGCGACAGTCCACTGGAATGCTCGAATTGCGGCGAAATGTATTGGGACTTGAATGCACTGCGGGAGCACATGAAAAATAAACACGGCAGCACCATTGAAATTGCCAACGATCAAATTGATGGCAATGAGGCGACAAATTACACGGGCGATGATCGTTTTGGGGAATTTTTCTGCGACACATGCGGTGTTCCTTTTCATCGATTGGATCTTCTCAAGCGTCATCGGAAGTATGTTTTTTATTCGCTGTTTATTTATTTATTTCTATCTATTTTATTCTAATTCAATATTTTTTATTATTTTTACTCTTCAACCATTTTTTTCAATTTCTTTACTATTTATATATTTATTTCATTTTTATATTATTTATTTCTTTGTTTTACCTTTTTCTGCCTTTTTTTTCACTATTTACACATTTTTTTATTCCTTTTACCATCTATTTTTTATTTCACCTTTTTCTGCTCTTTCTTTCATTATTCATACATTTTTCTATTTTCTTTATCTTGTATTTTTATTTTACATTTTTCTGCTTTTTAGTTTCACTATTTATATTTATATATTTTTCTTCTGAATGTTTAACAACAATTTAGCAAATCTTGGTAGGAATTCAATTACTTTAATTGTTTTTAAAATATTCTTCAATTTATTTTAAAAAATTTCTTTGAAAATTCAATTATTTTGAACAATTTTACTCAAAATTCAATTATTTTGAACAATTTTATTCAGAATTGAATTCTTTTAAAAAATATTTCTTCAAAATTCAATTATATTTCAAAACTTTAAAAAAAAATTTTTCTAGAAATTTGTATTGAACAAAAAAAAAATTTAATTCCTGTAAAGAATGTTATTTATAAAAATAATTGAATTTCAGCGAAGAATTAAAAATTCATTATTATTTTTATTTATTAATTTATTTATTTCAAAAGTTAATAAAATTCTTCTCTGAAATTCAAATATTTTCAAAAATTTCCCTCCAATTCAATGATTTTCAATATCTACTATTGAAATAAATTTTTCCACAAGAATTCAATTATTTGAAAATTTTTTTTAATAAAATTCTACGCAAACATTAAATTATTTTCAAAAATAATAAAAATTTCCCAGGAATTCAATTATTTACAAATTTTTTTTTTTATAAATTTCTTCGCAGCAATTAAATTATTTTCATAAATAATAAAATTTTTTACAGGGATTCAAATATTTTTATGAATAATAAATTTCTTTTTCGGATTTCAATTATTTTCATAAATAATAAAACTCATTGCAGAATTTCAATTATTTTTAGAACAATTTTCATGAAATTCCCGGAAAAATGTAATTTTTCTTAAAAATTTTATTAAAATTCATCAAAAGAATTCAATTATTTAAAAATTTCTTGATAAAATTCTTTATAAGAATTCAATTATTCAATAAAATATTTATTTTTGTATTTTAAATTATTGATTTATAGTAGAATTTTCTAATAAAAATAGATTTGGAAATGAATTTAAGATAAAAATGTTGTATTTTATATTAAAAGTATTATAAAGTGTGAATTTTTGGAAATAATTGAATTTTGATAAGGTTTCAAATTATTTTCAAAAAAATTCAATTATTTTTAATAAATTCGATTTTTATAAAATTCGTAGCAAAAATTCAATTATTTTCGTAAAAAAAAATCTTTTCAGGAATTCAATTATTTTAAAAAATTTAAATAAAATTTATTCTAGACATAATTCAGTTATGGTTTTCTAAAATTTAATAACATTTGTAGCAATAATTGAATAATTTAATTTTTTTTTTATTCAATTCAATTTTTAATGAATTTTTCGAAAGAATTCATTTTTTAATGAATTCTTCGAAAGAATTCAATTATTTTCAATATAATTTTAATCAAATTTCTGAAAAGAATTCAATTATTTTTATTCAATTCAATTTTTTTATGAATTCTTCGAAAGATTTCAATTATTTTCAATATAATTTTAATAAAATCTCTGAAAAGAATTAAATAATTAAGTTAATAATTAAGAATTCAATTATTATAAAAATTCTAAAAAATAATTGTCGCAATAATTGAATTATTTTCATAAAAATAATAAAATTTTTCCCGACAATTCAATTATTTTTAATACAATTTTAATGACATTGATTTGATGGAAATTTGAAAGAATTCAATTATTTAAAAATTTGTTGATAAAATTCTTCATAACAATTCAATTTTCAAAAAAAATATTAAATTATTCTATAAAAAATTTACTTCTACAATTTTCAATATTCACGAAGAAATTTTTAGAAACTTAAAAAATAATTGAATTTGAAAGGAATTTTTAAAGATTATTAAAAATAATTATGAATTTCAAAGATATCATAAATAATGAAATTCTTCGGAGAAATTTAATTATTTTTAATGAAATTTCTCAAAAGAATTCAATTACTTTCAAATTTTTTTTTAAAATTCCTAGAAAGGATTCAATTATTTTTAGAAATAATAAAATTCTTAGCAAGTATTTCCAACTTTTTCCACAAACAATAAATTTTTTCTCAGGAATTCAATTATTTGTAAATATTTCATTTAAGTTCTCTATAGAATTTCAATTATTTAAAAAAACTTTAATAATGTTCTTCTAAATAATTCAATTATCTATATTAATAAAATATAATAAAACTTATTTACAGTAAGTCAAAATTGTTTAATTTTTAATTCATATTTAATTTAAATATTTTGATAAATTATCAAATTCGTCGTTAGAATTCAATTATTTTCAAGTTTTTAATAAAATGCTTCGCAAAAATTCAATTTTTTAGAAGAAAATTTTTAAAGTTCATTAAAAAAATCAAGTTTTGAAAAATTTTTGAAAATTATAAAAATTATTTTTGAATTCAAATAGAAATTTTTTGTAATTATTAAAAAAAAATTAAATTTTATGTAAATGAATATTTTAAAAAGCTTTTGAAATATTTAAAGAATTATAAATTTTGTTAAATATTTTAAAAATAATTGAATTTTTTTTCAATAAAGTTTTTTAAAATTATTAGAAACAAATGAATTTTGAAAGAAATTTTTTAATATTATTATTACAATATTATTATAATTGAATTCTGTATAAAATTTTTTAAAAATAATTGAATTTTTGATGAAATTCTAAATAATTATTTAAGATAATTGAATTATCTAAGATAATTTTAAAAATAGAATAAAATTCTCCTCGCAAGAATTCAATTATATTTTTAAATAAAAAAAATTGCAAAAAATAAAAAATAAAATAATTTCTAAATTTTTCTCACATACTATTATTCAATTTTTGAATACTTTATTTAATGGTTTTTATTTTATTATTTTACTTTTTATTTTAGTCATTTTTAAAAATATTTTCTGTATTTGTCTTTTTTCTATTTATTATTTTACTGTTTTCTGCTTTTTTTTCTTACTAACTTTTTATATTTTCTTCATTTTTCATATTTTCTATTCTTTATTTTATTTTTTTATACTTTCTTATACTTTTTATTTTACTTTTTTTATACTTTTATTTCCTTTTTTTTCTATTTCTATTCTTTTTTTTCTACATTTTCCTTATTTTCCATTTTTTATTTTATTATTTTCCTGCTTTTTATTTAACTGTTTTTTTAAATATTTTCTTTATTTCTCTTATTTTCTGTTTATTATTTTAT
Organism: Leptopilina heterotoma; assembly: GCF_015476425.1. NCBI lineage: Eukaryota > Metazoa > Arthropoda > Insecta > Hymenoptera > Figitidae > Leptopilina > Leptopilina heterotoma. The sequence continues at coordinate 1,977,414 of NW_025110842.1, forward strand.
TTTTTTCTGCATTTTATTGCACTATTTTTTTTTTAAATTCCTTTTGTAAACAAAAAAATAAAAATCGATTTTGAATGAAAGTTGATTTTGTTGAAGAGAAGAAAATAATTTGTTGCATTGCCTCTTTTTTTTTTCTTGTTAGAACTCACGTGAAACAGGAAATGGATTTAAATGAGGGACCGAGTCAACAGCATGTGTGCACTGTTTGTGGCGAATGGTTCGAGGAGGCATTGGCACTGTTGGCGCACGCCGAACTTCATGCACGCTCGCACAATCGCCGCTGTCTATTGTGCGGCGAACGTTGTCGCGACGATGCCGATGTTGCCGAACACGTTAGGCAAAATCACGCGGACGATGCCCCACCAAATACCTGCAATCTCTGCGGGAAAACATGCAAGGACAAGAGGAGTCTTTTGAAGCACGCTTGGATTCATAATTCGGACAAAAATTGCAATTGCACCAAGTGCGGTAAACGCTTTCACAGCAAGGCTCGATTACGACGGTGAGAATTATTCTCTTATTTTCCTTTCTTTTTTCAAAAGATTCTTTATTTTATAATTTTTATATTGTTTCTACTTCTGTTTATTTTCTATTTTTTATATTGTCTCCATTTTTATTTATTAAAATAAAATATATAATGATATTATGATTTTTCGACATTTTTTTGTTTACTATTTTAAAAAAAATGCGACTGTTTCTTGACTATTTAAAAAGAAACCCGAGAGTTTTGACCTTTCTTTCGACTATTTTAAAAAAAAAAGTGCAACTTTCTCTACTTATTTTAAAAAATTGTGACTTTTTCGACTTTTCTTTTAAATATTGCAAAAAAAAATTGTCGAATAAAATTTAAAAAATTAACAAAAATACATAATTGAATTATAGAAGAAAATTTCAATAATTATTATTGAAAATAATTGAATTTCATAAAAAAAATTTTTTAAATTAATAAAAATAATTTAATTATAGAAGAAAAATTCTAATAATTATGAAAAATTATTAAATTCTCGAAAAAATTCTTAAAAATAATTAAATTTTCAAAGTCATTTAAAAACACATTATTAAACACAATTGAATTCTAAAAGATATTTTTAAAAATTAGTAAAAAATAATTTAATTGTAGAAGAAAAAATTCTAATAATTATTAAAAATAATTGAATTCTCGAAAAAATTCTTAAAAATAATTCAATTTTCAAAGAAATTTAAAACAAATTATTTAACACAATTGAAATCTGAGAGTATTGAGACTTTTTTAAAATTAATAAAACTAATTGAATTTTAGAAGAATTTTTTAATAATTTTTTTTAAATAATCCAACTTTTGAAGAAAATTTAAAAATTTCGAAAAAATAATTGCATTCTCGAAAAATTTTTTAGAAATTCAATAGAATTTCAATAGAAATTTATAAAAATTAATTAATAAAAATAATTGAATTATAGAATAAATTTTAGATAATTTAAAAATATAATTGAATTTTTGAAGAAAATGTTGAAAATTTTTTAAATAATTCAATTCTATAAGAAATTTATAGAAATTAATAAAAATAATTGAATTATAGACTGAAATTGGTAAAAATAATTCAATTCCCAAAGAAATTTTTCTAAATTATAAAAATTATCCAATTTTCAATGAAATTTATCAAAATTAATAAAAATAATTGAATTGTAAAAGAAAATTTTACTAATTATTAAAAATAATTAAATTGTTAAAAAAATTTTTTTTTAATTAATAAAATTAATTGGATTATAAAACAATTTTTTTTAATAATTTTTAAAAATAATTGAATTTTCGATGAAAATTTAAAAATTTTGAAAAAATTATTGCATTCTCGAATAAATTTTTTTTAGAAATTAATAAAAAAATTGAATAATAGAAACAAATTTTTAATAATCATAAAAAATAATTAAAATCTCGAAGAAATTTTTTAAAATTCTTAAAAAATAATGTAATTTGCAAGGAAATTTTTAATAATTTAAAAACATAATTGAATTTTTGAAGGAAATTAAAAAATTTTGAAAAAAAGTAAATAAAGTTTTGAGTAAATAATTTAATTTTTGAAGAAAATTAAAAAAATTTTTTTAAAATAATTGAATTCTCGTATAAATTTAAAAAAATTAAAAAATATAATTGATTTTTTGAAGAAATTTTAAAAAAATGTGAAAAAATATTTAAATTTGCAAGGAAATTTTTAATAATTTAAAAACATAATTAAATTTTTGAAGAAAATTAAAAAATTTTGAAGAAATAATTGAATTTTTGAAAAAAATTAAAAAATTTTGAAAAAAGTAAATGAATTTTTGAAGAAAATTAAAAAATTTTGAAAAAATAATTGAATTTTTGAAGAAAATTAAAAAATTTTGAAAAAATAATTGAATTTTTGATAAAAATTAAAAAATTTTGAAAAAATAATTGAATTTTTGAAGAAAATTAAAAAATTTTGAAAAAATAATTGAATTTTTGATAAAAATTAAAAAATTTTGAAAAAATAATTGAATTTTTGAAGAAAATTAAAAAATTTGGAAAAAATAATTGAATTTTTGAAGAAAATTAAAAAATTTTGAAAAAAGTAAATGAATTTTTGAAGAAAATTCAAAAATTTTGAAAAAATAATTGAATTCTCGAATAAATTTTTAAATTTCTTTTAGTATAAATTGCAACTTATTTTGATTTTTATTAGTGCGAGAAAACTATAGACAAATCTTTCATAAAATTATTTTCGAAATTTTTCTAATTAAATTTTCGAAATATAAGGTAAGAAAATTAAAAAGATTTTAAAAATAAATGAAATTTTGTAAAATTTAATTGAAATTAATTTATTTATATCAAGTATTTTATTAAAATTTTTTGAAAATAAACTTTTGAAGAATTTTAATTGCAAATTTTGCGAATATAATTGATTTCACAAAATTTTTTAATGAAAAATCTTGAAGCGTGTAAATTTATAAAAATGAAAATTAACTTCTAAAAAATTATATTAAAATATTTTTTGAAAAAACTAATTTTTAAGAATTTTTTCATTAATAATTTTTTTTGGAAAACTTATACATTAATGAACTTTAAGAAAACATGAACAGTTACAATTATTGTGAAAAAAAATTGAATTGTGTATTTAAATAATTGAATTCTCGAAGAACTTTAGAAAAATTATTAACAATAATTGATTTAGACATGAAGATTAGTTAAAATAATTGTAGAAAATAATTGAATTTTGGAAGTAAGTTGCATGGTTTTAAAATGATCAAATTTCAGGAGATTGTAAAATTGAAATATTATAAATTTTATTTTCCGTGGAAGAAGGGTAAATATTTATTATGTCTCTATTTTTATACTGTTTATAATTTTATATTTTTATGTTGTTTCTATTTTTAAATTGTTTCTATTTTTGTTTATCTATATTTTTTATTTTTATGTTGTTTCTATTTTTAAATTGTTTCTATTTTTGTTTATCTATATTTTTTATTTTTATATTGTCTCTATTTTTATACCGTTTATATTTTATGTTTCTAATTTCTGTAAATTTATATTTTTTATATTGTCTCTACTTTTCTACATTTATATTTTTTTTTATATTTTATCTACTTTTGTTTTTGTTGATGAACAATTTGAGAAAAAAGGTTTTGTTGTTGTTTTTTTTTTTAACGAAAAAAAGGAAAAAGCTATTGTTTGTATTTTTGAAATATTGTTTAATGAATAATTGGAAAGGAATTAATAAAAGAAAAATTGATTTTTTCAGACACATGCTGTCGCATCGCAATAAAAATGTGGCGTGCGACGAGTGCGGCGAGGAATTCGCCGATGGCAGAACGCTGATGAGCCATCGACATTCGCATAATAAGGAACTCGGCGGACGATCGTTTCCATGTCGTGAATGTGGAAAAACCTTTGGCAGCCGAAGCTCGCAACAAATTCACATTCGTATTCACACTGGTGAACGTCCATATTCGTGTCGCTTCTGCTGGAAAGCATTTGCCGACGGTGGAACATTGCGTAAACACGAGCGCATTCACACTGGAGAGAAACCCTATGGCTGCACTATTTGTCCCCGTGCTTTCAATCAGAGAGTGAGAATTCATAATATTTATTATATTTCGTAAAAATTAATTATTCAAAACAATGTATAAAAAATTCTTGCGAGGAATTCAATTATTTACGGATAAATAATTTTTCGAAAGAATTCAATTATTAAAGATAAATAACAAAATTATTCCCGAAAATTCAATTATTTTCACGGATTTTAATAAAATTCTTTGGAAAATTCAATTATTTTCGTATAAATAACAATATATTCATCACAAGAATTCAATTATTTTTGAATATTTTAATAAAATCCTTGACAAGAATTCAATTATTTTTCTAAATATTGAAATTGTTTGATGAATAATTAAATTTTGTTGCAAGAATTTAATTTATTAGCAGGATAAGAAAGAAGTAAATATTTTTAATGAAAATTAGGAAAAAGTGAGGAAAATAAAAAATATGGAATGGAATTTTCGTCAGTTTTGTGAAAATTCAATTATTTTCATAAATAAATAATAAAATTTTGACAGGAATTCAATTAGTTTAAAATTCAATTTTCTTAACATTTTTTTCTCAAAAATATCCAACTATTTTTAAAAATCTTATCAAAATTTTTCAAAAAAAAAAACTAATAGTTTATGAAATTTTGATTTAATTCTTTATAAGAATCAATAAATTGAACTATAAATAAAACTTCTTTTAAAAAGAAAAAGTTAAAAAAAAAAATTAAAAAGAAAAGAAAAACTATTAAAAATAAATTAATTTTATTCCAGATTTCAGATAAATTCTTTAAAATATTTAAATTCTCTGCGAGTTTTTTTTAAATTATCGAAAATATTTAAGTTTTTGAAGATATTGTGAAAAGTTATTAAAAATATATTAATTTTCGATGCAAAGTTTATTTCAATTTTTCTCAACTCAATTTTTAAAAATTTTGAAGAACTATCAAAAACAATTAAATTAATGTAAATTTTCTTTAAATTATGGAAATAATTTAATTTTTAGAGTTATTCTTAAAAATATAGTTAAATTTTTAAAGAAAATTTGAAAAATTTAATTGAATTTTTAATGAAAATTTAAAAAATTATTAAAAATAATTTAATTTACGGTAAAAATTTTCTTTCCCCTATTCAATTATTTTCTTTATTTAATTTTTTTCTTTATTCAATTCTTTAAAATTTTGATGAACCATAAAAAATAATTTAATTGAAGTACCTAAATTTTTTTAAATTATGAAAATTATTGAATATTTAGAGAATTTTTGAAGAAATTTTTTTATAATTTTAAAAAAATTTGAATTTTTGAAGAATTTTTTTTATAATTTTAAAAATATTTGAATTTTTGAAGAAAATTTTTAAAAAATTTCAAAATAATTGAATTTTTATTGAAACTTCTTAATAATAATTAAAAATAATTGAATTCATGGTGAAAATTTTCTTTCCCGTATTCAATTATTTTCTTTATTTTTTTAAAGGATTACAAAACTAGGATTAAAATTAATTGAATTTTTTCAAAATTATGGAAAATAATTGAATTTTTAGAAACATTTTTGAAAATAATTGAATTTTTAAACCATTTTAAAAATTTTTTTTAAATAGTTGAATTGTCAGAGAAACTTTGAAAAAATAATAAAAATAATTGAATTTTTAGTTTTTACAGAAATTTTCTTAAAAATAATTGAATTCTTTTAGTAAATAAATTATTTTTATAAATCATTATAAATAATTGAAATTTTAAAGGAAATTTGAAAACATATTAAAAATAATTGAATTCTTAATGGAAATTTTCTTCCCTCTATTCAAATAATTTCTCAATAAACAGTTTTTCTATTTTCACTCTTTCAAAATTTTTGAAAATTATTAAAGTATAATTTAATTTTGGAAGAAATTTTTATAATTTTAAAACATGATTGAACTTTTAAAGAAATTTTTTATAATTTTAAAATATAATTGAATTTTTAAAAAAAATTTTTATAATTTTAAAACATAATTGAATTTTTGAAGAAAATGTTAAAAATAATTTTAAATTGAATTCTCGATGGAAAATTTCCTCCCTCTATTCAATTAATTTCTCAATAAAAAGTTTTCCTACTTTCACTCTTTGAAGATTTTTGAAAATTATTAAAAATAATTGAATTCTTGAAGAGAATTAAAAAAAAATTAATTGAAATTTTAAAAGAAAATTAAAAATTTTTATAATAATTGAATTTTTGAAGAAATTTTTTACAATTTTAAAACATAATTGAATTTTTTAAAAAAAATTTTAATAATTTTAAAAACATAATTGAATTTTTGAAGAGATTTTTTATAATTTTAAAATATAATTGATTTTTTGATGAAATTTTTTATAAATTTAAAATATAATTGAATTTTTGAAGAAATTTTATATAATTTTGAAAAATAATTGAATTTTCGAAGGAATTTTTATAATTTTAAAATATAATTGTATCTTCAAAGAAATTTTTTATAATTTAAAAATGTAATTAAATTTTTAAAGAAATTTTATATAATTTTAAAAAATAATTGAATTTTCGAAGAAATTTTTATAATTTTAAAACATAATTGAATTTTTGATGAAAATGTTAAACTAATTTTTAAAATAAGTGAATTGTTGATGGAAATTTTTAGAAATTAATAAAAATAATCGAATTATAGAATAGAATTTGTGAAAATAATTGATTTGAAATGAATTTTGTAAAAGTAAATTGAATTGAAATGAATTTTTTTGTGAATCTTTTGATTTTTTTTTATTGTTGATTTAATTTTATTATTACTTTTATTTTCCAATTTCAATGTCTTTTTTTTTATTGTAATTTCATTATTACTTTTAATTTATTATTTTCAACGTCTTTTCTTTATTTTTATGTTATCATTACTCTTAATTTATAATTTTTAATGTCACTTTATTGTAATTTTATTTTTTTATAATTTTTATAATTTATTTTTTTCAATGTTTAATTTTCTTTCTTTTAATTTCTTTATCGCTCAAAAATTAAAACTGAAAAAATGGAGGACAAACTTTGCTTGGGGCATTTATTTCACTATTTTCAAACATTGTTTGTTTTATTTTAATAATAAGGAAAGAAAAATTCTTTATTTTAACTGTATGAAATTTTTTTCCTCCAGGTCGTTCTTCGTGAGCACGTGAGAGCCCATCATTCCGGACCGGATCCAAAATGCCACGGCAGTATGACACCATATTTATGTAAAGTTTGCGGCGAAACCTACGCAACATCAGACGAGATAGTCGTTCACATAATTCAGCATTGCGACGAGAATACCGCATTGAGACGACAACCACAATCAGGTCCAAGAAAATATAAACGTCGACGCAAAGTCAAAAGTCATGACACTTCAGTGTCGTCGCGTGTCTCCGAAAGTTACGATCTCATTGACGGTCAATCCGATTCCGACGACAATGCCAAACGAAAAGTTACTCGAAAGACAAAAAATCAGCAATTGCAACAACTTCAGCAGCAGCAACAACAGCAGCAGCAACAACAACAACAGCAGCAGCAGCAACAACAACAAAATCGTTCGTCGGATGAAAATTATCAAAATGTTCTGAAAACATTCGAGAGTTCAATGCAGAATATAAACGTTGTGTCGAAGATGACGACAACGCCGACAAAGGGAACGAAGGTGGCGAAGAAAAAAATAAAGCGCGAGGAGAAGAAAATTGAGACGCCACTGAATGCAACGTTGGGACGTTCGAAAATGATTCACACGCAGAAGACGCGTGTGCCAGTGGAAATTGGCACCGAGGGCGTGAAAAAGGGACAGAAGACAAAGACAATGATAACGAGAACGCCAAAGTTGATAAGCGAGGCGCAGCAGCATAAACTCGGGATTTTCCCCGGTGGCGAGCGGAATCGACCGCGAACAAAAAATGTCAGCTATCACGTCGAGACGAAGCAGCTAACGCCCGCGACATTCCCACTTGACAAGGAGAAGGAGAACGAGCTGATGGACAAAAGTGTCTCATCGCCTGAAATTCCGCCCGACGATGACGACGACGAGGAAGAAGAAGAAGAAGAGGAAAATTCCCTAGTCAACGTGAAACTAGAACCGGGTTTGAGAAATAATCACAATCACGAGGCGAAGAAACGACCAGTGGCGAAAAGGGGGAGAAAACCGAAAGGAATTGTCATTAAGCAAGAGCCGAGGGAGGAAGTGATTGAGGAGGAGAGAATCGAGCAGGAAATTGTCGATGGAAATGCGATGGAGGTGGCATTCGAGGCGAATGTCGTCGCTACGGAGGAATCGATTCTTCCTGATTTGGATAAGGAGAATAATATGGAGACGATTGAGGAGACGACGACGACGACAGTGACGACGACAACGGCGACGGCGGGGGTGATAAATGCGACGGAGGAAAGTGAAGCAGAAGAGGAGGAGGCGACGGAAGAAGAGGGAGAAGCGGTGACAGGAACAGGAGGAACAAGAAGAAATTTGATAAAGGAGAATGTGAAGATAAATGTTAAAGTTGAATCGACACCGCAAAGTGTTGTGGCGGCGCATAATTTAATTGCGCCCAGTGACGAGACTGCGGAGACAATTATTCCGGATTCATTGGAGAGTCTTGAGCATACGTGCGAAATGTGCTCGGCAGTGTTTCCAAGTCATGCCGAATTACTCGTTCATGTGCCGATACATATTTGACTTCAGAGAAGAGATGGGAACGTCGCTGATAATCAGAATTGAGCAGTAAATTCACTTTATTTTACTCTTAGATATTTTTTTTCTCTATTCTAATTTTCTTCTTTGAGATTTTTACGTTTCATTTGATTTCTTTCACTATTATAAATTACTCTGTTCGAATTTTATTTTCATATCAATTTTTCTACATTCAATTTTTTTTTTCTCTATTCAAATTCAATTTTTTCGGTTCTATTTCTTTCTCTATTTGAATTCAATTTTTTTTCTCTATTTAATTCAATATTTTCTATTTGAATTCAATTACTTTCGCTATTCGAATTCAATTTTTTCTATTCAATTTCTTTATCTATTCTAATTCAATTTTTTTCTCTATTTGATTTCAATTTTTTCTATTCAATTTCTTTATCTATGCGAATTCAATTTTTTTCTCTATTCAAATTAAATTTCATTCTCTATTTGAATTTAACTTTTTTCTCTATTTAAATTCAATTTTTTCTATTCAATTACTTTCTCTAGTCAAATTCAATGTTTTCTATTCAATTTCTTTCTATATTCGAATTCAATTTTTTTCTCTATTCCAATTCAATTCCTTTCTCTATTTGATTTAATTATTTTTCTTTATTTGAATTCAATTTATTTCTCTATTCGAATTGAATTTTTTTCTCTATTCGATTTCAATTTTTTCTGTTCAATTTCCTTCTCTATTCGAATTCAATTTTTTTCTCTATTCAAATTCAATTTCATTCTCTATTTGAATTTAATTTTTTTCTCTATTCAAATTCAATTTCATTCTCTATTTGAATTTAATTTTTTTCTCTATTCAAATGATTCAAATTCAATTTTTTCTATTCAATTTCTTTCTGTATTCGAATTCAATTTTTTTCTCTATTCCAATTCAATTCCTTTCTTTATTTGAATTCCATTTATTTCTCTATTCGATTTTAATTTCTTTCTCTATTCGAATTCAATTTGTTTCCCTATTTGAATTTAATTTCTTTCTCTATTCGAATTCAATTTTTTTTCTCTATTGGAATTCAATTTTTTTCTATTTTTAATTAGTTCAGTAAATACTTAATTATTATTTTTTATAATTACAAAAAATCTTAATAATTGAATATCTTAAAATTTAATAATTGAATTGAATAATAATCTAATAATTAAAAATCCTAAAATAATTGAATTTTTTTAAAAAGTAAAATCTTTGCAAAAATTCAATTATTTTCTCAAAATTTCACGAAAAAATTCATTTTTTTCTAAAACTTTGGAATAAATTTTATTTATTTTTTTTTATATTTACAAAAATTTTAATTAATCCTTCGAAATAATACAATTATTTTTCGAAATAGTAAAAATCTTCGCAAAAATGAAATTTTCAGTAAGTTTTGTGGAATTGAAAATTTTTTTCAGGAATTCAATTTTTTTCTTAATTTGTTGTATAATTTTTCAAAAGAATTCTATTATTTTCTAAAATTGAACCTAATGAATTATTCGAAACAATACAATTATTTTTTTAAAAAGTAAAATCTTTGCAAAAATTCAATTTATTTTGAGTAAATTTCGTAAAATTGAAAATTTTAAAGAAAGAATTAAATTTTTTTTTAATTAATTTTTGTAAAATTCTTCAAAAAAAAAAAAAATTCAATTATTTCTTAAAAATTTTAAAAACCCTTCGAAAAAATTCAATTATTTTTTTAAGAAATTGTAAAATTTTTTGGAAAAATTAAATTTTTATTAAATTTTGTGAAATTAAAAATTTTTTTCAGGAATTCAATTGTTTTCTTAATTTTTTGTAAAATTACACGAAAGAATTCAATTATTTTCTTAAAATTTTAATAAACAATTTGATAAAATTCAATTATTTTATTAAAAAGTAAAATCTTTGCAAAAATTCAATTATTTTCAAAAAATTTCGTGTAATTGAAAATTTTAAAGAAAGAATTCTGCCTTTTTCTTAATTCGTTGTAAAATTTTCCAAAAGAATTCAATTATTTTCTTAAAATTTTAATAAATCCTTTGAAAAAATTAAATTATATTTTTAAATAGTAAAATCTTTGGAAAAATGTAATTATTTTCAACAAAAAATTCGTGAAATTTTTTCAATTTTACGAAAGAATTCTGCTTTTTTCTTAATTCATAAATAAATGAATTTTTTATTAAAATTTTGTTTTCTCTATTTAATTTTAATTTTTTTTTGTCAATTATTAAAAATAATTGAGTATTTAAAAAATTATTTTAAAAAATCGAATTCTCTATGAAAATTTCTTTTTTCTATATTCAATAAGTTTCTTCATTTAATTTTTCATATATTTAATTCTTTTAAATTTTGAAAATTATTAAAAATAATTGAATTAATGGAAATTTCTTTTAAAAATTAGAAAAATAATTAAATTTTCAGAGAAATTGTTAATTTTCATTGAGTTCTACAGGACTTTTTTTTTAATAAATTATTAAAAATAATTTGAATTTTTAATCAAAATTTGATGAAAATTTCCTTTCTTTATTTAATTTTTTCTATATTCAATTCTTTTGTTTTATGAAATTATTGTTCTTGAAGAAAAATTTTTAAAATAATTAAATTTGCTAAGTAGTTTTTTTAAATTATTAAAAGTATCTAAATTTTCGAAGAAAACTTTTTTTTTTATTCTTGTCCTTTCTATTTTTTATTCTAGTTTCAAATTATTTCTTTTTCTTCCTTTCTTTATTTTTTTTCTTCTTTTCTATTTTGTTTTCTAATTATTGTTTTCCTGTTTATTTACTTTGTTTTCTTCTTTATTTTCTACTTGTTTTTCTTTTATTCTTTCTCGATTTTTTTTACTTCTGTTTCCCTACTTTTTATTCTATTTTTTAGTTTATTTTTCTTTTATTTTCCAAAAACTTTTTCTCTTCTATTGTTAAGTCAATTTTCTGTTTTTTTGTTAAATAAAAAACTAATGAAATAATAATAATATCCTTAGACAGATTTTTTTGTAAAAATTAAATTAAAAATATTTTTATTGATTATTTTTTTTATTACTTACTTGTATTCTGCTTCTTTTTCTTCTGATTTTTTTATTATCTTTAGAATTTATTTGATTAAAAATGAATTTTCGATCTTAAAAAAAGTGTTTTTTTTTAAGGAAAAAAGAAGAGAAATGAGAAAAAACAGAAAATGTTAAAATTGAAAGAAAGAAGGAGAAAATTGTAAAAGTAGAATTATTTAAAATTTGAAAATCTCAATTTCAAAATATTAAAGTAGTTTTTTTTCTCTTTATTTCTTTGCCCCTTAGAAATAGAAAAACTTTTTTCACCAACACAATAATTAATCTACTTTTTTTCTCTCTTTTTTCAGGGAGGATTATTGCCAAAATGAAGAAAAAAGAAAAAATAAACGAAGAAAAGTGAAATTAAAGAGAAAAGAATAGGAAACTAAAAAAAAGTAAGGAATTTTCAAATTAAAAAATAATTTACAAATTGAAAATTAAGAAATCGAGAGAATTCTTTTTTTTCCACACAATTTCTTTTTTTTAAATACGTGTCAATCTTTTTTTTCTTCTTTGCTATTTTCTATAATAATTTATGTTTGTCTCGTTGTTCAACTATTATTTTGTCTCTTAATTAAGAAAAAAAAAACTTTTTTTTTCAATTTTCTCACCGTGAAGAGGAAAAAAATCCAGGAGAAATATTCTCCCTTGAGATTCCGCGACGCATTTTTTTTCTCTTTTTTTTTTTTTTAAAGAAAACTGTTTTGTGTTACTTCACTTTTTATTTAAAATTTAATATATATAGCTTTATATATTAAAATAAAAAATAAAAAAAAATAATTGTTTCTATTCAATTTCTTATTTAATTTTCAATAAAAAATTGTTTTTTTCTTCTCAACTGAAAACGAGAAAAATTGGTAAATAATTTTGTTTTTTTTTTTTGCAGTTTCGAAAATCGAATTCAAAATATTGATTTATTGAAAATTGGCATTTTTTTGTAATTTTTTTTCTGTCTTATTTATTGTCCATAATAATGTTGAAAATATTTTTTTTTCAATTTGTTTAAATTTGAGAAAATTCTTCTCTTGTTCCTCATTCGAAAATTTAAATTTTTTCCGCTTCTTCCGTTTTTTAAGGGGTTAGTAATTTTTTTTCCATCATTGTAACTGAATTTTTTAGAAAATTAACAATTTTTTAAAATAAATTTAAAAAAATAATTTATGAATAATAATTTTGAATCAAAAAAATAATTTTGAATTCATGATTATAAATTTAAAATCAAATTTGTTAGTTAAAAAAAAAGGTTTTTTTAAAAATTCTTTTTTAATCGAAAGTAACAATGATGAAAAAATTAACGAAAACATTTGTTTTCTTTCAGTTAGAATTTTTTTTAATTTGAATTTAAAATAATTTTTACTAGTTTTGTCATTTTTGAAAAAAAAGGCGATGTGAATTTTTTTTTATTGTACTTTTTTTCTCTCTCACAACGATGGAAGGAATCGTAAACAAACACAATTCGTGTGTACAAAGGAGAAATAGAAAAAAAGACAAGTTACAGCTGAAAAAAAATAAAAAAAACTGTAAATATATATTTCGATATTTTTTTTTTCTCAAAAAATCTTCATTTCTAGATGTTTTTAAAAATATTTATATTCGGCAAATGTTTATGGCACATAATCACAAATTTGTATTTAAAAAAGAAAACGAAATCTTGAAATAATTTTTAATACAAAAAAGAATTATAAGGCGAAATTCAATTTATTATTGAATCGAGTTTGGAAAGAATAAATTCCGAAAATTTGTAAGTAAAAAAAAGAAAAATTAAAAAAAATTTAAAGTATAATATAAAAGTTTACTGTTTAACTATCAATAAGTTTACTCTCTAAGGTCTTTAGTCTTTAATTATAAAATTATGTGTTGCATGGAAATAAAAAAAAAAAGTATCTTTTAATCTTTCTGAAAATAATGTCTCTTTATCACACATACTTACACAAAATATACATATTTACATATAAGTAAGTAAATAAATAAATAAATAAATTTATATAAATAAATATATACATTTATATCATTTATATATACAAATAAAAAATATATATACATTTATATATATAAATAAAAAAAAATATATACATTTATATGTATAAATAAAAAATATACATATTTATATATATAAGTATATATAAATAAAAAATATATATATTTACATATATATATTTAGCGTCTATGTTAAATTAAATAAAAATAATTAGGATATCAAAAATTGATAGGCATCCATTTATTACTTGTATGTATAAGAATTTTGAACTTTCCTCGAATAGAGGAATTGCGTTCATGAAAAATGTAGTACATTGTACATATTATTATATTGATATGATACGGTGGCGCAATTTACTGTTAGTAAAAAAAAACTTAGTCTGTATTTTTCTTTGAATAAATAATTATTAGATACATTAAAAATAATGGAGTTGAATTTATCATTTGTTAATTTGATTTTTACACTCAGAATTAATTTTTGCACTACCTTCTTTTTTTAATACATTTTTTTGCAATTTCCTCCTTAATAGCCAATTTAAAATAAATAGAGATTCATTTGAATATTAGAAAAATATGAAGAAAATTACATGTAATTGCTTTTTATTATTTTTCAATATAACATTCAGGACTATTCTCATAAATAAAATTTAGCACATTCACAATCTTGATCATTTTTTCTTCTTTTGATATTGTTTTACTGGGTTCAAGCGTCAGAAAAATTACTTTCTGATTCTCAATGGTTTTTTCAAATCTCTCAATACGTTTATATTTTTCATCAATAGGTAAAAAATGTGATTTAATTTCATTCCTGAAAAATTCATAAACGTCTGCAACTCCACAACGACTTTTCAGGTGTATTTTTAAAAATATTACTATTCCTGTACTAATAGTATCATTTAAGATGTTTGATAGTACAAGATGGCGATTTTCACTGCAAGCTTTATTTAATCTTAAAGTCACAAGTTTTCTTTTATATATATACATGTTTTGAGGAGTCTCCTTCATATAAAAAGCCTGATAAAGTACAATTGGCTCTTCATTCAATTCCTCATCACATTGTCTAAGAACCATTCTTAAAAGTGCAACTTTTAAATTACTTTGAATACTAAATCGTCTTTTGTTAAATGTATAGCTAATTCTAAAAAAATCTTCAAATCTGATTTTCTTTTGAAAAATATCTAAGTCTGTTGTGTACATATTATAATAGTAATCAAAAATGGAACTCGATTTTGAATTAAATAGTGTCTTCAATTTCCAGTAATATTGATCATTGTTATGTTGAAAATAAAATTTTGATTTATATAGAACATCATTTATGTATTTGCTATTATTAATTTTCCAAGGTGAATAAGAGTCCATAATCCTCAGGTGCTGCAAATAATTATGAGCCAGTTGATCATATGTCGGTAAATTAGGATTGTCTGTATCTACAGACAAAATGTAACTCTTCAACATATTCACAGCTTTGGTAAATGTTGTCATTGATACATTTGACGAGATTAATTCTGCAGCTCTTTTAATAGCATTCATCCTTCTAGAATTTCTTGCATTAGAAAGTTCTCTGTTTTTTATAGTATTAATAATAGTATACCATCTATCAGGCGATAAATCGTTTCTTTCTAGATCAATAAATAAAAACCGTGTATCTCCTTGTTTCTCATATCTCGTACCTGTTACTGTAAAAGTAACATCTGGATATAATAAGTATAGATTATTAAGATTGTACTTATTCAAATCGATAAAACCGTTTAGTGAGGAACTTCTTATGAAATATAGTATTCGTGTCTCATTAGCCTGTTTATTCGATTCCTTATTCGGTGGCACTTGACCAGAAGGATTCATTGATAGTAGTTTAAAATCGTGAAAAGTAAAATTAAATCCTACTGAATGAAATAAAAATTTGATGTAGTCCGGGTCACTTGAAAACTCTAGAAGCCAGAGTTCAAGGGAATATGTTACACCGGCATTTACTTGCTCAAGAGCTAAACTTTTTATCATTGCACAGAATAAATCTCTCTCTTTTAGTGTCTTTAAAATTTTCACACCATAAAGCTCTAATTTTGATAGAATTTCATAGCTAATATTAACTTCTTTATGTTCGTCTTCATCTATTTCTATCTCCAGATCACTGTCCTCTGGCGATGATTCTTGTCTTCTAAACCGTTTAACTATTTTCAAATCGTTTCTTTGCACTTTTAAATTTTTCTTTCCTTTCCACATTTCAGTAAAAACGGGCAAAACATACTCTGCAAATATTTTTCCAATTGCAAGAAAATTAAGATTTTTTGATTCCTTTCTCAACGAGCAAATATTCTTAGTAGTGAGATTGTTTGAGAAATCGTGAAACAACATTTCCTGTAGATTGGAAAAGCTATTGTTGTTATCCTGGTAAATATTTCTTACATAACCTGTAATGTTGCCGTAGTGGACAAACAGACCCATATTAATTATGTACTGATAGAGTTTGTTAGCGTCCTCCAAATTATTCGGATCTTCAAAACCAGAAATATTAATTTTACTTCGTATTTCTTTAAAAAGATGGATTTTTGCTGCTGACTCATTCTTCGACTTGTTTAGATATTCAAAAAAGGCGTTTAAAACGGGTACAGTTTCATTTTCGACTGAAGATGAAAGCAGGTTATGGTTATTCAAAATAATTCCTAACGTCGTAATGTAGTGACACACAGAAAAGAACTGATTATTTGTCATAGGGGTCATAGGCGAAATGAATGTTGTAGACTCCATTCTAAATCACTTCTAGCTTTATGGTTATGTTTGTCTGCTTTTGTTTTCTGTTGCGTTTAGCTAGAAATTGGCGCTTTTATTCACACTCTGGTAGGTATTGCTTTTTTACAGGTAATCTGAAAATAAGTGTCAAGTCTCTTTTTAAATTCAATTTTCCACTAATTAATAAATTTTTGTACAGACGATAAATTAAATATTAAACAGTACCACTTCATGACAGTACCTGACAGGACGTTGAACTATTCGCACGGTTGGGACGTTGTGAGTATAAGTTCCTGTAACGTGCACGGCTGGGTGAGTACGATTTTAAATTTAAATTCGAATAGTAAACAGGGATGGGTAATTCAAACTTCAAGATTTTAAAACTTCTATCTTTGTTTTATCTATGCTGTTATTCCGGTTTGCGTGCCTGTTTTGAAAGTCACGTCATGTCTATCGCAATCTTAATACTTCGTGACTGAAGTAATAAAAACTTGCCACGAACTAATAAGATAATGGTGGAAATGCCACGTTTACAAAAACGTACGCCAAATGGAAGAACTGCATGCAAGCTGTTACCTGTATCTGACGTAATATTCTTACTTTTTGTACTTTTGGTGGTAAATACGTTGTTAATGTCACATGTTATACTAATAACGAATTAAAGTATTTTCAAAATAATAATTTTCAAATTTATTTGTAGGGGAATAATAAATATGTTTTCTTTATACAAATGTCAAGCAGGAATAAATATAGCATGTTTACTTTTACAGTGTGTTCACCGATTTTGAGTTTTTGCATTGCTTTTTATTTTTATAACTTAACTAACGTCATAAAGTGTAATATTTCTTACCTTTAGATTCTCAATTCGGTGTCTTCGAGATCAGACGATACATATATACAACTGCAGAATATGCGTCTCTTCATAAATATTTTATAGTAGTCACATTGCTGGTAGTGGTAGGGTATATAATTATTATCTAGAAATCGTGACAACTCTGTAAAAATTTCTATTTTCTTAAGATACAACAGTAGAAATTAAATTTTTTTCAACAAACTATTGGTGAGGTATTAAAAAATATTTATTTTTTCTGCTACTCAATATTTCGTTCTATCAAGAAACGCTCTCTAGAGTCTGTTAACAATAATTCTTATAACTACCCAGATAGCCAAGCGTAGAGTACAGTACCTGGTACAGTGCGAAGGTATATGGATCTAATGATCGAAGAGAAGCTACAGTGAATTTTTCTAGGATTTCACGTCTCAAAATTTCACTTGCCATTGTTCTAGAAGCTACGTTTGTAATTCCTTTCAAAGATGTAATTTCTTCAAATTTTATCAAATCGGTACTGAAGAAATAAATACCGAAAATATTAATGTAGTGACAAACAGATAGAAATTGAAAGTTTGTTGGATTTTTCATAAACAGTGGTTGGCTCTCCATCATGAATTGATTTTTGTCTGTTATTTAGTTTATCCGCTTTTGTTTTTATCCAATTAATTCTAAAACTGATAAATTATGTTGTTTCAAAATATTTTAATAATTATATTAAAGATAATAGTTTTGCAAACTTATGCCAACGTTCTCTTAGCAGGAGCATATAATTATGTTAAAAAATTGTGATAAATAATAATAATTATATAAATTTTTTTCTTCTATTTCAAAAAGAAACAATTTTCTAACTTTTATCGCAAAATTATGAAATTTTACAAAATTTCAGTAAAATAAATATTAGAAATCATAACTTTTTAGAAAAACTTTTTTCAGAAATCAAAACTTTATTTGTAAAATGTACAATCAAAACATTTTTTTGAAAACAGATTTCAATAGAAATCTCTTTTTTTTTAGACAAAATGAAGGATTAGAAAATATTTAGTAAAGTTTGTTTTAAAAATAATTGAAATTTAGTTTAAATATACTTTGAAAATAATTGAATTTCAGTTTAAAAGCTTTTGAAAATAATTGAAATTTAGTTTAAAAACTTTGAAAATAATTGAATTTTAGTATAAAAGTTTTTGACAATAATTGAAATTTAGAAAAAAAAATTGAAAATAATTGTTAAAATAATTAAAATTTACTTTAAAAAATTGAGATAAAGCAAACTATTGAAATTTTAGTAAAATATTTTTAAAATAATTGAAATTTTGTTCAAAAACTTTAATAATAATTGAAACTTAGTAACAAAAATTTGAAACTAATTCGTAATTGGTAAAAAAATTTGTAAATTATTCAAATTTTGTTTACAAAATTTGAAAATAATTAAAATTTAGTTTAAAAACTTTGAAAAAACTTTGAAAAAAATTTGAAACTAATTCGTAATTGGTTAAAAAATTTATAAATTTTTCAAATTTTGTTTACAAAATTTGAAAATAATTAAAATTTAGTTTAAAAACTTTGAAAGTAATTATTGAATTTTAGTTTAAAAGTTTTGAAAATAATTGAAATTTTATTTAAAAATGAAAAGTAATTGAAATTTAGTTTACAATTGTGAAAATAATTTAAATTTAGTACAAAATTTGAAACTAATTCGTAGTGGTAAAATAATTTGTAAATAATTGAAGTTTGGTTTATAAAATTTGAAAATAAATAAAATTTAGTAAAAAAAATTGAAATAAAATGCAATTTAGTTTAAATATGGAAAATAATTAAAATTTAGTTTAAAAATTTTCAAAATAATTAAATTTTAGTTTAAAAGCTTTTGAAAATAATTGAAATTTAGTTTAAAAACTTTGAAAATAATTGAATTTTAGTATAAAAATTTTTGAAAATGATTGAAATTTAGAAAAAAAAATGGGAAATAATTGAATTTTAGTTTAAAAGTTTTTGAAAATAATTGAAATTTAGTACAAATAATTCGAAATTGAATTAAATTTAATTTAAAAAGTTTGAAAATAATTAAAATTTAGTTTAAAAACATTGAAAATAATTGAATTTTAATTTAAAAGTTTTTGAAAATAATTGAAATTCGGTAAATATTTTTCAAACTAATTGAAATTTAGTTTAAAAACATTAAAAATAATTGAATTTTAGTTTAAAACTTTTTAAAAATAATTAAAATTCAGTAAATATTTTTCAAACTAATTGAAATTTAATTTAAAATAATAAAAAGAAATTGAAATTTAGTAAAAAAAAAAAAAATTTGAAATTAAATGAAATTTAGTTTAAATATGGAAAATAATTTAAATTTATTTTAAAAACTTTGAAAATAATTAAATTTTAGTATAAAGGTTTTTGAAAATAATTGAAATTTAGAAAAAAAAATTGAAAATAATTGTAATTTAGTTTAAAAACATTGGAAATAATTGAATTTTAGTTTAAAAGTTTTTGAAAATAATTGAAATTTAGAAAAAAAATTGAAAATAATTGTAATTTAGTTTAAAAACATTGGAAATAATTGAATTTTAGTTTAAAAGTTTTTGAAAATAATTGAAATTTAGTACAAATAATTCGAAATTGAATTAAATTTAATTTAAAAAGTTTGAAAATAATTAAAATTTAGTTTTAAAAATATTGAAAATAATTGAATTTTAGTTTAAAAGTTTTTGAAAATAATTGAAATTTAGTACAAATAATTCGAAATTGAATTAAATTTAATTTAAAAAGTTTGAAAATAATTAAAATTTAGTTTTAAAAATATTGAAAATAATTGAATTTTAGTTTAAAAGTTTTTGAAAATAATTGAAATTCAGTAAATATTTTTCAAACTAATTGAAATTTAATTTAAAATAATAAAAAGAAATTGAAATTTAGTAAAAAAAAAAAAAATTTGAAATTAAATGCAATTTAGTTTAAATATGGAAAATAATTAAAATTTAGTTTAAAAATTTTCAAAATAATTAAATTTTAGTTTAAAAGCTTTTGAAAATAATTGAAATTTAGTTTAAAAACTTTGAAAATAATTGAATTTTAGTATAAAAATTTTTGAAAATGATTGAAATTTAGAAAAAAAAATGGGAAATAATTGAATTTTAGTTTAAAAGTTTTTGAAAATAATTGAAATTTAGTACAAATAATTCGAAATTGAATTAAATTTAATTTAAAAAGTTTGAAAATAATTAAAATTTAGTTTAAAAACATTGAAAATAATTGAATTTTAATTTAAAAGTTTTTGAAAATAATTGAAATTCGGTAAATATTTTTCAAACTAATTGAAATTTAGTTTAAAAACATTAAAAATAATTGAATTTTAGTTTAAAACTTTTTAAAAATAATTAAAATTCAGTAAATATTTTTCAAACTAATTGAAATTTAATTTAAAATAATAAAAAGAAATTGAAATTTAGTAAAAAAAAAAAAAATTTGAAATTAAATGAAATTTAGTTTAAATATGGAAAATAATTTAAATTTATTTTAAAAACTTTGAAAATAATTAAATTTTAGTATAAAGGTTTTTGAAAATAATTGAAATTTAGAAAAAAAAATTGAAAATAATTGTAATTTAGTTTAAAAACATTGGAAATAATTGAATTTTAGTTTAAAAGTTTTTGAAAATAATTGAAATTTAGAAAAAAAATTGAAAATAATTGTAATTTAGTTTAAAAACATTGGAAATAATTGAATTTTAGTTTAAAAGTTTTTGAAAATAATTGAAATTTAGTACAAATAATTCGAAATTGAATTAAATTTAATTTAAAAAGTTTGAAAATAATTAAAATTTAGTTTTAAAAATATTGAAAATAATTGAATTTTAGTTTAAAAGTTTTTGAAAATAATTGAAATTTAGTACAAATAATTCGAAATTGAATTAAATTTAATTTAAAAAGTTTGAAAATAATTAAAATTTAGTTTTAAAAATATTGAAAATAATTGAATTTTAGTTTAAAAGTTTTTGAAAATAATTGAAATTCAGTAAATATTTTTCAAACTAATTGAAATTTAATTTAAAATAATAAAAAGAAATTGAAATTTAGTAAAAAAAAAAAAATTTGAAATTAAATGAAATTTAGTTTAAATATGGAAAAGAATTAAAATTTAGTTTAAAAAATTTGAAAATAATTGAATTTTAGTTTAAAGGCTTTGAAAATAATTGAAGTTTTATTTAAAACTAGAAAATACTTGGAATTTAGTTTAAAATTGTGAAAATAATTTATATTTAGTAAAAATTTGAGACTATTTCGTATTTGGTAAAAAATTTGTAAATAATTCAAATTTTGTTTAAAACATTTGAAATTCAGTGAAATTTAGTTTAAAAAGTTTTGAAAATAATTGAAATTTAGTTTAAAATCTTTGAAACTAATTGAATTTTAGTTTAAAAGGTTTGATAATTATTGAAATTTAGTTTAAATATGGAAAATAATTTAAATTTTTAAAAAGTTGTGAAAATAATTGAAATTTTCTTTAAAAAATGGAAATAAATTTAAATTTAGTAAAAAGATTTTTGAAACTTAATTAAAATTTAGTAAAGTTTGTTTTTTAAAGTTTTTTTTTAAAAGTTTTTTTTAAAATTTATTTAAAGTTTAAAGGGCAACAAAGAAAAAAATACTGTCATTGAATTTTTTCTCGCTGAATTTTTATTTAATTTTTTTTTTTGTGTTATTCTCTAAGTATTTTAATTCCTTTTTTTGGTAATGTACTCTCCAATTTATAATCGCATTCTCATTATTACATATACAAAATTTCCATACAGTCTTTAAAATCTTGAAAGAGTTTTATTTATACTTTTTTTTTGTAATTAACAACAATATTGTGTTTTGTGTGATTTAAAAAAAAGAGAAGTAGAACTTAAAAATTAAGTTGGGAGATTATTCATTGGTCGCCGAGTTATTACAGTTTCTTTTTTTTTTTTAATATAATATATATAAATTAAAAAAAAAGTATCTTTTCTTCGTTGACCCTTAAGATTCAAGGGTTTTCTTTTTCTTTTAATTTTTATAGTAAACGTGACGTTGGGGGATTAAAAAAAACCACTAAGAATCAAGGGCCGAATGTGTTTTTTTTTCTTAAAAAGTCATAATACACGCATTGTCACGTATTTTTTTTTTTGTTTTATAATTAGTAGGAAATAAAAAGAAAGGAGAAATTTGCAGAAAACACACATTTTCATTGTGTGCAGAAATAAATGTAAGGATCATCATTGATTTTTCTCCTTTTTTGTGAAACGCGTGCTAAATTTTTATTTTAATTTTTTTCACTCTCTCTCTGTTTCTCTCTTCGGTTTGAGTTATACGTTACTTTACTTCTTTAACGTAAGCTTCCAATTCGGCGTCAAGTTCCTCGGCAGTTGGGGTTTTTGTCGCTGTACGATTGCCTCCTCGTCCTCCTCGGCGTCCTGGACCGCCGCCACCTCGACCTTTTCGAAGAAGAAAAAATTATTTTACATTCAATTTCAATTCATTAATCGAATAATTAATTAATACTATTTTTTTAACTATTAATATTATAACAAATATTATTTTTACATTATTTTTTATTCATTTTTTTTCTCCTTTTGGTTTCTTTTTTTAATTTTTGTTAAACAAGTGAATAATAAAAATATAAATTTTAAATAAGATGTGTAATTTTTTCGTAGGCATTCAATTACATTGAAAATTTTCTTTTTAATTCTTTATAAAAATTCAAATATTTTTGATAAAATTTTACAATAATTCCTTGTAAGGATTTTAATTTTCATAGAGAAACAAATTAAATTATTTTCGTAAATTTTTATTAAATTCCAGTTAAGAATTGAATTAATGCAAATCTACTAAACAAATTTGAAAGTAATTAAATTTTTTGAAAATAATTAAAATTTAACAGAATTTTTTCAAACTAATTGAAATTTCATTTTAAAAAATAAATAATTGAAATTTAGTACAAAAAATTTGAAAACAAATGAAATTTAGTAAAAAAAAAAATAGAAAATAATTGAAATTTAGTAAAAAAAAATAGAAAATAATTGAAATACAGTTTAAAAATTTGAAACTCATTAAATTTTAGTACAATTTTTTGAAAATAATTGAAATTTAGTAAAAAAAAAAAATTTGAAAATAAATGAAATTTAGTAAGAAATTGTTAGAATAATTGAAATTTAGTAGAAAAAAATTTCTTCAAATATTCTTGATACAATTTTAATTCAATTCCTTGAAAAGAATTTAATTTTCATTCAAACAATTAATTTATTTTCGTAAATTTTTTATTAAATTCAAAGAAAAATTCAATTTTTTTTATAACTTATAAAGGAAATGAATTATTTTTAGTAATTATAAAAGAATTGAATTATTTTTAAGAAATTATAGAATTCTTCGGAGGAATTTAATTATTTTCAAAACAATTTCAAAAAAAATTTGTTGATGTAATGCAATTATTTTAACAATTTTTAATAAAATTCCTCGAAAGAATTCAATTATTTTCAAAAATTTTGATAAAATTTGTTTAATATGGAATTTAATTCTTTTCAATTAAATTTCTTGAAAAAAATTTTATTATTTTTAAAATCTTTAATAAAATTATTTGAGACAATTCAATTATTTTCTTAAATTTTGATAAAATTCTTTACAAGAATTCAATTCTTTTTCACAAAAAATTTAATTGAATTCCTTAAAAGAATGTTAATTTCTATCGAAAGGAAATTGAATTATTTTCAAAAATTACAATAAAATCTTGAAAAGAATATAAATATTTTCATAAATTATAAAATTCCCGAAAAGAATCCGATTATTTTCAAAAATTTGGATAAAGTTTGTGTTTAATAGAATTTAATTATTTAGAATAAAATTTTATCTAAACTCCTTGAATGAATTTAAATTTTTTTCAAAAAGAATTGAATTATTTTTAAAAATTACAATGAAATCCTTAACAAGAGTTCAATTATTTTCATAAATAATTCTAAAATTCCAGGAAGGAATTCAATTATTTTCAACAATTTTACTAAAATTGATTTAATAGAATTTAATTATTTTCAATTCTATTTCTTGAAAGAATTTAATTTTTTTTTTGAAAAACTTACAATGAAATTCAATTATTTTCAATACAATTTTCATTAAAACCGTCGAAAGAATTGAATTATTTTTTTAAAAAAATTTAATAAACTTCTTCCAAGTAATTCAATTATTTTCAAAATTTTAATTATTTTTTTGTTTTATTTTTTCTCATGAATTTTTCTCAAAGAAAAGAATTTTCCACAGGAATTGAATTATTTTCAATACAATTTTCAATTATTTTAAAAAATTTTTAATACAATGTTTCGAAAGAATTCAATTATTTTCTAAAATTTTAGTAAATTCTTCGAAGCAATTCAATTGTTTTTATAAATAATAAATTGTTAGAAATTCAATTTTTTTATACAATTTTCGTAAGTAAACTATTTAAATTAAATTTAAATTTAAATTATTTTCAAAATTTTTTATTGTATCGTATGAATTGATTTTTGTAAGAATTATTTTCGTCAGCAAAATAATTTTCCACAGGAATTAAATTCTTTTCAATACAATTTTAATAAAATTTCACGAAAGAATTAAATTATTCTTCAAAATTTTTAATACAATTTTTCGAGAGAATTCCATTGTTTTCAAAAATTTTAAATTTTGATAAAATTTGTTTATTGGAATTTAATTAAATTTCTATAGAGAATTTAATTATTTAAAAAAAAAAAATATTTAACAAAATTCTTTGAAACAATTGAATTATTTTCAAAAAATTTTTGTTCTAAGAATGACTTTTTTGAAATTTACAGTTTATTTTTTTTTAATTTAAATTTTTTATATAAAAATAATTTTCATTAATTTTGATTTTTAAATTTTCATTTGAAGATTTCTCATTAAAATTGATAATAAATTGAATTATTTTCAAAATTTGCTATTGAAATTCTGGAAAAATTAAATTTTCAAAAACATGAAATTAAATACTTAAAACGTACAATTATCAAAGAACTTTTAAAATATATATTTGAACATTGAAAATATAAAATAAATGAATGTTCACCTCTGGTGGGTCCGGTTCCTCGATTTCCCCGGAAGCGTTGCTGTGACCTTTGTGGAAAATTGCCGCCTCCAATTCTCGATGTGTTGCGAATTGCTTGTGGTACTGGAATCTCTGATGTTGCCACTTGAATATTCATCTCGCGACCTGTTATTTTCGAGTAGAAAAAATGTTAATAAGTAAAAATTATTCTCCATCTTCTATTTACGAAGTACTTTTTTTCTTTAAATTAAATAAATAAATTTAACAATATAAATTTATTTATAATATAAATTTAATAATTTTAATTATTATATTATTTTAATAAATATTATTTAGAATTTTTTTTTTCATTTCTAATTAATTATTGTAAATAAATACCGTCAAGTGGAACTCCATTGTATTGTTTCATGGCTTTAATTGCGTCTGCTCTTCTCTCGAAAATAACATCAGCGGAGCCCAAAGAACGACCAGATCTATCATAATGAACTGCCGCTGATTTTAGCGGGCCAAATTCACTGAAAAGTTCCTGTAAAAAGAAAATATTTTCAATTCTTATTCTTCTGGTTATAAACTAATTTTTTACTAAATATAAACAAGTAAATAAAAAAGAAAGAAAAAAATTAACTTAGAATAAAGTTTCGAGCAAAAGATAAAAAAAAAATATTAACGAAAAACTCACCTGAATATCTGAGTCGGAAACTCCAAAATCGAGATTTGATACCAAAAGTTTGGTGGTACCTGAACTGCCAATCAGGCCGCGACCGACTTTTTTCACTCCATCGAACATGTCATGTTTCCACGCACTGTTTACATCGCCCTGGAAAAATTTCAATTAAATTAAAAAATTGGTAATTATATATTTTTTTATTTATTTACCATTTCAATTATTAGAATTTCCATTCACGTTTCTCTAGTTAAATTTTTATTCATTTATTTCTATTTTTGGAATTTTTATTCAGTTTTTTGAAAAGTAATTAAAAAATCTAATTTTTTACGAAAATAATTAATTAAATTAGTTAAATTTGTATTTATCATAATTTTTTATAAATATGAATAAATAATTGAACTTCAATTATTACAATTGAAAAAACGGTTTTTTTTATTTATTTTTACTATTTTCTTCATTTAGAACTAAAAATTTATTTTAAAAATGTGAAACAATTCAAATTTAGTTTAAAAGTTTGAAAATAATTGAAATTTTGTTAAAAATTGTGAAAATAGTTTAAATTTAGTGTAAAAAATTGAAAATAATTAAAATTTAGTTTAAAAAATGAAAAATAATTGAAATTTAGTGAAATTTTTTAAAAATAAATTAAATTTAGAAAAATTTTTTCAAACTAATTGAAATTTAATTAAAAAAATAATGAATAATTGAAAGTTAGCACAAAAAATTTGAAAATACATGAAATTAAGTAAAATATTGTTAGAATAATTGAAATAATTAAAAACAAATTTGAAATAAGAATTCAATTAATTTCAATACAATTTTAACTGAATTCCTTGAAAGAATTTTCATTTCCATCGAAAGAATTGAATTATTTTCAACAATTAAAATAAAATTCTTGTCAAGAAATTGAATTATTTTCAAAAATTACAATAAAATTCTTGGCAAAAATTTAATTACTTTCATAAGTAATAAAATTTGCTGAAAAGAATTAAATTATTTTTAAGAAATTTAATAAAATCTATTGAATAGAATTTGTTTTCAATTAAATTTCTTGATAAAACTTAGTAATTTCATTTTAATTTTAATTAAATTTTTCGAAATAATTAAATTATTTTTCAAAAATTTTGATACAATTCTTTAAAAGAATTCAATTAATTTCATAAATTATAAAATTCCAGAAAAGAATTTAAATTTAGTTCAAAAACTTTGATAATAATCGAAATTTAATAAAAAATTTTAGTAAAAACAAAATTTAAAAATTATGAAAATAATTGAAATTTAGTTTAAAAATGGAAAATAATTCAAATTCAATAAACGATTTGAAAATAATTGAAATTTAGTGAAATTTTTTGAACATAATTGAAATTTAGTTCAAAAATTTTGATAAAAATTGAAATTTAATAACAAAATTTGAAACTAATTTGAATTTGGTAAAAAAAATTTCGAAATAATTCAAATTATTATTTTCAAAAAATTGCAATGAAATTCTTAACAAGAATTCAATTATTTTAATAAATTATAAAATTCCAAAAAAGAGTCAAAAAAATTTAATAAAATTTATTATATAGAATTTAATTATTTTTAATTAAATTTCTTGAAAGAATTTAATTATTTTCAATTAAACTTCTTAAAAGAATTTAATTTCAATACTCAAATTATTTTTGTAGGAGTTTAGTTATTTTCAATACAATTTTTATTAAATTTCACAAAAGAATTCAATTATTTTGTTTTTTAATATTTAATAAAATTTTTAAAGAAAAGAAAAAATTGAAATAAAACAAGAATTATATTTTCAAAAGAAATGAAAAATAATTAGAAAATAATTTTGAAAAGAAAGAATAAAATAAAGAAGAGAAAATAAAAATAATTTGACAGTAAAAATATAATAATTATAATAATAATAACAATAAATAATAATAAAATGAAAAAAAACTTTAAATAAAAATATAAATCGTTAAATATTTCTCCAAGTTACGAGAAAATTTCCAAATTGAAAATTGAAGTACAAGGATAAATATTGTCAATTCTAGTTTATTTATATATATTATAAATATACACATATACAAATAATGCGAAATGTAAATTTTTCGAGAGAGACCAGACAAATAATGACGTCATTTTCAACGGACATTGTGAGCAAAATAGAAATTCGATTCGATAAGATAAAATGAAATGAAACGACAAATTCCATCATCTTTCCTTTTCGTGCGAAAAAATAAATTTTATTTCATCTTTTCAAATAATATATATACAATACACGCAATCAAGGTCATTACTTTGTCAACTTTCTCATTTCGTCGAGTATCCAAAAAAAAAAAGAAATCAATTTTTACCCAGAATTATATGTCAAATTTCCGGAAATTTAATCAAAATCTCGAGAGAGAAAAAAAGTGTGTTTACATCGTTTATACGATTAGAGTCCAGGGGGGAAAAAAATTGGAACTTTTTTCGTTTTTTAAAACTAAGTTTTTAAAACGAATTACGAATAAAATATTAAAACAAAGAGAGAAATTTTTGGAAAAATGGTTTCCGAGACGGAAAAAAGAAAAAACTAAACGGAAAGAGTGAAATGAAAAAAGAGAAGTAGGAGGAAAAAATTCTTTTTTTGACTTACCCTTGTGTATGGAAGTGAACTTCGTACGATTCCACCGCGATTTCTTCCTCTCATGACGCCACCGCCAGTTCTTTGAGCACCACGAGCTCCTCTACGAGGTGAGCCACCGGTGCCTCCTCTTCCACGTCGTCCACCAACGCCGCCACGGCTTCGGCCACCTTTATTTTGCTTTATAATATCGTCGAGGCTCATTTCAATTTTGTCTACCATCTTCATTTATAATGCTTTTTTTTTATCAAATTTAATAAAATATCACACAGAAAACTAAATATTATTTCTCTCACTTTTTTTTTTGCAACAATAAAATTGGATAAATATCCCAACCTCTCTCTCTCACTGTTACTTCTCTCGCGGCGCGACAAAAACCCTAATTCTCGTTTTGTACTTTTAAAAGTATAGGCGAGAAAAATAAAAATGGCGACTTGTGGCGACAAAACAGTCTATGATGCTAACTTCGGGAAACAATTTTTGATGCGCGCGCGCTTGGCTTGAATTTATTCACCAGGGTTGGGTAGGTGACACGAATTTTGTATTAAGCTGCGTTCACACCTTCGATTTTCTGCACCTTTTTGTGATTAAAGTACGAAAAGGGTTTTTTTCGCCGAAATTTTAACCCCCAGGTCCATTTGTCCCATTTTGAAACTATTTGGAACTAATTTTGAACCTTTTCGTAATATTTTTGACACGTAGAAAATAACTTTTGTCCAATATTCGTTACTTCCCCCACTCCTCTAAAAAATGGAATGTAGTTTGTGAACGACCCTTTATGCCGTTTGGACAAATTTTTCGAAAGTTTCGGTAAATTTCAAAGGGCTGGGAAATTTTCAAATATAGCAAGGTTGGGAAGTTGAAGAAAAATGTCGGTCAACAATTCCGGTTCAAATATTTTTCCTTCGATTCAAAATTTCTAATTACAAAAAAAAACTACAATCGAATAAAGATAAATAAACAATGAATGTAAATAATTTGACGAAATTCTTTATTTTAAATAAATCCCCATTACACCCTAAATGTTAAATACTAAACATAAATATTAAAAAAAAAATCGGAGAAATAATACTGCGACAGAAAATGTGGAAGTCAAAGTGTATAAATTTATCGGCAAGATTATTAAATTCGCAAATAAGATCGAGGGAAAGTGTTATTGTTAAAAAAAGTTATTGTCTAGTCAGTGTTAATAGGTATTTTAATAATGAAAGTGTCAGTGGGGGAGTGAGAAATGATTTTATCGGAGGGCAAATTTTGTCGTGTAGAAGCAGGAGAGATGGGATTCTAACCTCAAAATTGAATGTGAGACATTCGTCAACATCGTCAACAATAGATGCGGTTAATCAAAATTCGGCATTATTAGATTATCTTCCGACTGGAGAATTAAGAGAATTGATAATATGGGTACAATCGACAACCTGTCTACCCTGGTGGGCTTCATTAGTTTTATATACTTTTGTATTTCGAGTTTCGGTTCAGTTGCCAATTTCGATTTATCAAGTAAGTTATTTTTATTTTTTATTTTCGGTCTTTAGTTTTTGTTGTTATTTCTTTTTATGTTTATTGTCATTTATTCACTTAATTGTTTATCTATGTAACTATCTATTTATTTATTTATTTATTTATTTATTTATTCGTTTATTTATTTAACACAGACGGACAAAACAAACTGAAACTGTCCCTATTTGTTTTTTTTATTCATTTTCTATTATTGTTTTTATTTAAATACTTTATTGTTGTATTTTTTAATTTATATTTTATTTAATATATAAATTAAATAATAATTACATTTTATATTTTTTATATCTTTTTATATTTTAAAATTTTATTTATTTTTATTATTTTTATTTTCTCATTTTGATTTATTTTCACGTATTTGTTATTAAAAAAATTTATTTTTATTAAAAATTATTTCTTTCTTTCCCTCAATTATTTGTTTATTTATTTTATTTTTATTTCCAATATTGACTGGACATATTTTTTTCTTTAAATTTTCCTTATATTTTTAAAAAATTTTTTTATATTTTTTGTCTGAAAATTCAAGAAAATAAGCAAAAAAAATTTTTCTTTCTCTCAATTATTTGTTTATTTATTTTATTTTTATTTACAATATTGACGGGACAATTTTCTCTCTAAATTTTTTTTATGAAAAAATTGAAAATTCTTTTTTCTTTTTGTAATAACAAATTTTTAAAATTTGCAGAAACATCTTATGTATCGTTATGCGAATGTGCAATCGGAGATTGTTGGTCACAGATGGAGATTGAAGAACGAAATGAAGACAAAAGCTTTAAAAAATTCTTGGTCGAAAAAAAAGGAAAATCGTGAATTGGCAAAAAGTGTATGGAACATATTCTCTGCTTTTTTTCTCATTTTTATTATAAATTTATATTTTAATTTATTAAGTCTCTTTAATTATTATTTTACCATAAATATTATTTTTAGCAACGAAAACAATTTTTACTTTAAAAAAAAACCAACTTTTAGTAAAAAAAAAACTAAATTTTTGGCACAAAAAAACAATTTTTTGTTTAAAAAATCAATTTTTGGTAAAAAAATCAATTTGTAGTAAAAAAAAAAACAATTTTTAGTTTAAAAAACCAATTTTTGGTAAAAAAAAATCAATTTTTAGTTAAAAAAAACCAATTTTTGGTAAAAAAATCAATTTTTAGCAAGAAAACGAATTTTTAGTTAAAAAACCAATTTTTAGTAAAAAAAACCCAATTTTTTAAATACATAATTGAATTCTCGCGAAATGTTTTACTAGAATTTTTGAAAATCCTAATTAAATTCTTTTGAAGAATTCTTTCAAATTCTTTGAATTTTTTCAAAATAACGGAGTTTTTTCTTTAATAATTTTAATTGAAAATTTTGAAACTAATTGAATTTTATGAACAATTTCTTTTAAGTTTTTAAAATAATCGTGTTTTCTTAATTCTTAATAATTGAAATTAAACATTTAATTATTGATGATTTTTTAATTAAAATTTTTAGAAAATAATTCAATTCTTTTCACAATTTTATTACAAATTTTCTAAAATAATTTAATTCATTCAAGGAATTTGGAAAAATTAGTTTTTAAATTCGATAAAAAGAAATTTTATTTTTCTCGAAGTTTATTAAAAAATTGATATATAATTAAATTTTTATAAACAAATTGTATCATTTTCTAATTTTTATAAAAAATAATTTAATATGTAACATGATATTTCTTAAAAATTAGGAAAATAAGTGAATTTTTTAAAATAAATTCTACAGACAATTTTAGAAATAATTGAATTTTTGACATTGAATCACTTTTAGAATTTAATTATCTTTTAAATAATTGAATTTCGGAATTATAATTGAAAATTCTTAAGTTTTAAAAAAGATATTTGAATATTTTTCAAGAAATTCATTAAATGTTTTGAAAATTAATGGATTTTTAAAAGAATTTTACAGTAAAAAAGATTTTAAATAACCAGAATGAAAACGAGAAGGAAAAATTGAAATAATTGAAAATAATTGAATGTTTGTAAAGACTTTACTATTTAAAAAAAAAATAATGGAATTGTTTCAATGAATTTATTTACAATTCAGAAAATAATTGAATTCTTTTGTGAAATTTTTTTAAAATTGTATTGAAAATAATTGAATTCTTGACAAGAATTTTATTATTTATAAAAAATAATTGAATTATTTCGAAGGATTTATTAAAATTTTACAAAAAAAAAAAAATTGAATTCTTTCGTGAAATTTTATTGAAAATAATTGAATTTCTGCAAAGATTTTAGTATTTAAAAAAATAATTGAATTCGTTTTTGTAGAATTTTATTAAATTTTTTTAAAAATAATTCAATTATTCCTTTGAATTTAATTGAAAAAACAATTAAATTCTAATAAACATATTTTATCAAATTTTTTAAAAATAATTTGTTGTCTTTCTTGGAATATTATAATTTATTCAAATAATTGAATTTTTATCAAAAATTTCATTGTAATTTTTGAAAAATAATTCAATTTTTTCGATGAATTCAGTTAAAATTTTATTAAAAATAATCGAATTCCTGAAAAGAATTTGAAAAAAAAATTTTTGAAAATTGAATTGTTTCAATGAATAATTTATTAAAATTTTAAAAAATAATTGAATTATTTCGCAAAATTTTATTTTAAATTTTTGTAGAAAATAATATTGAATTACTTCGAAGAATTTTATTATTTTTGAAAATAATTGAATTGTTTCGAAGAATTTATTTAAATTTTAGAAAAAAATTGAATTATTTCGCGAAGTTTTATTAAAAAATTTTGTAGAAAATAATTGAATTGTTTTTGAAGAATTTATTTAAATTTCAGAAAAAAATTTAATTATTTCGCGAAATTTTATTAAAATTTTGTAGAAAATAATTGAATTCTTATGAAGAATGTTATTATTTATGAAAATAATTGAATTTGTTTCGAAGAATTTATTATTAAATTTTGTAGAAAATAATTGAATTATTTCGCTAAATTTTATTAAAATTTTGTAGAAAATAAATTGAATTTTTTCGAAGAATTTTATTATTTTTGAAAATAATTGAATTGTTTCGAAAAATTTATTACTAAATTTTGTAGAAAATAATTGAATTTTTGCAAAAAAAAAATTGTACTATTTTTACAAAAATAATTGAATTCTTGCGAAGAATTAAATATCGAAATTTTTGAAAATGTAAACAGTAAATAATAATTAATAAAATTATTAATTATTAAAGGTTTAAAGCTGTGAGAGAAGTAAAACAAAGTTTGCAGCATCAGGAAATAAATTCTCTTCTCTTCTAATAAAATGATTAATATTATTATAATTATTTCAGATTAGTGAGGAAAAAAGGAAAATGTACGTAAATTATAATTGTCATCCGGCGAAACTTGGCATAACTATTGGAACATTGTTATTGGCATTTATGACTCAAGTTTGTGCGATTCGAGAATTATGTATAATCCCGCCAATTTCTGGTGTTTGTAAGTAATCACTTACAATAATTTATTTAATATATTTAAATTATTTTAAATACGACTTTATTAGATTTTTAATATTTAAAAAATAATAAATACATTTCTATTTTGTTTTCTTCTCTCTTTAGAATTATTAACGAAAAATTTACCACAACAATTATCTAGAAAAATAATCTATTTTATTTTTTTGTAAATTATAAATGTAAATTTTAATCATATTTTATATTTAGTGTTTTTCTTTTTATTTCAAATTAAAGTTCAAATTTTTTTTCGAATTTAATATTTATATTTAGTTTTTTCATTTCTAATTTAATTTCTATTTAGTTTTTTCTTGATTTTAATTTCTATTTAGTTCTTTTCGATTTTAATTTACATTTATTTTTTTTATTTCTATTCTATTTTAATTTTAATTATATAATTTTTTTTTCGATTTTAGTTTAAATTTCGTTTTTTTATTCCTATTTAGTTTTTTTTTCGATTAAAATTTACTTTTTTTTAGTTCTTTTCAATTTCAATTTAACTTTTAGTTTTTTTTTGTTTCTATTCTATTTTAATTTCTATTTAGATTTTTGTTTCGATTTAAATTTAATATATTTAGTTGTTTTCGATTTCAATTTTATTTATATTTATAGTTTTTATATATTTCTATTTACTATTTTTATTTTTATTCCTTTTTTTCGTTTTATTTGCCTTATTTTAATTTTATTCTATTTTTTGAGTTATAATTATTATAAAATAGTTATTATTGTTTATTTTAGCGGAAATCACAAGTTTGGAATTAATAACGGGCGGCTTTGGATGGTTTGAAAATCTTACGGAACAAGACCAATTTTATATTCTTCCAGTTATCGCAACTGTATTAACTTTAGTCAATATTAAGGTATTTAAAAGAAAAATTTAGTTTGAAAATAATTGATTTCTCAAAAATTTTAATGAAAAATCTTCAAGTGTAAATGTAAAAATGAAATTAATGTAATTAATGAAAGCTTCTAAAAAATTATATTTAAATATTTTTGAAAAAAAAAATAATTCTTAGAATTTTCGCATTCTAATTTTTTAAAATTCAATTATTTTCAATATTTTTCAAATACAAAGTTCTCAAAATTCAAATACATACAAAAAATAATAACATTAAAATTTTTTACAATTATTTTTTAACATTTTACCTGCATCACGATCATGTTCAAAATTTTTAATCAAAATTCTTAAGAAAATTTACTTTTTCAGATTTATTATAAAATTTTAGAGAAATCACGTTTTTATTAATAATTCAAATTCTTTAAAACTTCAAATTTTTTTTTTTTTTAATAGAAATTTACCAAATTTCAATTGTTTGGAAATTTTTCAATTCTATATAATTAAAAAAACTATCTTTCATAAATTATTTTTAAAATATTTTCAGAAAATTAATTTTAAGAATTTCTTTGTTATAATTTTTTTTGAAAATTAATTAATAACTTAAAAAAACATGGACAGTTACAATTATTTTAAAAAACTGAATTTTTGTATTTAAATAATTGAATTCTCGAAGAATTTTCGAAAATCTATTAAAAATAATTGATTTTGAGAAGAAGTTTAATTAAAAAAAAAATTGTAGAAAATATTTGAATTTTAAGAGAATTGTAGTCGTAATTTTTAGAAGTTATTAAATTTCAGAAAATATTTAGATTCGAATTGTAATTCGTTTTTTTGTTGTTTATTTTATTTTATTTCTTTGCAGGCGTTTTTTTATTTTTAAATTTACAAAAAGACGAATTATTTAGATATTTAATTATTATATTGTAGAGTTAAATTAACTTTTTTTTATTGATTATTGAGATTTGTTTTGCTTTCTTTTGCAGGCGTCGAATATTCTTTATCCACTTTCACCGCACAGTTCAAATTTATTGAAAATACTTAGAAAATCAACAACTTTTATATATCCAGCAGTGACAATGTTATTTACAACGCAATTACCAACCGTGAGTTACTTTTTAATTTAAAAATTTATAATTTAAACAGAAAACAATTTTTTTATTCTTCTGAAATTTACCGACTTTAAAATTCTATTTTCGAAAATTTAGAATTTAAAAATTTTCAATTTCTGAATTATATTTTATTTATTTATTTATTTTTAGGCGGAGCGAAATTTTATTTTCTAAACATTTAGAATTAAAAAACTTTGATTTTCTGAAAGTTATTCTCTTTCATTTATTTATTGTCGGGACAAAATCGTATTTTCTAAAATTGAGAATTTAAAAATTGTATTTTCTGAAATTTATTCTATTTTATTCAAATTTATTAACTGGACGAAATCTTATTTTCTGAAATTTATTTCATTTAAAAATAAACTTAAAAAAAAACTTTTAAATTACCTTTTTTTGCACTTTACGATTATTTTAACTTTAATATTACATTATAATAATTTATTTATAATCCTAAAAGCTCTTTAGCTTCTATTTTTATTAAAAAAATCTACTCGCCAAGTGAAGAAATAGATCATTTTTAATTTAATTATTTGTTTATTTTCATCATTACAATGAATTTTTAAATAATTTTAAATTAAAAATCTGTTTCTGCAAATAAGCAAAAAAAAAAAAAAAGAGAGAGAGAGAGAGAGCATTTTTAATTTAATTTAACCTCCAGCTCTATATACACTGAAATTTTTATTCTTAATTAAAAATCTATTCTCCGAGAAAGGACGAAAAGTTTTTAATTTAATTATGTTTTAATTAAAAATCAATTCTTGCTAATAAAGAAACAATTTTTAATTTCATTTTATATTTTTTCTTTTCCATTTATCTGAAAATTGTAATTTTAAAATTAAAATAAATCTTTGATATAAATGCATTTATGTTTCAAAACTTTTTTTAATTATTTTTTCTTTTTAAAAATATTTTCAGCTTTTTAAATTAATGAATAAGTGAAAATCATTGAATTCTTCGCGAAGAATTTAATCAAAAATATTTGAAAATAAATTGAATTCCTTCGAAAAATTTTATTATTTATGAAAATAATTAAATTCCTTTAAATAATTTTTATTATTTATGAAAATAATTGAATTTTTGCAAAGAATTTTATTATTTATGAAAATAATTGAATTTTTGCGAAGAATTTTATTAAAATTATTAAAAATACTAATTAAATTCTTTTGAAGAATTTCTTTGAATATTTTTTTAAATAATGGAGTTTGTTAATAATTATAATTAAAAATTTCGTTATTGAATTTAATTAAAATTGTATTCGAAATAATTGAATTTTTGCAAAGAATTGAATTTTTTTCATTGTAATTTTTGAAAATAATTCAATTCTTTCGAGAAAAACTCAAATTCTTTCAAGAAATTTTGTTAAAATTGTATTGAAAATAATTTATATTCTTATAAAGAATTTTGTACCAAAATTTTTTAAAATTGAATTATTTCGAATAACTTTAAAAAGTTTTTTTTTTAAATAATTAAATTCTTTCAAGAAATTTAATTGAAAATAATTAAATTATAAACAAATTTTACCAACAGTTTTGAAAATAATTGAATTTTTTCCTGGAATTTTATAATTTAGGTAAATAATTGAAATAAAAAAAAAATTAATTTAATTACTTGGAAGAATTTTATTAAAATTTTTGAAAATAATTGAACTTTCCGATGAATTTTAATAAAAATATTCTATTAAAAATAATTCAATTCCTGGGGAAAATTTTTTCACTTGCAAAAATAATTGAATTCATGCAAAAAAAAAAATATAAAAAATTAATTGAAATTTTGAAATTAATTGAATTGAAGAAGTTTATCAAATTTAAAAAAAAAAATATTTCAATTCTTTCGTGGGATTTAAATAAAAATTGTATTGAAAACAATTGAATTCCTGGCGAGAATTTTATTATTTATAAAAATAATTGAATTCCAAGCGATGAGTTTTAATATTTATTAGAAAAATAATTGAATTCTTGACCTGAATTTGATTGTTTATGATAAAAATTGAATTTTATTAAAATCTTTGTAAATTAAGTTTTCTTCTTTTATGGAATTTTATTAAAATTATATGCGAAAAAATAAAAAAAAAATAATTGAAATTTAGAAAGTAATTGAATTACTTGGAAGAAGTTTATTAAATTTAAAAAAAAATAATTCAATTCTTTCGTGGGATTTAATAAAAATTCTATTGAAAATAATTGAATTATTATAACGAATTTTATCGAAATTTATGAACTAGTAAATAATAATAATTATTTAATTAGTTAATTAGTTAATTAGTGAATTATTTAATTTCTCAATAAGTGAATTATTACAAATTTGTATTTTATTTTTTTCTATTACTAATTTTATTTATTTCTCTCTTTTTTCCCAGGCGGTCGTCATTGCTTGGATAACCAGCAACATTTTTTCCTTCGGCGAATTGATTTTATTCGCACAACCGAAATTTCGCCGATTAATTAAATTGCCAAAAGTTGAGAACGAATTAGATAAACCAATAATGACATTAGCCAATGTTGTGAGGGAAAAATTGGCATTTGCCACAATGAAAAAGAAATCATCATCATCACCATCATCGTAGACAGTTTTCTTATAAAAAAAAATCTCTAAAATGTTTTCTTTGAAAATATGTGAAAAATCAAGTGAGTAAAATTCATTGTCTTTTTTTTTGCATAATTTTTTCTTATTTATATTTTACACTCGTTATTTGTTATTTATTTTTCTAATTTTTCTTTCTTTAAAAATTCGCAAAAAAAATATTTTTTTTTCTTTTTCAAAAAAAAAAATAAAATACAAAATGAAAAAAAGAAAATAGCGATTTTCTTTTCTAAAAATGAGAGAAAAAAAAATTATTGTGTCGTTTTTGTCGTTTGATTCGAGATTTTCGAATTTTTCTCAATGCCATTGAAAAAACTTAACATTTCCGATGGCGAGATCATGCCGGAAGTTCGACTCGTTCCTTGAAATCCGGACGGACACATTGTTTTTGAATTGTATTTTGAATTTGTCGCTAAATCTAAAATTTGAAATTTGAATTAATTTTTTTTTCCCCTCTAAATTCTAAGAATCGATTTGATTTGATATTTTTTATTTTTTGACTCAATTGGAATTAATTTTAATTCAATTGCAGTTAATTTTATAATTAATTATTCCATTAGAATTAATTTTAATTAATAATATTCTATTAAAATTATTGTGAAACAATTTAATTCGGAAACAAAATTGAAAAAAATACTATTTTTTGAAAATGAAATTTAAGAAAAAAATTGAAAAACGTTTAATTCGAAAACAAAACTAATTAAACCAAAAATACTAGTTTTTGAAAAAAAAAAAATTTACTGAAAAAATTAAACAAAAATAATTTTAAAAAATACGAAATGAAATTCAACAAAGAAATAGAAAAAAGAAAAATTAAATTCTAAATTGAAAATAAAATTATTATTATTAAAGAAGAGAAGCAAAAATTTTTTAATTTACTGTGAGAATTTTGATCGACGTTGCAAAATGTTGGAAAAATTGATCTTGCTTTTGTCGTTGGTGGCGATGGACATTCGTTCGCCGGTGAATTTGGACACGTTAATTTTTGTCGTGAACTTTTTGCCTTTATTTCCGTAATTTGCCTTTTTCTGTAATCCTCCAAATACGACAAAAATTCTCGATACGTCACGTAATTCTAGTTTATTCAAATTTTTTTATTATAAATTATTTTTGGTAAAAAAAAACGTTGAAAAATACTTTTTACAGTAAAAACAAAAAGAAAAACTATTTTTATAATAAAAAAAAGTCACGTAATTTTAGTTTATTTATATTCTTTTTAATAAAACTTTGAAAAATACTTTTTAGAGTAAAAAATAAAAAACTTTTTATAATAAAAATATTTGGTTTCATTTTTATAATAAAAAAAAAGAAGTATTTTTATTTTAAAACAAATTTTTGTATTTTTATAATAAAAAATAAAAAATGAAAAATTTAATTTATTATTTAAATTAAAATACAAAAATTAAAATACAATATTTAAAGAAAAAACAATAAAAAAATTAAATTGTCCTCAACGAACTTTAAATTATTTATTAATTATTAAATTATTTCATTAATTTATTATTTTCGAATAATTTATTTTAATTGCAGGAATAAAGTAAATTTGACTAAAACAAATTACTATAAAAAAAAAATTAAATTAAAAAAATAAAAAAAAAAAAATAAATTAAAAAAATTAAAAAAAAGATTAAATTAAAAATAATTTTACTATTATTAAAAATATAATCAGAAATGTACCTTGTCCTCACCGGCCCAATTTCGATTTGTTGGTTCCGTGAGTCCCAATAAATCAATCCAATGATAATAATCTTCGGTTTGATTTCCATACCAATATTTAATAATGACAAATCTGGAAAAGAAAATAAAAATTGAATTAAAATAAAAATTCCTATTTAAAAAAACAAAAAGAAATTTGAAAATTTTGTTTACGCGAGGCCATCGTCAACCATTTTTTGCACCTCCGGACATGACATTAGTTCCATAAATTCGGGATTTTCGGGATTTCTTTTCACGTCAACCAATTGCCAAGGGGCAATTAAACCAAAACGCACGCATTTTACTACGTCGAGCATATTTTTTTTTCTATTCTCCCAATCGTGCATTAACCATCTCACGGCGGACATTAAAACTTCCATTTCACTGAAAAAAGGAAAAATTTTTTTTTTTCGAATTTAAATTAATTATTTTTAATATTTTAATTTTTTTTTTATATTCTATTTTTATGGAGACTTTTTTCTACTTTCAAGTATTTACTAATATTTTTTTGTTGTTTACTTTTTTCGTTATTTTTGTTTATTTCTGTATTTTTTATTTGTTTCTTTGTTGATTTTTGTGTTTTTTTTTGTTATTTTTTGTATTGTTTTGTATTTCTGTATTGTTTGTTTATTTTTTCATTCGTTTTTTTGCTTTCATTTGTGTTTTTTTTTATTTTCTTTCTTTTCTCTACTTGTGTTTTTGTATTTTTTTTTGTTTATTTATTTTATTTTTTTATTTGTTTTTTGTACGTTTTGTTTTTTTATTCTGTTATTTTGCTTGTTTGCCTTTGTTTTTTGATTTGTTTATTTACTTTGTGTTTTTGTTTTTTTCTATTTATAATTTTTTGTTTTTTTTATTCTTGTTTATTTTTTAATTCATTTTTTTTTGCTTTTTTGTATTTGTTTTTCGTTTTTTTGTTTGTTTAATTCATTTTTTTTATTTTTGTCTTTGTTTTTCGTTTTTTTTGTTTGTTTTTGTACGTTTTGTTTTGTTTTTATACTTTTTATTTTGTTTTTACTGAAAATAATTTAATTAATGTGGAAAATTTTTTTACTTTCGAAAATAATTGAATTCATGAGAAAAAATAAAAAAATAATTAACAAAAAAATTAAATTACTTGAAAGAAATTTATTAATTTTTTAAAAAAATAATTTTGAGGGATTTAATAAAAATTATATTGAAAATAATTGAATTTCTCAGAAGAATTTTATTATTTATAAAAATAATTGAATTCTTTCGAAGAATTTATTAAAAATAATTGAATCCTTTTGTGAAATTTTATTAAAAATTTTATTAAACTTAATGAATTATTTATTATTATTTCTTTAGCAAATTTTTCTACTGATGAAAATAATTGAATTTATGCGAAAAAAATAATTGAAATTTTGAAAATAATTGAATTCTTGGCTAGAATTTTATTATTTATAAAAATAATTGAATTCTTTCGAAGAATTTATTTAAAATAATTTCATTTCTTTAGAAAATTTTCCTACTGATGAAAATAATTGAATTTATGCGAAAAAAAATAATTGAAATTTTGAAAATAATTGTATTCTTGGCTAGAATTTTATTATTTATAAAAATAATTGAATTCTTTCGAAGAATTTATTAAAAATAATTTCATTTCTTTAGAAAATTTTCCTACTGATGAAAATAATTGAATTTATGCGAAAAAAAATAATTGAAATTTTGTAAATAATTGAATTTTTGGCTAGCATTTTATAATTTATAAAAATAATTCAATTCTTGCGAAGAATTTATTAAAAATAATTTCATTTCTTTAGCAAATTTTCCTACTGATGAAAATAATTGAATTTATGCGAAAAAAAATAATTGAAATTTTGAAAATAATTGTATTCTTGGCTAGAATTTTATTATTTATAAAAATAATTGAATTCTTTCGAAGAATTTATTAAAAATAATTTCATTTCTTTAGCAAATTTTCCTACTGATGAAAATAATTGAATTTATGCAAAAAAAAATAATTGAAATTTTGTAAATAATTCAATTCTTGGCTAGAATTTTATTATTTATAAAAATAATTGAATTCTTTCGACGAATTTGATTAAAATTGTACTAAAAATAATTCAATTCCTTTGGCAAATTTTTCTACTGATGAAAATAATTGAATTCATGCGAAAAAATAAAAAAAAAACAATTGAAATTTTGAAAATAATTGAATTGTTGACTAGAATTTTATTATTTATAAAAATAATTTAATTCCTTTGTCAAATTTTTCTACTGATGAAAATAATAGAATTTTCGCGAAAAAAAAATAATTGAAATTTTGAAAATAATTGAATTCTTGGCTAGAATTTTATTATTTATAAAAATAATTTAATTCCTTTGTCAAATTTTTCTACTGATGAAAATA
This sequence comes from Leptopilina heterotoma, assembly GCF_015476425.1. Lineage (NCBI taxonomy): Eukaryota > Metazoa > Arthropoda > Insecta > Hymenoptera > Figitidae > Leptopilina > Leptopilina heterotoma. The sequence goes on from NW_025110842.1 coordinate 2,019,538, forward strand.
ATTGAATTTTTGCGAAAAAAAATAATTGAAATTTTGAAAATAATTGAATTCTTGGCTAGAATTTAGAATTGATAAAAATAATTGAATTCTTTCGACGAATTTATTAAAATTGTACTAAAAATAATTTAATTCCTTTGGCAAATTTTTCCACTGATGAAAATAATTGAATTAATGCGAAAAAAAATAATTGAAATTTTTAAAATAATTGAATTCTTTTGAAGAATTTAAATAAAATTGTACGTAAAATAATTCAATTCCTTTGGCAAATTTTTCTACTGATGAAAATAATTGAATTTTTGCGAAAAAAAAATAATTGAAATTTTGAAAATAATTGAATTTTTGGCTAGAATTTTATAATTTATAAAAATATATGAATTCTTTCGAAGAATTTATTAAAATTGTACTAAAAATAATTTAATTCCTTTGGCAAATTTTTCTACTGATGAAAATAATTAAATTTATGCAAAAAAAAAAAATAATTGAAATTTTTAAAATAATTGAATTCTTTTGAAGAATTTAAATAAAATTGTACTAAAAATAATTCAATTCTTTTGAATAAATTTTTCTACTGATGAAAATAATTGAATTCATGCGAAAAAATAAAAGAAAAATAATTGAAATTTTGAAAATAATTGAGTTTTTGGCTAGAATTTTATTATTTATAAAAATAATTGAATTCTTTCGACGAATTTATTAAAATTGTACTAAAAATAATTTAATTCCTTTGACAAATTTTTCCGCTGATGAAAATAATTGAATTTATGCAAAAAAATAAAAAAATAATTGATATTTTGAAAATAATTGAATTTTTGTCAAGAATTTTATTATTTATAAAAATAATTGAATTCATTCCAAGAATTTATAAAAATTTTAAAAAACAATTGAATTCTTTCGAAAAATTATATAAAATTTTTTTTCAAATAATTGAATACTTTTGTGTAAAATAATTGAATACTTTATTAAAATTGTATTGAAAATAATTTTGTTTGTTTACTTTTTGTTTTTTTTTACTTTTTTGTCTTTATTTATTTGTTTGTATTTTTTGTTTGTTTATTTACTTTGCTGTTTGTGTTTGTTTTTGTACCTACATTTTGTTTATTTTTTGTTATTTTTATTTTTGTCTATTTTTTGCTTTTTTGTTTTTATTTATTTTTTGTTCATTTAATTTTTTTTTATTTGTTTTTTTTTAAATTTCGTTTATTTATTTGTTTTTTTATTTTTGTTTTTATTTTTTTTTATTTAATTTTGTTTATGTTTACCTATTAACGCAAATATAATTCGACTTCAAAAGTAGACAAAGCTCTTCGACGGCAAGCTCCAAAAAATCTTTTGTGCTCACGAGCATTAGGAAAAATTTCATTATCCTCGGTACCATTAGTTCCATAACTGCCGTATTTCCAATTTTTCTTGCCTCCAAATACAAAAGAAATGCCGTGTCCTCCGAAAATAGGTCATTATTATCGATAAACGCCCAACACTGTTCTTCTAATTCTACATTTCGTTTCGTTTTTTTATTTTTCAACAAAAGAAATTGCAAAAATACAAAATTCAAATTTAAATTTCCCGCGCTCACAATTTTATTATAGTTTAGTACTTCACGTCGCCGCTAGGTTCTAGCGCGAAATTTAAATTACAATTTTTAATTCTATCATTATTTTATTAATAATTTTAATAAAAATTAAAAAATAATTTTTTTTTTTTTTTGGAGAAAATATTTAATCACAAACCTTTAATTCCCAAATATTGTGAAGCGACAAAAATCTCTAAAATATTGTCCCGCCTCAAGAGTTGACAACTTTCATTGGTCGATGTTATCATCCAATCGTAAATTAACGAAAATGCTTTCGACGTAACACTGCTCTGTAAAAATATTTATTTATTCATTTCTTTACATTGTGAGAAATTTGAATTTCGCGCCATTTATTTAAAAATCACGTGATCGTTGAATGGCGCGAAATTCAAAATCGAATTAATCAAAATTATTTTAAATAAAATTAAATAATAAAAAATGAATATAAATTGAATGAATTGAGAATAAAAATTAGCATAAATAAAATTAATTAATAATAAAAAATTCGCTAAATAAAATAGAGAATAAAAATATTTTTTTTTTTCGATAAAAAAATTCGTTTAACTTACGCCGGTTAAATCAATTTCTTTACAATTTTTCGAGTCGAAGAAGCAACTGTAACTTTGAAGGACCAATAAGTGACAGTGGAATTCGTCTTCTTCGATTTTCACTATACAATCCGCATTTCTTGTTATTGGATTAAAAAAAAAGAAAGGATTAATTTTTATTTCTTTTAAAATTTACTGATTACCGACCGAGTCTCAGAGTCAATAAAAATGGTAATAAATTACTAAAATCAATAGTTTAGTAATTTATTACTATTTTTTTTATTAATATTATTATTAATTAATTAATATTCATTAGTATTAATGATTATTTTTATGATAATTAAATATTATTATTAATTAATTAATATTTATTAATATTAATGATTATTTTTATGATTAAATAATTTTATCAGTTTTCACGAAATACATTAAAAAAATTTGAATTATTTTTGTTGTAACAATCTTGAAAGAAAGGAATAAATTATTTTCTACTAATCGACTTTTTGTACAGAAAAAAAAAAATTCTTTTTGACTCACTTGTAATTTGTAATTCGATTCGCTAGCTCATGATATAAATCCGTTTTTTCGGGTAAATTTATAACTTCCCATTCAATTGGCTGATCAATTGTAAAACCGAGTCTGAAAATTATTTTTGTTCAAAAATATATAAATTTTACAGCAATTTTTAAAAATAACGTACCGACTTAGGAATATAATTAATAATAATTAGGAAAATCTTTTATTAAAATTAAAATTTTTTTGTTCGAAAAGAAAGCTTAACCCTGTACCTAACTGTATCCTCTTTGCTCGAAACATTTCCGATTAAAATTCGGAAAGTTACGGATGTTTAAAAATTGATAAACTGTTTTTGGTGAATCCGTGTATTTTTTTCAAATGGCCATAACTTTTTTTGTATCTAAGATATTTTGCCCCGGTTTGCCTCAAAGGAAAGCTTAATTCATGACCTAATTGTATCCCCTTTGCTCGACTCATTTTCGATTAAAATTCCAGAAGTTATAAGTGTTTAAAAACAGTTGAACGGTTTTTTGAGAAACAGTATTTTTTCTTCAAATGGCCACAACTTTTTTTGTATCCGAGAAATGAAGTCACGGTTTGTTCCTGAGAAAAGCTTAACCCAGTACCTAACTTTGTCCCCTTTGCTCGACCCATTTCCGATTAAAATTCGAAAAGTTAAATGTGTTCAAAATCAGTTGAACCTCTTTTTAAGAATCGGTGTTTTTTCTATATTTGATCATAACTTTTTTTGTATCCAAGATATGAAGTCTCGGTTTGTTCCTGAGAAAAGCTTACGTTTTTACCTAACTGCAACCTCATTGTACGACTAATTTTCGATTAAAATTCGAAAAGTTACAGATGTTTAAAAATTGATAAACTTTTTTTGGAAAATCCGTGTTTTTTCTTCAAATGGCCACAACTTTTTTTGTATCATCGATATTTTGCTCCGGTTTGTTCCTAAGTAAAGCTTATGTCTGTACCTAATTGTATCCTTTTTGCTCAACTCATTTCCGACTAAAATTCGGAAAGTTACAGATGTTTAAAAACACTTGAACCTCTTTTTGCGAAACCGCATTTTTTCTCTAATTCGCCATAACTTTTCTTGTATCAAAGTTCTGCTGTCCTGGTTTGACCCAATGGATAGCTTACATTTTTACCTAACTGTACCCTCTGTGCTCGACTTATTTCCGATTAAAATTCGGTAAGTTACAATTGTTTAAAAACTAATAAACTTTTTTTGTAGAATCCGTATTTTTTCTTAAAATGGCTACAACTTTTTTTTTATCATAGATTTTATGTCCCGGTTTGCCCCAAAGAAAAGCTTAACCCTATAACTAACTGTATCCTCTTTACTTGTCTTATTTCCGATTAAAATTTGGGAAGTTACAAATGTTTAAAAACTAATAAACTTTTTTTGTAGAATCTGTATTTTTTCTTCAAATGGTCACAACTTTTTTTGTATTATAGTTATTATGTTCCGGTTTGACCCAAAGGAAAGCCTACGTTTTTTGCTAACTGTACACCCTGTGTTCGGCTCAATTCCAATTACAATTCAGGAAGTTACTTGTTTTTGAAGTTAGTTGAACGTATTTTTGAGAATTCGTGTTTTTTCATCAAAAGTCCATTACTTTTTTTGGATCTAAGATATTTTGCCCTGGTTTGTCCCCGAGTAAAGCTTAATGCTGTACATAACTGTATCCTCTTCGTTTGGCTCATTTCCGATTAAAATTCGGGAAGTTAACACATGTTTAAAAACTAATAAACTTTTTTTATAGAATCCGTATTTTTTCTTCAAATGGCCACAACTTTTTTTGTATCATAGATATTATGTCCTGGTTTGTCCCAAAGGAAAGCTTACGTTTTTACCTAACTATGCACCTTGTGTTCGACTCATTTCCGATTAAAATTCGGAAAGTTACAAATATTTAAAAATTGATCAACTTTTTTTTTAAAATTCCTTTTTTTTCATCAAAAGTCCATAACTTTTTTTGGATCTAAGATATTTTGCCCTGGTTAGTCCCCGAGTAAAGCTTAATGCTGTACCTAACAGTACCCTCTTCGTTTGGTTCATTTCCGATTAAAATTCGGGACGTTACAAATGTTTAAAAACTAATAAACTTTTTTTATAGAATCCGTATTTTTTCTTCAAATGGCCACAACTTTTTTTGTATCAAAGATATAATGTCCTGGTTTGGCCCAAAGGAAAGCTTACGTTTTTACCTAACTATGCACCTTGTGTTCGACTTATTTCCGATTAAAATTCGGGAAGTTACAAATATTTAAAAATTGATCAACTTTTTTTGTAGAATCCGTATTTTTTCTTCAAATGGCCACAACTTTTTTTGTATCTAAGATATTTTGCCCCGGTTTGTTTTAATGAAAAGCTAACGTTTTTACCTAACTGTATCTTTTTTGCACGACCCATTTCTGATTAAAATTCGGGAAATGACAAATGTTTAAAAACTGATAAACATTTTTTGAAGATTCCGTATTTTTTCTTCAAATGGCCACAACTTTTTTTGTATCATAGATATTATGTCCTGGTTTGTCCCAAAGGAAAGCTTACGTTTTTACCTAACTATGCACCTTGTGTTCGACTCATTTCCGATTAAAATTCGGGAAATGACAAATGTTTAAAAACTGATAAACATTTTTTGAAGATTCCGGGTTTTTTCTTCAAATGGCCATAACTTTTTTTTTATCAAAGATTTGATGCCTCGGTTTACCCTAAAGGGAAGCTTATCATTTATAATTATAATTACTACTATTATATAATTATTATAATTATTATTTATATTTATTATAATTATTATTATCTACAATAATAATCAGAAAAAAATAAATTTTCTATTAATCAGAAAATATTTTCACATTTCATTCATAAAATGAAGAAAAATTATTTTTACTCTTATGTATACAAAAGGAGGAAAAGAAAAAAAAATTCTCTCCCCCCTCCAATTGTTATTATTATATTAAAAAAAGAGAGAGGGGAGGAGAGGGAAAAAAAAATTTTTTTTTCTTTATTTATATAAGAAAAATAGAAGTGAAGAAAAGATTTTTTTTTCCTCGTTTCTTTTTTGTACGATATATTAATCATGGAAGGAGAAAGAAGAGGTGGGGAAAAAAATAAGGAAAATAAAAAGAAAAGTTGTTGGTTCTCTTACGATGATAGAGGGATTTCCTGAGGCGGCGGTAGTTGGGGAGTGGATCCTTTTTGCTCAGTCAGATTCTGTTCCATCTCTCCCGGATGAGCCGTTGCTTTCGGTCGATACGGTTGCGTCCTTGGCCTATATATTGGCGTAATACGAGGGAGTCTCTCCTGGACCTAAAAACCCAGCCCCAGATACGAATTAAATTCCTCAACAAGGGTCACACATTATTTTTTTCTTTTCATTTCCCCTCCCCCTTTTTTTTGTTTTGTTTTGATAATTATTCTCTTCTTTTTTCTTAGCACTCGAGAGAAAAATTACTTTTTTTTTGTCGCAAAAAATTAATTTTGCAAAATTAATTTTTTTTTTTCGCCGAACATTAATTCTTTCTAATTTAATATTTCTTTTTCTTTAACAATTAATTTTTTCTAATCTAATATTATTTTTAAATTAATTCAACTATTTATCTAGTGGTTTTAATTATTTTTTTTATTATTTCTTATTTATAACTTATTATTTTTTTTTTGTTCGTATATTTAGTTATTATTTATTATTTAACTATACAAATAACAATTACGTTTATTTAGAAAATGACATTGGATTTATTAGCAGTTGATAAAACAGATTTTTATACGTTTTCTATGGCCATCTGTTTTACCAACAGTTGATAAAACAAATTTTTAACATTTCCCAAAGCCATTTGTTTTACCAACAGTTGATAAATGACATATAAAAATTTAAATTTATTTTGTTAAAAAATGTTAATTTAAAAAATAATTTGTTTTACTAAAAGTTAAAAAAACAGATTTACATTCATGTATTGCACTAAAAAAGTTAGTTTTGATTAAAATTTTGATTTAAATCAGTGAAAATCTGTTTTATCAACTGTTGGTTAAACAGATGGCTTTAAGTAAAATTTATTATTATTATTTTTCTTCGATTTTTATTTACATTGTTGCTATATATTATAATAATTTATGGTCCTTCTTGGACTGCGATTATGTAACTCAATAAATAAATAAAATATAAATAATAATATATAAAAATTACAAAATAATACTATAGTTAAAAGAATATTTTGTTGAAAAGAAGTTAATTGAAAGACATTTGTTTTTTTTAATAAAGCTTATCAAAAAGCCATCTGTTTTATCAACCGTCGGTAAAACAGATTTTTAATTACTTTTTCGTTACAAAAAAAGCTTAATAAAGACCATCTGTTTTATTAACTGTCGATAATGCAGATTTTCGTTTAAATTCATATTTTTTGTGGTACCTGAAGTTGATTAACAGATGAATATGTAATTCCAGTGGGAAATTCAACTGAATCCTGAGCATTAATTTCAAGATCAGATTTTTCTAATTCGTCATTAACATTAACTCGTGTCGTTTCTGGATCAGCGACTAAAACACTCACTTTCTTCGATTCGTAAACGACCTAAATCCCCCCACCCCAATTTTTGAAAGAAAAAAAAACAAAAAATTTTAGTAAATTTACAATTATTTTTTTTATGTAAAAAAAATTATTATTAACAGGATTATTATTAGTATTTATTTACTTTTTAGTATTATTATTACATTGGTATTAATAGAATTGATCTTTAGTATTACTATTAGTATTACTATTTAATATACCTAATTATTAGTATTATTTTTAGAATTATTACGAGTACTGATAATAATACTAAAAAAGCATACTTCAACATTATTATTAGTATTCATAATTAGTATTATGAATTATTATTATTAATTAATTATTATTATTATTATTATTATTATTATTAGTATTATTATTATTATTAGTATTCTTTTTCAGTAGTATTATTGTTGTTAGTATTTATATTTAGTATGAGTATTTAGTATTAATATTTAGTGTGAATATTAGTATTATTAGTATTCTTTTTCAGTAATATTATTAGTATAAATAGTATTCTTTTTTAGTATTATTATTCAATATGAATATTAGTATTATTTTTTTCAGTATTATTAGTATTCTTTCTTAGTATTATTAATTGTATTCCCATTTATTAGTGTGAATGTTAGTATTATTAGTATTCTTTTTCAGTATTACTATTAGTAATACTATTTAGTATGAATATTAGAATATTTGATATTATTTATTATTATTATTATTATTATTATTATTATTATTATTATTAGTATTCTTTTTCAGTAGTATTATTGTTGTTAGTATTTATATTTAGTATGAGTATTTAGTATTAATATTTAGTGTGAATATTAGTATTATTAGTATTCTTTTTCAGTAATATTATTAGTATAAATAGTATTCTTTTTTAGTATTATTATTCAATATGAATATTAGTATTATTTTTTTCAGTATTATTAGTATTCTTTCTTAGTATTATTAATTGTATTCCCATTTATTAGTGTGAATGTTAGTATTATTAGTATTCTTTTTCAGTATTACTATTAGTAATACTATTTAGTATGAATATTAGAATATTTGATATTATTTATTATTATTATTATTATTATCATTATTATTATTATTATTATTTAGTATGCTAATTAGTATTATTTTTTAGTATTATATCAGCAATATTACTATTATTATTAAAAATGAAAAAATAATAAGTTAGCATAAAAAAGTAATAAAATTGTAGAAATGACATAAACCTGATCGGGTACAATTTTCAAGTTGCCACTGGGCGTTGTCTGAAAGGGAAAACCGTTCTTGCTCTCGTCGTTAGGATCAGGAGAATCGCGATTATTTCCCTTATGCATGTGCTGCATTAAAAATTCAAGACCCAATTCGTCAGTGAGATTTTTCCGTTTTACTGTTTCGTCGGATGAAATACTTGCAAGAAAAAGAGAAGAGCAAAAAAAAAACAATTTTTTTTATATATTTATTTCCTTTTTTTGACAAAAAAAAATTGCGCACCAAGCTTGCGTCAATCTTGTGATGCAAGCTTGGAAATATTATGTCAAGCTTGGAAATATTGTCATTAAAGTTTGGAAAAAATTAGGACAATTTTGTGTCGACAAGCTTGCCATAATGTTTCCAAGCTTGTGATACAAGAATTCCGCAAGCTTGTAATCATTGTGCCAAGCTTGACAAGCTTGTGATGCAAGCTTGGAAAAATTGCCTTAATTTTGTATTTCAAGCTTGGAAACATTGCGTCAATATTGTGTTGCAAACTTGTCAAGATTGTGTCAATAATGAGATTCTGGCCAAGCTTGGCAGCATTATACAATTCTTGTATTCCAAGCTTGGAGAATTTGCGCCAATCTTGTGATGGCAGCTTGGCCAGATGTCGATAAATTTATGTCGCAAGCTTGGAAGACCTGTGACAATATTGTATTCCAAGCTTGGAAAAATTACCTTAATACTACTTCACAAGCTTGACAGTATTGTGTCAATATTGTATGTCAAGCTTGGAACATTGCGCCTGTTTTGTGATGCAAGCTTGGAAAAATTGCGTCAATCTTGATTTGCCAGCTTGTCAAGATTGTGTTAATATTGTGTTTCTAGCCAAGTTTGTCTCGCAAGCTTGGCAGTATTGTGGAAATCTTGTATTTTGCCGCAAGTATTCCAAGCATGCGACATAAATTTACCGTCATCTGGCCGAGCTTGTATTACAATATTGGTGCAATTTCTCCAAGCTTTGAATACTTGCGGCAATCTTGTATTCCAAGCTTGAAAAATTGCCTTAATATTGATTCAAAAGCTTGGAATACTTGCGGCAATCTTGTATTCCAAGCTTGAAAAATTGCCTTAATATTGATTCAAAAGCTTGGAAATTTGGCGTTAGTCTTGTATTCTAAGCTTGGATACATTACGCCAGTCTTGTGATGCAATACTTGCAAAAATATCTTCAATCTTGTGTTGCAAGCTTGGAAGTGTTGTGGCAACCTTGGAATCCAAGCTTGGAAAAATTGCACCAATATTATGATGCAAGCTTGGTTACATGATCGCAAACTTATGTTACAAGCTTGGTAGAATGGTTACAATCTTGTATTCCAAGCTTGGAAATATTGACCGAATCATGTGCTACAAGCTTGGCAAAATTTGCCTGAAAATTCGTATCCCAAGCTTCGCAAACTTATGGCCCAAGCTTGGAAGAATCTTGTATTCCAAGCTTGGAAAGATTGACCGAATCATGTGCTACAAGCTTGGCAAAATTTGCCTGAAAATTCGTATCCCAAGCTTCGCAAACTTATGTCCCAAGCTTGGAAGAATCTTGTATTCCAAGCTTGGAAAGATTAACCAAATCATGTGTTACAAGCTTGGCAAAATTTGCCTGAAAATTCGTATCCCAAGCTTGACAGTGAGTAATTTCAGGAAAAAGAAGAAAAAAAGCAACAAAAAATTTTCAAGAATGGTATAAAAAAATGGAAAAATTACTTGGAATATTGGGCCATTAGTGTTGCCGGTGTTGAATGTGATTTTTCAGAAACGAAGCATTTTTGCCTCGGCTTCCTCGATTGATTAAATTCACCACCACCACCACCTACACAATCACCTCCCCTCGTCGTCGTGTATTTCCCCTCAACGGAATTGAAGACGGGCTCTCTCGCGACACGACAACGTAACGTCCTTGGATTGTGTGCTTTCGACTTTGATATTCTTCTACTTCTACTTCTACTACTTCTTCTTTTTCCTCTTCTTCTTTCTCTGCAAGTGCCCTCAATTTCCCGACAATTAAATGCACTTGGCTCGACAATTTTCCCCTCGCCAATTATCGATCTCTCGATCCTCGGTGTGGCACAACAATTTTTACTCGACTTCTGCCTCGTGCTGCTCCTCGATATTAAACTCTCGAAAAGCTTTGCCGTCTCCGACGCTGTTAACCTTCAATTTTCATTTTCATTTTTTATTTTTATCATTTTTCTTCAATTATTAATTACATTTTTTTAAAATTTATTTTCTTAAATTCATTTTTTCGCGAATTTTACTCTTATTTATTTATTTTAAATTAATTTTCAGCTAAATTTTATTTTTATTTATTTATTTTTTGAAATTTTTTTTATTTATTAAATAATCAACTTTATTGATTTTTCTTTATTAAACTAATTTCAATAAATAAATGAAGAAATTTATAAATAAATTTTATTTTTATTTATTTATTAAATTTTTACTTTTTTAAAATTTATTTATTATTCATTTTTAGCATTTTTTTTTTGTATTTAAGGGCATTTGAACCATGATGACGTCACAGCCTTAAAACACATGCTTTGCAGAACCTGTGACGTCATAATGGTTCAAATGCCCTTTTTTTTGAATATAAAAAATTTTGTATTTTTTCTCATTAATTACTTAAATAATTTTTCATTTATTTCTTTATAAATTTCGATTTTTTGGAATTTTATAAATAAACAAATAAATTTTTTTAATTTTCCAGTTATAAATTATTCAATTTTTCGTTTTTTTTTTTTTTTTTTTTTTTTTTTTTTTTTTTATATTAATTATTAAATTAATTCTTTAGGATTTTACTAAATAAATAAATTTTTACTCTTTTAATTTATTTACTAGTTCAATTATTCATTTTCTTTTTATTGAATTCATTTTTTAAAATTTTTTTAAATAAATAAATTGTTATTTCTTTTTTATTTATTAATTATTCAATTCTTGCATTTTCTCTGTATTTAGTTATTATTTTTATTTCTTTTTCACTAATTAATTCAATTAATTTTTAATTTCTTTCTTTATTAAATTTATTTTTCAAAATATTTTATAAATAATTAAACGAATATTTAGTTTTCCATGAATTATTAATATTTTAGTTTCTCATTTTTTTTGCCTAATTAGATTAATTTTTCAGAATTTTTATTACTATTTTCGCATACATTATATTTAGCTTTTTAACTTTTTTTGTAACTAATTATTAATAATTAATTACTTTAATTTTATCACCAGAAATATTTTTTCAATTTTTTTTAATCGAATTAATTATTAAAAATTTCTATTTTCACTTTCACATTATTGTCAAATATTCTACAATTTTTTTACATTAATTTACTTTAGTTTTTTTAGTTAATTAATCTACCTATTTAATTAATTAATAATTTATTTATTTTACACGTATTAATATTTATATTAATATTATTTATTTATTATTTTTTTTATTTTTATTTATTTATTTTTTTTTTTATTTTTTTTTATTTTTTATTTTTTTTTATTATTTATTTATTATTTTATTTATTTATTTTTTTTATTATTTATTTATATTTGTCTATTTATTTATTTTTTGCTTAATATTTATTATTTTTAATTTAATTAATTTAAAATATTTGATTATTATAATATTTCTCCCCCCCCCCCCTTTCTTTTTTTCAAAAATTTTTTTTTGTCGACAGAAAAAGGTAGAAAAATAAAAAAATAAATAAATAGGAGAAAAAATGAACCTCTGCTTTTGAGAAAATTTCGATGGACTTCCACTTGCGTTGTGTGGGAATCGTTGATTTTCCGATTTGACTAAAGATTTTTCCGATTGCGATTGTCGAATTATTGAAGATATCGACGAGGAGGTTCCCGTCGACGTTGAGATTTGTGTCGATTTATTATTGAAATAAATAACTGACGTCGCTTTTTCCAAGCAAACACTCGATTCTGATAAACTTCCCCTCCTATTTAGGTCAACTGACGAAAACCAGGAAATTAGGTCACACAGGGAAAAAAAATTATTATCCTAGCCTCTCTTTTTTTTTTTTTTTTGTCATTTCAGTCGGAATTTTTTTTTTATTTTTTTGTTTCTAATTAAATTCAGGAAAATTTATTTATTACACGTTATAATAAAATTTATTTTTATTTTTTTTTACTTTATTTAGTGTTTTTTTAATTTAAAAAAATTTTTTTTTCAGTATTCTTTTTTTTATTTAATTTTTTTTTATTTTTAAAAGCAAAAAGATTTTGATATTTATTTTCTATATTTTTTTTTTTATTTTTATTTTCAATTTAATTTTCGTATTTTAAATCTAATTATTTAATGGTAATTTATTTATTATACTTTCTTTGTGAATAATTTTAATAATTTTGAATTCGATTTTTATATTTGAAATATAATTCTTTTTTTTTTTAATAATATTTGTTTATGTTACTTTCGTTGATAATTATTTTAAATAATTTTTAATCAGATTTTTATATTCTAAATCTAATTATATTTTTAATAAATAAATTAATATAAATAAATAAATAAATAAATAAATATAATATTAAATAATAAATAAATAAATATAATATTAAATAATAAATAATAAAATAAATAAATAATTTTTTTTTATTCTTCCTGCAAATTATTTAAATAATAATATTTAAAAATAACAAAAATTATCAAAATTAACAAAAAAAAAAAAATTTGCAATTGATAAAAAATATTACAATTATAATGTAATTAGTAAAAAATAACAAAAATAATCAAAAATAACAAAAATAACAAAAATAACAAAAATAACAAAAATAACAAAAATAATAAAAATAACAAAAAACAACAAAAGTAAAAAAATAAAAATAAAAAAAAATATAAAAAACTGATATAAAAAATAAAATAAAAATAAAATTCTAAAAAAGTGGTTAATAATTTATTTAAAAAAAAATAATTATAATTAAACAATCAGTCGTTTAAATAAAAAATGATAAATTTTTCCTCACATTTTACACTTTGCTGACGAATTGCTTTTATTATTCGCGGTGTTCCTTTTCTCTTATTGATAGCTGGAAATTTTTTTTTCTTTATTTAATTTCGTAATATTTATGAAAAAAAAAAAAATTCTTAAATTTTGTCATATAATTTTTGTGTCAATTGTAGCAAAAATCGACTTACATTACTTACGTAAATTAGTCTCAATGGTATTTTCAAATTCTTGATAGGATTTTAATTTTGCAATTTGACAGGATTTACAAGTTCTGCTGTTAAAATAATATTTCCTTTATTATTATTAATAATTAACAATTTTGTTATTATATTTTTTTATTTTCTAAAAAAGTAATGTTTATTAAAAATAAAAAATAATTTTTTAACATGAATATTATAATGAATTAATAATAATTTTTTTTTAAGAGTAATGACAAAAATACAAAAGACAGATTTTTAATTATAATTTGTAATTAACAAGTTTTCGGATAAATTTAATATAATAATGATAATAAAATTATAATTTTAATAATTACAATAAAAATAATTGAAAAATTAATTAAATAACTAAATTTAATAATAATAATTAATAATAATTAATTAATAATAAATAATAATAAAAAAAGTAAAAAAAGTAAAAAAGATAATAATAATAAAAACAATAAATATTTTTCCATTGTAAATCCGTATATTGCTTAAATAAATAAATAATTATAGTAAAAATAATTTATTATTACAATAATAATAATTATATAATTATAATTATTATTATTATAATTATTATTATTATTATTATTTTTATTGTTATTACTTTTTATTTTATTTATTTATTTATTTACTTACAAAAAATGAAGACAAGATCTTGAGTGAAAATTATTATTTTTATTATTATTGAAACTTTAATTTAATTTCTCACCTTGTCATAGCCTGTACAATATTCAATTGACATTTATCGTCGAAAAACAAAAATTTAACCAAACGACAATATTGGATTTGATCTCAAATAAAATTATACTTAATTATTGAAAATCTTCTTTTTCTTTATTTTTATTAATTCGTTCATTGGGAGGGATAAAAAAAATGTTATATAATTAAAAAAAAATCGAAATCTGATTTGACAGAATTTGAAACATTAAAAATATTATACACAATGAAAATTGCTCCTGAGACAATTGATAGTCAACAATTTTCAAGTGTCAGGGGAAACTTTATTTTTAACATTTATTTAAAATTTTCCATTATGTTTTTTAAATAATTAAAAATAAATTTAAAAAAAGTAAAAAAAAATAAAATAATAAAAAGTAAAAAATTAAGAAATAATAATAATAATAAATTATATAATAATTAATAATTAATTAATTAATGCTTCCGTATAATAAGTATTTTAATTTATTTTTTAATTAATTGTTTTTATTATTATTATATTATTATTAGGTACATATTATTAATTGTTTTTTAATTTTATTGTTTTTATTTTCTTTATAAACAAATAAATATAGAAAATCTGTAAAAAATTAAAGTTGTAAAAATAAAGAAATAATAAAATAAAAATATTTTCTTTATGAGGAAGCAAAATAATAAATTATAATATAATGATAATAAAGTTATAAATAAAATATTGTAAAGAAAATAATAAAAATAAAATGATAAGAATAATAACAATATTAACAATAATAGTAAACAATATTAATTACTATAATTATTATAATTACTAATCGTAAATTTTTTGTAATTAATTCCTTTTTTACTCAAAAATACTAATATAATTTACTAAAATTTACAATTTTGGTTCGAATTTTTTTTTCTTTTTCGAAAAATCTTTTTTTTTTTTAATAATAATTTTCCATTTTTTCTACAAAAAGCTTTCATTTAATCAAAACTGGTCCCGAACTATTTTTAAAGCCCCGAGAAATTATTAATATCATTTTTTTTGTTCAAATTAAAAAAAAAAAAAAAAAAAAAAAAAACTTTCTTTTGAACCCTAGATAGAAATTTTTAACCCTCGAAGAAAAAATGTTTAACCCCATTGCATATGATTTAAATGAAAGAAAATAATCTCGAAAATAATTGATCTTTTTTTTTTTTTTTGGTGAATATATTAATATTTTAGTAACGATTACTATATGAGGGGTAAATAAAGCATACACACAGAGTTAAAGGAGGAAAAAAGGAAAAAAAAGTTGGACATTAAGAATATTTTTCTAGGGGTAGTTGCTGGTGATGCTCGCTCTCTTGTGAATTGTGTGTGTGAGTGTGGGGGAGGGTTGTGCTTTGCTGGCAGGCTGCATCGATCGCATCAACGTTCTGGTGACCTCGACCCAATGCCACCGTCTTCCACGAGTGGAGAGACCAACCCTACGGTTGTTTTTCGGGATCTGGACCGAAATTCAGTTTTCTCCTTCCAGCAAATAGCGAATGGAAAAATATTTGCTTCTCTTAAAAGGGAAAATTTTTTATTTTTACTTTTTATTTTAATTTCAATTCCATTTTGTATTTCAATTTCAATTTTGTTTAATTTCGTTTAATTTTGATTCAATTTCGTTCAATTTTAATTCAATTTTAATTATCATTTCAATTTTGTTTCAATTTCGTTCAATTTTAATTCAATTCCATTTAGAATTTCAATTTCAATTTTGTTTAATTTCGTTCAATTTTGTTTCAATTTTGTTCAATTTTAATTATCATTTCAATTTTGTTTCAATTTTGTTTCAATTTCGTTCAATTTTTTTGCAATTTTGTACATTTTTAATTCAATTTCAATTTGGTTTCAATTTCGTTCAATTTTAATTCAATTTCAATTACCATTTCAATTTTTTTCAATTACGGTCAATTTTATTTCAATTTTATAAAATTTTAATTTAATTTCAATTACATTTCAATTTTGTACAATTTCGTTCAATTTTAATTACATTTCAATTTCGTTCAATTTTAATTCTATTTCAATTACATTTCAATTTCGTTGAATTTAATTTCAATTTTATACAATTTTAATTCAATTTTATATAGTTTTGGCTATTATTTCAATTTCATAATATTATTTCAATTTTAATTTAATTACATTATATTATTTTAATTTCATTTCAATTTCAATTATTTATCAAATTCATTCAATTTTATTTCAATTTCTATTTTATCAATTTCAATTATTATTTGATTAGCATTTCAGGTTTATTTTAATTTATGTTGAATTTTAATTGCTTCAATTTCATATGAATTTAATTCAATTTTATTAAATTTTACTTTTAATATAATTTCAATTTAATTTCAATTACAATTACTGTTCAAATTTTATTTTTAATTACAATTCATTTCAATTCAATTTTATTCAAGAATATTTCAATATTATTTCCATTTCAATTATTATTTCAATTATATTCTCAGTTTTATTTCAATTCCAATTATTATTTCAATTCTAATGAATTTTATTTCAATTATAATTATTATTCCAAATTTATTCAATTTAAGTCAATTCTATTCAATTCTATGCAATTATGTTTAATTATAATAACTTTCTATTCAATATTCTCAATTCTATTCAATATTCTCAATTCTATTCAATTCTATTCAATTCTATTCAATTTTATTCAATTATATTCAATTCTAATAAATAAATTCTAATTTATTAAATTTTACTTTTAATATAATTTCAATTTAATTTTAATTACAATTACTGTTTGAATTTTATTTTTAATTACAATTCATTTCAATTCAATTTTATTCAAGTATATTTCAATATTATTTCAATTCCAATTATTATTTCAATTCCAATTATTATTTCAATTCTAATCAATTTTATATCAATTTTAATTATTATTCCAAATTTATTCAATTTAAGTCAATTCTATTCAATTCTATGCAATTATGTTTAATTATAATAACTTTCTATTCAATTCTATTCAATTCTATTCAATTCTATTCAATTCTATTCAATTCTATTCAATTCTATTCAATTCTATTCCATTCTATTCAATTCTATTCCATTCTATTCAGTTCTATTCAATTCTATTCAATTCTATTCAATTCTATTCAATTCTATACAATTCTATACAATTCTATACAAAATAAATCAAATTTTATTCAATTCCATTCAATTTTATTTAAATTTTTCAAAACAAATCAAATTCTATTTAATTTCATTTATTTTTACTTAATTATATTCGATTCAATTAAATTTTGTTCAATTTTATTCAATTCTATTCAATTATATTTAATTCTATACAAAATAAATCAAATTTTATTCAATTCCATTCAATTTTATTTAAATTTTTCAAAACAAATCAAATTCTATTTAATTTCATTTATTTTTACTTAATTATATTCGATTCAATTAAATTTTGTTCCATTTTATTCAATTCTATTGAATTATATTTAATTCTATACAAAATAAATCAAATTTTATTCAATTCCATTCAATTTCATTTAAATTTTTCAAAACAAATCAAATTCTATTTAATTTCATTTATTTTTACTTAATTATATTCGATTCAATTAAATTTAATTCAATTCTATTCAATTCTATTCAATTCTATTCAATTCTATTCAATTCTATTCAATTCTAATCAATTCTAATCAATTCTATTCAATTCTATTCAATTCTATTCCATTCTATTCAGTTCTATTCAATTCTATTCAATTCTATTCAATTCTATACAATTCTATACAATTCTATACAAAATGAATCAAATTTTATTCAATTCCATTCAATTTTATTTAAATTTTTCAAAACAAATCAAATTCTATTTAATTTCATTTATTTTTACTTAATTATATTCGATTCAATTAAATTTTGTTCAATTTTATTCAATTCTATTCAATTATATTTAATTCTATACAAAATAAATCAAATTTTATTCAATTCCATTCAATTTTATTTAAATTTTTCAAAACAAATCAAATTCTATTTAATTTCATTTATTTTTACTTAATTATATTCGATTCAATTAAATTTTTTTCAATTCTATTCAAGTCCATTGAATTTTAGAAATTAATTGAATTCAATTTCAATCAAATTCTATTAAATTCTGTTCAACTTGGTTTAATTATATTCAATTCTGTTTAAATGTATTCTATTTAAGAAAACTTTTTTCTATTTAATTTTATATTTATTTTCTATTTAATTTTCTATTTAATTTTTTCTATTTAATTTTAATTTTTCTATTTATTTTTCTATTTTTTCTATTTTCTATTTAATTTTATTCTATTTTTTCTATTTTTTCTATTTAATTTTCTATTTATTTCTATTTTCTATTTAATATTTTCTATTCTATTTAATTCTTTAAAATTTTATGCCGTTTAATTTAGTTTTATTCCATTTTATTTAATCCTATTCATTTCTATTAAATTCTATTTAGTGATATACACAAAAAAATCAATTATATCTATTTTTATTCAATTTTATTTTACTTAATTCTATACATTTCTATTCAATTCTGTTCAATTATTTTCAATTCTACTCAAGACAAATCAAATTTTATTCAATTCCATTTAATTTAATTTAATTTTTTCAAGAAAAATCAAATTCTATTATTTAATTTTGTTAAATTTGGTTTAATTATATTTAATAATATTTTATTTTTTTCAATTGTATTCTATTTTTAAAAAATAATTCTTTCTATTGAATTCTATTTAATTCTATTCAATTCTATTAAATTTTAAAATCAATTGAATTCCATTTTAATTAAGTTTTGTTTAATTCTGTTCAATTATTTTCAATTCTATTCAGTTCTTTTCAATTTTAATGAATTCTATTCAATTCTATACAGTTTTATTCAATTCTATTCAATCCTTCTTAATTTTATTTAATTCTTTTTAATTCTGTTCAATTCTATTTAAGACAAATAAAATTCTATTTCATTTTTCTTTTAAACAAATCGAATTCTATTTCATTTTATTTAATTCTACTAAATTATATTCGATTTAATTTAACTTTTTTTAATTTATTTTCAATTTTATTCAATTCTATTCAATTCTATTGTATTTTAAAATCAATTGAATTACATTTTAATTAAATTGTATTAAATTATGTTGAATTTGTTTAAATTAAATTCAATAATATTTTCCTTTATTCAATTATATTCTATTTTAAAAAAATAATTCTTTCCATTTAGTTCTTTACAATTTTATCCAGTTTAATTTAATTTTATTCAATTCAATTGCATTTTTTTCAATTCAATTCTATTAAATTGCATTCAATTGCATTTTATTCAATTCAATTCTATTAAATTGCATTCAATTCCATTTTATTCAATTAAATTCTATTAAATTGCATTTAATTGCATTTTATTCAATTCAATTCAATTCGTATTTATTTAATTCCATTTCAATTTAATTTTAACCTTATTTAATTATTTTTGAATTTTAGTCAATTCCATTTTTCTTCAAATTTAATCAATTTTCTTTAATTCCAATGTTAGTCAAATCTAGTGTAATTTTTATAATTTTCATTTTATTTTAAAATTTTAAATTCATTTAATTTTGTTTTTTAAAATCATTTTCAATTTTTTTATTCTATTTCCCTATTTTTTATCAGATTTTTACTTTTTTCCGTTTGTCAACCTAATATTAAGTTAATCCACATGTTTATTTAGTTTACCAACAAATACAATTTATAATAGTTTTTAATTTTATGTATTAAATAAATGAATAAAAAAAAAATACCTTCTCATGTGATGAGAATGTAAAAATGATGAATATAATATATAATTATAATGAGGAATATTGTAATAATTACAATATTGTAATTATGGCAATGAATTTGTATGTATTTACAGCAGAAGCAGAAGCAGAAGCACTGTCAGTATATTGGAATTAGGAGGAGTAAAGTGTGAGCGCTCATTTATCATTATTATCTGCTCTACTTTTGGTCCACTTGCATCCGAAGAAGGGGAAATATCTAAAGGATACGGAGCAAGTTGCCAAGGTTACGCGAGCGTCATAACTACCCTGCAGGCCCAGCCTATTTGTTGTACACCCCCCCCCCCTCACCCCACCCTCCAATTCCTTTATATTTTCTTTTTCTTTTTCGTTTCTTTCTTTGTTCTAAAAATAAAATGAAATAAAATAAAATTTCCACTTTAATCAATCTGCCTAAATAACTAAATGTTTTTTCAAACTTCTTTAATGACATTTATTCGGCCCTCACGACTATCGCTATCACGTGCTTAATCATTTCTCCCTTGCCCTTTCGTTCGAACCTCTACTATTATTGATTCGCCGAATTAAGGACAGGAGGGCTCTTCAATTTTTTAACATACATTTATTTTTTATTTTTATTTTTTTTTCTATTTTTTATTTCTAATTTTTAATTTTTATTCTTACAGCAAGGAAATGATTATCTTCAAATTAACTTCAAACGTTTTTGTTTAAATGAATTTTTTGGACTTGTTTTTTTTTAACTTTTGTGTAAAAAAAATAAAAAAATTGGTAAAGTAAAAAATTTTAGAATAGTTAAAACATTGGTTCCGTAAATTTTAATCCTTTCTAATTCAATTCTATTTAAATCTACTTGAATCTATTCTATTTAATTCAATTCAATTCCATTGCATTCAATTTTATTCAAAGTTCAATTATTATTTGAATTTTATTAAAATTAGTTATGTTTATTTCAATTCTATTCAATTCTATTCAATTCTATTCAATTCTATTCAATTCTATTCAATTCTATTCAATTCTATTCAATTCTATTCAATTCTATTCAATTCTATTCAATTTTATTCAATTTTATTCAATTCTATTCAATTCTATTCAAGTTTATTCAATCCTATTTAATTTTATTCAATTCTATTTAATTTTATTCAATCCTATTTAATTTTATTCAATTCTATTCAATTCTATTCAGTTTTATTCAATTTTATTCAATTTTATTCAATTCCATTCAATTCCCTGTTGAAGTATTATTTGAAATGTATTACAATTTTTTATTTTTATTTTAATTCTATTTAGTTCGATTCATTTCTATTTAGGTCTACTTCAATATATTCTATTCTATTTAATTCTACTTAATTCTATTGAATTCGATTTCATTCATTATTATTCTCTTTTCAATTATTGTCTGAATTTTTTACAATTATTTATTTTTATCACAATTCTATTCAATTTTACTTAATTCCATTCAATTCTATTCAATTCCATTTCGTTCAATTTTATTTCCTGATGTCCAATTACTATTTAAATTTTGTTAATTATTATTTTTGATTAATTCAATTCTATTAAATTCTTTTCATTTTAATTCCATTGCATTCAATTTTATTCAAAGTTCAATTATTATTTAAATTTTATTACAATTAGTTAAGTTCATTTCATTTCTATTCAATTCTACTTAATTCAATTCAATTCTTTTTAATTCCATTTAATTCTATTTAATTCCGATTCATTGAATTTCATTTTCTGCAACAATTATTATTTAAATTTTGTTATTTTCTTTTGATTAATTCAATTCTATTCAATTATACACAATTCTATTCAATTCAAGTCTACTCTATTCAATTCTATTCAATTCTGTTCAATTCCATTTCATTCAATTTTATTCCCTGTTGAATTATTATTTGAAATTTAATACAATTATTTATTTTTATTTCCATTCTATTTAGTTTGATTCATTTCTATTTAAATCTACTTAAATCTATTCTATTCTATTTAATTCTACTCAATTCTATTCAATTCGATTTCATAAAAAATTATTCCCTTTTCAATTATTATTTGAATTTTTTACAATTATTTATATTTATTTCAATTCTATTAAATTCTATTCAATTCGATTTCATTCAATATCATTCCTTTTTCAATTATAATTTGAATTATTTACAATTATTTATTTTTATGTTAATACTATTTAATTCTACTTAATTAAATTCAATTCTATTCACTTCCATTTCATTCAATTTTATTCCTTGTTTAATTATTATTTAAATTTTATTAATTATTTTTAATTAATTCAATTCTATTCAATTCAATTCTACATAATACTGTTCAATTCTATTTAATTCTACTAGATTCTATTTAAATCTATTCAATTCGATTTCATTCAATATTATTCCTTTTTCAATTATTATTTACAATTATTTATTTTTATTTTTATTCCATTTCATTCTATTTTATTGCCTGTCAAATTATTATTCAAATTAACATGAATAAATCAAGTTTAATTCAATTTTATTTAATAAAATACACAAAAATAATATAAATTGAATAGAATTGAATAGAATTGAATAGAATTGAATAGAATTGAATAGAATTGAATAGAATTGAATAGAATTGAATAGAATTGAATAGAATTGAATAGAATTGAATAGAATTGAATAGAATTGAATAGAATTGAATAGAATTGAATAGAATTGAATAGAATTGAATAGAATTGAATAGAATAGAATTGAATTGAATAGAATTGAATAGATTCAATTAATCATATTTATTAAATCTATGGAATAGATTTAAACAAAATTAAATAAAATTTAACAGAAACAAACAGAATTGAAGAAAATTATAAAAATTGAAGTAGAATTGAATTAAACTTAAATTATCATGAATACAATTGGACAGAATTGAATAGAAATTAAAAAATGTTGATTAGACTTGAATGGAATTGAATAGCATTTAATAAGATTTAATAAAATTAAATACAATTTCATTAAAATTCAATTCAATTTGATTTAAAATAAAATATAGAACTGAATAGAATCGATATAATTAAATTGAATTGAATATAATTGAATACCACTGAGTAGAATTAGATAGAATTGAAAATAAATGAATAGATATGTACAGAATTGAAAAAATTGAATAAAAAGTTATTAGAATTGCATAGAATTGAATATAATTAAAAAAATTGAATTGAATTCTAATAACTTTTTATTCGATTTTATTCAATTCAATTCCTTTCAATTATATTCAATTATATTATATTCTAATCACTTTTTATTCAATTCTATTCAACTCTAATCACATTTTATTCAGTTTTTTCAATTTTGTACAAATCTATCCATTTTTATTCAATTTTAATAATTGAATCTAATAATTGAATTCAATAAAAAATTTATTAGAATTAAATATAATTAAATAGAATTGAATAGAATTGAATATAATTAAAAAGAATTGAATTGAATAAAAAGTTATTAGAATTGAATATAATTGAATAGAATTGAATATAATTGAATAGAATTGAATATAATTGAAAAAAATTGAATTGAATAAAAATTTATTAGAATTGAATATATTTGAATAGAATTAAATAAAAAGTTGTTAGAATTGAATAGAATTGAATAGAATAAAAAGTTATTTGAATTGAATATAATTGAATTGAATTGAATAAAATTGAATTAAATTGAATAAAATTGAATTAAATTTCAATATTCAATTCAATTTAAGTCAGTTTGTTTTAATTCGGTTTAATGCTCTTCAATTCAATTGAATTGTATTTTAATCTACGCAATTTTGTTCAGTATGAATAAATAAATTTTTTTTATTATTAATTTTTTCAAAATTTAATTCCATTTTATTCTGTTTTATTCTATTTAAAAAAAAATTTTTTTATTTAATTCTATTCGATTCTATTTATGTTACATTGTTACATTTCTGTTACACTATTACATATAAAAAAAAATATAAAAGAAGTTTTAATGTAACAATTCCGTTACACTTTCGTTACATCGTTACAATTCTGTTACATCGTTACATTTTTGTTACTTTGTTACATTGTTACAATTCTGTTACATTGTAACAAAACAGTTACATTGTAAGTTTACAAAGAACTGTTAATAGAAAATTTTCAATAAAAAACCGGTATGGTAAAATTTACCATACTCTCTAGCACGTTGTCCAAAATCACTTTCTCTCTAAATCCTCAAAAAAAAAACAAAAAACCAAATTTTTACATTTTGATTAAAAAAAAAAAAAAAAAAAAAAAAAAAATTACACAAAGAATAAAAATCTCGGGCGAATGTATAAAATATATTTTTCTAATTTGATAAGAGTGTTTAAAAAGGACGAAAGATGGAATTCAGCTGTAAAAGTAGCACGACTCTCGTAGCTGGGATACTGGATGAGGGAAGTCGGTCGATAGAGCTCCTAGAATCCCATCTCTCTTCTCTCGGGGAGCTCAGCATTCTATATTCCGTATTACGCAATTCTCTCTCTCCCTCTAACCCACCCACTCTTTTTTTTCTCTTCATCCCCCCTCTACTCTTTACTCCTGGCTTTGAAAATTATAATTAACATATATTCAAATTTGATAATACACTGGATTTTTTTCACCCCCCCCCTCTCACTTTTTTTCTATCGACCACCCTTCTTCATTTTTCACCCTCCACTTCCACTTTTATTTTTTTTTTGAAAGAAATAGATTTAAAAATAAAAAAGAGACTACAGTCTGTCATAAAGGAATTACGCACTATTTCTGTATAGAAAAATATTTTTGTTTTTCCCAATGGAAAAATTTATTGAATATTTAATTTTGTTTTAAAAAGAAATTTTGTTTATCATGATATTTGGATAATTTTAAATTGACAACAAATTTTAACAGTCGATATTTCAATAATTTTAGTTTAAGTTAAATTCAATTCAACTACATTTAACGCTATTTTATTCAAAATAACTCAATTTAATTCAATTCAATTATATTCAATTCAATTCTATTTAATTCTATGCAATTGTATTTAATTTCACTAAATTTTATTTAATTTTATTCAATTTTATTTAGTTCTATTCAATTCTATTCAATTCTATTCAATTCTATTCAATTCTATTCAATTCTATTCAATTCTATTCAATTCTATTCAATTCTACTAATTTTTATTCAATTCTAATGTATTCAATTTTATTCCATTCAATTATATTTAATTCTATTAAATTTTATTCAGTTCTATTTGATTCGATTCAATTCTATACAATTCTACTTATTTTCATTCAATTATATTCAATTTAATGCAACTCTATACAATTCTATTGTATTAAATTCTATACACTTCTATTATATTCTATTCAAATTCTACTCAATTTAATTAAATTCAATTATATAATATAATTTTATTCAGTTTTATTCAATTCTATTCAATTCGATTCGATTCTATACAATTCTACTTATTTTCCTTCTATTGTATTTAACTTCATGCAACTCTATACAATTCTATTCAATTATATTCAATTCTACTCAATTTAATTTAATTCAATTATATTTAATTCCATTCAATTCTATTCAATTCTATCCAATTGTATTCAATTCCACTCAATTTTATTGAATTCTATTCAATTTTATTTAGTTCTATTCAATTCCATTCAATTTTAATTAAATCTATTCATTTTTCTTCAGTTCTATACAATTCTTTTCAATTCAATTCGACTCTATACAATTTTACTTATTTTTATTAAATTACATTCAATTTTATTATATTGCACTTCATTTTATTTAATTCTATTAAATTATATTTAGTTCTATTCAATTATATACCAGTCTATTCAATTTTATTCAATTCTATTAAATTCTATTCAATCCTTTTAAATTCTAAAAAGTTTCTATTCAATTCTATTTAATTCTATTCAATCCTATTCAATTCTATTTTAATTCTACTCAACTCTATTCAATTATATTCAATTCTATTCAACTCTAATAACTTTCTTTTCAATTCTATTCAATTCTAATAACTTTCTATTCATTTTTATTCAATTCTATTCAATTCTAATATCTTTTTTCTCATTTTAATTCAATTCTTTTCAATGATATTCTATTTAATTCTATATATTATATTAAATTAAATTAAAAAAAATTTTAATCAAATTGCGTTTAATTTTATTAAATTCTATTTAACTCTATTCAATTCTATTCGAGCCTAACCAATATTTATTCAATTCTGTCCGATCGTATTTATAACAAATCAAGTATTGTAGAATTCTATTCAATTTTAAAATTTTTTTCAATTTTATTCATTTCTGTTTAATTTTATTTAATTTTAGTAAATTATATTTAATTAAATTTATATCTATCCGTATCTATTATATTTTATTAAATTCTGTAAACCTCTATTCTAATCTATTCATTTTTATTTAATTCTATTCAATGTTATTTAATTCAATTCCATTTTTTAAAAGCAAATTCAACTCAATTTTTATTATATTCTATTTAATTGTATTTATATTTTTTTAAATATTATTATATGTAATTAATTTTATTTAGTTCTATTCAATTCTATTCAATTCTATTCAATTCTATTCAATTCTATTCAATTCTATTCAATTCTATTCAATTCTATTTAATTCTATTCAATTCTATTCAATTCTATTCAATTCTATTCAATTCTATTCAATTCTATTCAATTCTATTCAATTCTATTCAATTCTATTCAATTCTATTCAATTCTATCCAATTCTATTCAATTCTATTCAATTCTATTCAATTCTATTCAATTCTTTTCAATTCTATTCAATTTTATTTAATCCTATTCAATTCTATTCAATTCTATTCTATTCAATTCTAAAAAGATTCTATTCAATTCTATTCAATTCTATTTAATTCTATTCAATTCTATTCAATTCTATTTAATTCTATTCAATTCTATTCAATTCTATTCAATTCTATTCAATTCTATTCAATTCTATTCAATTCTATTCAATTCTATTCAATTCTATTCAATTCTATTCAATTCTATTGAATTATTAGTCATTTAAATCGAATTCAATTTAATTCTATTTAAATTTATTCCATTTTATTCAATTTAGTTCAATTATATTTGAGGTTAATTGTTATTGGCGGGAAATTTGAAATTTATATACAAAATCATTGAGTTTAATTAGACGTTGCCTTAAAATTTTAATTTTCCATAATTTATCAATTTTTACCCCAAAGATTACTTTTTATTGGTGATAGAATATTTCAAAATCAGTACAAAAATTTTTTTTTTTGAATTTTTTTTCGAGTTTAATTATCATTATTATTTTTATCATTAACAAGGAAATTTCAATTATTTATTAATCAATTTCTTCTCAGTTTTTGGAGATTAATTGCTTTTTGGCGGGAAAATTTAAAAATCAATTTTTCCGCGCCGTCATTATCATTACCGGGGAATTGTTAAATCTACATAAAAACCAATTTTTAAAAAAAAAAAGTCCATTATTATTGTCGGCAAATTTTTGAAAATAAGTAAAATTTTCTTCTCCAAATCAAAAAAAAAAAATCGAATAAATATACAACTGTAAAAATGATTTTTAATCTATTCGCCAAGTGCAATAAAATTTCATAATTCTCTCCTTTTTTTTCCTCCTCTTATTTTAGTGATATACAAGAAAGCAGAAAAAAAAAATTGCATAATCGCAAATATTTAACATACAGTGTTTCTCTTATCATTTACGCGATCGATAATAATTATTCTTTAAAGAGGCACAAAAATCTTTTTTTTTTTTTTTTTTTTTTTTTTGCAATGATTCGGTATTTACGAAAAAAAAGAGACAAAAAGAATAGAAAGAAAAAGAAAAAGAGAAAAATTACATAATGTCATAGCATCACTATTAGAGTAATTTTTCAGTGTATATTTGAATGTGTTTTTCGTGTCTGTGTGTCTATGCGCGTTGAGTACGGGATTTATACAGGAGTTGCTAAGCGACGGTCTAGTGACGTCAACGGTTACGTCAGAAGGCAAAAGATGTCCATTCCAAGTTTATATGAAATTCCAATTCGGTTTTGCCACTGTTTACATTGAATTGAAAATTTAACTTTATTTTCACTGCAAAAATTGAAAGCGTGTCCAAAAAATATTAACAATAATTTATTTATTTATTTTCAATTATTTATTATTTTATAATTTTATAATTTATAACAAAAATTATTTAATGTTCGTTTTAACAATTTTTTTGCCTAATAATAAAAAAAAAAAATAATAATCACTATTATTTATTTATTTATTTAGAATACTTAACATAATTTATTTATTTTAAATTATTTTTTTTTAAATTTTATAATTTTGTATAATAATAAAAAAAATTAATTAATGTTCATTTTAACAAATTTTTTTTACCAAATAATAAAAAACTAGTAATAATAATTATTCTAATTCTTCTATTTAATTAATAATAATAATTATTAATAATAATAATAATTTATTTCCTTATTTTTAATTATTTTAATTTATTAATTTTTTTTTTTTTTTTTTTTTTTTTTTTTTTTAATTTAGTTATTTATTATTTTACAATTTTATAAATAATATATTATTCTTCATTTAAGCATTTTTCTATCTAGTTAATAAACAAAAATTGCAACAATTATTATAACAATAAGTTCTCTATTTTTAATTATTTATTATTTTTATAATTTTAGAATTTAATAATAATAATATTTGTTTTTTGAAAGAATGTAAAATAAAAAAATGACGACAAAAATATTATTTTTCAAAAGAAATGTTGAACCATTTTGAAATATGAAATATTTTTAACAAAAAAATTTTATATTTTATATTTTTTCACCTAATAATTAAAAAAATTGGAATAATAATAATTATAATAATAATAACAATAGTAATTTAAAAAATAGTGATATTAACAAAAATAATAAGAATAAATAAAAAAAAAATTACAATAAGAAAAATAACAACAATAATGATAATAATAAAGAGAAAAAAATTAAAAAAATAATACAATATATAAATAAAAAAAAAATAATAATAAAATGAATAATAAAATAAAAATAATAATAAAAAGAGGAGAAAAATTAAAATTATTAATAATAATAATTTACGATTAAATAAATAAAAAATAATAATAAATTATAATAATTAGGAAGAAATATAATATATAAAAATTTTTTTTTTAATTAATCAGCCGAAAAACTTATTGTCAATTTTACACGCGCTTTCGTTTCGACATAAAAATTTTGAAATAAATTTCATTTTGTCACAATTTCAGAAGTTATAATTAAAATAATTTATCCGTCTCGAGCAATTTTTTTCCATGTCAAGGATCTTTTTTTTTTATTTAACATAATTTTTATTATTGTTTTTACTTATTCAATTGAATATGAAATAACAATTACGACTTATGTTATAGGGAAAAAAAGAGAGACAGTGCACAATAGTTGTTGCAATAGGAAAAAAATGTGGAGAAAATGATAAAAAAAAATTATACGAAAAGAAAAAAAATAATGATAATAGTACTCTTAAATAGAACAATAAGAATAAAAAATTGAAAACAAATATTAAACATTAAAAATAATATAAAATAGTAAGAAATAAAATAATATACAAAAAAATATTTCGAATCCCTTTGAAATTGTTTTTTTAAATTAAAAGAAAATTATTATAACTAAAAAAAAAAATTTTATTAAAATTATTAATTAATAACGAATATTAATTAATTAATTAATTAACGAACATTAATTTATTTATAACGAATATTAATTAATTAGTTTAAAACAAATATTAATTATTTAATTAACGAACATTAATTTATTTATAACGAATATTAATTTATTTATAACGAATATTAATTAATTGATTAAGAAATATTATTTAATTGATTAACGAAAATCAATTTATTTATAACAAATATCAATTTATTTATAACGAATATTAATTAATTAGTTTATAAAAAATATTAATTAATTGAATTATAACGAATATTAAATAATTAATTAATTAATTAACGAATATTAATTTATTTATAACGAATAATAATTAATTAGTTGATAAAAAATGTTAATTAATTAGTTTATAACAAATATTAACTAATTAAATTACAACGAATACTAATTAAGTAATTAACGAATATTAATTTATTTATAACGAATATTAATTAATTGATTAAGAAATATTATTTAATTGATTAACGAAAATTAATTTATTTATAACAAATATCAATTTATTTATAACGAATATTTATTTATTTATAACGAATATTAATTAATTAGTTTAAAACAAATATTAATTATTTTATTAACGAATATTTATTAGTTAAGGGCATTTGAACCATGATGACGTCACAGATTCAAAACTAATGCTTTGCACAAACTGTGACGTCATCAAGGTTCAAATCCCCTTAACGAATATTAATTTATTTATAACGAATATTAATTAATTGATTAAGAAATATTATTTAATTGATTAACAAAAATCAATTTATTTATAACAAATATCAATTTATTTATAACGAATATTAATTAATTAATTAGTTTATAAAAAATATTAATTAATTGAATTATAACGAATATTAAATAATTAATTAATTAATTAACGAATATTAATTTCTTTATAACGAATATTTATTTATTTATAACGAATATTAATTAATTAGTTTATAACAAATGTTAATTAATTAGTTTATAACCACTCCAAATATTAATTAATTAAATTACAACGAATATTAAATAATTAATTAATTAATTAACGAATATTTATTTATTTATAACGAATATTAATTAATTAGTTTAAAACAAATATTAATTATTTTATTAACGAATATTTATTAGTTAACGAATATTAATTTATTTATAACGAATATTAATTAATTGATTAAGAAATATTATTTAATTAATTAACAAAAATCAATTTATTTATAACAAATATCAATTTATTTATAACGAATATTAATCAATTAGTTTATAGAAAATATTAATTAATTGAATTATAACGAATATTGAATAATTAATTAATTAATTAACGAATATTAATTTATTTATAACGAATATTAATTAATTGATTAAGAAATATTATTTAATTGATTAACGAATATTAATTAATTAGTTTATAAAAAATGTTAATTAATTAGTTTATAACCACTCCAAATATTAATTAATTTAATTACAACGAATATTAATTTATTTATAACGAATATTAATTAATTAATTTATAACAAATATTAATTAATTGAATTATAACGAATATTAAATAATAAATTAATTAATTAATGAATATTAATTTATTTATATCGAATATTAATTTAAATAAATTATTACGAATATTAATTAATTAATTATTAATAAACGAATATTAATTAATTAATTTATAACGAATATTAATTAATTAATTAATTTATAACGTATATTAATTAATTAATTAATTTATAACAAATAATTAATTAATTAATCAACTATAATTAAAATAATATATTATAATTAAAAGAAAATGAAACTAAACAACCTGAGAAATATTGAATTTTAATAATTTCGTATTTTCTTTTTTTTTATTTGCATTTTTCTGTGAATAAAATTAGAATCGAAAAATTTTTCTTTGATTGACGTAAGAATTTTTACATGTAATTGAAGAAAAAGAAGAAAAAGAAGAAGAAAGAATATGAAGAAGAAGAAAAAAAATGTCGAAATATTTTTCCAGGTTAAAATAGGTGTTTACAAGCTTTAACGCGCTCTCTCACATATGTACGTGAATTTATATAGATGCGATACAGGTGCGTGTTATCTTTTCCAACAACTCTTAACTATTGAAGATCGTGTGCCACTTAAATGCCAAGGTTGTACATTTTCCTACACAAAATAACTGCGAGGCGACTCCTTTTTTTTACACAAAATAAAATAAAAAAAAAAAAAAAAAAAAGAAGAAAAATGTAATAATTCATTTTTATCACTAAAACATTTTTTTTCCCTTGCTTTATTATTATTTAAAATATATTTTAATGCGAAAATAATTTTGTTTTTTTATTTTAATAATAGGGAAATGTTAATTTTTCTTCCTTAAGTATTAATTTTATTAAAATAAATTTATTCCCCCCCCCCAAAGAATTTTAAATTTTACTTTTATTTAAATAAATTCTGACCCCAATGAATTAATTTTAGCCTCCCCCCCTTCAATTTATTTTTAGAGAATTGCATTTTTATTCTAAAATAATTTAACCCCCCCCCTTCCCCTAAAAAATCTAATTATTTTTTACTAAATTATATTCCCCCTCAAAAATTAATTTTTATTCTAAAAAAATTATATTCCTCCCCGCCACCCTCGTTCTCCAATTTATTTTAGAAAATCGCTTTTTTTATTCTACAAATAATTTTATCCCTCTCAAAAAAATAAAATTCTTTTTTAAATTATGTCCCCCCCACAAAAAAAATTAATTTTTAATCTAAAAGAATTTTATTTCCCCCCATAAAAAATAAAATTTCATTTTTATTCTAATAAATTCTGTCCCCCCTCGAAAAAAATTAATTTTTAATCGAAAAGAATTTTATTTCCCCCCATAAAGAATAAAATTTAATTTTTATTCTAATAAATTCTGTCCCCCCTCGAAAAAAATTAATTTTTAATCGAAAATAATTTTATTTCCCCCCCATAAAGAATAAAATTTCATTTTTATTCTAATAAATTCTGCCCCCCCCAAAAAAAAAATAATTAAAAATTTTTTTTTTTTATTCAAAAATAATTTTATTCGCAAACTCCAAGAAAATTTTTTTTTACTTTTTTTCACTTAAAAAGACTTTATTTTGTGTTATTGAAAATTATTTTATTACTGTATTAAAATAATATTAAATTAAAATAAAAAAATTTTTTTGATAATTAAAAAAATAGAATTAGAATTAAAAAAATAGAATTAAAATGAAAAAAAACAATTAAAATTGTTGAGTAAGAAGAATTAGGAAAAAATTTTCAAATTAACAATTTGTAATTTTTGTAATTATATACAATTATAGAAAAAAAAAAATTTTTTTTGAGAGGACTCGAACTCTGAACCGTCAGTGGAGAACGGTCTGATTACTTCACCACCAGGCTATCGCACACTTCTTTCAAACTCGTTATTTTCTTTTTCAAAAACAGTTATATTTTAGCAGAATTAACTTATAAAATAAATTTTAATAATTATTATTTTTTGAAAATGAAAAGTTTTCTGTCGAAAAAATTTTTCAATACAAGCTGTATTGAAAAAATTTATAAAAAAAGAAAATAAATAAAATTGTTAACTATAAGAGAAATTATAATGGTCTTAGATGCATAAAAAGTATTTTTCTGAATTTATATACAATTATTAAAAAAAAAAATTTTTTTTTTTAAAGGATTTGAACTCAAAAGCGTCAGTTGGGAACGGTCTGATTACTTTACCACCAGGCTATTGCACTTCTTTCAAAATTGTCATTTTCTTTCCCAAATTCTTCTAAATATTCATTATAATTGCCTTACAAGACGATTTTCTTTCATTATTTTTTCTAAAAGAAAGTAAAACAGTTTTTTTTTATTTTCTGTCGATTACATATTTTTGAAAAATATATTTAATATATATTGAATATATTCCTAATATTTAAGAAAGTAAAAAATATTTTCTTTCACTTTCCTTTTAGAAAAAATGTTTTTTACTTTCTTTTAGTAAAAATATTTTTTACTTTCCTTTTAGAAAAAAATTTGTTGGCCGAATAAATATAATTAAAAAAATTAACGGAAAAGAAAAATAAGAAAATCGTTAAATAATAAAACTTATACTCTAATTAAAAGACAGTAAAAAAAACTTTTCCTATTTATCTATAATTACAAAGAGAAAAAAAAATAAAAAAAAAAAATTCCGAGGGGATTCGAACCGTAAAGCGCAGGCTAACTTTTCGACTACTTTACCACCAGGCTATCGAATATTCTTTTACTTTCTATTAAAAAAAATATTTTTTACTTTCTGTTAGTAAAAATATTTGTTAGTTTTCTTTTAGAAAAAAAAAATTTTTGTCCGAATAAATATATTAAAAAAATTAACGTAAAAGGAACATAAAAAAAATCGTTAAATAACAAAAATTATACTCTAATTAAAAATTTAAAATACATAAAAAAATAATTTTCCATATCTATCTATAATTACTAAGAGAAAAAATAATAAAAAAAAAAAAAATTCCGAGGGGATTCGAACCGTAAAGTGTAGATTAACTTTTCGACTACTTTACCACGAGGCTATCGAACACTATTCTTCAAAGTATCATTTTCTCACCAAAACACTTCCATATATTTAATATAATTATCACAAAAAAACGATTTTAATTAATTTCTTGTTTCTAAAATTGTTTTTAGAAAAAAAAATTCATAATAATTAATAAAATACTATTTCGCTGAGTATAAAAAAATTTAATAAAAAAAAAATATTTTTCTTCAGTATTTACATATTTTTCGCTTGTATATTTTGTCACATTACTAGAAATTCGAGTCAAACAAAATGACATTGATGAAGAATTGGAATGTAAAATACAATTTAATAATAGTGAGAGATTTGAGGTGACAAAAATATCATTTTATTTATAGTACCTCTAAAGTAAGGATTGGATGGGGGGTAAGAAGGGAGTCGAGAGATTTCAAAGGAGAGAGAGAGAGAGAGAGGAGTGGGAAGGGGGGGGGGGAGAGTGACTACTAACACAGGAGAGTTTTAAGTAACAAAATAAAAGAAGGAAGTTAGAACTTGTGGAGGGACTAGAGGTGCACGGTGCAATCAATGAGACTTCCCCAAATAGAAAAAGATGAGTGTGTACCATGGGCATGCGTGGACGTTACATGAAAACGCCCCAGTTTATTTTTCTTTTAAAAAAAAAAATAATAATAATAATAAAGTAATAAAAAAAAAGTAAAGAAGAAAAATTATTTATTATACAAAATGTTTTGATTTATTTAATGTTTAAAAAAGAAAAAAAATGGAAAAAGGATTTTTCACTTCCAATCTCTTTTTATCTTTTAATAATGTTGACTTGCTTCCCCTCTGCCTCTTCTCTTCTCTTCTAACCCCTTTTACTATTCTTTACTTTACTGCTGGAATATTTATTTTTGCAAATAATTTTTTTATTTTAATTTTATATTTATTGTATTTGTAATTATTATTTTTTGTTATTTATTTTATTAGTTTCTCCCCCCTCCCCTCTATCACCTTTTTAACCCCTTTACTAACATTTCAAGGGGGAAAAATTATTTTTGTAACCTACTTTATTTTCATTTAATATTTGAATTATTAATTTTTTTCTATTAATTATTTTGTAATTCATTTATTAGTTGCACTCACCCCCCCCTACTTTAACTTTTTTCCTTTTTTTTAAATTATTATTTTTCGTTAAATTATTTTCGAATAGTATTTTCAATTATTTTCACATATTTTCAATTATTATTTTAAGACTTATTATTTTCAAAATGCTATTTTCAATTATATTTAATTATAATTTTTAATTTTCAATTATTATAATTAATTATTATTTTCAATTAATTAGAATTAAAATATTCAATTATTATTTTCAATTATTATTTACAAAATGATTTCTCTCAAATACTTTTAAAAATTATTTTCTTTACTTACTATTTTCAATTATTATTTTCAATTATTATTTTCAATTATTATTTACAAAATGATTTCTCTAAAATATTTACAAAAATTATTTTCTTTACTTACTATTTTCAAGTGTTATTTTCATTTATTATAATCAATTATTATTTTTAATTATAATATTCAAATATTATTTTCAATTATTTTTACATATTTTCAATTAATTTAAATTATAATAGTCAATTATTATTTTCAATTATTATCTTCAATTATTATTTACAAAATGATTTCTCTCAAATGCTTTCAAAAATTATTTTCTTTACTTACTTTTTTCAATTATAATTTTCAATTATAATTTTTAATTATAATATTCAATTATTATTTTTAATTTCAATATTTAGTTATAATATTCAATTATTATTTTTAATTACAATATTCACTTCTTATTTTCAATTTTAATATTCAATTGTTATTTTCAATTATAATATTCAACTATTATTTTCAATTATTATTTTTCATTATTATTTTCAATTATTATTTTCAATTATTATTTACAAAATTATTTTCAAATACTTTCAAAAATTAATTTTTTTCCTTACTATTTTTAATTATTATTTTCAATTATAATATTCAGTTATTATTTTCAATTATAATATTCAATTATTATTTTTAATTATAATATTCCATTATTATTTTCAATTATTATTATTTACATTTGCAATATTCAATTCTTACTTTTAATTATTATTTACAAAATTAATTTTTCCAATTATCATTTTTCTCTTATTATAGACTAAAAAATTCCAATTTTTGTTTAATTTTGAAGGAAATTGCAATTTTTTGTCCATAAAATACAAGAGTAAAAAATTTTATATCAACTAAATTCCCCAAATATGTACGTATATATATATTTGCTGTTGGGGAAGCTCTCCGTCTAACTAGATTTCTAGGTCATCGATATAAACGTGACTGTACAAAAATTATTTTCAAACATTAATTTCATTTTTGTTTTCTCACATTTTTGTGGAATTTTGTGAAATTAAATTTTTATTATTCTCTCAATTGTCAATTTCAAGAAAGTAAATAAAACGGAAATGTTTTTTCTAAATTAATTAAATTTTTTTATACAGTAAAAAACATAAGAAATTTTTAAATAAAATGAAATTTTTCGGCAAAAATAAAGCACAAATTATTAAATTCTTTTCTTAAAGTAAAAAAATTTTTTTTTTTTTGAAAAAAGAACTCAATTTTTTGATTTTTATTCAAATTTGAAAAAAAATCGAATTTTTGTTTTTTAAATTATATTATAAATAATTATAATAATTATTAATTATTATATTAATTAATTTTTATTCTAAAACAATTTTATTTCCCCTCACAGAAAATAAAATTTAATTTTTATTCTATAATAAATTCTGTCTCCTCCCCCCCACCTTCATTTAGTTTTATCGAAAATTATGTTATTATTGCATTAAAATATTATTAAGATAAAATTATATTAAAATAAAATTTTTTTTTCCGAAAAATTTCGTTTTAATTAAAAATGTTTGTTTTATTTTAATTATTATTTTCTTGTTTTTATTATTCTATTACTATTATGCAATAATATTTTAATTTTTCGACGAATTGTTAAAAAAATAAGAAAAAAAAAAAATCCGTGGGAAGAATCGAACCACGACGGGTGATCTAGAGTGACCGAGTACTTTACCACGAAGCCATCGCACACATTTTGCGCGCACGTAAAAAATGAATGATATGAATTTCAAATTCTATTTCCTACTACAAACCTATAAACATTCTATTAAACTCAATTATTTTCTAAATAACGTCTTTTGAATATTGAATATTTCAATAATAATTTAATATTATTTTAAATTAAAAAATTTTTTTAAAGCATTTTTTTTACAAAAATTATTATTTCAAAAAAAAAAAATTGACAGAAGAAAATAAAAAACAAAGAAAATAGTACCTGTAACAATATTTTAACTATTATTAGTATTTTTTCTTTTCTTTTCTTTTTTTTTTTTTGACTTGTTTTGCTTGTTAAACAAAATTGCAAAAATAAAGAAGAATAAAGAAAAATTCCCATTGGGAAAAAACTTGAGCAACCAGTTGATCCCCGGCAACTGGATAGTCCATGATTACCGAAGTCGCTGCATCGATTGAAACGTTTTCGCGGGCTATATCTCTTCTCTCTCTATGAAATTTATGTCCATATAAAAACCCGGATAAATATCAAGTTAACTTTTCAACGACACGTGTAAATAAAAGTTAATAAAAAAAAAACAAGAAAAATTTTTTTTTTTAAATCGATTCTTCACGAATTTTTTTATTTTTTTCGCCATAATATCCCCTCCCCCCTCTCTCTTTTAATTTTTTCCTCCAAAAAATAAAAAAAAAATTTTAAACACATAATGTTATTATTTTCTTAATAAGAAGAAGGAGAAAAAAAATTAGAAGTGGGGGGAGGGGTAAAAAAGGAAAGAAAGAAAAATAAGTGGGGGTGAAAAAATAAAGGGGGAGAAAAATAAAAATTGTGGGGTAAAAAGGGAAAAAAATAAAAATAAAAACTGGAGGGTAAAAAGAGAAAAAAGGAAAATAAGATGTGGGGGGGTAAAAATGAAAATAAGTGGGGGGTAAACAGGGAAAAAAAGGAAATTAAGGAATGGGGGTAAAAAGGAAAAAAATGGAAAATAAAAATTAAGGGGTAAAAAAGGGAAAAAAGAAAAATAAGTGTGGGGTAAAAAGGGGAAAAAATTTAAATTGTGGGGTAAAAAAGGAAAAAAATAAAAAGTTAAGGGTAAAAAGAGAAAAAAGTAAAATAAGATGTGGGGGGTTAAAAGTGGGAAAAAATAAGTGGGGGGGGTAAAAGGGGAAAAAAGAGAATAAGAAGTGGGGGTAAAAAGGGAAAATAAGAAGTGGGGTAAAAGGGGAAAAAAGGAAAATAAAAAGGTGGGGTGAAAAGGGATAAAATAGAAATAAGTGGGGGGAAGGAAAAAAAGGAAAATTAGAAGTGTGGGGGTAAAAGGGAAAAACGGAAAATAAGAAATGGGGGTAAAAAGGAAAAAAGGAAAATAAGAAGTGGAAGTAAAAAGAAAATTAAGAATTAAGGGGTAAAAAGGGGAGAAAAGTAAAAATAAAAATTGGGGGGTAAAAGGGGGTAAAAAAATAAAAATAAAAATTGGGGGTAGTTTAAATATCGAAAAAAATGAGCTTGCTAGTGTGGATGTTGCGACGAATTCTGTGACGTCATTTTAGTATGTCCGCGACACCTACGCATACATAAGCGCAAGCGCACGTTAAAGGCAGTGGGTTAATAGGTTACGGTATCGATCTGCAAGAGACATCCGACTAACACAAAACTCGGCAACCAATCCTTTAATTCACTTCCATGCATCCCCCTATTTCTCTTTCTCTCTCTCTCACTCCCTCTCATTCACCTATAATTTTCCCTTTTCAAATTCGTTTCTTTTTTTATTCCTCCTTCAATACATACAATAATCCCCTCCCCCAAATGCCTCTTTTCTTTTTTGTCTAATTTTTCATTTTAACAAAGGGGAAAAGAAAATGCGTTTCTCTTTATTTCATGTTTGGAAAATTTTTAACAATATTTCCTTTTCAGTTGTTGTTGTATATAAAAAAAAAAAATTTATTTTGCATTAATTTTTTGATTGTTTTTTTTTTCAAAATGCACTAATATTTATATTAGTATTATTAATGTGATATTTTTTTTTATTGTACAATAGTAGTAATATTATTAGTAGCTACAAATACTAGTATTTTTATTACTTCTGTTATTACTACTACTGTTACTGTTACTAGTATTTCTACTATAACCACTTCTTATATTTTTACAACTATTATTACTACAACAGTTACTAGTATTTCTACAATTACTAGTAATCTTACTATTACTATTACTAGTAGTATTTCTACTATTACCTGACTGTTACTATTATTTTTACTACTACTATTCCTACTACTGTTACTATTACTAGTATTTCTACTATTACTACTAGTAGTATTTTGTATTACTACTATTACTGTTGCTAATATTTTTACTACTACTATTACTACTACTGTTACTATTACTAGTATTTCTACTATTACCACTACTAGTATTTTTACTACTGTGACTGTTACTAGTATTTCTACTACTAGCACTACTAATAATTTTACTGCTACTGTTACCACTACTAGTATTTCTACTATTACCACTAGTAGTATTTTTATTACTACTACTATTACTACTAGTATTTTTAATACAAATATTACTGCTAGTACTACTTTACTAATATATTATAAAATATACTAGTAATATTACACTTGAATTTCGTGTGAATATTCAGGTAATATTACGTGCCACTTGGAATGTTATTGTGATTAAAACGGATAAAAAATCCTTTTTTACAAGTGACTATAAGTGTAATCTGGAGATTACAATTTTTCACAGGCATGTAACTCATTTTTTATGTACATAATGTTGGAGATATTTTTTTTATTTTACTTTTTATGCATTCGTGTTATGCGCACTACGTTGTAAAGATACATCTATATATATGTATAGACAATTTATACATTTGGTTTAGGAGTAAAAGTGTGCCAGTAAAGAAATATAAACTTTATATTTGAGTTATATAACCATTACAATATATTTATATAACAGTTATATTATATTTATTGTATAACTATAATGTTATAAAATAATGATACAAAACATCAGTTATATGTTAAAGTTAAATAAAAGTTAAATTACTGTTATATATAGCAGTTATGTAACCATTGTGTTGCTCAAGTTATGTCAAAGTTATGTTAATGTTATGTCAAAGTTATGCTAATGTTAGGTTAAAGGTATGTTAATGTTCTGGTAATGTTATATTACAGTTACTTTAAAGTTACGTTACAATTACGTTAAAGTTACGTTACAATTACGTTTAAGTTACGTTTAAATTACGTTAAAGTTACGTTATAATTACGTTAAAGTTGCGTTAAAGTTATGTTACAATTACGTTGAAGTTACGTTAAAGTTACTTTACAACTTACAACTTTACTTTACTTTACGTTAAAGTTACTTTACAATATAGTTAAAGTTACGTTAAAGTTACGTTACAATTACGTTGAAATTACGTTAAAGTTACGTCACAATTACGTTACAGTTGCGTTGCAATTACGTTAAAGTTAGGTTAAAGTTATGTTAATATTTTGGTAAAGTTATGTTGAAGGTATGTTAAAGTTATACTAAAGTTACATTATAAAAATTCTTCAACCCGAAATTATTCAAAAAACAGTTGTAACAATAATAGCTAACATTGTTTACAACCTAGTGACGACACTATATACATTAAGTACAAAGTACCCTCTCGTTTTTTAATGAATTATAAATATATATAGAACATGCGCTAAATACGGTATTTATACATTCCTATCATGAAGACGTGTGTTCATTACAATAGTTATCAGTCCACGATTAGAGAATAGACAGCACACTAACGACTCAAGTATTCACTCTATACGAGTCATAAATATACACTGTTACACTATTCTAGTTCCGTTAAATTAGATGCACATAGACTACTTTTCCTCTATATCTTATGTAACGACATAAATTATTACTCAAGATTGTGTCTCTGCTCCTATACATCATACAGACATAAGTGCTAATCCCCTTTATCCGAAGTTGGCATCCTGACCTTATAATTTTATGCATATTTATATTCACAATTCCGGAGAATATTTATTGCTTTCTAAGAAAAATTTACCTAAAATCTACTATACGCAGAAACTGGTCAAATTTATCCCGAATTCAGTCAGTATTACGGTAATACTATACTAATAATAATAATAATACTATTACTATCACTACTATTGCTACAACTACAACTATTACTGTCACTACTAATAATAATAACATTACTATTAATATTGCTGTTACTACATATACTAATATTACTACTATTATCACTACAA
This sequence comes from Leptopilina heterotoma, assembly GCF_015476425.1. Taxonomy (NCBI): domain Eukaryota; kingdom Metazoa; phylum Arthropoda; class Insecta; order Hymenoptera; family Figitidae; genus Leptopilina; species Leptopilina heterotoma. Next base: position 2,061,059 of record NW_025110842.1, read on the forward strand.
TTACTACTACTATTAATACTACTATTATCACTACTATTACTACTACTATTACTACTACTATTAATACTACTATTACTACTATCCCTACTAGTAATATAACTACTGCTAATATCACAATCACTATATTAATATTACTGTCACTACTAATAATATTACTACTACTATACCTACTAGTAATATAACTACTGTTAATATTACTACTGTTAATATTACTATCACTAATATTGCTACTACTATTTCTACAATTACTACTATTCCTACTATTATTACTATCACTACTATTAATAATACTGTCATTATTAATACTATTACTTCCATTACTATTTCTGATATAACTACTAATACTATTACTACTATTAATACTTCTACTATCACTACTATTACAAATACTATCCCTATTAATACTTCTACTACAATAAGTGTTAATAATACTGTCACTAATATTATTACTACTAATAGTACTTCTAGCACTGCTATCAGCAATACGATTACTATACTGTTATCCCTACTATTACTATCTCTACTATTACAACAAGTACTGTTAATGTTAGTCACTATTATTACAATTATTACTATCGCTACAATTTCTTTTACTACTGCTACTATCATTTTCGTCACTACTATTACTACTATAAGTAATATTATACTTCTATTACTACTGCTACTACTCGTACTAATACTGCTATTAGTACTACTAATTTTACTACTACTGATAATACTATTAATAACACTGATACTACTATTACTACTAATATTAAATACCATTACTATTACTGCTACATCTATTATTACTACTGACACTCATATTAATACTATTACTACTAAACCTACTATTATTACTAATATGGCTACTACTATTAAATGCTATTAATATTACTCCTACTGTCATTTTTAGTACGACCACTATTATTAATACTATTACTACTAACCTTCTATTATTACTAATATTGCTACTACTCATAAATAATAATACTACTATTATTAAAACTACTTTTACAATTATTTATACTATTAATACTGCCAACATTGCTACTATTATTACCACTGTTGTCACTATTAAATAATACTACTACTATCACTACTGCTACCACTACTAGTGGTAGTTGTAGTATTTCCACTATTACCACTACTGTTACAACTACTAGTATTTTTACTACTCCAACTGTTAGTATTTTTACTACTACTGTTAGCATTCTTTACTATTACCACATCTTTTACCACTGCTAGTATTTTTACTGCTACCACTTATGTTACTACTACTACTAGTATTTTTACTACCACTTATGTTACCATAACTAGTATTTCTACTATTACCACTACTATTACTTCTACGAATACTATTACTAATATTATTAGTACTGGAGTATTAGTAGTAACAGTAGTCATAGTAATAGCAGTATTACAAGTGGTAATACTATTTTAGTAATAGTAATAGTATTAGTAATAGTTGATGTAGTAGTAATATTTTAATTATTATTACCATAAATATGATTACTACCACTACTATTACTACTTGTATTACTATTAGTATTACTATTTCTATTACTTATACTACTAATACAACTATTAATAGTAAATATTAGCATAGTAATATTAGTAGTAATAGCAAAGGTAACAATGGTGATACTTACGGAAGTAGTGTGAATAATATTACTAGTAGTAAAAGGCCGTACACATAATACGTCACGCGATTTTTGACCATTTTAGACCCCCCCCTTTTCCCATCTCACACACTGTCCCATACATTAGCGCCATTTTTTCTATAGGTCGTCACAAATGTCTTAACCCCTCTAACCCCTGTTAGCGTGACGTATTATGTGTACGGCCCCTAATAGTAATATAACTAGTAGTAATAGTAATATTACTACTAGTAATAGTAATATTATGCATTCAATAGAAATAGTAATACTATTTCAGTAATAGTAATAGTGTTAATAACAGTAGTACTATTTCTATTACTTATACTTCTAAATTCTAATACAACTATTAATAGTAAATATTAGCAAAACTGACTTAATAGTAGTACTAGTAATAGTAAAGGTAACAATAGTGATACTTACGGAAGTAGTAATAGTAATATTACTAGTAGTAATAGTAATATTACTAGTAGTAATAGTAATATTACTACTAGTAATATTACTATTACTACTAGTAATATTACTATTACTACTAGTAATATTACTATTACTACTAGTAATATTACTATTACTAGTAATAGTAGTGATAAAATTTAAGAATGGAAGTAATATTATTATTAGTTACAATAATATAATTAGTAGTAGTAGTAGTAGTAGTAGTAGTACTAGTAGTAGTATTAGTAGTAGTATTGCTACTACTAGTACTAGTACTACTAGTAGTACTAGTACTAGTAGTGGTACTAGTACTACTACTAGTACTAGTGCTACTAGTAGTACTAGTACTAGTACTATTACTAGTACTAGTAGTAGTACTACTAGTAGTATTAATAGTAAAAGTAATAGAAGTAGTGATAGTGATATAAGTTGTGAAAATTGACCCTAAATATAAACTGTTGTTAAATTTACCCCTGATATTTTTTTTTATTTTTCACTAATATTCGACTCATTGAAAATATCGATGTGAGGAAATTTTTGAATGTATTTAACGATGAGGAAATTATACAAGTTTGAAATTATTTTTCCTCGACAATGTAGGATTTGTAGGTCTTTATTTTGCTGATTGAACGCCAGTTAGAAAATGTCAGACTTATACCAAACTATGTGCTACGCGATTTTATATGCCATTGTGTGGCACGTTGCCAATGATTGCCACCTATATTTATATGTCAATAACTGAAAAAGAAATTTTTTTTTTCAATTTTTAAATAATCAACAAAAAAGAAATAAAAGGGTAAAAGAAGAATGTTTGTTTCGAAAAGAAGGAGAAATTTTGACAAAAATGTCGAATATTTGTTTTTATTTGTGTTGGAAAACAATTTTAATATTGTTATTACTTCTCTTGTTCTCTATAGTGAAAATAATTTTTTTTTATTTCTTTTTTTGCTTAGCAATTGGACAATTATACAATTTTTATTTTGCGTGTGACATCGATTTTGTAAAAAGTTTTTGTGAACTTGTTGCGAAATGAGAAGCCCACAGCTGTTTGTACGATATATTTAAGCATAAGACATCCATCGGTAAAGTATCCGGAATCTGGGCCAGTGACAACACACACTCGATGTGTGCTTAACACTTCTCAGGGTGTATAAAAGTAGTAACATTATAAAAAATAAAATAAAGAAGAACAAAATTCTCTCCGACTCTTTTCATTATGAGCGAATATTTCAAAATTTATTTTTGCTTCTCCAAACGGAATTCGGAATAAAATTTTCTTCTTTTCGTTGTATAAATTTTTATACAATTCATGGGGTAATGTTGACTATAGTTTAAAGAATTATTTTACTCAATTTTTAAGTGTTAATGGCAAATAATTATTGCAAATATAGTTAAATTCACCCCAAATAATATTTTGGGGTGAAAATTCACCCCAAAATATTATTCGGGGTAAATTTGACTATTTTCGGGGTAATTTGACACTATTCACAGTACATTCTTACTACATTAGGGGCAATACCGACTGCATTCGAAATAGATTTTTTTACTACAATTACTACAATTTTGACTATATTCAAAGTAAATTTGATATATTTGGGACAAATTTGACTATTTTCGGGGTAAAATAACCTATTTCGGGGTAATTTGACTTTATTCACAGTACATTGTTAGTACATTTGGGGCAATACTGACTGCATTCGAAATAGTAAATAAAATTCAAAATAGTAATAAATTTACTTAATTTATTACAATTTTGACTATATTCAGGGTAAATGTAACCACATTTGGGGTAAATTTGACTCTATTTATAGTAAATTTCTACTACAATCAAAGCAATACAGACTATATTCGAAATAGATTTTTTTACTACGGTTACTACAATTTTGACTGAATTCAAAGTAAATTTGTCCATATTTGGGACAAATTTGACTATTTCCGGGATAATTTTGGACTATTTGAAGCAATTTTGATTTTATTCGAAGTTAGTTTTACTGCAATTTTATAGTAAAATTTAATACATTCAGGGTAAAATTGACAAAACTGGAATAAATTTTCTACTATATTTTGGGGAATATTTTGACTATAATTGAAATAAATATCGCATACGTAGTAAGTTTTCATTACATTCAAAGCAAACCTGACAATATTCGGAATAAATTTTTTACTTTATTTTGGAGTAATTTTTACTACATTTGGGGTAAATTTAACTAATTAAGATATTGATTTTATTAAAAAAAATAAATAAATAATTAAAAGAAATAGAAAAAAAAGTTGTTTGTTCATCTTTTCATTTTAGAAAAGGTCAAAGGAAACCTAACTTGTGTTTTACACATAATAAAGACAATTGTTTTTGTCAGGTTTCATTTGAATATTATTTTTTATTTAAGTATACCAATATTGTAACTATATTTTTCAAAAATTAGTAGAAATTATTAGCAGTTCTAATCACTACTAGTCGAATTCCTACTAAACGCAACTATTACAACTACTTCTACTTATTACTACTGCTACTAGTAGTACTGCTTCTAATTACTACTAGCGCCACTACTAGCATTGTAACTATATTTTTCGAGAATAATTAGTAATTATTATTATTAGTAGTAGTAGTAATAGTAATTAGAAGTAATTATTAGTGGTACTATAATAATTAGAAGAAAATTAATCGTAGTACTATAGTAATTAGAAGTATTATTAGTAGTAATTAGAAGTACTATTCGTAGTAATTAGTAGTAATTGGAAGTACTATTAGCAGTAACTAGTAGCAATCCTAGTAGTAATTAGAAGAAGTCCTAATAGTAGTAGTAATAATAGTAGTTGTAAAAGTTGCGTTTAGTAGTAATTCTACTAGTAGTGATTAGTACTACTAATAATTACTAATTACTTTCTAAAAATATAGTTACAATCCTAGTAGTGGTGCTAGTAGTAATTAGAAGCAGTACTACTAGTAGTAGTAATTAGTAATTAACAGTAGAAATATTTAGTAGCCGCCGTACTAATAGTGATTAGTTATAGTATTTAATAGTAGTATTCGTAAATATTTATATCACCACTAGTAGTATTTAATAGTAGTAGTATTTGCAGAGATAGTAGTAGTACTAGAATTAAATACTACTTGTACTATTACTAATCACTAGGAATACTATTATTAAATACTATTACTGATAGTAATAGTAGTAGTGATTGTATTGATAGTAGTGATTGTAGTGAATAATGATAGTAGTAGTAGTAACAATAGTGATACTATAGAAGTAATAATAGTAGTGATAGTAATAGAAATAGTAATTGAAATAGTAATAGTAGTGACGTTAATATTAAGAATAGTAAAAGTAGTGATAATAATAGAAGTGATTAGTATTACTTGTAATTATTAGTAGTACTACTAGTAGTAATATCGAAAGACAAAATCGTTTTCCTTTAAAATAGAGGTAGAAAATTTTTTCCAATTTCAAATAAAAGTCGTACCCATGTGTTTTCTTTTCTAATATAACAGCAAAACAAAAGGGTCTTCCTTTAATTCTTCTTTGATTTTTTTTCCTGCAAAATTTTTTGTGTTTGTTTTGTTTTTCTTTCTTGTCTCATTCTATTTTTTTCATCTTCTTCCTCCTCCTCGTGACACATTATATTTCGCTTTAGAGAAGACGCCACTTTGCTATACATATAATACGTTACGGGCGGTTCCACTGGGTCACGGGTCGTGGGTCGATCGCTATACCCAACGAAACGTTCCAATTCGCGCCTGATATTGATCTAAGGTTTCTATTCACGACGAAGGGCTCGCTTTTTTATTCTTCTTCTTCTTCTTCTTCTGCTTTTGCTATTGTTACTCTAACTCAATATCGTTATTGTATATCTATAGGAAAATTTGAATCATCATGAAAAATTGTTTTTTTATTCATAATTTTTCTGTTTTTTGGTTTTTGATTCTTCAAATTAAAACTGTTCTTTAAATTTCTGTTCGTTTTCTTGAGATTGGGAATCCGTTGATTCTTTAAAGTTCCAGAAGTGTTAAATTTACTTGTTAGTCATTTTTTCGTAGCAGTAGTACTATCACTACTAGTGCTACTGTTAGTATTCATAATACTATTACTACTACTGGTACTCATACTACTACTAGTAGCCATACTACTAGTAGTGCTATTATTAGTAGTCATAATACTACTGTTACTACTACTACTAGAAGTCATAATACTACTATTACTACTACTAGTAGTGCTACTATTAGTAGTCATAATACTACTATTACTACTACTACTAGTGCTACTATTAGTAGTCATAATACTTCTATTACTACTAGTAGTGCTACTATTAGTAGTTATACTACTACTATTACTACTTATATCACTACTACTAATACTACAAAAATATCGAGTAATAATTAAAGAATCAAGTCAAGATATTTATAATAATTTGATCGACAATTATTATTTGGATAGTCAATTCATTGCAAATTTTGATATTTGCACGTTGAGAGTAAAAAGAAAAAAGGAAATTTGATTAAAATGTTATTGTTTTGATGCTGCTACAGTAAGTAAGGAAGTAATAGCCATATGTTTAATGATGATGGTGTTAAAATTAGATTGACCTCTTAGTTAATCCCCATGCAGTTGTACTTGTTGATAAATGTGATACAATATACTAGTGTAGCATTAATAGTAGCAGGAGCATTCCCAAGAGGCGGCAACTTCATCAGCGATAAACAATTTCTAACAGAACTGAATTGAGGAATTGTTTCGAGTGCCAATAAACACTTATTATAAGTGCAGCATTAAACTATACAATCTTTTTTTTTTGATTTTTTGGTATTGAAAAATATTTTGCTATTTTTACAAAAAAGGTTACAAGAAGTACTATTACTACTGCTGCTACTGGTACTACTACTGCTACTAGTAATACTGCTATTACTACTAATAGTAGTATTACTATTAATATTACTGCTACTACTATTGTTACTATTGACACTATTATTATTACTAGTACCATTACTATCACTACTAATATTACTACTACTATTATTACTACTAATATTGTTACTACTATTACTAATATTACTACTACTATTAGTATTAATACTACTGGTACTACTATTGCTACTACTATGACTATTAATACTATGACTATTAATACTACTATTACTATTAATACTACTGCTAGTACTCTTACTATTAATACTACATCTGTTACTACTATCACTACTTCTGCTACTGGTACTACTATTGCTACAATTATTACAAGTGTTACTACAATTACTATTAAATACTAGTGATATTATTCTCTACCAATACTACTATTAAATACTACTAGTACTGTTACTAATCACTACTAGTACAACAGTTACTAAATATTACTACTGGTAGCACTGCTTCTAATTACCACTAGCACAACTATTAAGATTGTAACTATGTTTTTCGAAAATAATCAGAAATTGTTAATAGTACTAATCACTACTAGTAGAATTACTATTAAACGCAACTATTGCAACAACTACTAAATATTACAACTTGTAGTAGTATTCCTTCTAATTATTACTAGCGCCACTACTAGGATTACTGATATAAACTACTAATAGTACTTCTAATTATTATTATTACTACTAATAATTGCTATTTTCGAAAAATATAGTTACTATTTTAGTAGTGGCGCTAGTAGTAATTAGCAGTAGTACTATTACTAGTAGTAGTAATATTTAGAAGTAGCTAAAATACTACTACTATTACTACTATTAATACTTCTACTCTTATTATTACTACTGCTACTATTATTACTGTTACTACTATTAATATTACTAGTGCTTTTACTATTAAATACTATTATTATTATTGCTACTGCTACTACTACTACTATTAATACTTTCACTACTATTATGATTAGTACTGCTACTACTATTACTATTAATACTTCTATTAATATTATTTTTACTACTACTATTACTATTAATACTTCTACTACTATTATTATTACTATTGTTACTACTTCCACTACATACTATTAATACTATTGCTACTACTTCTACAACTATTACTACTATAATAATTCTACTATTACTACTACTGCTACAGCGTTACTGTTACTCCTACTACTGTGATATTACTGCTGCTACTACTACTTTCAATATACTATTGACATTCTGTTACATTTTTATGATCCATAAGAAAAATTGAAATTGATTCCCTAATTTCACGATGATGACGATGATGACGATGATGATGACGATGATGATGTTGATTGTGTTTAGAATTAGGCTGATACAATGTGACACAACAATACTGGTGGTGGCATTAATTGTGTACACCAACAGAAGCAGAAGCGTTCCCAAGAGGCAGCAACTTCATTAGGGATAAACAACTTCTAATATGATCGAATTGAGAAATTGTTTTGCACACAATTAGGTGGGAAATAATCTCTGCATCATCATCATTAGGGTGCAGAATAATCTGCATTTTGCATTTACAAACTTAAGTCAAATCAATACCATTTTGGATCAAATTAAATTCATACCGGTTTCAACTAATTTGTATATCAACATTTATACCAGATTGTTACCAAATTGATAGCAGTCTAGACCAAATTGAATCAAATTAACGACACAGTTTGTAATAACAAATTATTACTGTATTGAATCAAAATGGTGTATGAGTTTGGAAAAATTGATACTAGTTTGGAACAAATTGTTACTAGTTTGGACCGAATTTTTATTAAATTGAATCAAACTACTACCAGTTTGTACCAAATTGAATCAAAATTAGTATTAGTTTGTACCGAATTGGACCAAATTGTTACTAGACCGAATCAAATTTTTACTAGTTTGTACCAAATAGATACCAGATTGTACCAAATTGTTACTAGACTATTATTAATACTATTACTATTATTAATAACAGTTCGTATACCAAATTGGATAAAATTACTTTTCCAGTTTGTAACGAAATTAGATCAAATTGATACCAAGTCGTACCTATTTGATACCAGTTGGGAGCAAATGGAACCAAACTATTAAAAGTTCAAGATAAAATTGATGTAGGTGAATTATTAGTAAAAATATTTGAATAAATGGCAGAGTTATTCTTTGCCTTTTTTATTGTTTAATTTAATTTGGAGTACGCCAAGTGTTGTTTTCTCATCGCGAGACAGTGCGCAAACGGAATGTGTATTCGTGACATTTGAGGGTGTCTTAAATTAAAACAACATCTGAGGAGCGGTGAGCTGGCAGAGACAAAAAGAAGGCTATTATTGCCTCACAAATTTTGGCACCGATACTTAAATGTAGTCCGACTGCATCCATATTAGTAATAGTAGTGCCAGTAGTAGTAGTAGTAGTAGTAGTCGAGTTGTGATGCTATACTTCTGAAGTACACTCATCGGCAGATATTTGTTAACTTAACCAACCCTCTCTCTCTCTCTCTCCCTCTTATCTTCTCTCTCAATATTTTTCTCTTTGATTCCTTCTGTCTCAAATTTTTATCTCTTTCAGAGAAAAATCTCTCTCAAAATATTTCGCTCTTTATTTCTTTCACTCTTTTCTTCTTTTTTTCTCTGTCCAAGAATTTTTCTCTTTTCTTCTCTCTCTCAAAATATTTCTCTCTTTATTTCTCCTTAATTATATCTTTATTTCTCTTTATTACTTTCCTCTCTTTCTCTCTCAAAGTTTTTATCTCTTTCTCAAAAACTCTCCCACTCTATGCCTTCTTTCTCTCCCTCTCAAAAAAAAGAGAAGCAAAAATATTAACACAGGCTTTTGCTGTTAAATTACGGGTCTTCCTTGTCCCTAAGTCCCTCCTTACAAGTCTTCTTTTTCAATTATGTAATTTTTCATCAAATGCACACTTTTACAATCATGCGAATTATCAATATGTACAAAAATTTTCCTCTATCCTTAAAATTCAGTATTTTTCTACAACACAGCATATTATAAATTTCAGCATTTATTTATTATTATTAATATAAATATTAAAACTACTATTAATTTTATAATTATTGTTATAAATGTTAATATTACTACTACCCATTAATATTATTATTGTTGTCAGTCAGCAAATTTATAGTACGTTTAATAGTGGCAATAGAATAGTAATTCTACTAGTATTATCAATAGTAGTATTATTCCTACTAGGAAGTATTAGCAATAATAGTGTTTATTATAGTAGTATTAGTATTACATTAGTATTATTGATAGCAGTAACAATATTAATAATAATAGTATTATTGCTAGTAGTATTATTAATAATAGTATTATTAGTATTTGTTGTTCTACTCTTAACAGTAGTAGGCATTACTAGTAGTATTAAAAATAGTTATATTAATAAAAAATTACTATTAGTAATAGATTTATTATTAATAGTAGTATTAGAAAAACTATTATTAGTAATAGTATGAGCATTATTATTAGTAGTATTAGTACTATTAGTAGTAGTATTATTAGAACCTAGTAGTAAAACTACTATTAGTAATAGTAGTAGCACTATTATTAGTACTATTAGTAGTAGAATTAGTACTATTAGTAGTAGTAGTATTAGAACCTAATAGTAAAACTACTATTAGTAATAGTAGTAGCTATTACTACTATTAGTAGTAGTATTATTAGAACCAAGTAGTGTAATAATAATTATTAGTAGCATCTAGTAGTGTAATAATAATAATTATTAGTACCTAGTAGTTTAATAAATAGTTGTACTAATCGTAGTAGTATAACTAGTAGCAGTATTATTATTAGTTGTAGTATAATTATAGTAATAGTATTATTAAAGATAGTGATATTAGTAAAAGAACTACTGGTACTAGTATTATTAGCGATAGTAGTATTATTAAAGGTTCTATTATTAGTAGTATTATTAACGATAGTAGTATTAGTAAAGGTACTATTAGTAATAGTAGTAATATTATTTGTAGAAGTACTTTTGCAATGAGTATTACTAGTATTAGTATAATTAGTAGTATAAATAGTAGTAGTATTATTAATAGCTAGTGGAATAATTAATAGTAGCTACTATTATAATTAATAATATTATTATAAATAGTTGTATTATTATTATTATTAGTATTATTAGCGATAGTAGTATTAGTAATGGTACTATTAGTAATAGTAGTAATATTTCTTTTAATATAACTTTTAGTATTACTATAATTAGTAGTAGTATGATTAGTAGTAGTAGTAGTGGAAGTTTTGCAATTATTATCATCAGTAACTAGTAGTATAATTAGTAGTAGTATTATTAGTAGCGTGTGTTATAATTAGTAATATTATTAGTTACTAGTAATATTATTAGTAACTAGTATTATTATTAATAGTAGTACTATTAGTGATAGTGATTTTAGAAATAGTACTATTAGTAGTAGTATTGATAAAGGTAATTTTAGTAATATTAGTAATATTATTTGTAGTAGTACTTTTAGTATGAGTATTATTAGTAGTATTACTTCTAGTATGAGTATAATTAGTAGTACTATTTCTATTAGTAGTACTATTAATAGCTAGTCATATAATTAGTAATAGTATTATTATAGTAGTATAGTAGTAGTATTGTTAGCGATAGTAGTATTAGTAAAATTACTATTAGAAATAGTAGTGATATTATTTGTAGTAGTACTTTTAGTATGAGTATTAATATTAGTAGTATAAGTAGTAGTATTACTATTATTACTAGTAGTAGTAATAATATTAGTATTATCTTCAGTAGCTAGTAGTATAATTAGCATTATTATTGTCATTAGTAGTACTATTAGCGATAGTGATATTAGTAGAAGTATTATTATTAGTAGTAGAACTTTTAGTATGGGTATTATTAGTAGTATTACTATTAGTAGTAGCAGTATTACTATTACTATTAGTAGTAGCAGTATTACTATTACTATTAGTAGTAGTATTACTATTAGTAGTTATATTACTACTAGTATTATTAATAGTTTTATTATTAGTAGTAATATAGATGATAGTAGTAGTAGTAGTAGTAAAATAGTACATTTAATAGTAGTAATATTATTTTTTTAACGTTAATTTGTATAATTTTTAATAAAAACATTTGTTTTTTTTTTAATTTTGCTTGTTTGTTGAAAAGATAATTTAATGACTAAAAAACAGTTCTTAACAAAAGTAAAATTTTATTTAGTATTATAATTATTAATTTAATATGTTTTTTTTACTATTTCTCATTGCTATGCAGCTATATAATATATGTAGTTATATAGAGATGGCAATGTGTCTATATAGATGGATGTGTAAATGTGTATGGCTAGGAAGAGTAGTTGACGATAATGTGTAGACGTAGGCTGCCATCGCTCGCATCGTATCGCATCGCATGGCATCGCATCGGTGAAAACTAGACTTGGCAAGTCCCGACATGCGCGCTGCATTTTATGCTCGCAAACTCTATAGGAACAATTATTGTGCGGTTGCGTAACAACAACTGCCGCCGCCACCGCCGCACACGTCTCTTTCTCTCTCTCTCTCTCTCTCTCTCACTCCCGTGCACCACGCTCTCCTCGCGAAGGCCTCGTGACCGTGGCCGAGCTATCGAGCTCAAAGCTTTTAGCCTCGAACCTTCAACGATAATCCATCTTTGCCGCGAATTCAACTTTTCATACATACATATGTACATGCATTTATTGTTTTCAGCATAGAATGAGAAAAAAAAATCAAAAAATGAAAATTCAATACCAATGAACAGAAGGAAAAAAAATTATCATGATGATGATGACACAAACGAAAATTCGATTCTTTTTTTTTATTAAGACACATACATTACGTGTGACACGCAGTGAATTGAAATTTATAAAATAAAAATGTAAAAAACATTTTTATTATACAAGCAAAAAATAAAGAAAATAATAAATAAAAGAAAAATATTTTTCAATATTCTTTTCTAATAAATGAGCTTTTAATTAATAAAATTTAGATAATATTTTCTAGTGTGTACTACTACTAATACTACTAGTGGCTTTACTAGTAATACTGTCACTGATAGTACTACTAAACGAGTATTGATGCTGTTTCTATTTTCCTACTAAAACAAATACAAATACTATTAATACTACTGGTACTACTTACCACTATTGGTTGTAGTAGAAATACTACTACTATAATACAACTACTAATAATACTACTACTCCTTCTATTAATACTAACACCATTCCGAATACTCCTACGAATATTATTTATATTTCTCCTACTAATTATCCTGCTAATATTATTCACTACTAATACTACTCACTTACTACTAACACTACTTATCCCTACTAATTATACTACTAATTCTATTTATCCCTACTAATTATACTACTAATTATATTTATCCCTACTAATTATACTACTACTTCTATTTATTATCCTTAATATTCCTACTAATACTACTTATTCCTATTAATACTTCTACTATTTCTACTTATTCCTATTAATACTTCTACTATTTCTACTTATTCCTACTAATACTTCTACTATTCCTACTTATTCCTACTAATACCTCTACTAATATTTTTGCTTTTACTACTTATTCCTGCTAATATTTATAATATTACTACTTATTCCTACTAATACTTCTACTATTACTACGTATTCCTACTAATACGCACACTAATACTACTGGCTGCTGCTGATTCTTCTACTGAAACTACAATCAACACTATTACTGGTGCTACTTGCAACTACTGATACTAATTATTATGAATTAATGTTACTAGCGGTACTACTACTAATACTATTTTACTAGTACTACCTACTATTGATAATAATCCCACTAATTACTTCTATTGCTGTCACTACTAATATTATTAATACTATTCGGATAATTATTATCACTACTATTACTATTATAACTACTATTGCTATTGCTATTATTATTAATATTACTACTATTACTATTACGACTAGTATCACTATTGTTACCCCTACTACTACTATTATTACTACTACTATCACTATTGTTACCTCTACTATTATTATTACTACTACCACTATTACTATCGCTACTATTACTACTGCTACCAGTATCACTATTGTTACCTCTACTATTATTATTACTACTACCACTATTACTATCACTACTATTACTACTTCTACTAGTATTATTATTGTTACCTCTACTACTACTATTATTATTACTATTACTATGACTACTATTACTTTTACTACTGATATACTATTAATACTACTACTACTAACTGGAAATAGTAGTATCTTTAGTATTATTATTAGTAGTATAAGTACTAATAAAAATAGTAATTCAAGTAGTAATATTAGTTGTAATATTAATCATATTAATGGTGATAATAATAATTAAAATATTACTACTATTTCTACTATTAGTACTACTAATACTTTTAGGGAGCGTTCACAAATTACGTAACATTATAAAGGGGAGGGGGGGTCTAGCTATTTGTTATGTACAGCAGAAAAAATGGCGCTAATGTATGTAACAGTGTATTACATGGTGGGAGGGGGGGGGTCAAAATTTTCAAAAATTAGCGTTACGTAATTTGTGAACGCTCCCTTACTAGTTTTATAACTTGTTACTACTATTATTTTCTATTAGTGGTGATCCTGCTGTGACTAATATTTTCTGCTAGAATAATTTTTCAATACATATTTAGTTATTTATTTACTACTTTTGTGGCTTACTACTAGTGATACTACTACTACTCCTACTAATAGTACCACTACGATTAATAATAATAATAATAATAATAGTGGGAAAAAAGCAATTTATCATTATATGCATTACTTTGCACGTTTTGCCACGACCAGTATATATATAATTTATTGTATTACACATTATCCGTTAGATTGCGTATGCGACGCATTTATTACGCGATTACGTGAGCATAACGTGATAAATTTGACTACTAAATGAATTATCAATAAAGTAGTATTGAACAAGGTACATGTGCACTGAAATATGATGGATGCTTTAAAGTTTAAATATACATGTACGTAACCGTTCGCGTTCGTTCTTCGTTGCGTTTAAACGGTTAAAGAAGGTGCAAGCAAAAGAAGTCAATGATTATGTGTTTGACACTAAGGCGTTAATTTTAGAGAGATACATTTTTAGAGGATTTGAAAATAACGACTATGAAATGAATGTGTCTATAATTAGTTGCGTCTCTCTCTCTCTCTCTCTTGTCATGCACTTTATGTGTATGGATGTCTGTATGTATTATGAGATTGTCGCGGTGAAACCGGAGCATTCCAGCTCCTGAAACCTTGATTAGGAGTACGTGCGTTGGCACGGCCCTGACGTCCAAACAGGAACATACTGATTACGTGGCAGATGAATCGAGTCGAGCCAACATTCGCCTTACTTTAAGGTCGCCTTTTGCTGATCGTCAACAGAAAAAAATTATGTTTTTCAGTTTTTCAGTTAAGAGACTCTTCTCCTAGTGTTTATTTATTTTCTTCTTATTTGGTCGCTGTTTTACCTATTAATACTTTTTTCTATTTTCGAATTTCTTCTGTTTGTTTTTTGTTTTTCTTCTGAGCAGTTGAAGGGGAAAAAGGGGGAAAATGTTTCTTTAATTCTTTTCGTTTCAATTGGGTCATAAATAATTGATGCCAATTTGGGACAAATTGAATCAAAATGATACCAGTTTGGGACAAATTAAATCAGAATGATACCAGTTTGGGACAAATTAAATCAGAATGATACCAGTTTGGATCAAACGAAAATTAAGTTAGATCAAACTGACGAAACATTGGAACAAATCGCTAACAATTTGGACCGAATTGAATCAAATTGTTACCAGATTAGAAGTAATTGTTACCAGTTTGAGTAAAATTGTTACCAGTTTGGACCAAATTGATTAAAATACCGGTTTGATCCAATGTTGTTACCAGATCGAGTAAAATTAATACTATAGTTTGTACCAAATTCGTACCAGTTTGTACCAAATTGTTACCAGATTGAGTAAAATTAATACTAGTTTTTACCAAATTGATACTAGCTTGGACCAAATTGTTACGAACTAAATCAAAATAAATAAATAAATAAAATTGAGACCAATTTGAATAAAGTTGTATTAATTTGTTACCAGATTGTTCTAATTTCTTACCAGTTTGTTCCAAATAAAATTAAACCGCAAACAGTTTGAACCAAATTCTATCAAATTGATACCATTTTGTACCAAAATATCACCAGTTTGAATCAAATTTTAACGAATTGATACCTGTTTGAATCAAATTCTATCAAATTGATACCATTTTGTACCAAATTGCACCAAATTTTTACCAGTTTAAACCAAATTGCACCAAATTGGTGCCAGTTTGAACCAATTGAATCAAATTGTCTCCAGTTTGAAACGAATTGTATCGAATTGATAACAGTTTGAACCAAAGTGATACCAGCTTTGAATCAATCCAATTGGTACCAATGTAGATCAAAATTTTACCAAATTGGAGAAAATTGATACCAGATTAAATTCATTTGGTACCAGTTTGAACCAAATTGTTACCAAATTCATAAAAAAATGAATACTCATTTGTACCAAATTGAAACCAAACTCATACCACGTTGGACCAAGTTATTAACAAATGAATACTACTTTATTCAAAATTGGTACCAGTTTGCGAATAATGATAACAGTTTAGAAGAAATTTTTAACAAATTCGAACCAAATTTCTAACAAATTGAATGTAATTAAAATAATTTTAGACAAAATTGTATCCAATTACTGACAATTTGTAACAAATTGATAGCAAATAGTATAAAAATTTTATATCAGTTTTAGGAACAAATAGGACAAAACTGGTACCAGATTGAACCAAATTTATACCAGTTTGTACCAAATTGGAACAAATTTATACCAGTTTGTACCAAATTGGAACAAATTGATAACAATTTGTACCAAATTACATCAAATTGATGCCAATTTGTACCAAATTTTTACCAGTTTGAACCAAATGGTTCATTGATACCAGAATGTACCAATTTAAACCAAACTGTTACCAAATTGAATCAAGTTGGTACGAAATTGGATCAAATTGAAACGAAATTGCTACCAAGTTTTATCAAATTGGTGCGAAATTGGATCAAATTGGAACGAAATTGCTATCAAGTTTCATCAAATTGGTGAGAAATTGTATGAAATTGTTACAAAATTGTATCTAATTGGTTCATAATTGGATCAAATTGGTTCATAATTCAATCAAGTTGTTACGAAATTCGATCAAATTGGCACGAATTTGGTATGAATTTGATATAAAATTATGTAAAATTGGTACCAAATTGTATAAAATTAGTACTAAATTGTATCAAGTTGGTACAAAATTAGTTGCAATTAGTATAACATGGTTCAAAATTGGATCAAATTGGTATGAATTTTGGTACTAAATTGTATCCAATTGGTACGAAATTGTATCAAGTTGGTACAAAATTAGTTGCAATTAGTATAACATGGTTCAAAATTGGATCAAATTGGTATGAATTTTGGTACTAAATTGTATTCAATTGGTACGAAATTGTATCAAGTTGGTACAAAATTAGTTGCAATTAGTATAACATGGTTCAAAATTGGATCAAATTGGTATGAATTTTGGTACTAAATTGTATCCAATTGGCACGAAATTGGTATCAAATTGTATCAAATTGGTACGTAATCTGTATGAATTTGATACCAAATTGTATCAAATTGGATTTTAATTGAATAATGTTGTTACGAAATTGTACCAAATTGTATCGAATTGGTTCATAATTTAATCAAGTTGTTAGGAAATTCGATCAAATTGGTACGAATTTAGTACCAGATTGTATCCAACTGGTTCGAAATTGAAACAAGTTGTTACTAAATTGTATCCAATTGGTACAAAATTGGATACAATTGGATACAAATTTGATCAATTGGTTCATAATTGGATCAAATTAATTTGAATTTGGTACCAAATTGTATAAAAATAGTACAAAATTGGATGTATTTGGTATCAAATTTTATCAAATGGTTCATAATTGGATTAAAATGGTACGAATTTTGGTACCAAATTGTATCAAATTGGAACAAAATTGGTATGAATTTTGTACCAAATTGTATAAAAATTGGTACAAAATTGGTATGAATTTGGTACCAAATTGTATAAAATTGGTATGAATTTGGTACCAGATTGTATCAAATTGGTACGAAATTGGTACCAAAGTTTATCAAATGGTTCATAACTGGATCAAATTGGTTTGCAATTGTTATGAATTTGGTTCAAATTTGGTACGAAATTGTATCAAATTTGTTCTGAATTGAAACAATTAGCATCAAATTGTATCACATTGGTAAAAAAAAATTGGTACTAAATTGTATCAAATTGGTATGAAATTGTATGCAATTGGTACCGAAAATTGGTACGAAATTGGATCGAATTGAAACAAATTGATATACTTAAAAAATTCCAATTAAATTAGAATTTAAATTCCATAATTTTTGTACGACAAAAAAATGCAATTTTCCGAATAATTTTTTTTTTCTCATTCCTTCCTTGTTTCACGTATACGTTAATATTTTTTTCTTCTATTTTTCATTTCCTTTGTTTTCAGTTGTATAATGAAACTATATTATTATGCATATAAGTTGATATGGATATGCAATAAATTTGTACATTGTGTAACGCGCCTTGTTTCGAACTTGACCGCACGACTACTTAGTAACACGAAAGAAAACACGAACATTCATTTTGTAATGAAATCACGAAAGTAAATAATTTCGCTTTTGGTAATTGATGCTAATTTATTTTTACCTTTTTTATGGCTTATTTTAAAGCAACAAATGCTAATTTTAACATAAATTCGATTTATTTATTATAATAAAATATTATTAGAATATTATTATTAACTAATAGCAGCTAAATTTAAAAAAATCTAATTGTTAGTTGAAAAAAAATAATTATAAAAAGTAATCAAATTTCCTGAATTATTAAAATTAAATTTAAAATACAAATTTTCGTCTATTATTCGTAAAGAGAATTTTGAAAATAAAGAAAAATTGTACTGAAAATGAAATGAAAGAATGATTATTCATTTGTTGATTATATAATTGAAATAAGTTGAAAATCTTTTTTTTTTAAATTTTTTCCTGTTAGCATAAGACAATTGTTATAGATGGAGATTATAAATATAGAATATATTTTTTAGAAAAACGAGCTTAAGGTCAAACAGTGAACCTTTTACAGGTGAAAAAGTGATTTCACTTTTTTGTCTAATGCTACTTTATAAACAGTATTTAATGACTTGATTTTATCCGTAGTTGCATTTGTTAAATTAATTTTTATAATTTATTATATTTAAATCTATTATCACAACATTTATTACAATTATTTCTTGAAATGAATAAATAAAAAATTGGAAGATATTTAAAAATTGATACTAAATGAAATGCATTTTTTTTACAAAAAGCATAAAATTGAAATGAAAATTGTGTCAAAAAGAACAAATTGTACCAAAGCAAATTATACCAAATTAGTTATATACCAAACGATCTAAACTTATAGTAAAAAAATCCAAATTGAAAATAAATTTATAACAAAAAATTTTAATTGAAAAAAAAATTATGATGAATTGATAGCAAAGAATCAAATTAGAACTAATTTTATACCAAAATAATCAATTGGAAGTAAACTTTTACCAGATTGTACCAAATTTATACAAATAAATAAATAAATAAATTTATACCAGATTTATACCAGTTTGTACCAAATTAAATCAATTTAGTACTAATTTGTACCAAATAGTACAAAATTAATACCAGTTTGTACAAAATTGATACCAGTTTGTACCAAATGTTATTAAATTGGTACCAGTTTGTACGAAAATTGATACCAGTTGGTACCAAATTGAATAAAAAAATTAATAGTAGTTTGTACCAAATCACACCAAATTAATACCAGTTTGTACCAAATTGAATCAAATTAGTACTAATTTGTACCAAATTGTACAAAATTAATACAAGTTTAAACCAAATTAAATTATATTGATACCAGTTTGTACCAAATTGAATTAAATTGATACCAGTTTGTACCAAATTTTATAAAATTGGTACCAGTTTGTACCAAATTGAATCAATTTAGTACTAATTTGTACCAAATTGTACAAAATTAATACCAGTTTAAACCAAATTAAATTAAATGAAAACCAGTTTGTACCAAATTAAATTACATTGGTACCAGTTTGTACCAAATTGTACAAAATTATTACCAGTTTGTACCAAATGTTATTAAATTGGTACCAGTTTGTACGAAAATTGATACCAGTTGGTACCAAATTGAATAAAAAAATTAATAGTAGTTTGTACCAAATCGCACCAAACTAATATCAGTTTGTACCAAATTAAATTGGTATTAGTATGTACCAAATTGAATCATATTAGTACTAATTTGTACTAAATTGACCAAAATCAATACCAGTTTGTACCAAATTGATACCGAATGGAATGGAAATTAGTACTAGTTTGTACCAGATTGGACTACGTTGATACCAATTTGTACCAAATTTAATTAAAATAGTACCAATTTGAACCAAACTGTTACCAAATTGTACAAAATTGATACCAGTTTGTACCAAATTGAATCAAATTGATACCAGTTTGTACCAAAATGAATTAAATTAATATTAGTTTGTACCAAATTGGACCAAATAAATACCAGTTTGTAACTAAATTGATACCGAATTGAATGAAAATTAGTACTATTTTGTACCAGATTGTACCAAATTGAATTAAATTAGTAAAAATTTGAACCAAACTGTGACCAAATTGTATAAAATTAATACCAGTTTGTACAAAATTTGACCAAACTGAAAGAATTTAATATCAGTTGGAATAAAATTGTAGTTAATTGTTACCAGTTTGGACTAAATTGATACCAAATTTCAACAAGTTGATACCAGTTGTGACCAAATTGTTGCCAAATCGAATATCAATATAATCAAATTATAGTACCAAATTGGTAGCAGTTTATAGACTAAATTTTTACAAAAATTGAATTAAATTAATTTTAATTTGCACCAAATTGGATTAAATTGATACCAGATTGAATTAAATTTTATCGACACTGATACCAAATTGTACCAAATTGTTGCCAGATTCTACCAAATATTCACTAAATTGAGTAAAATTATTACTAACTTTAATCATATCAGGTTACTACTAAATTATTTAAATTAGAAACAAATTTGATGCCAAAAATTCCGAATTGAAAATTAATTTATATCAAAAAACCATTAAATTTAAACTAAAATTAAAAACCGAAAATTACATCGAATTTGTACCAGAAAATATCATATTTTAATAGAAATCAAAATTAATCCAATTTTATACGCAAAATACAATCAAAATAGAAGTGAATTCAGACTAAAAGCATTAAATTCAAAACAAAATTATACCAACTTGTACCAGAAAAAAGCAATTTTAATAGAAATTAAGATTATTCCAAATTTATACGTATATAAAAATAGAAGCAAAATAGAAGTGAATTCATGCTAAAAGCATCAAATTAAAGTAAAAATTATGCCAAATTGTTACTCGGGAGGTTCTGGTATCGCTAATTACGAATATATTGATAGATTTTCAAAATTCAAAATGGCGGATCCAATATGGCGGCCATAAAAATTGAAAATCCATCAAATTCGCTTGAAACTTGTCACTCGGGGGTTTTTGGGGTCACTGATCACGAATATGAAATTCATTTTTAAAAATTCAAAATGGCGGATCCAATATGGCGGACTTATTTTTTAAAATTGATCAAATTCGCTTGAAAATCGTCACTCGGGGGTTTTTGGCGTCACTGATCACGAATTCGGTGTCGGTATTTAAAAATTCAAAATGGCGGATCCAATATGGCGGACTTTTTTTAAAAATTGATCAAATTCGCTTGAAAATCGTCACTCGGGGGTTTTTGGGGTCACTGATCACGAATTCGGTGTCGGTATTTAAAAATTCAAAATGGCGGATCTAATATGGCGGCCATGAAAATTGAAAATCCATCAAATTCGCTTGAAAATCGTCACTCGGGGGTTTTTGGTTTCACTGATCACGAATTCGGTGTCGGTATTTAAAAATTCAAAATGGCGGATCCAATATGGCGGACTTTTTTTAAAAATTGATCAAATTCGCTTGAAAATCGTCACTCGGGGGTTTTTGGGGTCACTGATCACGAATTCGGTGTCGGTATTTAAAAATTCAAAATGGCGGATCTAATATGGCGGCCATGAAAATTGAAAATCCATCAAATTCGCTTGAAAATCGTCACTCGGGGGTTTTTGGTTTCACTGATCACGAATTCGGTGTCGGTATTTAAAAATTCAAAATGGCGGATCCAATATGGCGGACTTATTTTTTAAAATTGATCAAATTCACTTGAAAATCGTCACTCGGGGCTTTTTTGGGTCACTGATCACGAATCCGGTGTCAGTATTTAAAAAATTCAAAATAATATCAATTTCAATCAAATTTGATCGATTTTAGAATTTTTTCATTTCATATTTTTAATTTTAAAACAATTGCTTTTTTAATTTAGTATAATTTATTAATTTAAGTATAATTTTTCAAAATATTTTTCTTTTCGTCCTATTTGGAAATAATTCTACATTTATTTTTTTTTGTCCTATTCAAAAATTTATTTTGACCTTAAAAATGGAGGAATTTTTTTTTTTTTTTTGAAAAGTAATAAATACATATAAATAGTCGTTTCTGTAGAAAATATGCAAATGTATAGAAAAATTGTAATTGTGTCCGTGTGTGTGTGTGTGTGTAATGGAAGGAACGCATTGGGGAAAAATTTCGATGTAGCAAAGTTGGCAGAGGCAAGACCGATAGCAGGGCTTCTCTACTACTCGTGCGCGATAGAAATACACCCCCGCCAATCCCCTGCGTCGCCCGCTCCCAACTCCATTCTCTATGCCCTTCTTTTCCCCCCCGCTCACTGCCTGGCTATGTAAGCCACCTCACGAAACCCCACCGTTCCAGTCTCGCAGCGGTACTCGCGTGCGAAATAATATGGCTGGGGAGTCGAACCACCAATAGATAAGGCCAAACCAAAAAATTTCAAAAATTGTGCTCTCTCGACACGAAGAAAAAAACAAAAATCCTAAATTTAAAACAAAAGTTAAACAAAAAAAAATAAATTCAAAACAAAATTTAAACAAAACAACAAAAATTTAAACAAAAAACCAAAATTTAAACTAAAAACAAAAAAAAAACAAAATTTTAAACAGTTGAACAAAATTTAAATAATATTCGAAACAAAATTCAAAGGAAAATTCAACAAAAATGAAAATGAAAATTTCAACAAAATTCGAAGAAAATTAAAAGGAAAATTCAAAGAATAATTCGAAACAAAAATAAATTTTTGTGTCCCAACAAAAAAAATTCCAGAGCACTCAATTTCTTGTGTTCCATCTCCCAACTTTTCTTTTTTACTTTTTTATCATCGAGTGCGTGCGTGTAAGAAAAAATAATACTCATATCAAAAAAAAAAAAAAAAAAAAAAAAGTGTGACAATATTTTACTGTGAATTTTTCTTTACCAAAAAAAAAAGAAAAAAAAAAGTGAAAAAAAGTGCTTTCAAGTGACAATTTTTTTTTTACCAACTGGTGTATTTTTCAAAAAAAAGTATTCTCTCTCTCTCTCTCTCTTAACCCGCCCCACCCCGATATCGTCTCGTCACCTCTCTTTTCTCTCGCCCCACCCCAAAAAAATAAAAAGGAAAAAAAAAACTCGATCCGCAACGATCAAAGTCATTGCATTGAAAGCATATGCACAACGAGAGAAAACAAGATATTAAATGGACGGACTAGAAAATTGTGTCTTTGGATAATAAATTACGACGTGAAAATAGAAAATCGAATATTGGAAAATTAAAAAATAAAAAAGTGTTTCGAGAATAGTGGGAAAAATTTCGTAAATAAGGAAAAAAAAAGAAGAGAGAGAAAAAAAAAATTGTCGCGAGGAGGAATTTTCAATCTACTATATATATATATATATATATTTAAAGGAAAGAAGAGAGAACACACATCGAAGGCGACGTAACCGCCTGACTGTGACACGTGAGTATTATTATCAAGTCTCGAAACTTACACGTTCAACTTAGTGACTATAAAAATAGGTTGAGTGAATAAAAAAGAAAGGAAAAAGGAAAAAAGGGGGAGAGAGGGTCAAAAATACACTTTTTTGACCCTCACTTTTTTGGTACTCTGGGTTTTTTTTTTTTTCCGAGTAGAAAATAGAAAAATAATTTTTTCATAGTAGAAACTACAATTTTAATGGAGTAGAAAATATTTTTTCATAGTAGAAAATAAAAGATTTGAATTTTTTTTAAGTTTAAAACCCTTTTTTTCTGAATTAGAATTTACCTATTTTTTTGGAGTAAAAAATACAGTTTAACAGAGTAGAAAATATATATTTAACGGAGCAGAAAATATTTTTTCGGAAAAGAAAATTTTCGAAATTCTTTTTTTTAAAATACTTTTTTCAAACTAGAAAATACCTTTTTTTTGTAATAGAAACTAAATTTTAACGGAGTAGAAAATATTTTTTCATAGTAGAAAATAAGTATTTAACGAAAGTAGAAAATATTTTCTCATAGTAGAAAATAAGTATTTAACGAAAGTAGAAAATATTTTTTTTTTTATTTTAAAATACTTTTTTTTGGATTAGAAAATACCTTTTTTTTCGTAGTAGAAATTAAAGTTTAACGAAGTAGAAAATATATTTAACGAGGTAGAAAATATTTTTTCCGAGTCGAAAATAAAATTTTCGAAATTTTTCTCTTTTGATTTAAAAAAAAATTTTTTTTCCAACTAGAAAATACCTTTTTTATGTTGTAGAAACTAAATTTTAACGAAGTAGAAAATATTTTTTTAAAATAGAAAATAAAATTTTCGAAATTTTTTTTTTTTTTTTTTTTTTCAAAGTGTAAAATAATAATTTTTTGTATAGAAAATATTTTTTTCGTAGTAGAAAAGAAGAATATAAATAGAATAAAATGTAGGAGAGTAGAAAATATTTTTTCGGAGTGGAAAATAATTTTCCGAAGTAGAAATTAATTTTTTTGGAGTAGAAAATATTTTTTCCGAGTAGAAAATTATTTTTTCAAAACAGAAAATATAAACTCTTGGAAAATAAAAAAAACAGAAATTTTATTCAGAGTGGAAAATCTGAGTTTTTTTTCTTGTGTTATTTTAAATTTTGCCGCTTTCAACCCTTGCCAAATGTGCTCCTATTACGTTTCAATCTACTGCGCCATTGAAGAAGTAGGAAAAAGGAAAGAAGTGGGTCAAGAAAAAAAATACTGTGGCTTCGGATTATTTTCTATTTTCGCTTTTTTCGAATCATTTTCTTCTTCATTTTTTTGTTTGTTTTTTTATTTATTTATTTTTTTTTGAAGGAGGGAAAAAATTGCGAACTTTTTTCTTAATCCCTTTTTGATTTCGAATTAAAGAAGAATTTTCTAGTCTAGGGTGGGGGGGGGGGGTAGGAAGGGAGGGGGGTTTTTTCGCGAACGATCGAGAAATTTAGTGATTTTTTTTTTAATAATAATTATAATAATAATAATAATAATTATAAGGGGGAGAAAAAATATAATGAGTTTAAAAATTTTTTTTAAATTTAAAATTGAAAAAAAAAATTTTTTTAAATTAGCAAATAAAAATTTTAAAATTAAATAAAATAAAATATTAAACACAATTAAAAATAGAAAACAAAATAGAAAAAATTAATGAATTATTATAAAAAAAACTAAATAGAAATAAATAGAAAAAAATAAAGAATTAAAAAAAAACAGTAAAATATTAATGAATTAAAAAAAATTAACAATTTAAGGGCATTTGAACCATGATGACGTCACAGATTTAAAACTAATGCTTTGCACAAACTGTGACGTCATCAAGGTTCAAATCCCCTTAATAACTAATAAATAGAAATTAACAAAAAGTCCAAAAAATAAATCAAAGCAACAAAAGATAAAAAAAAGTAAAAAAGGCACAAAGAAGAAATGGAAAATTTATTAATTAATTAATTAATTTATAATTATTTTCGAAATATATAAAAAAAATTTGATAAATAATAAAAGGATGTAAATGGAAAAATACGAAATAGTAAATAAAATTTACGAAAAAGTAAAAAAAGAAAAAGAAAAAAAAGCGAAAAAGTGAAAGAAAATAGGGACAGAAAATAAATTTAATTAAGAATTAAATAAATAAATAAATTCCCTAAATTAATTAAGAAATGGAATAGAATAATTAATTTTAAAAATGTTGGTAGTTAAATTGTAAACACATGAAATTAAATGAAAAAAATATCAAAATGTTAAGTTAATAAAAAAAAAAAAAAAAAAATTAAAGAAAAAAAACTTGAGAGATTAAATAGGATAATTAATTTGAAAAGTTAAATAAAAAATATAAGAAATTTATTTACTTTTTTTGGAGTTATTTAATTATTAATTAAACTATTGTGTGAATAATTAAATAATAATAAATTTATTAAATAAAATAAATAATACGAAAAAATAAACAAAAAAGTGGGTAAAAAAAAAGTTAAATTAAATTAATTAGGAAAAAATTAGAAGCAATAACAAAAATAATTAATTAAACGTTAATTAATTTAATAATAAATTAAAACTTTGTTTTTCGATTATTTTTGTATTTTTAAAAAAAAATTAATTAAATTGATTAAATTAATAAAATAAATGAAATTTATTAAAATTGAATTAAAGAAAAAAATTCCAGGGAAAATATACAAAATAAGAAAAAATGTATAACAGGAAATAACAAAATTGTAAACAGCAAAATTATTTGCCAAAGAAAATAAAACATAAACAAAATATAAAAAAGAATGAAATAGAAAATAAATAAAAGGAAATAGAAAATCAAGAATATTAATTTGAAAATATAAAAAATTAAAATGAAAATTCGAAAAATGAAATTGAAAATTGAAAAAGTTGAATTGAAAATATAAAAAATTAAATAATTGAAAATACGAAAAATGAATTGAAAATTCAAAAAGGAAAATTGAAATTGTGAAAAATATAATTGAAAATACAAAAAATAATATTGGAAATAATGAAAAATAAATTGGAAAATATAAAAAATGAAATTGAAAATCAAAAATTTTAAATTAAAAATCAAAATATTGAAATTGAAAATAAAAAAAATTAAACAATTGAAAATACGAAAAATGAATGAAAATATTAAAAAACTGAATTGAAAATTCAAAATTGAAAATTGAAAATCAAAAAATTGAAATTGAAAATATAAAAATTAAATAATTGAAAATACAAAAAATGAATTGAAAATTAAAAAACTAAATTGAAAATCTAAAAAGAAAAATTGAAATTGCAAAAAATATAATTGAAAACACAAGAAGTAAAATTGAAAATCCAAAAATATAAAAAAAAATTCAAAATCGCGAAATTCATGAAAATTTTCGAGAAAATACAAAGTTCATAAATAAATATGTAAAAAAAAAATTTAGAAGTGATAATAAATGAAAATTCTATAAAAAAATTGAAAGCACAAAAGAAAATATTGAAAATAGAAAATACAGGAAAATTCTATAGAAAATAAAAAATCAAAATGAAAATCAAAAATTCTATAGAGAATAAAACGTACAAAAAAAAATATTAAAAATAGAAAGTTCAAAATGATATTAACTACAAAAAATACAAAAAAATATTGAAAATAGAAAATACACAAAAAATTTATAAAAAATATGAAAAAATTAATTAGAATCGAATATTTGATAGAAAATAAAAAAAATTTGAAAAGGGACTTGAAAATATAAACTACAAAAAAAATATTAAAAATAGAAAATACAAAATAATATTAAAAACAAAATATTGTTTCACAAAATATTGTTAAAAAATACAAAAAATATCAAAAATAGAAAATACAAAAAAAATTACATAGAAAATATACAAAAATTCTATAGAAAATATGAAAGAAAAATTAGAATCGAAAATTCCATAGAAAATAGAAAATACGAAACGAAAATTTGAAAATAGAAACTACAAAAAAAATGTTAAAAATAAAAAGTTCAAAATAATTTTAAAAACAAAGAATACAATTCTAGTCCAAAAAAAAGTATTTCAAACTCAAAAAAAAAATTTTGATGATTTTATTTTCTATTTTGAAAAAATATTTTCTACTTTATTAAAAAGTATTTTCTACCACTAGAAAAGGTGTGTTTTCTACTTCGAAAAATAGTATTCAAAATAATAAGTAACTCGAAAGGGAAAAAAGGAAAAAATTTCGAACAATTTATTTTCTGCTCCGAAAAAATATTTTCTACTCCGTCAGAAAATATTTATTTACGACTACGAAAAAAGGTATTTTCTAGCAAAAAAAAAAAAGTTTTTTTTTAAATCGAAAAACAAAAAATACAAAAAAAATATTGAAAATAGAAAACCTAAATTTTCCTAAATTAGAGGAAATATAAAAAAAAATAATTAGAATCGAAAATTCCATGGAAAATAGAAAATACGAAAAGAAAAAGAAATTTGAAAATAGAGAAACTATAAAAAAATTGAAAATACAAAAAAAAAAAAAAAAAATTGAATGTAAAATTTGAAAATTTGAAAATTCGAAAAAATATGGAAATAGAAGGAAAAAGGAAACGGGACTCGATGCACAAAATTTACAGCGAAAATATACATATTTTTTCTTATCGATAATATAATACATAGCGCGAGGGATACGTGAACCAATTGCCAAGGAACACGTTCATAAAAACGAATTTTCTTTCTTTCTTACAACGTAACAAAGAAAAATTAAAAATCACAAAAAGTCTGAGAAAAGAAAAAATAAATTAAAAACCAATTTCAAGAAAAGTAAAAATGAAGAAAAAAACATTTTTTTTATTGCGATAAGAAAAGGAAAATTATAACCACTCACACACACACACACACACACAAACACTTAACACATGTATCTTCGAAATATACTAGCCTCATTTTTATCTATTCTGTTTTATAATGTGAAGAAGATCGATACGATAACGAAATACAAATTATTTGACCTAGAAACAAAGGAGTAGCTGGCGGAATTCGTGCAATTCTTTTTATATATATTTTTCTATTCTATACGTATATATATATATATATATATATATATATATATATATATTTTGAGTATGTATTATAGTTTTTGAATACGTATAGATACATATATATTATGAAAATTATATAAATTATTGATTTCATCGACGAGAGTCTTGGTATTGTTTGTGTATTACGTAATTCATGGTTAAATTGACCGTTGAAGCCATAAAATATTGTGTCGAGACGAGAAAATTCTTTCGCACTCAATTGACTAATTTTTTTTTTTTTTTTTTTTTTTTTTTTTTCATTTTGCGTCATAAAAAATACAGTTATTTTAACACTTCTCTGCTAAAATTATCTCCTCTCTTACTCTCTTTTGACTTTTTGCTCGCTCTGCTTTAATAAATATAATATATTTCTTCGAATGTAAAAAAAAAAAAAAAAAAAATTGTTTTAAAAAGATAATTTTTTTTCCACAACATTCAAAATAATGTGATTCAATTTCGAACAATAGAAAATTAGGTTATTTTGGTGAAAATAAGAGGAAATTAATAAAAGAATTTTCATAAATGAAAAAAAAAATTTTTTTTTAAAAAGATAATTTTTTTTGCACAACATTTAAAACTGTATTTTTCATGTCGTAAACAACAGAAAATTTGGATTTTTTTTTAAAGAGAAAATAAGGAAATTAATAAAAGAATTTTCATAAATAATACAAAAAAAATTTTTTTTTTGAAAACGCAATAAAAAAATGTTTTTTTTTAATTAACAAACAATTTTTTATATTCAAAATTAGGTCGTTTTGAGAAAAATAAAGAATCTAATAAAAGAATTTTCAAAAAGAAAAAAAAAAGAAAAATGATTAAAAACAAGATAAAAAAAAATTTTTTATTAAATTAACAAACAATTTTTCAAATCCAATTGTTTAATAAGAATAACAATTATCTACAAAAAAATAAAAATCTGTATGTTGACTTTTTTATTACAAAAAAAAAAATCTTGCGAGAAGATAATTTTTTGTCACACAAAATTCAAAAATGTATTTTAATTTCGTAAAGAAGAGAAAATTAGGTCGTTTTGAGAAAAATGAAGAAATTAATAAGAGAATTTTCAAAAATAAAAAAAAATAAATAAAAGAATTTGTTGAAAACGAAATAAAAAAATGAGATTTTTTTTAAAGCCAAAAAAAAATTTAATTAATTAATATTAATAATTAATTAATTTTGAAATATTAGTTAGAAAAATAATAATTATAAGAAAATAAAAAAACTGTATGAATGGTTTTTTTTAATGTAAAATAATTTTAAAAAGCGATTTAAGCCAAGAAGCAAATAATAATTATAAATAATATTAAATAATAATATATAATTAAATAATAATATTTATAATTAAAAATAATTATAAATAAATAAAAATTATTGAGAAAATTAAATTAATTTTCCAAAACAAGATAAAATAAAATTTTTGATTTCAAAAAGCCCGCGTTCAAGTTGATGGACAGAGGGCGCCATTGACTTTCTCGCAAGCGGTAATATTTTACCGTCAAAATTTAGTTATAATACGGAAATTTATTACTTTTTTGTAAAATTGATAGGAAATACAATAAATTGATGGTAAATACTAATAAAAATGATAATAAATAATAATTTATAATAATAATTCCAAAATAACTGGTAAATATACAAAAAAATAAAAACAAAATAATAATTTTTGTTAATAAAATGATTAAAATTGATTAAAAAAAAAAATTTTTAATCAGTAATACAAAAAATAGTGATATTGATAGTAAATATAGCTCATATCAATAAATAATAAATAATAATAACAATTATAATATATAAAGAAATGAAAATAAAAATAAAAATAAAATAATAATAAATAAACAAATGAAAATAAATATATAAATATAAAAATAAAATGATAATAAATAAACAAATAAATAAATAAATAAAAACAAGTTTTTTTTTAAATTTTTTATTTCTTGAAAATTATTTACTTTTACATTTTAACACTAAAAATTCCGTTTTTCCTTATGTTAATAGTAATAAAAAAAAGTTACTCTGTGAATGAAAATATTTATTTTTCATATCTAGACAAAATTTTTTTTTTTTTTTTTTTTTTTTTTTTTTTTTTTTTTTTTGTGAAGAAAATTGAGGTTTTTTTTCCTCTATTGCCACCTGTACAAAGTGAGCAGCATCCAAGATATTAAATAACCGTGTTTGAGGTGCCTTTCTTATTTAACGAAATTATCTAATCAATGTTGTTTCACTTTCACACGAAACTCGTGTCAGTTTACCGAAAGTTCCAATTTTTTGTTTCTAATCTGTTTTTTTTTCGTTTCTTTCTTCGCTTCAGTTGAAACAATGCATTGAAATATTTACGAAAATAATATAAAAAAATTATAATAATAATAAAAAAATAATAATAATAAAATAATAATATAAATAATAATAAAATAATAATATAAATAATAATAATAATAATAATAATAATAATAATAATAATAATAATAATAATAATAATATAATATTTTTTTTTATTTTTTATGTAGAAATAATATTTTTAAATATATACGTATTATTGTAAAACTTCACTTCACTTTAAAAAAAAATTTTAAAAAAATAAAAAAATAAAATAAAATAAAAAAAAAAGTATTATAAATATAAATTGTAGGTACATAATATAATTATTATATTTGAATAATATTTATTATATTTGTTAAATAATAAGAATTGTTTTAAATATAAACAAAATGTACCATTATTATTTTATTATTATTTATTCATTTTCTTTTTTTTTTTTTTTTTTGGAGATTGATAACTTTTTTAAATATTAATTATATAATTTTTTCCAAGTGATATATTCATATAAATAAACAATATTATTTTTATTATTATTATTAATATTTTATTATTATTTTTGTTATTATTAATGTTTTTTTTGTTATTATTGTTATTATTAATATTTTGTTATTATTATTATTATTTTTTTATTATTACTATTGTTATTATTATTAATATTTGGTTATTATTATTATTATTATTATTATTATTATTTTTATTATTATTATTTTTATTATTTTTATTAATATTATTATTAGAGTTGCAAATATTTAAGTATTCCATAATTTACAGATTTGAAAAAATTTTTTTTTCTATTCTTTTTATAAATGCGCTCAACAAGGTCAGAGTGGGAAATAGAAACGTCATTTTTAATTTTCTTGGACATTTAACTTTATAATAACAATGATTTGTCAGAAAAAGGAAGAACCTTGAAACAAATTTTGTAATATACGTATTATTGCAGATAGAAAAACTATTAAATGTATTTCATTTTTTTTTACCAAAAAATCGCAATTTTTAACAAAAAAAAATTTACGGCAATTATATTTTAATTAACTGTATTCCTATTGTTATTTTATTATCATTTTCCTAACTAATATTTTTTATTGCTCTTATTGTTCTTATTAAAAAATTATTATTATTATTATTATTATTATTATTATTATTATTATTATTGTTATTACTATTGTTATTGTTTTTATTATTATTATTATTATTGTTATTACTATTGTTATTGTTTTTATTATTTTTATTATTATTGTTTTTATTATTGTTATTATTATTGTTATAATTATTATTTTTAGCATTTTCGTTTTTAATAATAATAATAATAATAATAATAATAATAATAATAATAATTATAAATGAAACCAATAATTATTATTTAACAGTAAATTCACTGCCGAGGCAATTTTTTTTTTTTTTTTAAGTACAATTTTATTTTTTATTAATATTATTATTTAAACAATTGATATTCCATAAAAATGTAGCTATCGCATTTTAGACAGAATAACACAATGCGAATAAGAAATCAAATTTAGGGGAGAGTCTCCAGTTGTGAGACGGGTTTTATTTTTGACCCGTAAATTGTAAACGGGTAAACGAAATTGTAAATAAAATAAACCGTTCGTAAGGTAACAGAAATACGCAACTTTTATTAAAAGAAAGTATAGTGTTTCGATGAACTCAAAAAATTTTACGATACATTTTCCGAGCACATCACTTTTTTCAAAAAAAAAAAAATGTCTCCAGTTGTGAGACACTCATTAAAAATTGATAAAATTGAATAAGTTTGACATAAAACGTTATGTGTAGTAGAAATAATTAAATATATTAATAATATATATTATTATATACTAAATAATAATATTTATTCGCCAAAATATGACTATCAAATAAACACAATTTAATAGCTTCAACAAGAGCATTCAAATTGATTTCTTCTGAATCAATTGCCTTTTTTCCACTTGACATGCCCAAAAATACTAGAAAAAAAAATCAAAACAACATTTAAATAGTATGCCTGCAAAGTCGTATTTTTTATGCTGCCCAGATGGGTGTTGACACCGTCTCACAACTGGTGATATGCTGTGTCTCACACCCAGAAATTGGCGCTATTTTGAAAAAGGAAAATTAAATTATTTTCAACCGTAGATTGGCACAATGCAATATTGCATCACAAAATATAAGGAAAACACTAAAAGAAAATGCATTACATTTACCTTTTCCAATTAATTAACTTGGAAAAAAAGTACTTTGCATTTTTTGAAAAAACGCTTTTTAGTCGATTATCTCACACAGTGTTGGTATTTAACAAAAACAGTTTGTATATCCGCTTCGGCGTAAACGAAAAAGTTGGCTCATATAAAAAGAAATGTTTTTATATAAACCAATCGGCTTTTTAATATTGCATGTTAAAAAAAATTGACTGTCTCACAACTGGAGGTGTCTCACAACTGGAGACTCTCCCCTACTAAAAAAAAAGTTTTAATAATTTTATTTTGTTATAAACAATGTATAGAATGAATTTTGTTTTGAATAAGCGGAAATTTAAAAAAAAAGTGTTTGTTTTCTTCGAAAAGAAGAAAATTTGAATTATTTTGAAAATTTTTTTTTCAAAGAATTTACTTTATACAAGGTTAATAGTCACTTTTATAAATCACATTAAATTCAAATATTGTCTTCATTGTAATTTAACGATGAACCATTTAAAAATTAATTTTTGTCTTTTACACTGTTTTAATTCTTCAAACAAAATTCTTATCTTAATGTTCTTTCTGTTATTTCCATTCTGTAATTTATATTTTATAGATACAGATTTATAAAAATTTTAAATATAAAAAAAAATAAAAAAAAAATAAAATGGAAAAAAATAAAAAAAATATTATTGAACAATATTTGCACATTTGTACAAAAAAAGCAAGACAAGTTTATATTGAAAATAGATAAATAATTAAATGATAAAAATTTTGAAAAATTAAAAACAAAAAAATGTATAATATAAATATTACTGACAAAAGAACAATTTAAAAAAAAATTGTTTTTTATTTTATTTACAAAAATATTTATACGTTTGTAGGCAAAGGCAAATAAAGTTTATATTGAAAATAGTTAAATGAATAAAGAATAAAATTAAAAAATTAAGAAATGATATAATAAAATAAAAATTAAAAAAATTTTTAAATTGAAAAAATAAAATCAAAAAATGAAATAAATAAATGGCAAAATAAAGAAATTAATAAAAGAAAAAAAATAGTAAAATAAAGAAATAAATAAAATAAAGAAATAAATAAAATAAAGAAATTAATAAAATAAGGAAATAGAGAAAATAAAGAAAATAAAGAAAATAGAGAAAATAAAGAAAATAGAGAAAATAAAGAAAACAAAGAAAATAGAGAAAATAAAGAAAATAGAGAAAATAACGAAAATAGAGAAAATAAAGAAAACAAAGAATATAAAGAAAATAAAGAAAATAAAGAAAATAAAGAAAATAAAGAAAATAAAGAAAACAGAGAAAATAAAGAAAATAACGAAAATAAAGAAAACAAAGAAAATAAAGAAATAAAAAAATAAAGACAAAAGAAAAAAGTGGTGTATAATTTATGAAAATAACAATTTTCACTTGGCGATAAAAAAAGGAAATTTCTAATTGATCGTTTATTTCTGAAAATTAGTCATAGCAATGGATGGAGATCTAATTTTAAACCAAACGATTTTACTTGGATTCAAGTTGCGTAGGTCGACATACAGGTCACGGGGGCTTCTTATAAATAATGTCTAGAAATGTCTTCTTGCCGAAAATTTTTTTCGCAAAATACTTGAAAACAAGAAATTCTCGCGTTTTTTCGTTATTTTCGTTTTTAGAATAAAATCCGTATTCGAATTCAAAATGAAAACTTCTCCTTTGATTATTTTTTTTTTTGTAGATACAAAACAATTTATTTAATTTGCCAAAGAATTTTTTGTATTATTTATTCGAAAAAAATACTAATTTCTTTATTTTATTTTTTTATTTATTTTCAATTTTACAAAAATTAATTTAAATAAATTTTACAAAAAGAAAAAGAAATATTTTTCTTTATAGGAAAAAAATCTGTTCGATTAAAAAGAAAAATTTATTTTCTATCATTTTGCTTTAAATGTCGAAAAACAAATAATTTCTTTATTGCCAACGAAACTATTTTTTTTTTTTTTTTTTATTAAAAAGCAAAATTTATTCGCCAGCATTTTTTTTTTATGTCAAAACAAATATTTTATTTATTGCCAACAAAAAACTATTTTTGTATTATTTATTCGAAAAAAATATTTTTATTTATTTATTTATAAACGTGGTTTTTATTTTTATTTTTTTTTTAATAATAAGAAAAAGTAAAAAAAAAAAATAACTGTCGAGAAAGAAAATATTAAATAATGAAAATTAAGGAAATAGTAAAAAAAGAAATAATGAAAATTAAAGAAAAAGTAAAAATAAAGAAATAATAAAAATTAAAGAAAATAGAAAAATAAAGAAATAGTAAAAGTAAAAAAATAGCAAAAAAACAACAAAAAAAAAATAGTAAGAATAAAAAAATAATAAAAATAAAAAAATAGTAAAAATATGGAAATAATAAAAACCAAAAAAGAAATAGTAAGAATAAAGAAATAATAAAAATAAAAAAATTGTAAAAATAGAGAAAGAAATAATGAAAATTAAAGAAAAAGTAAAAATAAAGAAATAATCAAAATTAAAGAAAATCGAAAAATAACAAAATAGTAAAAAACAAAAAATTTGTAAGAATAGAGAAATAACGAAAATACTGAAAAAGTAAAAATAGAAAAATAACGAAAACACAGAAATAGTAAAAATAGGGGAATAATAAAAACCAAAAAAAAAAAATAGTAAGAATAAAGAAATAATAAAAATAAAAAATAGTAAAAATATGGAAATAATAAAAACCAAAAAAGAAATAGTAAGAATAAAGAAATAATAAAAATAAAGAAATTGTAAAAATAGAGAAAGAAATAATCAAAATTAAAAAAAATAGAAAAATAACAAAATAGTAAAAAACAAAAAATTAGTAAGAATAGAGAAATAACGAAAATACTGAAAAAGTAAAAATAGAAAAATAACGAAAACACTGAAATAGTAAAAATAGAGAAATAATAAAAAAAAACCCAAAAAATGGTAAGAATAAAGAAATAATAAAAATAAAAAAATAGTAAAAATATGGAAATAATAAAAACCAAAAAATTAGTAAGAATAGAAAAATAACGAAAACACAAAAATTGCAAGAATAAAGAAATAATAAAAATAATTAAATAGCGTAATTACAGAAATAATAAAAAATAAAAAAAAATAAATTAATATAAAAAATAAAATAATTAAATAGAAATAAAGAAATAATGAAGAAAAACGAAAGACCCACAAAAATACACACACCGACGTGACAACTAAAAAAAAATTCCAAAAATAAACGAGATTTTATAAAAGAGAAACAAGAAAACAAGACACATTTTCATTATTTAATAGATCTGACCTTATTATTAAATATAATGCGGGAGGAAAATTTTCTTATTAATAAACATGTACACACGTATATAGTATATAGGTATATTGTACTCCTTAACCCATTTTCTAATTAAATTAGGCTACATAGTTAATATGTTGTGAGTAATTTCGTAATAATAATAATAATAATAATAATAATAATAATAATAATAATAAAAAGAAGAGCAAAATAAAAATAAAAAAAAATAAAAAAAATAGTACTACACGTATATATATATATACATGCACACGTGGTACATCCATATACTTGACTTGTTATCTGGAGCAGAGTTGTCTCCACTGAGGTTGCGCTGTATTGATCTGACACGTTTTCTGGTTCTATGTTAAAATCAAACTGCTGGAACCTAACAACACACAAACCCAACTATACAATACAGTTCATGACACAAAACACATCAAGAAAAATAAAAAAAAAAAGAAGCAAAAACAAAAAAGAGAAAGAAAAATTATGTGAATTATATGCAAAATGTTTAAAGAATTTTAATATAGTTTCATTCTCCCCCCCCTCTCCCTTTATTTCTCTATAAAAAGAAATAATGAAATACTAAAAAAAAATAAATTCCAAAAAGAGAGAATGAACACTCCCCTCCCTTTTTTTATTTAAACAGAAAGAATAAAATACTCAAAAAAGAAAGAATTAACCTCCCCCCTCTCCTTTTTACTGTCAATAAACAAAAAGAATAAATATAACTACAGAAAAAATATTTAAAAATATATACTCCAAAAAGAGAGAATGAACACCCCTTCCCCTCTCTTACTTTTTATTAAAACAGAAAGAATACAATATACTAGAGAAAAATACTCAAAAAAGAGAGAATGAACCCGCCCCTCTCTTATTTTCTTGAAACAAAAAGAAAATATTACTACAAAAAAATACTAAAAAAAAAAAACTCCAAAAAGAGAGAATGAACCCCCTCCACTCTCTTATTGAACAAAAAGAATAAATAACTAGAAGAAAAAATACTCAAAGAAGAGAGAATGAAACTGTAAAAATAAAAAAATAAAGTTTCATTCTGTTTTTCTTTCTTTTCATTCTTCTTTAAATTCTGTCTTTTTAAAATTGCACTTTGTCATTTTATAGTTTCGTTCTGTCTTTTTACAGCATCATTCTGTCTTTATGGAGTTTCATTCTGTCTTTTTACAGTTTTTTTGTCTTCATGAAGTTTCATTCTGTCTTTTTTAAGTTGAATTTTATCGTTTTACAGTTTCATTCTGTCTTTTTGGAGCAACATTCTGTCTTTATGGAGTTTCATTCTGTCTTTTTTAAGTAGAATTTTATCGTTTTACAGTTTCATTTTGTCTTTTTACAGTTTATTTTTGTCTTCATGGAGTTTCATTCTGTCTTTTTTAAGTTGAATTTTATCGTTTTACAGTTTCATTCTGTCTTTTTGCAGCATCATTCTGTCTTTATTG
Organism: Leptopilina heterotoma; assembly: GCF_015476425.1. Lineage (NCBI taxonomy): Eukaryota > Metazoa > Arthropoda > Insecta > Hymenoptera > Figitidae > Leptopilina > Leptopilina heterotoma. The sequence goes on from NW_025110842.1 coordinate 2,099,414, forward strand.
AGTTTCATTCTGTCTTTTTTGCAGCATCATTCTGTCTTTATGGAGTTTCATACTGTCTTTTTAAAGTTGAATTTTATCATTTTTCAGTTTAATTCTGTCTTTTTGCAGCATCATTCTGTCTTTATGGAGTTTCATTCTGTCTTTTTAAAGTTGAATTTTATCATTTTTCAGTTTCATTCTGTTTTTTTACAGTTTATTTTTGTCTTTATAGAGTTTAATTCTGTCTTTTGAGAGTTTAGTTTGATTATTTTTTCGATTATGTTTCATTATCTCCTCCCTCCTCCTTTCCTCTCTAAGCAAAATGAATGACACTCCAAACAAATGAAATGTAACTCTAAGCAGAGAGAATGAAGATTCATTATGTCTTTTTAGAGTTTCGTTCGATTTTTTAGATTCATTCTGTCTTTGTAGAGTTCCTCTCAATTTTTTTAAGTTTCATTTTGTCCTATTAAAGTTTTATTTTGTTTCTTTTAGAATTTCATTCTGTCTTTTTTTTAGAGAGAGAGAGGAGGTAAGAATGAAAAATACTCCAAAAAGGACAGAATGAAACTCTGTGAAATATAGAAAAAAAAACTCTATAAAGACAGAATGAAACTAGAAAGATAGAGAGAAAATGAAACTTTGAAAAAGACAGAATGATACACTAAAAAAATAGGGTGAAACTCAAAAGATAGAATGACATTCCAAACGAAATGAGAGAATGTAACTCTAGACAGAGAAAATAAGCTTTTCCTGTTTTTTTTAGTTTCATTCTGTCTTTTTAGTATTTTGACCCTACCTTTAGAGACACATTCATTCTGTCTTTTTAAAGTTTCATTCTATCTTTTAAGTTTTTTTCTTTTTTTTTTTGAAAAACAGAAAAAAATGATAATAAAATTACAGAATGAAACAATAAAATGAGATAATGAATGACTAAAAGAAGAAAATGAATGTTGAGGAAAAAACAAAATGAAAATTTTATTTCATCTTTCTTCTTTATAAATGTCTAAAAAGAAGAAATAAAATTCTATATTTGAGAGAATGAAAGTAAAAAATGAAACTCCAAAAATATATATTGAACTGACATTCTGTCTTTTTAGAGTTTTCATATGTCTCTTTCTCTCTTATCATTTTCAACCAAAATGTGAGAATGAAACTCTTAAGGAGAGAATGACTGTGTGTAAGAAAAGAGAGAATGATTGTGCAAAAAGAGAGAATAAATCCATGAAGTGAGTAAATGATACTCTAAGAAGGGGTAAAGTAACTGAAAAGAGAGAATGAATGTCTAAAAAGACAGAATGAAACTAGAAAAGAGGGACTATAATTAAAAAGACAGAATGGAAGTTTAAAAAGAGAGAATGAAATTTTAAAAAGACAGAATGAAAGTTTGAAAAGGGAAAACGAAAAGTCTGCAAAGACAGAATGAATCTATAAAGAGAGAATGAAACTAGAAAAGAGAAAATGAAACTAAAAAGAGAAAATGAAACTAAAAAGAGAGAATGAAAGCTGTAAAGGAGGAATGAAACCTGCAAAAAGATAATGAAATAAAAAAGACAGAAAATGACACTATTAAAAGAGAAAATGAAAGTTTAAAGAGGGAGAGAGAGAGAGAGAGAATGTAAATATTATTTTAGAGAAAATGAAACTTGAAAAGAGACAATGAAAGCTCAAAGGAGAGAATGAAACTAAGAAGACAGAGAATTCCGCTATAAAAAAAAAGAATGAAACTCTAAAAAGTAAGAATGTAACTCCAGAAAGAGAGAATTAAACCTCATAAGAGAGAAAATGAACACTGTAACAAGAGAGAATGAAAAAATAAAAAAATTAGAATGTAGTTAAATAGAGATAATGAAAAAAGAGAGAATGAAAGAATAAAAAGAAAATGAAAAAAGAGAGAATGAGAGAATAAAAAGAGAGATTAAAAAAACAGGATGAGAGAATAAAGAGAGAGAATGAAAGGATATAAAGAGAGAATGAACTTCAAATAAAAAAAAATGAAAGAAGCTTATTAAAAGAATAACATGTTTATGGTTCCAACGGATTGGACTCTTGCAAAAATCTGTATCTATTTGTGCCAAAGACAAAACCGATTAAAAATAAAACCCGGAGAAGAGAGAGAGAGAGAGAGTTATATGAACTTGTGAGTGTAATGGCGCAACTGATGATGATGATGATGATGACTAAATTTTGGATCTCAGCCAAGAAGGGGGCAAAAAAAGAAAAATTCCTTCGCCATGAAACGAAGGTTTAAAAAATAATTTTTTTCACCTCACGAGCCAATGATATTTACATTATTCCTTAATCGGCAATTGACCCAAATTACGCAGACAGGAAGTCAACATCTTGCTGCAATTCTCACAAATAAGCTTATTGTCAGATTACTGCAAGCTTACCAGGCAATGTTACTGCAAGCTTTAGCTTGCAGAAAGTTTACTGCAAGCTTTACAACAATATTGCTGCAAAATTTGGCTTTAAGTGTAAATTTTTCTGCAATATTAAAAGAAATGTTTGCTGCAAGCTTACAGGGTAAAAGATAGAAAAGCTTTCTCAAAGTTTGATGAAAGCTTTCTAGTAAATACTGCTGCAAGCTTTCTAAAAAATGTTGCTGCAAGCTTATGTTTACTGGAAGCTTTCTAGAAATTTTGCTGCAAGCTTACCTTACAATATTGCTGCATGCTGTAGCTTCTGAAAAGCTCACTGAAAGATTACCAGGCAATATTGCTGCAAGCTTTAAGTTTGCAGAAAGTTTACTGCAAGCTTGCACATACAAAGAGGAAGAGGGGATATAAAGAACTAATTAAAACCCAAAAGCAAAATTAAATTAAATCAAACAGAATTTTTAGAAAAAGAAAATAAGAAAAATATTTGTTGTTATTAAAAATTGTCACCTAATTAATTGTGCCTTTTTTTCCTTCTGTTACAGATTTTTTTGATCAACAACCTTGACAACCATTTCATCACTCTCAAAGCCCAAAATGCACATTGAAGTGCAAGTGGCTCTAAATTTTGTGATATCATATCTCTACAATAAACTTCCAAGACGTCGGGTGAATATATTCGGTGAGGAATTGGAGAAGGCATTGAAGGACAAATTCAAGGGCCACTGGTATCCGGAGAAGCCGTTCAAGGGCTCGGCGTTCAGATGCCTCAAGACTGGCGACCCCATAGACAGAGTGCTGGAGCGCGCGGCCAAGGAGAGTGGCGTGCCCATTCAGGACATACTCGAGAACTTGCCCGCCGAGCTGGCCGTGTGGGTCGATCCCGGCGAGGTGAGCTATCGCATCGGCGAGACGAGTGTCATTAAAATCCTCTACTCGGAGTCGGCCGATTTGCACGAGGACTCGTCGGCGGATCGCGAGGTCACCAAGACATTCAATCCCGAGGCGCAATGCTTCCGGCCAATTGAATCCGTGGGCACGTCGCTCAGTGGGCTGAGTCTGAGTCCAAAGTCGACGTCGCCATTCGCTAATTCACTGGCCAACGGTGGTGGAGGAGGGAATGGAGGGGGGAGCAATGGGAGTACGAGCAGTAATGGGAGCAACGGCTCGAATAGCAATAATCAACAGAATGGTCATGGTTCTGGTTCGTCGTCGGCTCCGTCGCCCACTCCACTGTCGAGTTCCTTTAAGAATTCACCGAGTCCGGGGCCGAGTTTTATACCGAGATCCACTGCTCCGTTGACCTTCACTACCGCCACTTTTGCACAGACGAAGTTCGGTAGCACTAAACTCAAGACGAGCAGCAAGAGGGCTAACAGGTGTGTACTAAGCTTTATGGTTGGAAAAATATGTTGAGATACGAACGGAGGGGAAATTTTTTGGTGCCAATCTGTAATTTCACTCTCACTTCCCATTTGTTTCACTCTCACTCCCCATTCACTTCTTTCCCCTCCTCCACTTCAATCTCACTTCCCATTCACTTCACTCTACCCTTTCACTTCAAGCTCACTTCCTATTCACTTCATTCCACCTCTTCACTTCACTCTCACTTTCTATTCACCTCATTCCCCTCTTCCACTTCACGTTCACTTCCCATTCACTTCATTCCCCCTTCCACATCACGTCCACTTTCCATTCACTTCATTCCCCCTTATACTTCACGTTCACTTCCCATTCACTTCATTGCCCCCTTTCAATTCACGTTTCCCTACCTTTCACTTTATTCCCCCTTCCACTTCACGTTCACTTCCTATTCAGTTCATTCCCCCTTCCACATCACGTTCACTTCCCATTTACTTCATTCCCCCTTTCGATTCACGTTCACTTCCCATTCGCTTCATTCTCCTGTCCACTTCACGTTCACTTCCCATTCACTTCATTGCCCCCTTTCAATTCACGTTTCCCTACCTTTCACTTTATTCACCCTTCCACTTCACGTTCACTTCCCATTCACTTCATTACCCCCTTCCACTTCACGTTCACTTCATTTCCCTCTTCCAATCTATTTCACGTTTCCCTCCCTTTCACTTAAGTCCCCCTTCCACTTTACGTCCACTTCCTATTTAGTTGATTCCCCCTTCCACTTCACGTTCACTTCCCATTCACTTCATTCCCCCTTTTGATTAACGTTTCCCTACCTTTCACTTCATTACCCCTTCCAATTCACGTTCACTTCCTATTCGCTTCATTCCCCAGTCCACTACACGTTCACTTCCCATTCACTTCATTACACCCTTCCACTTAACGTTCACTTCATTTCCCTCTTCCAATTGATTTCACGTTTCCCTCCCTTTCATTTAATTTCCCTTTCCACTTCACATTCACTTTATTCTACCTTCACTCTTACTGCCTTGACAGTTTATTGTCACTTTACTGAAGGGGTAGTGAAAATAAAGTGAATGAGAAATGAAATAGAATTTGAAGGGGTAGTGAAAGTAAAGCGAATGGGAAGTGAAAGTGAAAAGTATGAGTAAATGGGTAGTGAAAGTGTTTTGTGGAAAGACCATTAAGAATACTCCCGCAGGGTGACTATCTAAATTCATATTGTGGAGATGCCTTTATGGTTACTTTCACTGGGAGACTGCAAAATTAGGATTGTGAAAAGGCCATTAAGGATACTCCCGCTGGGTGACTAGCTAAATTAATATTGTGTAGAAACCTTTATGATTACTTCCGCTAGGTATCTACAAAATTATCATTGTGTAAAGACAATTAAGGATAATACCTTTAGGTGACTAGCTAAATTCGTATTGTGGAAGGACCTTGAAGGTTAATTTCGCCTTGAAGGTGAATAGTTAAATTCGCATTGTGGAAAGACCATTAAGATTGTTTTTCGATGGTTCACTAGATATTCTCCTATTGTGGTAATAGTTATGGTTATTTCTGCTGGGTGACTAGCTGAATTCGCATTGTAGAAAGACCTTTAAAGATACTATCGCTGGGAGATTAGATAAAGTCGTATTGTGGGAAGACCTTTATGGTTTTTTCTCTGGGTGACTAGTTAAATTGGTATTGTGGAAAGACCTTTCAAGATATTACCGCTGGGAGACTAGCTGAATTCGCATTGTAGAAAGACCTTTAAAGATACTATCGCTGGGAGATTAGATAAAGTCGTATTGTGGGAAGACCTTTATGGTTTTTTCTCTGGGTGACTAGTTAAATTGGTATTGTGGAAAGACCTTTCAAGATATTACCGCTGGGAGACTAGATAAATTCGTATTGTGGAAAGACCTTAAAAGATATTATCGCTGGGAGACTAGATAAATTCGTATTGTGGAAAGACCTTAAAACTTGTTTATGATGGGTGGCCAGCTATTTTCACATTGTGAATGGGGCTTAAGAGAAAAGTAAATAGGGAGTAAAAATGAAGTGAAGGGGAAGTAAGAGTGAAGTGAGAGAAGCATAAGGGGAAGTGAAAATGAAGTGAATGGGAAATAAAAATAAATTGGAAGGGGGAGTGGAAGTAAAGTGAATGGGAAGTGAGAGTGAATGGATAGTGGGAGTGAATTGTAAGGAAAGTGAATAGGAAGTGAGATTGAAGTGTAGAGGAAGTGAAAGTACAGTAGAAATAAATGGAAATTACAGAATCGCACTCCTTGTAAATTTGCAGTAATATTTCGGTAACATTTCTTCAAAATAACGAGGGAACCAAAACCGTCGGTAAGGTAGATTTCCCCACAAAATTACCACGTGAATGTCTTCCTTACCGACAATCGTTAATGTCGATAATACAGAGCCCTTTTTTCCGTCTCCTACAATTATAAGAAGAAAACATTTCTCAATACTAACAATTCTTTTTCCTATTCGCAGAATGTCGCCCACCGAATTCTCCAACTACATAAAGCAACGCGCCATTCAACAGCAGATCCACCATCACCACCATCATCCCCATCAACAGCAGCAGCAACAACAGCAACAACAACCAGGACTCCCAACATCCCAAACATCACCAAGCAGCCGCAGTCTCTCCCCAGGCGTACAAGGACACTCGGACCCAAGTGCATACTTTTTACAACACACACCAACCTACATAAACCCCACACAATTCCCACATCGCAATCTCTTTGATTCATCAGCACACAGTGCGGCCGCCGCAGCAGCCAATGGCGGCTATCTTCCAGCAGATATTTACACAAGCACCAAATTCCCCACATCCTATCTCGATCCAACGATTGGACATCAATTCTACGGTACAATAAACAGTGCAGCAACACAACAGACAAATTTGGCTGTTGGCTCCGGAAATAATGTCACTAGTGGGTCAAATTTAACACAACAACAACAGCAGCAGCAACAACAACAGCAACAACAACAACAACAACAGGATAAAACAACAAATCTAGTCGATGGTCTTAATAATTTTGGCCTTGGTTCGGTAGTCACACCATATCCGGCAAATCAATATCAACATCTTCTTGTGGCCAATTAATACTCCGCAAAACTATCAGTAGCACGAGATGTAAGCAACTCGTTTTACTCGTTTTCGGTGGTCTAATATTACTATCCTCCCACTACCCACCCCCTACCCCTTTTCCCAAGTAAGAGAAAAGCAACCAAAAAATTGTTAATTGAGAGAAAAAAAGTTTATTGTCTATGAAGGAGAGAAAGAGAGGGAATGAGTGTGAGAGTGTGTGTATGGGAGAGAGAGAAAGAGAGACTAATTGAGAGAGTGTGCGAGTGATTGTGTTTTACCTCTTTGTCCAAACAAACTCTACCTAAAAATCCCTTTGACTACCTCGATAAATAGAGACCATAAAAGAGGTCTTCCCTTGTATTCCTAAATGGCCTCGTTTTGCGAAATAACATACAATTGTTCTAAGATCGAAAAATATTGCATTCGACTCTATGGGCGCATTCACTTTTTTGTATATTTAAATCGATTATTTGATTATTTTATGATAGTGAATAGTTGAATTTTTATTGTGGAGAGAGCTTTAGGGTTGATTCCGCTGGGTTCGTGTTGTGGGGAGACCTTTATGGTTTTTTCTCTGGGTTACTAGTTAAATTGGTATTGTGGAGAGACCTTTAAGGTTAGTTTCGCTGGGTGACTAGATAAATTCCCTTTGTGGAGAGACCATTAAGGATACTACCGCTGGGTGACTAGCTAAATTCGTATTGTAGAATAACCGTTAAGGTTGTGTTTCGATGGTTGACTAGCTAGTTTCCTATTGTGGAGGTACCTTTATGATTAATTCCGCTGGGTGACTAGCAAACATTGTCATTGTGGAAAGACCATTAAGGATACTTCTCTAGGTGACTAGCTAAATTCCTTTGTGGAAAGACCATTAAGGAAACAACCCCTGGGTGACTAGCTAAATTCGCATTGTAGAATAACCGCTAAAGTTGTTTCTCAATGGTTCACTAGCTATTTTTCTATTCTGGGGATACCTTTATGGTCATTTCTGCTGGATTACTAGCATAATTCGCATTGTAGAACGACCATTAAGGATACTCCCGCTGGGTGACTAGCTAATTTTATATTGTTGAGATACCTTTACGGTTACTTCCGCTGGGTGACTAGAAAAATTTGTGTTGTGCGGAGATCCTTAAGGTTTTCTTACTGGGTGACTAGTTAAATTGGTATTGTGGAGAGACCTTGAAGGTTAATTTGCTGGGTGAATAGCTAAATTCTCATTGTAGAAAGACTATGAATGTTTTTTTCGATGGTTGACTAGCTAATTCTCCTATTGTGGTAATAATCTTTATGGTTATTTCTTCTGGGTGACTAACTAAATTCGCATTGTCGAAAGACCTTTAAGGTTACTAGCGCTGGGAGACTAGATAAATTTGTATTGTGGAAAGACCTTGAAAGTTGTTCCTGATGGGTGGCTAGCTATTTTCACATTGTGGAAATACCTTTAAGGCTACAATCGCTGTGTGATTACCTATATTTCCATTGTGGAAGTACCTTTATGGTTATTTTCTCTAGGTGACAAGCTAAAACGCATTGTGAAGAAACCTTTAAGGTTATTAACACTAAGTAACTAGCTAAATTCTTATTGTGGAGTGGCCTTTTATGATACTTCCGCTGAGTAACGATTTGATTTTATATTGTGGGGAAACCTTTAAGTTCAAAATTTTACACTTGTAAAAAAATAGAAATTTCGAATAAAAAGTCGCTTTTCAGAAGTTACTTTTCTTAAGTTCGTCTTGTAAAAAGACCTTTAAGGCCCAATACGCAAGGCAACATCCCAAATGCGACAGTAAATGCTTCATTTTTTCCACCTACCCAACCTTGCTAGAAGCAATTTTCTTAAATTTCGTCATTCAATTTTCGGGATTTGGCAAAAATGTCAAAAAACAATTCTTTCAGCAATGTTAGGTAGTTGACAAGAAAGTTGAGAATTTCCTTCAACAAGGTTGGGTAGTTGATAAAAAAAATTAAGAATTTTATTCAGCAAGGTTAAGAAGTTGACAAAAAGGTTGAGAATTTCGTTCAGCAAAGTTGGAAAGTTGACAAAAAAGTTAAAAAAAATTTCAATCAGCAGGGTTAGGAAGTTACGCTAGGAAAGTTTAGAGTTATCTTCAGCAGGGTTGGGTAGTAAAGAACAAAAATTGAGAATTTCGTTCAGCAGGGATGGAAAGTTGAAAAAAAAGTTAGAAAAATTTGAACAGCAGGGTTGGGTAGTTAAGAAGAAAAATTGAGATTTTCGTTTAGCAAGGTTGGGAAGTTAACAGAAAGAATTAAGAATTTCAAGGTTGGAAAGTTTGACAAAAAAGTTAGAATATCTTTAAGCAGGGTTGGGTAGTTAACAAAAAAAGTTAAGAATTTCGTCCAGCAGGGTTGGATAGTTAACAAGAAAATTGAGAGGGTTGAGAAGTTAACAAGAAAGTTGAGAATATCCTTCAGCAGGGCTGGGAATTTAATTTAAAAAATTGAGAATTTCGTTCAGCAGAGATGGAAAGTTGAAAATGATGGTAGAAAATTTTAATCAGCAAGGTTGGGAAGTTGGAAATATCTTTCAGCAGGGTTGGGTAGTTAATAAAAAAAGTTGAGAATTTCGATCAGCAAGGTCGGGAAGTTGCCAGGAAAGTTGAGAATATTCTTCAGCAGGGATGGGTAGGTAATAAAAAGTTAGAAAATTTTGAACAGCAGGACTGGGAATTTGCTAGGAAAGTTGGGAATATATTCCAGCAGGGTTGGGTAGTTAACAAAAAAAGTTGAGATTTTCTATCGGCAGGGTTGGGTAGTTAAAAAAAGGTAAAAATTTCTATTAGCAAGGTTGGGAAGTTTGCCAGAAAAGTTGAGAATATGCTTCAGCAGGGTTGGGTAGTTGAAAAGAAAAATTGAAAATTTGGTTCAGCAGGGGTGGGTAATTAAAAAATGTTGAGAATTTCGTCCAGCAAGGTTGGGAAGGTGACGAAAATTGAAATTTTCGTTCGGCAGGGTTGGGCAGCTAACAAAATGGTTTAAACTTTCGTTCTGCAGGGATGGGTAGTTAAAATATGTCAACCCTGCATTTTCTGCCTAAGGCTGCGTTCACAATGGAACTTTTTAGTTTCGACAGTCACAATAACATAATTTTGAACTTAATCCACAGAATTCATTGGAAAAAAACTAAAAATTTTCATTGTAGACCAGACACAAGGAAAAAGAAAGAAAACCAAACCATAAAATCGATATTAATTATTGTACATTTGTAAATATTGCCTCCTTTTTTATTTTTGTGATAAAAAGAAAATCTTTTCCTAATTTTAATACCAAATAGTAAATTAATTTTAATTTTTCAAGAGAGAGAGGGGGGAAATTAAATTACAAAAAAAAAAAAAGTGAATGAACCGCTCACATAGTCGATGAAAAATAATAAGCGAAGCCACGCACGTTATCGCATCGTCGATTCCTTTTTTCTCGAGTCGACGACTCAACGATCTCAGTTTTGGAAGAGAATTGATACCGAGTGTTATATATATATATATAAATAAAAAAAAGCATGTATATATATACCAAAAAAAAAAAAAAAAATAAGTATGTTAAACGAATGCAAAAAAGACGCGTGGTGCTCCCATTAAGCGAGTGCCCCCCGCGAAAAAAAAACAAAAAACCATCTGTCTGTATTTAAATAAGAGAGAAAAATAAAAAAAAAAAAACTCCTTCGACTATTTGCGGGCAAAAAAAATACTTCGTGGCGTTTATTTAATACAAATGGTTGGTGAGAAGATGGTTACGCGATGATGCATGGTACTTATAATCGACACTCTAGATGTATACGGTAAAAATTAAAAAAAAAAAAAAAAAAAAAAAATTGTCGAAACTCTGTCTCCATGCGCTCTGATGCGGACCAAGCGCCAAAAAATAAAAAACGCCAACCTTTGGAAACAGCGACACAGATAAAAAAAATTACCAACGTGTAATAATAATTTATTTTTTCACTGGTATAGTCGGAAAATAACGATATATCTGTAGAGAGCCTACGTATGATATAATGCAAATGCACTTACTTCGGCGAGTTTTTCCAGAACGGTAGAAACTCAGCTGAATTAAAAATTGTGTTTGGAGAAAAAAAAACCCGAAGATTGACTTGTCGAGTGACGCGCATCAAAAAAAAAAAGGAATCTTCTGTCCTAGATGAAGAAAAAAACTGAAGGTGCAATAGATGTCGCGTCCTGACAATATAAAAAGTGAATTTTCCCCCAATAAGACCATAAAAAAAAGTGCGTAAAAAAAAGTGTAGTTTAATTTAAATAAAAAAAAGAATGTTTGGATGAAAAAAAGACAGACAGGGATTCTCTAAATAATATGCGCAAAATGACTCCGAAATTATAGTCGTTTCGCGTATTTTAAACGCTTAGTTTTGTACCGTTCATAAAACTCGTCTTTGGTACGATTTTACATTTTATTTTTATAATAATGCAGTAGACGTAGAGTGGTGTGTTCGTAGTAACGTAAGTGGCGCTGTTGTACCTTTCCTTTCTTGCGCGCATAGGCGTACCTCAAGCAAGTTACATATAATTTTTGTACGATGATCGCGGAATGTGCAGATCCGATTTAATTAATAAGCCATACAAAAAATGATGAAAAAAAAACAAAACCAAAAAAAAAAAATAATAAAAAAAAAATACATTGTAATTTTTAGAAGTACCATGAAATATGTAAAAGATTATTATTATTATTATTATTATTATTATGATTATTATTTTTTTTTAATAAAACCAAAATCTTTTTTTTTTTCTTTCATATTTATATACATAGAGAAAATTATATCTGGATGTTCATTTCTTTTTCTCAAATAAAAAAACAAAAAATGAATAAATAAATAAAAGGAAAAATAAATACTACTTTTCACTTCGTATTGATATTAAATATTTTATTCTCAATGACAAGAAAAAAATGCAAAAAAAAATGAATAAAAAAAATTAATTAATTAATAAATCTTTTTATCTGGATGACAAAAAAAAAATATTTGAGCAAAGAAAATGATGAGGAAGAAAAAAAATATGAAAAAAAAATAATACAGAGTCAAATTTTATTTCGTTGAATAAATAAATAAGACATGTTAGAACAAAATAGGTTTTTTAATTTCCTTTCACTTTTCCCAAAAATGTTAATATTACGAATTTTTATATTATTGTGACTATTATTAATTTATGATTATTAATAATATTACTATTATTTTTACTATTTTTTTAGTATTTTACTATTTTTCTTTCTATTTTACTCATTTCGTCACTATTTTTACTGTTTTGTTACTATTTTTACTATTTTTACTTTTTTAAACTATTTTTGTTAATATTTTACTACTTTAGTTAGTATTTTTTATTTTTTCAATTATTTTACTATTTTTGTTACTATTTTTACTGTTATTTGCAGTTTTTAACATTTTTTTTACTATTTTTGTCACTATTTTGACTATTTTTTTACCATTTTTAATTTTTTTGATACTATTTTACTATTTTTGTCACTATTTTTACATTGCTTTTTACTATTTTCTTATTTGCTACTATTTTAATATTTTTGCTACTGTTTTTACTATTTTTGTTACTAGTTTAACTTTTTAAAAATATTTTTTTTACTATTTTACTATTTTTGTTACTATTTTTACTATTTTTGTTACTTTTTTTACTTTTTTTGTTACTATTTTTACTTTTTTAAACTATTTTTGTTACTATTTTACTACTTTAGTTACTATTTTTATTAATTATTTTACTATTTTTGTTTTTATTTTTATTATTGTTCGTAGTTTTCACCATTTTTTAACTATTTTACTATTTTTGTTAGTATTTTACTATTTTTGTCACTATTTTAACTATTATTGTTACTATTTTTACTATTTTTGTTAATATTTTTACTGTTATTTGCAGTTTTTAACATATTTTTTTACTATTTCACTAAGTCACTATTTTGACTATTTTTTTACGATTTTTAATTTTTTTGATATTATTTTACTATTTTTGGCACTATTTTTACATTGCTTTTTACTATTTTCTTATTTGCTACTATTTTAATATTTTTTCTACTGTTTTTACTATTTTTGTTACTAGTTTAACTTTTTAAAAATATTTTTTTTACTATTTTACTATTTTTGTTACTATTTTTACTATTTTTGTTACTTTTTTTACTTTTTTTGTTACTATTTTTACTTTTTTAAACTATTTTTGTTACTATTTTACTACTTTAGTTACTTTTTTTTCAATTATTTTACTATTTTTGCTATTATTTTTACTCTTATTTGTAGTTTTCACCATTTTTTAACTATTTTACTATTTTTGTTAGTATTTTACTATTTTTGTCACTATTTTAACTATTATTGTTACTATTTTTACTTTTTTTTGTTACTATTCTTACTTTTATAAACTATTTTTGTTACTATTTTACTTTTTTTTTAAACTATTTTACTATTTTTATTAGTATTTTACTATTTTTGTCACTATTTTAACTATTATTGTTACCATTTTTAATTTTTTTGTTACTATTTTACTACTCTTGTCACTATTTTTACATTCTTTTTTACTATTTTCTTATTTGTTACTATTTTAGTATTTTTGTTACTGCTTTATTATCTTTATTATTTTTGTTACCATTTAAAATTTTTTTGGTACTATTTTACTATTTTTGTCACTATTTTTACCTTGCTTTTTACTATTTTCTTATTTGTTACTATTTTAGTTACTATTTTTACATTGCTTTTTAATATTTTCTTATTTGTTACTATTTTTACTATTTTTGTTACTATTTTATTATTTGTTACTATTTTAGTTACTATTTTTACATTGCTTTTTAATATTTTCTTATTTGTTACTATTTTTACTATTTTTGTTACTATTTTATTATTTTTACTATTTTTGTTACCATTTTTAATTTTTTTGGTACTATTTTACTATTTTTGTCACTATTTTTACCTTGCTTTTTACTATTTTCTTATTTGTTACTATTTTAGTATTTTTGTTACTATTTTATTATTTTTACTATTTTTGTTACAATTTTTAATTTTTTTGGTACTATTTTAGTTACTATTTTACTATTTTTGTCACTATTTTTACATTGCTTTTTTAATATTTTCTTATTTGTTACTATTTTTACTATTTTTGTTACTATTTTATTATTTTTGATATTGCTTTACAATTTTTGTTATTAATTTATTATTATTTTACTATTTTTGTTAGTATTTTTACTATTTTTATTTTACTATTTTCGTTACTGTTTTTGTTATTTTGTTTACTATTTCTGTCACTATTTTGACTATTTTTGTTATCTTTTTTAAAATATTTTTGTTACTATTATACTATTTTTGTTACTATTTTATTATTCTTGTTATTGTTTTACAATTCTTGTTATTAATTTACTATTATTTTACTATTTTTTGTACTATTTTTACTTTTCTTTACAATTTTTGTTTTTTTTTTACTATTTTTGTTACTATTTTACTATTTTCGTTACTTTTTTGACTATTTTTGTTGTTTTTTACCATCTTTGTTACTATTTTACTATTTTTGTTACTTTTTTTTGTTTTTTTTTACTGTTTTTTAACTATTTTTGTTACTATTTTTACTATTATTGTTGTTTTTATTATTTTTGTCTATTATTGTCACAATTTTTACATTCGTTTATTACTATTTCCCTATTTGTTACTATTTTACTATTTTTAGTATTTTTGTTAATATTTTATTATTTTTGTTACTGTTTTACTATTTTTGTTATTAATTTACTATTTTTTTTACTATGTTACTATTTTTGTTACCATTTTTACTATTTTTGTAAATTATATTTCGTTATTATTGTTATAATTATTTATAAATAAATATTATTGCTTTTCGTATTTTTACTTTTCATTAACTCGGAAACATTACCACTTGCGAGAAAGTCAATGGCGCCCTCTTGGAATTAATTCAAAGGCGGGCTTTTTAAAATCTTTAAATTTATTTTTTGTTTCTAAAGGAGCAATCAGACCTCTGCAGACTGCCTGCCTGCGCAGGCAGGCAGTCTGCAAGGGTCTGAATGCTCCTTAAGAAATTAATAAATTTTATTTGTAATATTATAATAATTAAAATAAAAATTATTATTCTCTTACATACCGTCCAAATGTATAAAACAATTCTTTAGTTATTAATATTGTCATAATTATTTATAAATATTATTGTGTTTCGTATTTTTATTTTAATTTGACGTAAAATATTACCGCTTGTGAGAAAGTCAATGGCGCCCTCTGGACATTAAGTTTAACGCGGGCTTTTTGAAATTTTTTTTTTTTTCATCTCTTGTCAATTTTTTTTTAATTTTGTTATTATGTATTTTTATTAGTGAAATTTTTGGATTTATCCAGTGGCGCATTTTGGAGTTTACCGCCTGGATTCTAAAGTCAAGTTCACAGTTTGGCACAAAACTCTTCAATTGTGAAGTCAACTTTAAGCGAAAACGTAAAACCCTTCTTGTAATTTTATACTCTATGACTATCGTAATCAAAACAAAACAGTTCTGCTTTTTGACAATCGACAACAAATCTAAAGTTTTATTTAATAATAAAAAATAAAATAATAAAAATAACAATATAAATAATGCTAAGAAAATAGTAGTAATAATAATAATAAAAATAATAGTAATAATACTAGAAAAAATAGTAGAAATAAAATAAAATTGTGTAAATAAAAGTAAATAAAAATAAAATAAAATTGTTGAAATAGAAGTTAATAGAAATAAAATAAAATTGTTGAAATAAAAGTTAATAGAAAGAAAATAAATTAGTGGAAATAAAAGTAAATAAAAATAAAATAGTAGAAATAAAAGTAAATAAAAATAAAATAGTGGAAATAAAAATAAATAAAAATAAAAGTAATAATAAAAAAATAGTAGGAAAAATAAAAGTCTGAAATAGAAAATAAAAAACCACAAATGTGCCAAAAATCGAAAAACCAAATTTAAAAGAAAAACGATGCAAAATCCCAAACAAAAGAAACACTTATTTCTCTCGTTACACGACAAAAGGAAAATAATCGAAGCAGTGAACGCGGGCAAAACAAGAAATTCAATTGCAAAAGAATATAATGTTTCAATAGCATCAGTGAGTATTTTAATGAAAAAACACAAGGAAACAATTGACTCGAATAATTTGCCATTAAATGAATTGGCCTTAAAAAATCGAAAGGTAATAAAAAAAGTGAATAATGAACAATTGGAAAAAGCGGTATTGTTGTGGTACAATGAAAAAAGGGAATCAGGCGAAACAGTGACTGGCCCTTTAATTTGCGAAAAAGCACTCGCATTCAATGTGTGTCTTAATGGTCCCAAGGAATTTAAGGCCAGTAACGGTTGGTTGAATAATTTTAAAAAACGCAATGGAATTCGCAATTTTTCCCAGCAACGAATACAGGAAAATCTAGAGGCGGCCACGGATTATTGTTTGAATTTTCAAAATTTCATTGTTGATGAGGATTATAATTGGAGTTTGGTATTTAATGCTGATGAGAGTGGAATTTTTTGGAAAAATTTACCAAACAATTATGATGAGAATTCTGCAGGTATTTTTGATTGTCAACAAAAATTTTTTTTTCAATTGAATTTAAATTTTGAAACAAAAATTTTTATTTTCAGAATATAATTTTCAATTTTTACAATAGAATTGAAAATTTTTAAAAATAATTGAAATTTTGGAAGGAATTGAACAAAAATTAAATATTTTTTCCAATAGAATTGAAATTTTTTAAATAAATTTAATTTCTTAAGAAGAATTGAAATTTTAAAATAGAAAATTTGCAAAAAAATTTCAATTTAAAATATTTTCCAAATAGAATTAGAATTTTTATTTAAGTAAAATTGTGTTTTTTTAATTTAAGAATTAAATTTTTCTCCAAATGAAATTAAAATTTTCTATGTAAAATAGAAATCTCAAAATAGAATTTGAATCTTAAAAATAAAAGTGAATTTTTTTAAAAATATAGAATTTAGAAAAAAAATTGAATTTTAAAAATATAGAATTGAAACTTTAATGAAAAAGATTTAGACTATGAATTGAACTTTCAAAATAAATTTTAAATTTTTTGAATAAAATTGAAATTTCCAAAATTAAATAATAAATTGAAATTTTTATAATAAAATTGAATTTTTTAAAATAAAATTCTCAAAAAAAATTAAATTTACAAAATAGAATTGAAATTTTAATAAAGATCTAGACAATCAAAAAGAATTAAATTTAAAAAATAGATTTGTAAATTTCCGAATAGAATTGAAATTTCCTAAATAAAATATTGAGTTAAAATTTTTTATTTAAAATTCAAATTTTTTGGAACAGAATTGAAATTTCCCAAATAAAATAAAAAATCTCGAAAATGAATTGAAATTTTTGAAATTAAAAAAAATTTATAAAATGAAATTGAAATTTTTATAATAAAAGTAATTTAAATATTCAAAAAAGAATTGAAAAAATAAAATTAAAATTTTCGAAATAAATTTTAAATTTATAGAATAGAATTGATATTTCCTAAATGAAATAAAAAATCTTAAAATAGAATTTAAATTTTTTAAAATAAAATTAAATATTTTTCGACTTGGAATTGAAAATTTAAAAATAGAATTGAAAATTATAAAAGAACTGATATTTTTCGTCCACAGGAATTGAAATTTTAAAAATACAATTTAATTGTTTTCAATTCAAAGTAGAATTAAAATTTTTATAATAGAATTGCAAACTTTCGAAGTGGAATTGAAATTTTCAATCAGAAGAATTAATATTTTTCCACCACAGAATTGAAATTGTAAAAATAAAATTGAATATTTTTTGACTTGGAATTGAAAATTTAAAAATAGAATTGAAATTTTCAAAATGAAATTGAATTTTTCTCAATTTAAAATTTAAATTTTCAAAAACAGAAATAAAATTTTTTCTTATTGAATTTAAGGCAAACAGAATTGAAAATTTCTAAGAATTGAAAATTTTTAAGTAGAATTTAAAATTTAAAAATAAAATATTATTTAACGACTTGAAATTAAAATTTTGAAAAGAAAATATTATTTTTAGATTTGGAATTGAAATTTTAAAAATAGAATTGGAAATTTGAAGTAGAATTGAAATTTTAAATCAGAAGAATTCATATTTTTCTGCTGCAGAATTGAAATTTAAAAAAAAAAATTGAATTTTTATTTAAATTCAAATTAAAATTTTTAAAAACAGAAATAAAATTACTTTATAATAAATTTAAGTCAAACAGAATTGAAAATTTCTGAGTAGAATTGAAATTTTAAAAATAAATTTGAATTTTTCTTCAGATTAAAATTAAAATTTTTTAAAATAGAAAAAAAATTACTTTATAATAAATTTAAGTCAAACAGAATTGAAAATGTCGGAGTAGAATTGAAATTTTTATAATAGAATTGAATATTTTTAACTAGAATTGAAATTTTTTAAAATAAAATATTTTTAGATTTGGAATTGAAATTTTAAAAATAGAATTGAAAATTTGAAGTAAAATTGAATTTAAATCAGAAGAATTCATATTTTTCCACTGCAGAATTGAAATTTTAAAAATAAAATTGAATTTTTATTCAATTTAAAATTTTAATTTTCAAAAACAGAAATAAAATTATTTTATAATAAATTTAAGCCAAACAGAATTGAAAATTTCTAAGTAGAATTGAAAGTTTAATAATAGAATTGAATATTTTAACGTAAAATTAAAATTTTAAAAATACAATAATATTTTTAGATTTGGAATTGAAATTTTAAAAATAGAATTGAAAATTTCAAGTAGAATTAAAATTTTAAATCAGAAGAATTGATATTTTTCTGCTGCAGAATTGAAATTTTAAAAATAAAATTGAATTTTTATTCAAATTAAAATTAAAATTTTTGAAAACAGAAATAAAATTACTTTTTAATAAATTGAAGTCAAACAGAATTGAAAATTTCTAAATAGAATTGAAATTTTTATAATAGAATTGAAAATTTCCAAGTAGAATTGAAATTTTTATAATAGAATTGAATATCTTTACGTAGAATTAAAATTTTAAAAATAAAATATTATTTTTAGATTTGGAATTGAAATTTTAAAAATAGAATTGAATTTTTTAAAAGTAAAATTGAATTATTTTCAATATAGAATTCTCAAGAAGCATTTAATTTTTTTTCAGGAGATTTAACTAATTGAAATCGAAAGAATGATTGAAGAATGATTTAAATTGAAAATTTGGATTCACTTGAAAATTTAAATTCAATTTTACTTAATAAATTTAGTAAAAAATTGAGTAAAAATTAAATTTAATTGAATTAAATCAACAATAAAAAAGAAATTTTTTTATTGAAAAATTAAAAAACAATTTTTAATTTTTTAAATTAAAAAACAATTTTTAATTTTTTAAATTAAAAACAATTTTTAATTTTTTAAATAAAAAACAATTTTTAATTTTTTAAATTAAAAACAATTTTTAATTTTTTAAATAAAACCATTTTTTGTAGTTAAAAATTTCCCTTTTTTCCAGACGAAAGAGTAACAGGTTTATTTTGCTCCAACGCAGACGGAACATTCGCCCTGCCAGTGTTAATAATAGGCAAATATCCCAGGCCACGTTGTTTCAAAAATCTCCGCTACTTACCAGTCGTCTACAAAACCGAATCCACATCGTCAATGTCATCGGAAATATTTCTCGATTGGTACAAAAATCATTTCATTCTCTCGGTACAGGAAATGCAGGAAAAAACCCAGCAACACGGAAAAGTCCTCTTACTACTCGACCAGGCGAAATGTCACCCACCAAAGGAAATTTTAAATTCAGTCAATGAAAATTTTCAAGTTGAATTTTTACCCTCAAATCTCGAATCATTGGTGCAGCCAATGTCACATGTGATAAATTGCACAAAGCGAAAATACAGGAAGAAATTTGTCGAAAATTTATCTCTCGCAAGCGGTAATATTGGCGTTGAGCAATTTATAAAGGCGCACAATTTAAAGGACTGTTGCTTTCAAATTGCCAGTGCGTTTCAATCGTTGAGTCAGGAGACGCTGCAGAATGCGTGGAATAAAATTTGCGCTGTGTCAAAATTAACGGATGATAATTATGATGGGGAGGCGCTGGACGACGAAACTTTTTGGCGAATTGTACAAAGCGTTAAAGGTAAACTGTCGATATTTATTTATTTTTAATATATTTTTTATTAATAATAAATAAATAAATAAAATAAAATTCTTAAAAATTGTAAATAAAAAAAATGTTTTGAAAATTACAATTTTCTGTTTTTAAAAGTTTAAATTTTAAATTGAAAAAATTCAATTTTTTTTAAAAACGTCAATTTAAAATTTTTAAAAATTCAATTATATTTTTTAATTTTTTAATTTTATGTTAAAAAAATATCAAGTCTTTTAAAAATTTTAATTCTACTTCACAATTTTCAATTCTACTTCAAAAAAGTTCAATTCTATTTTTAAATTTTCAATTCCAAGTAGAAAAATATTTAATTTTATTTTTAAAAATTTCAATAATTCTATTTTTAGATTTTTTATTTCATTTAGGAAATTTCAATTCTATTCTATAAATTAAAAATTTATTTCAAAAATTTTAATTCTATTTTTTCAATTCTTTTTTGAATATTTAAATTACTTTTATTATAAAAATTTCAATTTCATTTTATAAATTTTTTTTTAATTTCAAAAATTTCAATTCATTTTCGAGATTTTTTATTTTATTTGGGAACTTTCAATTCTATTCCAAAAAATTTGAATTTTAAATAAAAAATTTCAACTCAATATTTTATTTAGAAAATTTCAATTCTTATTTTACAAGATTCTTATTTTATTTAAGAAATTTCAATTCTATTTTGAAAATTTCAATTCTATGGGAATAAAAATCAGAATTTTAATTAAAAAAGTACAATACAATATTGAATATTTAAATTTTACTTTCAAAATTCAATTATATTTTGTCAATTAAATTCTTAAAAATTTTAATTTGGCAGATATTCAATTTTATTTAAAAAATTTCAAATCCATTCTGCAAATTGAAATTTTAATTCGAAAATTTCAATTTTGATTCCAAATTTCAATTCTACTTTGCAGCTTTTATTTTATTGAGGAAATTTCAATTCTATTTTGAAAAATTACAATTTTATTCAGAACAAGGATTGAATTTTATTTTGTAAAAAAACAATTACATTTAGAATATATTTCAATTTTACTTTGAAAATTTCATTTCTATTTTGAAAAATTTCAATTCTTTTTTGCATATTTAAATTTCACTTAAAGAAATTCAATTTTATTTCGTCAATTTAATTCTTAAAATAATTGTAAATAAAAAAAATGTTATTTTGAAAATTACAACTTTGTTTCTGTTTTTGAATGTTTAAATTTTAAATTGAAAAAAATTCGAATTTTTTTAAAAACGTCAATTTTAAATTTAAAAAAATTCAATTATATTTTTTAATTTTTAATTTTATGTTAAAAAATATCAATTTTCCTAAAAATTTCAATTCTACTTCAAAATTTTCAATTCTACTTGAAAAAGTTCAATTCTATTGAAAAATTTTTAGTTCTTTTTAAAAATTTTCAATTCTATTTTAAATTTTAAATTTTATTTGAAATATTTCATTATTATTTTTAATATTTAAATTGAAATTGGAAATTTTAATTTTGAACTGAAAAAAGTTTCAATTTTAGTATAAAAATATAATTTTTTTATGAATTGAAATCTTTTTTGAAAATTTAAAGTTTGTTTGAAAATAAATATTCACTTTTTGAAAATTTCAATTCTACATTAAAATATTCAATTCTTTTTTTTTTCTTTTAAAACATTCAATTTTGTTTTAAAATTTCAATTCAATATAAAAAAATATCAATTCTTTTGAAATTCTAAATTCTTTTCGACAATTTAAATTTAATTTTAAAAAAATTTTGTTTCTGTTCTTAAAAGTTTAGGTTTTTTAAATTCTTTAAAAATTTTCAATTTTACTTAAAAATTTTCAATTCTTTTTGACAATTTCTATTCTACGTTAAAAAAAATATCAATTCTTTTGGAAATTTCAATTCTACTTGAAAATTTCCAATTCTTTTTGAAAATTGAAATTTAATTTTAAAAAAAATATTTTTTCTGCTTTTGAAAATTGAAATTTAATTCGAAAAAAATTGAATATTATTTTTAAAATTGAAATTATTCTATAAGGAAAAAATATTAATTCTTTAGCAATTTTTAATTCTATTTTAAATTTTTTATTTTAAAAACGTCAATTTCTAAATGAAAAATATTCAATTATATTTTTCAATTTTTAATTTTAAGTTAAAAAAGTATCAATTCTTTTTGAAATTTCAATTATATTTTAGAAAATTCAATTCTATTTGGAAATTTTCAATTTTTTTTTTGAAAATTTAAATTTAATAAATTTTAAACTAATATTATTTCTGCTTTTGAAAATTTAAATTTTAAAATGAAAAAAATTCAATTTTATTTTCAAAATTTCTATTCTTCTTTGAAATTTTCAATTCTACTTTATAAAATTCAATTCTATTCTGAAAATAAAAAATTTTTTTTCTTGTTTAAATTCAATTTAAAAAATAATTAATTCCATGTTAAAAATGAATCAATTCTTTTAAAAATTTCAATTCTTCTTCAAAATTTTCAATTCTACTTTAAAAAATGCAATTCTATTCTGAAAATGAAAAAATTTTTTTTAATGTTTAAATTTAATTTCAAAAATAATTCGTAACTAACTGGTAAATATAAAAAAAACAAAAGCAAAATAACCTTTTTTATAACTTTTTTTGTTATAAAATAATTTGAAAAAAGGTCAATCGATAATTATTCATAAATTATTAATTTTAATATTTTAATATTAAATATTTATTTATTTATTCAGAATTTCTATTTATTAATAGAAAATAATTAATAATTGTTCCCAGGTTTCGAGAATACGCAATTATCATCAATAAAAACGTGGTTAAATTCAGACAACAATGATCCTGGCTGGAAATTATATTCAGACGAGGAAATTATTGACATCGTGAGAACGGGAACTTACGAAATTATTGAAACCGAAGAAGTAAATGATGAATTTCTCCGGCAGCCAATGGAGACCGATGGTCAAATTTGCCAATCAACTGATTTTCACAAAATTCATCTCAATCCTTCAAATGAAACTTTTGAATCTGATGAAGATAACGAATTTCTCGAGGACAGAAAATTTTCCACCGAATTTATCATCAGTGAAGAGAATTTCAATAATAAAACGATGAAGAATGAGGAAAATGATGATAATAATGATCGGGAACATTTCAACGAATCGATAGAATCTGATGATGAGAATTTTAACAAATCGATGGAAACTGATGATGATGATGATAATAAAAATTTTCAAAATTCGATAGAATCGAATGATGAGGAAGATGATCAGAATTTTCATTTATCGATTGAATCGGATGATTGCGATGAATCAGTGAATTCTGCTGATGATGAAAATTTTAATAAATTGATTGATTCCGATTTTAATGAGACGAATTTTTGTGAAATGGGAAAATCGAAGGAAATTGGGGGAAAATTTGTTGAAACTATGGAATTAAATTGTGATAATGAAAATAATTTTCATTCAGTTGAAAATAATTTTCTGACTGAAGGAAATAATTTTCATTCACAGGAAAATAATTTCCAGGCTAAAGGAAATAATTTTAATTCAAAGGAAAATAATTTCGAGTCAAAGGAAAATAATTTTAATTCAAAGGAAAATAATTTCGAGTCAAGTGAAAATAATTTCGAGTCAAGTGAAAATAATTTCGAGTCAAAGGAAAATAATTTTCAGTCAAGTGAAAATAATTTCGAGTCACAAGAAAATAATTTTAATTCAATTGAAAATAATTTCAACTCGAATGAAAATATTTTTAATTCAATTGAAGAAGATAATTTTCCACCATTTGAAAGTATAGAAGAGGCTTTCAAGCACGTACACAATTGGTGTAAACAAAAAAAAGAATACACAGAAGCTGATTATCATTGTTTTCTCAAATGGGAAACATTATCACGAGATGCATTCAAAGAGTAAAAAGAAATTTATTTCTTTAAATGTGATAAATAAAATATATTTTCAATATTCATCGTAAATTCTATTTTTTTTCCCTAAAATTCTCAGATTTCTATTTTTTTCTTTTTTTACTACTTTGTTAATTAATAGTTAAATAATTTACTACTAATAGTTAATTAACATTGATAATTTATAAATTTAATAAATTTATCTTTATTTAATCTTCCTTAATTAAATTTTAATTTTTTCTTTTTTTGAAATTTTAAAAATTAAATAATATTTTTAGATTTCGAATTAAAATGTAAAAATAAACTTGGAATATTTTTCTACCTGGAATTGAAATTTTTGAAAACAAAATTAAATATTGTTAGATTTTAAATTGAAATCTTAAAAATAAAATTGAATATTTTTTTGACTTGCAATTAAAAATTTTAACAACAGAATTGAATTTTTTAAAAGTACAATAATTGAATTTTTCTTTTCAATATAGAATTCTCAAGGAGCATAAAATTTTTTCAGTATTAAAATTGAAAGATTGATTGAAGTTAAAAAATAAAAATTTATAATCTAAAAATTAAAGAATAATAAATAAAACTTTAAAAACAGTTTGAAAAAAATAAAAGTAGAGCAAAAGCGATTAAAATAAGTAAATTGTTTATTTAATAATACGAAAAATCTTAGAAATATATTTTTCACAGTCTGGAATAATACGCTATTTAAATTTATTGCTGCCAAATGGAAAAAAAAGAATTTTTTTTTTCAAAATAGCGCAATAGAAAGACAAGTTTTTTTTTTATTTTTTATATAATACGTTTTGACATATACAGTAAATTAATTCACATTTTCACCTTCTCACGCACATTTTGTAAAACTTATAAATATATTTCGTCGTATAAAAATTATTATTCTCTTTAATCTCTAAAATCGATTTTCATTTAAAATCCATTTTTCAAAATTACAATTACACATTTTATATCTCGATTTCTTACAGTTTAATTATTTTTTTTATATTTGTTTTTCTCTGTTATATTTTTGCTCTCTTTTCGTTAAGAATATAATTATATTTGTATATATATATATTATATAAAATTCCATTCACAATTAGTATACTTAATTATTCTCATATTGCAATTTTTATTTCATTATAACTATATCGTTTTAAAAATTTAAATTAAAATTAAAGTCAAAATTTAATTAAAATCAAATTTAAATTAAAATCAAATATTTAATTACAAAAAAATTTTAATTTTATTTCAATTAAAATCAAAATTTAGTTAAAAATATAATATTAATTCATTTATTTAATTAATTAATTAATTTATTTAATTGATTTTAATTTCAATTAAAATTAAAATTTAGTTAAAAATAAAACTTAAATTTAACTTGAATTAAAATCAAAATTTAATTAAAATTGAAATAAAAAATTTAATCAAAATGAAAATTTAAATTTAATTTAAATTAAAATCGAACATTAATTAAATATAAACTTTAAATTCAATTTAAAATTAAAATCAAAATTCAATTATTAAAATTAACATAAATAATTTCGTTTTCTTGTTTCATGGGATTATAACATTTAAATCTCGTCTTTATTCTAAATAATAATAATAATTGACTAATAGATAATTTTACTTTACTTTTCCTTACTTTTTTTTTCTTCAAAATAATAATCTTAAATCTACAAAGGAATAAATATAAAAATCATTTTAAGCAATATAATAAAAAAAAATCTTTAAAAATATTTATAGCCATTATAGAATATTTTTTCATATCACAAAGAAAATTACTGATTAATTACTGAATAATTCCTAATTATAAGAAAATTATTCATAAACATTGTAAAAAAAAGACTTGACAATAAAGTAAAATAAATTGATCAATATTAATAATAATCAATTCATGGAACAGTAAAAATAAACGATAAACATTTTTGCAAGCTATGATAATAAAAATAATTATTAATTAATTAAATTAATTATTAATCAATCATATAAAACCAATTATTAATTAACAAAATGACTAATTAATAAATGCATTTTTTTATTAACAGAATTACTAATCAATAAAAGTATTTTTTAATTAATTAAACTGCTAATTTAAAAAGGCAATGATTAATTAATAAAACTGCTAATTAAAAAATGCAATTATTAATTAATAGGACTACTAATTAATAAAAGCAATTACTAATTAATAAGGCTACTAATTAATAAAAAAATTATTAATTAATAAAATTAATTAATAATAACAATTCTGAATTAATAAAACGAATAATTAATAAAAGCAATTATTAATTAATAAAGCTGATAATTAATAAAAGTAATTTTTAATTAATAGGACTACTAATTAATAAACGAATTATTAATTGATAAGGCTACTAATTAATAAACAAATTATTAATTAATGAGGCTAATAATTATTAAACGAATTATTAATTAAGAAAAAAGAAATTGTAATTAACAAAAATAATTGAAAAATAATTAATTAACTAATTAATTAATAATTACATAAGTAAATAAATAAATCAATTACAAGTCCTAAAATTGTTGTAACTAAAAAAATAATGTTACAATGTGGTCGAAGTGACGGCACTAACACCATGCACCAATATCGTTGGCGGCAAATCAGCAGTCAATTCCGTAAGAAGTTGTAAATATTGTTGTTGAACGACATTTTTCCCTCCCCAGGTATTGGAGACAGGTGGCGCCGGTAAATACATAAAGATAGCAGCCGTTTGCGAGCAATGTTGTTGAATCAACTGATTACAACTGTACGAAAAAAGAAAAAGGAATAAAAATCAATTTCAATATAACATCAAATTTTCCTCAGGCAAAAAGAAATTTTTTACCATCTGTAGATAAGGCAGTTTTCTTTTTTACCAGCAGTCGAAAAAGGAAATATTTCTCTAACCATCGGTCGGTAATGTAGTTTTATCAGTAGTTAAATAAAGTCATTATATTCCTTACCTGCTAGTATCAAGCAGTTTTCTTTTTTACCAGCAGTCGATAAAGAAAATATTTTCCTAACCATCAGTCGGTAATGTGTTTAGTAAATAAAGTCACTATCTTCCTTACCAGCTAGGAAATATTTTCGCCTCCCTACTCTTTTTTCGGTAATTTTTTCGTTATAGTTAATAAACTCACTATCTTCCTTACCGACTGGGAAATAGTTTCGCCTCCCCACCCTTCGGTCGGTAATTTTTTTTATCACTAGTTAGTAATTTAAAAAATTTCCCTATCAACTAGGAAATAATTTTCCCATTCTTCCCTTCGGTCGGTAATGTATTCTTGCTCAACAGTTAAAATTAATGTCTTCCTTACCAGCCAGGGAATATTCTTTCCTACCATCAGTCGGTAATATTTTCTTTATCGACAGTTAATGAGATCAATATCTTTCTTACCAACTATTAATTTTGTCAAGAAAATAGTTTTTTTTTCTTCTTTGTTATCAGTTAATAATGTAAACACCTACCTTACCATTCGTTTATATAGGGACTTTCTAGTATTTTCTAACCTTTTCTTTCTTTTATCAAAATAGTTACCATAAAAAAAATTCCTCACGCTTTGGATATTTCTATATTCTATTTAATTCTAGAATGGTATTTTAGAAAATTTTTACCATCTGTAGATAACAAAAATCATTTCTTTTATTATCTGCTTTTGTCGATAATCTACTTGGCGGTCGATAATTATCGGCTTGAATGATAAAATCATATTCTTTTTTTCCATCCATCGGTAATTTAGTTAAGGTCGATAATTGTCGACTTGTTTACCATTGGATGATAAAATTGAATCCTGTTTTACCATCCAGTGGTAATCTACTTAGGATCAATAATTATTGAATTTTTTACCGATGGGTAGCCAAAAGCCCCACTTACCGTTGTCCCCAATTATAATTTTAAATAGTAAGAAGGTTATCTTTGAAAAGAGTCAGTCGGTAAAACAGTTTTTAACGGTAATCTACTTAAAATCAATAATTAGTAACTTTCTTACCGGTAGGTAAATAAGCCGAAGGCCGATAGGTTGCCATCAGAAGATAAAATCAAATCCTACTTTACCGACGGAAGATAACAGAAAATCCTACTTTACTACCGGCAGATAAATCAAATCCTACTTTACCATCGGAAGATAAAATCAAATCCTACTTTACCTTCGCCAAAAGTTAGAATTTCTCAATTCTTTTTGTTTTACAAAAAAAAATACAACAAATTTACAACTAAAAATACAATTTACCCAGTAAATTATTTCAATTTCTCTACAAAATAGAAACAAAAAAAAATGCTACTCACTTCAAAATGTAAGCTCGTGAAACATTACTAGGAACAACATCGGAAGAATCGTTCGATTCAAAGAGACTCGATTCTGGATCCTGTTTTGTTGGACCAACCAATGGCCGACCCTTCAGACCACCAACTTGTGCGGCCCAATTTGGTATTTTTGTTATCGACGCCGAGATTCGAAGCATGTTCAATAATTTTTTCAGTTTCAATTCATTCGAACACTTTGGCGCCTCCTCTATTGAACTCGTCGATTCGGCAACACTGAGATTTTCAGATATTTCACAATGGAAGACACGTAAATGTAAATTCTTCCAAACAGGCACCATATTAATTATGCACGCCAATTGGAGCATAAACAATGACGTTGTATCGAATGGATCCTGATCCGATGGCTGGAAAAAGTTCACTGGCCAAACGTCAATGTACTTGAAATTGGAGTTTCTGAAAATTTTTTGTTGTTGTCATTTTCGAGGTTGTTTCTTGGGAGATTTTTTAGGTTATGTTTTCGATTCTTTAAAAGTCGGTATTTTTGTATTTGAGAATTGTTAGGTTAGGTCCTTGTGTCACTGTTGGGTTATTAACGACGATAAAATTTATTATCGCGAATTCGCCAGGGATGGGACGATACAACCTAAAAATGGTTTTAAGGTGGTTCTACAGTACGAAATTAATGGTGTGACAACGCTAGTATTTTATTTTTTTTACTGCCCAACACTGCTAGGTGATAAATTTGATAATTTTCCTAATTTTTGTCATGCAAGGTTGGGTAGTTGACAAAAAAAAATTGAAAAATTGACCTACCAGGGTTGGAAAGTTGACAAAAAAGTTAAAAAATACAGTTATCAACTTCCCAACCCTGATAGTTATCAGGGTTGGGAAGTTGATAACACATGGTCCAACCTTGACTAACTTTGTTAATTTTTGTAAATTTCGTCACGCAAGGTTGGGAAATTGAAAATGTAAACTAACAGGGTTGGGAAGTTCACTAAACCTTAACTAACCTTGTTAATTTTTTTAAATTTCGTCATGCAAGGTTGGATAGTTGTCAAAAAGGTTAAAATAATGAACCAACAAGGTTGGGCAGTTGAAAAAAAGTCGAAAAATTAAACTAGCAGGGTTGGGAAGTTAACAAAGTGTGGTCCACGTTAATTATGTCACACAAGGTTGGGAAGTTGAAAATTTAAACTAACAGGGTTGGGAAGTTGAAAGAAAATCGTCACGCAAGGTTGGGAACTTAAATTTTTAACTTACAGGGTTGGGAAGTTGACAAAATCTTGTTAACTTTTAAGAATTATTTGCACTAAGGTGGGGTAGTTAAAAGTTTGAATTAACATGGTTCGGTAGTTGCTAAAAAGTTAAAAAATTAGTCTTTCAGGGTTGGGAAGTTAACAAAATCAGGTCCATGTTAGTTTTTGTAAATTTCGTCAAGCAAGGTTGGAAAGTTGAAAAAAAGTTTAAAAATTAACTCAGCAGGGTTGGGAAGTCGACAAAAGAGTTTATGGATCGGACAAGTGTCGCATTTGGGATGTCACACATATAACTATCTCTTGGCCTTAATTTAGGTTCCTGTTTACAATGGAGTTTGTAAAGGGATACCTTTAGGCTCTTGTTCACAATGGAGTTTGTAAAGAGACACCTTTAGGCTCTTGTTCACAATGGAGTTTGTAAAGGGATACCTTTAGGCTCTTGTTCACAATGGAGTTTGTAAAGGTATCTCTTTACAAACTCCATTGTAAACACGAGCCTAAAGTGAAACCAAGGGAGTAATAAACAAGCAGACTTAAATAAATAAAACCTACTAATTCTTAAAGACTATTAATTAACAAACACCTACTTTTCTCCAAAAAATTACTTACTTAACAAATTGCGATTTATCCAAAGTATGAAAATTCCTGCACAAACATAAATTCTTCTTCATTTTCAAAACATCCGAACACATCCCCACGTACTGTTCAATATCCATCGTCTTATCCTCCCCATTGCCCCTCAACGGAAAACAAGGTCCATTCGCATAAGTCCCATTCTCAAAATTCACCGTCGAATATTGGGAGACTTTGAAAAAATCCATCGGCGCATGATCGTCATAGAATCCCAAAACAATCGTATTCGGCTTCATGGCTCCCATTCCCGAAATACGCACCAAATGATGCAGACCCTCGCGAACAGTTTTCGTCACTGTCATCTCCACGAATGCCTTCACCTTCAAGTGATCAATCAAACTCAACCAATTTGGATAGTCATCAATCGTTGGATCCTGATTTTGACCGGCGAATTCGCCCACTTTCACGTGACCAATCACGTAGAGTCCACCCTTCTTGAGGTCATTCACAAAGTCGATGAGAGGACACGAGGAGCGTGGTGAGGACACCATAAGGAGGATTTGCGGTCGCCAAAATTTCACGTGATCTTTGCGTGAGTCCAACATTAGAAGGTATTTTCGTACTTGATGGAAGATTAGTGCTTGGGAAATGCTACCCCAGGCGGCGTTTTTGCTCGGTGAGAAAAGATGGAGGACAATGACGAGGACTAGGCAAATTATTATACTACTCGATGCGTAGATGCTGTTGATTGTGAACATCATTATGAGGGTTCCGAAGAGTCCGATTGTCGCCGTGTGCCATGTGAAGAAGTTAAAGGTAGGTCTGCAATAATATTTCGTCATTCAAACAAAAGTCGGTCAGGAAGTCAGTAACGATTTTTTCAAAATCGAACATTGTGAACGTCGCTTTAGTGGTGGTTTTCAGACAGGCATAATTTTAAAGCTTATTTTACATCACAAAATTAATTAGAGTCGAAGAAAAAGTCATATTGTGTACAGACCTTTAGGACCTAACTTATCTTACAATAAAAAGTTAACTTGAATTCTCCATAGACCTTAAAGGTCTCTAACCAGTTAGCTTTTTATTGTTGAGAGATCTTTAGAGCCAAAGGAAAATTCCTATTGTGGAGAGACCTTTAGAACGTAAGGGTTAACGGTCTGTTTACAATACAAACTTTATGGTCTAAATTCCTATTGTGTAGAGACCTTTAGAACGTAATGGTAAACGTAATGGTTTTTTTTGGAACGTAATGGTCTGTTTACAATACAAACTTTATGGTTCAACGAATTCCAAAATGTGAAAACCACCATAAACGATTTTTTCCATTTAGTAAATAATAAAGAAAAATTTATAGAAATGTTTGTTAATAATTACCGGAAATTGGGAGCACTTGCGAGTTCCAAGCCAAGACACGCTAAATTCGTGGCCAAATAACTTAATAAAAATAGGACAGAATTAATTTGAGCAATAGTATTCAATGAGCCAATGAGTAAAATTAACTGGACCAATGTCCATGAGGTTAGAACGGCAGCGAGTGGATTGCCCCGCCATGTGCCTTTCGTTACATAATTCAGGCCGGATCCTACAAAAAAAGGAGAGTCACAAATGACGATTTTCCACCCGCAAATTTATATTATTCGTAACCGTCTCCATAGTAGCGGTTGCCATGGTTACCAGTTCCATAGCAACGGTTGCTAGGCTACAATTTGCGTAGCAACGGTTACTATGACAACAACTTTCTATTGTGCATTGGCCTTAAAGACCTTAAGGTTGAGTCTACAATAGCACATTGAACGGAACGTAATCGTAACGTAACAATGCTAAGTTTCGTTACGTTTCTATCACTTCAAGGTCCTATTGTGGACACAACTTTAAGACCTAAGGTTGATTCCACAATAGCACTCTTGAACGTAACGAAACAATATAGTTAACATTGTTCTTTTTTACGTTACGTTTAAGAGTGGTATTGTGGACTCAGCCTGAATACAACTGCTAGCAGTTGTATTTAGGCTGAGTCCACAATAGCATTAATTTCTAACAGAAAAAGAGAACCCACCAAAAATATTGTCCTTTGCGAGAGCCTCGAGAACACGACTAGAACCAATGAGATTACTCAGTGCAGCGCTGAATGTCGCCGTTAAAATTCCCACAGCAACAAATGGCGGCCAAATATTAATCGGCATCATGTAGAGAAAATTGTTTTGCAACAAAAATTGACTCGTCGTCGCTGCCGTCAGGACGGATAATAAAATATAGCAGACAAATGTAAAACAAACAGCTGACAATGTTCCCCTCGGAATATTGTGTCCTGGATTCTTCAGCTCACCTTAAAAAATATTATTTTCTTGTTAATTTGCCATTAACAACTTACTAAAAGTAGAATAAAACAGAAAATGTTTAAGCAAAATAGAATTACGGAACCGAAATTGTAAACGTACACGGAACAATGAGTTAGAGAAGGATAGAGACACATATCCTTCTCTATCTCCTTCTTCCGCTTTGAAATTACGGTTACGTTTCTATTGTGCATTGGCCTTGAAGACCTTAAGGTTGAGTACACAATAGCACTCTTGAACGGAACCTAATCGTAACGTAACAACGCTAAGTGTATTGTTTCGTTACGTTAACGTTATGTTTAAGGTGCTATTGTGGACAAAACTTTAAGGCCTAAGGTTGAGTTTACAATAACACTCTAGAACGGAACGAAAATGTAACGAAACAATATTCTTAGCATTGTTTCGTTACGTTCACGTTCAGTTTATGGTGCTATTGTGGAAACAATTTTAAGGCTTAAAGGTTAGTCCACAATAGCATTCTTGAACGTAACGAAAACGATACGAAACAATAGCTATTGTGGACTAGGCCACAACTGCTTTGCCTTAACGTCGTTCGCGAACGCAAACCATGAGTTAGAAAAGGACAAGGATATATTTGTGTCCTTTTCTCTCCCATATGTCTCGTTCGTAAACGACTTTCGCGAAGTTATTATAAACTGGCCTTAAAGTAGAAACAACAGAACTAACCACTCATGTTGGCACCGGCCATAATTCCCGTGACGCCACTGAAAAGAACGCCGAAAACACTTGCAAAATCGGACATAACCCCACCACTTGAATAATCTGCGCTGTAATTTGAGTATAAATTCTGGACCAGAGTTGAAGAGAGCAAACCTGTGTAGGTACCATTAAGGAGATACGTTTCATTGCGCACCAAATTATTCGCTTCCGGAATTAATACCTAAATTTTCATACAAGAAAAGACGGGAATTAATAGTTTTCTACATAAAGGGTCGTCCACACGTTACGTTACACTTTACGTCTACGTCTATCCTTCTCTAACACATTCTTTCGTTTGCGTTTCTTCTTCTCTCACTTTCTTTACGTCTGCGATTCCGTTTACGTTTCCAAATTAAGGTTGAGTCCACAATAGATACTCATAGTTAGAGAAGGATAGAAATATACAAGTGTTCTTCTCTCACTTATTCTTTACATCTGTGTTTTTGTCTACGTTTTAAATTTTTAAATTAAGGTCGAGTTTACAATAGAGACTTAAAAAACTGAATTGTAAAACTTAAGAGTGAGTAAGAAAAGGATAGACCTATATATCTGTCTTTCTCTCACTCATTATTTACGTCTATGATTCCATTTACCTTACGGAAGTATTTTTAAGCTGTTTCTACAATAGAAGGCTTTTTCCATTGTAGCCTCGGTCAAAAATTCGTTTCTAAGGCTGCGTCCACAATAGGCTAGTAGTTTTACTTTTCCTATTGCGTTTCCGTTTCAAATTTTCAAATTAAGGTCGAGCTTACAATAGAGACTTAAAAAAGCAATGGTAAAACTTAGCATTGAGTAAAAATAAAAAAAATCGTTTCTAAGGCCGCATCTACAATAGGCGAGTGGTTTTACCTTTTCATATTGCGTTTTCGTTTTAAATTTTCAAATTAAGGTCGAGTTTACAATAGAGACTCAAAGAAAAAACAATCGTAGAACTTAACATTGAGTGAGAGAAGGATACATTCCGAATTAAGGGCGAGTTTACAATAGAGACGTTTAGGTTAAAAAAACAATCAGACGCAACGTTGTGAATGACCCTTAAGTTACTAAAATTCGCTGAAATCGTTAAAAAAAATTTTTTTTTCTTTACCTCCATTGGTCCTTTAACGAGGAAACTGATGACCACACTGACGAGGCAAATACAGACTGTCGCTAAAATTGCAACACTCGTCTTTGCGAACATTGAGGCGCCAATTAAACACACGAGTAAATTTGTCGTGTTCAATATTGTGCAGTACAAAAAACGCCACCATCTACCATCGGGAATGAGTCCAGCGCTGCCAACAAGATAACCAGAGGGCCCAAAATTCTCCACCAGACCCTCAGCACAACCTGATATGCACAATGCACTCGAAACAATGTTCGCCATAAAGAACAGTGTTCCAATCGAACCACCAAATTCCGGTCCCAATGTTCTACTAATCATGACTGTTTTATTATTTTTGCGTTAAAGAAAAAGTTTCATTCAAAAATGGTTTTTTATTACTTTACAGGCAAATCTTTAGGCTGATTCTACAGCAGAAACTTTAAAGTTATGTTGACGCTTTACTCACGTCTTACGGATAAATCTTTAGGCTGTTTCTACAATAGAGACTTTTAGGAGCTTTTGACGCTTTACTGACGCCTTACGGACAAATTTTTAGGCTGTTTCTACAATAGAGACTTTTAAGTACTTTTGACGCTTTACTGACGCCTTACGGACAAATGTTTAGGCTATTTCTACAATAGAGACTTTTAGGTAATGTTGACGCTTTACTGACGCCTTACGGCTGTTTCTACAATAGAAATTTTTAATTACTGTTGACGCTTTAATGACGTCTTAGGGACAAATTTTTAGGCTGATTTTACAGTAGAAACTTTAAATATCTTTAGGCTGTTTTTACAGTTGGAACTTTAAGGCTTAGGCTGATTTTACAGTAGAAACTTTAAATATCTTTAGGCTGTATTTACAGTTGAAACTTTAAGGTTCAGGCTGATTTTACAGTAGAAACTTTAAATCTTTAAGCTGTTTCTACAGTTGAAAATTTAAAGTTTTTTTTGACGCTGTACGTCAGTAAAACAGAAACAGCCTAACGATTTGTCCGTAAGGCTGACGCCTTACGAAAAAATCTTTAGGCTGTTTCTACAGTAGAAACTTTTAATTAAAATTCATCGCTTTACTAGTGCCTTATGAAACAATTTTTATACCGATTCTACAATAGAACTTTTTTTTCCATAGTAGCCACGGACAAAAATTTGTTTCTAAGGCCGTCTCCACAGCAATAAAGGTTTGGTGATTTTTGTGTTTAAGGATACAATAGGCTCCGCCTCCCTCGACAGCGCCATTTGTTGAAATTGCACAAACGGATGCGACAGTAAATAATAAAATTCCGTAAGCTATTATAAACTGAAGGAGAGTTACTAAAAGTCCTGCATTTCCGACAATGTATCCTAGAATAAAATATGTTTTTGTTAATTTGCTAATTAGTTGTTACCTAATTTAAAAAATTCAGAAAGAACTAAAAAATAATCAAAGAAAACTAAAAAAATATTTAGAGAAACAAAAAAATAATCGGAAAAAACTGAAAATTAATTATAAAAACAAAAATATTGTTGGAAAAAACTTAAAAATACTGGGATAAAACCAAAAAATAATCAGAAAAAACTAAAAAATAATCAGAAAAAAATAATCGTAAAAAACTAAAAAATAATTAGAAAAAACATTTTTTAATATAAATAAATAAAACGAAAAATTTACTAATATGAAAAAGAGTTTCTAGAATTTTTAAAATAGTAATTTTCTTTAATTTATAATATCAATTCAAATAGAAATAATAAAAGTTCACAAAATTTAAAAGATTTAAAAAGTTAAAAAAAAAAAAAGAAAAAAAATGTTTGCTTTAGTATGACAGAAAATAAAAATACAGGAATAAAAACATTCGTAATTTGTGAACTCGCATGATTCATGCAATTATCATTTGGCTTCGAAAGATTAAACTCTATCTTTTATTAGAAAAAAAAATGTATATCAACTTTTTTTTCACATTTGTTAAATGAACAAAAGAAAGTAAAAAAAAAAATTAGAGAGGGAAAAAAATAAAAAAAAATAGCGAGGAAAAAAATTTAAAAATAGAATAGCGTGAGAAGAATTTACAAAAAAAATAGCGAGAAAAAGAGTTTAAAAATAGAGAGGGGGGGGGGGGGAATTTCGAAAAAATAGCGTCAAAAAAACTAAAAAAAATTTAGCGAAAGTAAAAAAAATCAAAAAAAAAGTAGAAAAGAGAAAAATAAGAGAATAGCGTCGAAAAAAATAGCGGGGGTGAATATTAAAAAAGAGTGGGAGGGGGGAGGATTAAAAAAAATAAAAATTTTAGCGAGAGTAAAAAAGATAGTTTGGCAAAAATTAAACAAAAAAGTAGAAAAGGAAGAAAAATTATAAAATAGCGTCGAAAAAAAAGCGAGGGTAAAAATTAAAAAAGAGGGTGGGGGGGGGTTAAAAAATAGGGTCAGAAAAACTGAAAAAAAATTTAGCAAAAGTAAAAAAAATAGTTTGGGAAAAATTTTTTAAAAAAGTAGAAAAGGGAGAAAAATAAAATAGCGTCGAAAAAATAGCGATAGTAAAAATTCAAAAAGAGGGGGGGGGGATGAAAAAAATAGCATCAAAAAAACTAAAAAAAAATTAGGTAGAGTAAAAATTACAAAAAAAAAATAGCGAGGGAAAAATTAAAAAAAGTAGAAAGAAGGGAAAATAAGAAAAATAGCGTCGAAAAAAATATAGCGAGGGTAAAAATTTTTAAAAAATTTTTAAAAAATTAGGGAGGGAGGGAGAAAAATTAGAAGAATAGCGACGAGAAAAATAAAGAAAAATAGCAAGGGTAGAAATTACAAAAAAAATCAAGAAAAAAAAAATTTTATTAAATGGGGAGGGGGTAAAATTAAAAAAAAAACAACAATAAGCGAAAAAATAAACGAAAAATAGCGACAGACGAATTAAAAAAAAATAAAATAGCGAGGGGAAAACAAAAAGAAAAAATAATAGGGAGGAGGAGAATGAAAAGAAAGAAAAAATATTATTCTTACCCATTCGAATAAAAATCAAGGCACTAAACATTGATAGTGTAACGGGACTAAAAACACCAGCAAATGTGCCCAAAGTTCGTGCACTTTCAGTGCCCAAACTACTGAATTCAACATAACCATCGCTTCCATGATTTGGAATTTTATCACTGCTCGTCAAATTTCTAATCATTCGCAAAAAGCGACTTTGCCTTTTAATTAACGGATTCTTCTCGCCCGTCACTTGAACATTCACCGAATCAGCATTCGTCGAACCATATTCCGGAGCAATCATTTTTTCCCCCCTTTTTATTCTCGTATACTTCCACTCACAATTATTACTTCTTTCAATTTCTATCAACTTCTTTTTCACTTTTTTTAATTTCTTTTAACCTTTTCTTTCACTTCTTTCAATTTATTTTTTCACTTCTCTCAACTTCTTCTTTCTTTTCTTTCAATTTATTTTTTTACTTCTTTTAACTTCTTCTTTCTTTTCTTTCAAACTATTCTTCTTTCACTTCTTTGAAACACAATAGAAAAATTATCAAAATACTCAAAGAAAAAAAATATACTCAATATTTGCAAAAGTCCAAATTAATTCTCCTTTTAGAATAAAAAGAAAAAAGGAAAATTTCGTCACGAATTATCAAAATTAATGAAAATTAAAAAATGTTTACTTTCCTCAGACATCACGAAACAAATAACATTTCTCTCTTTAGTATATAGAAAATATAACCTCTATTTTTCACGCAAGAAAGAATTAATTGATTTGTGAAAAATGATTATTTTTGCCATTCGAATGCAATTAGTGGGGAAAAAAGGGGGTGGTGAGGGGGAGGGGTGGGGGAGAAAAGTGGGAAAAACTAATGCGACAGTAATTTCCGAGAGTGAATAAGAGAAAAATTATGTCATGAATGATTATAATACTGTCAAACGTCAACTCGTCAACTTGTACACAAAAGTGACACACAAACAATAGTTTCGCGCAGGGTTGGGTTGGTAAAACAGGAAACTATGCGGAATTTACCGAATTTTACGATCTTTTACGTTATAACAATTTTTATACTAAAGAGAAGAGGGGTGTTGTTTCTGGACAAAAATTACTCCATTTTGATTGGTTGTCCATGAGAACAGAAAGAATTTCTATTCGCACAAGCGAAATTGTATTATTTTTTTCTTTGTGAATTTCTTCCTTACCGACGTGATTATTCAAAAAAAAATATTTTAAAAAAATATTAAATATTAAATAAAATAATCAAAAAAAATGTTTAAACAAAATAATATGTTTGGAAAATAAAATAATAAACACACCAGGTATGGGTAGTTGATAAAACTAATTATATTTAACGAAAAAAGACGTCAGGGATGGGAAATTAACAAAGAACGATAGGAAATGACTGACTGGAAAATTGAAAAGTTCTACCTTACCACACTTCGATATGTTCAAGAGATTTATCAATTGTGCAACAGATGGCAGAGCATGTACCGTTTATCGTTTCTAGGACTAAAAATTATTAAAATTTGATAATAATTAATCTTCGGGTTTTTTAATATATAAATTAGATTATTTTTTATTTTTATTTTTTTTATTTTTTTATTTTATTGTTCATAATTATTAATTTATTATTTTTATTATTATTATATTTTGGACTTCACACTCGACAATTTATTTAAAAAAAAATAACAGAAAATAAGTAACGAATTTTATTATTCATGCGAAAGAATTTAATATTTATAAAAATAATTTAATTCTTGAGAAGAATTTTATTTATTTTATTTTTATTTATTTATTTTTATTTTATTTTTAAATAATTGATTTTTTTCGACCAATAATTTTATGCAAATTCTAATTTAAATAATTGAATTCCTGTGTTTAATTTTATTACATTTTTTTTGAAAATAATTGAATACCTAAGAAAGCATTTTATTATTTATGAAAATAATTTAATTCCTCCGAACGATTTTATTAGAATTTTTTTAAATAATTGAATTTTCAAAAAAAAAATTTTTTACTTTTAAAAATAATTAAATTTTTGCGAAAAATATTGTTATTTATGAAAATAATTGAATTTTGCAAAGAATTTTATTAAATTCCCTTAAAATAATTGAATTTTCGGGAATCATTTTGTTTATTTATTTTTAATAATTGAATTTCTAAGAAGAATTTTATTTTTTATGAAAATAATTGAATTCTAGGGAAGAATTTTATTAAAATCTATAAAAGAATAATAATTGAATTATTTCAAAAGAATTTAATTAAAATTCTATTTAAAATAATTGATTTCTTTCGAAGAATTTTATTAAAATTAAAAATATTTGAAAATAATTGAATTCCAATCATAAATTCTAATATTTTTTGTAAATAATTGAATTTTTCCAAAGAATTTCAAAAAAACATTTTTTTTAAATAATTAATTTTTTCGACAAATTGCAATTAAATTTTTCAGAATAATTACACATTTTTCGAGCAATTCCTGTAAAATTGTAGGTATTAAAAATAATTGAAATTAATAAATTTGAAAATTGCTAGGAATTTTATTGAAATTTTCAAAAATAATTGAATTCCTGAAAAAATTTTAATATTTATGAAAATAATTGAATTATTGCAAAAAATTTTATTAAAATGTTTAAATGGAATTGAATTTCTGTGAATAATTATGTTATTTTTTAAAATAATTAAATTTTGCAAAGAATTGTATTAAAATATTTTAAAAAAATTGGATTTCTATGAAAAACTTTGTTTTTTCTTAAAATAATTTAATTTTGAAATGAATTTTATTAAAATATTTGAAAAGAATTGAATTCCTGTGAAAAATTTTATTTTTTTTTTAAAGTAATTGAATTTTGCAAAGAATTGTATTAAAATATTTAAATAGAATTGGATTTCTGTGAAAAATTTTATTATTTTTGAAAATAATTGAATTTTGCAAAGAATTGTATTAAAATATTTTTAAAAATTTGGATTTCTATGAAAAACTTTGTTTTTTCTTAAAATAATTGAATTTTGAAATGAATTTTATTAAAAAATTTGAAAAGAATTGAATTTCTGTAAAAATTTTGTTATTTTCGAAAATAATTGAATTCTTCATAAGAATTTTATAAACATTGTTTTCAATAATTAATTTTTTCGAAATATAATAAATAATTATGAAAATTTTATTTTAAATAATAATTGTATTCTTATGGAAGACTTTAGTTGTGAAAATAATTGAATTTTTCGATTAATTAATTAAAAATATTATTTAAAATAATTGAAATTCTTTGATGAGTTTTATTATTTATGAAATAAAGTAATAAATAAAAGTCTTCCACTAGGGTTAAAAATGATAAATTAATACTTATATGAATAAAAAAAAATAATAGTAAATAAATAAAATAAAACAATTAATTATTTTTATTTAAAATAAAAATAAATAAATCTTTTCTATTTTCTTGTTTTGTTTTTGTAGAATAATTGGAAAAAAGGCAATTGACCCTTATAATATCGCAGACTAGACTCGTCATCATTGGTTCGCCACCCCCTTCTCGAAACAATCTACAATTTCCGGTGTGTCGCGTCTGTGATTCATATTCTGATATGTCGATATCAAATTTTTTTTCTTCCCCTTTTTATATATATATTTTTTATTTTCTTTCTCCATGAAATGCGAAGAAAAGAAAAATTCTTCCTATCCTTATATATTTTCCTCTTTTTATTCAATTTTGATTCAATAACAAATCATTGTTACTCAAAAAATTAAAAAAAAAGAATTTTAATCGTAAATAACCCTTTGCCTACCCTGACTTATCCCCACTCTAGCTATTTTGGTACAAAAACAAAAAATTCTTCAAAAATTAACAAAAGCTACTTAGTTAATTCGAATTTAATTGAATCAAATTGAATCGTTTTGAATCGAATTGAATTGAATCGATTCGAATTAAATAGATTCGAATTGAATTGAATCGATTCGAATTAAATAGATTCGAATTGAATTGAATCGAATTAAATCGTTTCGAATTGAAAAGTTTTAAATCAAACTTAATCGATTCGAATTAAATTCAAACGAATTAAATCGTTTTGAATTGATTTGAATCGAATTGAATAGTTTTGAATTGATTTGAATTGAATTGTTCAAATTAAACTGATTCGATCAAATCGAATTGAATTTAATTAAATCTTCTCGAATTGAATCGATTCAAATTACGTCGTTTCGAATTGAATTGAATCGTATTGAATCGAATTAAATCGTCCCGAATTAAAACGTTTCGAATCGAACTGAATCGTTTCGAATCGAACTGAATCGAGTCGAATTGAATTGAATCGGTTCGCATTTAATTGAATCAAATTGAATACATAGTTTTTAATTGATTTAAATTTTAAATGGAATTGAATTGTTCGAAATGAACTGTATTTATTCGAATTCAATTGAATCCAATAGAATCCAATTGTATCGTTTCAAATCGAATTGAATTGAATCGTCTCAAATTGAATCGATTCAAATTAAATCGTTTCAAATTGAATTGAATCAAATTAAATCGTTTCGAATCGAATTTAATCGGTTCGAATTGAATTGAATTAAATCGAATTAAATCGTTTCCAAATGTATCGTTTCGAATTGAATAGTTACGAAATAATTTAATCGACTTGAGTCGTTTCGAATTTATTTTAATTGAATTAAATCGAATTAAATCGTTTCAAAATGTATCGTTTCGAGTTGAATTGATTCGAATTTAAATGAATCGCATTGAATCGATTCTAATTTAAATGAATCAAATTGAATCGTTTCGAATTGAATTGAATCGGTTCGAATTGAATTGAATTGAATCGAATTAAAGTTAGGGTTAATTTTTTCCTCACACCCCAATTCATTATATTTTTAACTGATTCAAATTTGGAGATTCATATTTAGAAAGTAGGCTTAAGGTTAAAATAAGGTGTTAAGGGTTAAGATTCAGATTTCGATAGTACGGTTAGGGTTAATTTAGGGGGTTAACGGGGTTTAGGCTTAATTCTCTCAACCTCACAATGAAATATTTCTATATCTGCATATCGTGGGGTGTACAATTCTAATATCGAGTTTATATGGTTTCATTATGATTTATGGATGAGTATAAAATTAATGAGTGTGACATTTACAATTAGATGAGCGTCCAGGCATAAATCTGCATCTCGTTAATGTGAACATTTATATATGTGTGCATAATCTACGTTTGGGTTGACTGCGTCAGTTGTAATAGAGATGTACATTGAAGTGAATGAAACATACAGCAAAACGGAGAGATAGTTACCCTCTGATACCTCTTTACGGCCGATGGATAATAAAATATTTTATTAAATTCATTCTTTCACCTTCTTTTTTTCCTTCTTTATTGAGTCTCTCTTGATTTTTATTTCTGAATTCATTCCGAGTCAATTTAATTGGATTCAATTCAATTTGATTCAATTTGATTCAATTCAATTCGAACCGATTCAATTCGATTTGAAACGATTCAATTTGATTCAATCCAATTGGATTCAATTGAATTCGAACCGATTCAATTCAATTTGATTCAATTGAATTCGAACCGATTCAATTTGATTCAATTCAATTTGTTTTAATTGGATTCAATTCAATTCTATTCGAACCGATTCAATTCCATTTGAAACGATTCAATTTGATTCAATTCAATTGGATTCAATTGGATTAAATTCAATTGAATTCGAACCAATTCAATTCGATTTGAAACGATTCAATTTGATTCAATTCAATTTGATTCAATTGGATCCAATTCAATTCGAACCGATTCAATTCAATTCAAACCGATTCAATTCGATTTGAAACGATTCAATTTGATTCAATTCAATTTGTTTTAATTGGATTCAATTCAATTCTATTCGAACCGATTCAATTCCATTTGAAACGATTCAATTTGATTCAATTGGATTCAATTCAATTCGAACCGATTCAATTCGATATGAAACGATTCAATTTGATTCAATTCAATTTGATTCAACTGGATTCAATTCAATTCTATTCAAACCGATTCAATTTGATTCAATTCAATTGGATTCAATTGGATTCAATTCAATTGAATTCGAACCAATTCAATTCGATTTGAAACGATTCAATTTGATTCAATTGGATTCAATTCAATTCAAACCGATTCAATTCGATTTGAAACGATTCAATTTGATTCAATTCAATTTGATTCAACTGGATTCAATTCAATTCAATTCGAACCGATTCAATTCGATTTGAAACGATTCAATTTGATTCAATTCAATTTGATTCAACTGGATTCAATTCAATTGAATTCGAACCGATTCAATTCGATTTGAAACGATTCAATTTGATTCACTTCAATTTGATTCAATGGGATTCAATTCAATTGAATTCGAACCGATTCAATTCGATTTGAAACGATTCAATTTGATTCAATTCAATTTGATTCAATTGGATTCAATTCAATTCTATTCGAACCGATTCAATTCAATTTGATTCAATTCAATTCGAACCGATTTAATTCGATTTAAAACGATTCAATTTGATTCAATTCAATTGGATTCAATTCAATTCGAACCGATTCAATTCGATTTGAAACGATTCAATTTGATTTAATTCATTTTGATTCAATTCAATTGGATTCAATTCAATTCGAACCGATTCAATTCGATTTGAAACGATTCAATTTGATTTAATTCATTTTGATTCAATTGGATTTAATTCAATTCAATTCGAACCGATTCAATTCAATTTGAAACGATTCAATTTGATTCAATTCAATTGGATTTAATTCAATTCAATTCGAACCGATTCAATTCGATTTGAAACGATTTAATTTGATTCAATTCAATTCGAACCGATTCAATTCGATTTGAAACGATTCAATTTGATTCAAGTTGATTCAATTCAATTTGATTTAATTGGATTCAATTCAATTCGATTTAATTCTAATCGATTCAATTTGGAGCAATTCATTTTGAATCGATTTAATTCGAAACGAGTCAATTCGATTCAGTTATTTCGTTTCGATTCAATTCGAAATGACTTAATTCGATTTAATTCAATTTAATTCGAATTGATTAAATTCGATTAGAAGCGATTCAATTGGATTCAATTCAATTCGAACCGATTAAATTCGATTCAAAACGATTCAATTCGATTCATTTAAATTCGAATCGATTTAATTCGATTACATTCAATTCATTGATTGATTGATTGATTACACCTAAAAAAAGAGTAATTAACTTTTCTCGGGACAGAATTTATTTTTAATTAAATATACCCCGAGTCCACCATATTTGGGGAGGTAAAAAAAAGTACAGCGCGAACCAGTGGAAGCCAATTATAAATTTTTTTCCCCCAACAAAGAAAAAAATGAAGAATTATTTTCTCTCCTTGAAGTCATCGTATCGATGCGAGAGACAAAGAAAACTGATCTCAAGCCAATAGAGTGCAATTGCCTGTTTTTTTTATTATTTTTTTTTATTGAGAAACAGAGAGAGAGAAACCTTGCACTTTCTGTAAATAGAGAAAGATTCTTACGCTGTTCTTGACCTTGACTCAAGCGAATTCGACATCCCAACGGAAGTTATGAACCGTTGTTTGGAATTTAAAAAAAAACTCTTCAAAGTCGTTGACACGCGTCTGGCATTCACTATAAATTATAAATTAAATGACACTGGAGGGATATTTTTTTTTTATTTTTGCCTT
Organism: Leptopilina heterotoma; assembly: GCF_015476425.1. Classification (NCBI taxonomy): domain Eukaryota; kingdom Metazoa; phylum Arthropoda; class Insecta; order Hymenoptera; family Figitidae; genus Leptopilina; species Leptopilina heterotoma. Next base: position 2,144,107 of record NW_025110842.1, read on the forward strand.
TCGTCACTACTTTTTGTATCTCTTTGGAGAAAATTTAAGGTTATGTTAGGTCTCGTATTTTTGTCGCATTTTTTCAATTTTTTTTTTTTTTTGACAACATTTTTTGCTTCTTTCACTGCTGCTAAACTTAAACTTATGCCCTTCTTTATTTCTAACTACGTAAAACGAATTTTATTTTTTAAAATCGAAATTTTGATTTTCAAAAATCAAAATTTTGAGTTTCAAAATCAAAATTTCGGGATTTTTAAAAAAAATAAATTCTGTTATCATTATACTCGTTTTCTACTAAAATAAAGTCGGTGATTTCAAATATGACATTAGAAAAAACGAGATTATTTAAATATTAACTAAATAAATATAATAAACGAAAAAAATTTGCAATTTGCAATTTTTTCGACTGTCTTTGCATGTTAAAATCCATTCAAGATCAGTAATATTTAAAAAAATGAAAAGAAACTTTTTTTCAAAATCAAAAAATTTTTATTCAAAATCAAAATTTGGTGTTTAAAAATCAAAATTTGGGGGTTTTTTTAAAACAATATCGACACTATATTCGTTTTCTACTAATATTAGGTTCGTGATTTAAAATTTGTCATTGGAAATAAAGAACAGAAGCACTGTTAACATCTGGGTGGGTTTTTCGGTCTAATTTCCCCGATTAGCGCTTTTTTTCTTTCTTTTCTTTTCTTCTTTTTTTTTTGAAAATAAACTTAAGAAGCAAAATCGATGAGGGAAAAAAGCTTCCGATTTATAGAGCAAACCCACACACTATAAAGTTTGCAGGATGAATCCGTCGAGAGATATCAACTGACCAAACGCTGTTTATCTTGAAGGGAAACGACTGGTCGTTGGCCCAGAGGCGCTTTACTTCAAATGCTCCGCCGCGAACGGTTTAATGACCATCAGTACTCTTCCTTTTTTCACCATACCATCAGGAGAAAACGGGAAAAATCCAAGGGAATCAGAAATGAATCATTGTCACTTTTACTTATCATCGAATAATTTCTCTTCTCTGTCACTTTATTTTTATACTTTATTTATTAATCTTATACGTTTGCAAAAATAGTACTCTCTAAATTAATTCCAAGCCCCCCTTAACCATCTAACTTAATCCTAACTCTACTCTTGAAATCTGAATATCTAAATTTGAATCGAATAAAATTGAATAAAATTGAAATGAATTGAGTTAAATCGAATTGAATCGATTTGAATTAAATTGAATTGAATCTCTTCGAATCGAATTGACTCGAATTGGCTAGGTTCGAATGGAATTGAATAGATTCGAATTAAATTGAATCGTTTCGAATCGAATTAAATTGAATCGAATTGACTCGATTCAAATTAAAACGAATTAAATTAAATCGTATTGACTTGATTCGAATTAAAACGAATTAAATTAATTTGCATTGAATTGAATCAATTCGAATGAAATCCAATTGAAACGAATTGAGTTGAATCGAATTGAATCATTTCAAATTGAATTAAATTGCTTCGAATCGAATTGACTAGGTTCCAATGGAATTGGATCGATTCGAATTAAATTGAATCCAATTGACTCGTTTCGAAGCGAATTAAATTGAATCGAAATGACTCGATTCGAATTTAAACGAATTAAATTAATTCACATTGAATTGAATCAATTCGAATTGAATCTAATTGAAACGAATTGAGTTAAATCGAATTGAATAGCTTCGAATCGAATTGACTAGGTTCGAATGGAATTGAATCGATTCGAATTAAATTGAATCCAATTGTATCGTTTCGAATTCAATCGAATTGAATTGTTTCGAATCGAATTGAATGGGTTCTAATTGATTATAATTGACTTAATTTAGTCCGACTCGAATTTAATGGACTCGACTCGAATTGACTAGGTTCGAATGGAATAGAATTGAATCGAATTAAATCGTTTTGAATTGAATTAAAACGGTTTGAATTGAATTAAATGTAATTAAATCCAATTGAATCGTTTCGAATTTAATCGAATTGAATTATTGTTTCGAATCGAATTGAATCGATTCGAATTGAATTGAATTTTTTTTTATTTGAAATGAATTGAATTAATTTGAATATCGTCTAATTGCACTTTATCTTGAAAAAAATATTTCCCCTCTCCAAAATTATTTGCTGACCTATTTGTGCGGAAATTCCCGTTATTTAGATCCGAATTTCGGTTCAATATTACACATCACAGGAGTAATAGTCGAGATGAGATGTCATGACCACAATCACGTCTCTTGTATTCGCGGTTTATGGCTTGATTGACTGATGACATATTTGAGTATGAAGCAAATCAGGACGAGGTTGTCTTCTCCACCATGTATAACCTCAAAATATGATTCATCATCGCTTCTGTATTCGTGCTCCAGATTGCGTGTATATAAACTATAGTTAAAAAAATATTACAATCGTCAAGTTTGCAATACAACCTCATCTCAAGCTTAAATGTCCCAACCGCCAAACTTGCGCAGCAAGCTTGATGCAAGCTACAGTTACAGAATCCTATATGTAAGTCTGGGGCAAAATAAAATTTAAACTTTCTTCAAGCTTGATTGAAGAAAGCTTGCTTGCAAGTTGCAAGCTTAAGCTTTAAACTTTCTTGCTTGATTCCCCAAGCTTGGGGCAAGCTTAAGCTTTAAACGTTCTTACTTGTTTCCCAAGCTTAGGACAACCTTTAAACGTTTTTACTTGATTCCCCTAGCTTGGGGCAAGCTTAAGCTTTAAACGTTCTTGCTTGATTCCCAAGCTTAGGACAAGTTTTAAATGATTTTACTTGATTCCCCAAGCTTGGGTCAAGCATTGAACGTTCTTGCTTGATTCCCCTAGCTTGGGTCAAGCTTAAGCTTTAAACGTTCTTGCTTGATTCCCAAGCTTAGGACAAGTTTTAAACGATTTTACTTGATTCCCCAAGCTTGGGTCAAGCATTGAACGTTCTTGCTTGATTCCCCTAGCTTGGGTCAAGCTTAAGCTTTAAACGTTCTTGCTTGATTCCCAAGCTTAGGACAAGTTTTAAACGATTTTACTTGATTCCCCAAGCTTGGGTCAAGCTTTAAACGTTTTTACTTGATTCCCCAAGCTTGGGACAAGATTAATCTTTTAACGTTCTTACTCGTTTCCCAAGCTTAGGACAACCTTTAAACGTTTTTACTTGATTCCCCTAGCTTGGGTCAAGCTTAAGCTTTAAACGTTCTTGCTTGATTCCCAAGCTTAGGATAAGCTTGAAACCTTATTGCTTGGTTCCCCAAGCTTAGGACAAGCCTTAAAAGTTCTTGCTCGTTTCCACAAGCTTGGTGCAAGCCTAAACTGTAAACTATATCTATAAGTTTGGTGAAACTTTTTACAAACTTGTTGCAAATTCAAGCTTTAAACTCTCAGCATGGTTAGGGAAATTCTTTGCAAGCTTGGTGTAAGCTTCAAATTAAAAACGGTCTAAAAGTCTAGGGCAAGCTAAATCAAGCTTGATGTAAGCTTAAGCTGTAAGCTTTGAACGTTCTTACTTCTTTTCCCAACCTTGAGGCAAGATTAAGCTTTAAACTTTTTCTTGTTTCCGCAAGCTTGGTGCAAGCTTATACTTTAATCTATCAACAAGCTTGGTGAAACTTTTTACAAACTTGTTGAAAGCTCAAACTTTAAACTTTCTGCAAGCATATATAAATTCTCTGCTGGCTTGGTGCAAGCTTAAGTTAAAAACACTCTGCAAGCCTGGGGCAAGTTAAATCAAGCTTGGTGGCTGCTTAAGCTTTACCAGAACGTTTGCAGCTTAAGGTTCCACCAAGCTTTTCTAAACCAAGCATTTTTTACCTCGCCCCAGGCTTGTAGAGCTTTTTTAACTTAAGCTTACACCAAGCTTGCAAAAATTTTAGACTGCAAGCTTTAGATTTACCTTTCTGCAAGCTTGGTGCTTTTGTTTAAGCTGTAAACTTTCTGCAAGCTTGGTGTAAGCCTAATCTGTCATATTTCTCCAAGCTTGATGCAAGCTTAAGCTGTAAATACTCTGCAAGCCTGGGACCAACTAAAGCTGCAAACTTTCTGCAAGCTTGCCACCAATTTCCAGTCGAATTATGTAAGATTACAAAAATTGATATTCAATTTTCAAAGAAGTGAAACTTTTTCGAAAAAGAAAATACAAAAGCGGATATTTGTCTCTCTCTCTCTCTGTTTTTTGTTGGGAAAGGTGGTTTTTGTTGTTTTAGGGTAGATGGAAAAAAAAGAATGGGAATTCTCTAATTTCATCGGATGTGGCACCCCAAATAGTTGGTTCGCCAACGCAACGAATGCGTCGTCGAGAGTTTGTTCCTGTCCCCCTCCTCCCCTCCCTCTCTCTCTCTCTCTCTCTCTCTCTCTCTCTCTCTCTCTCTCTAGGTTTTCATAAACGTGGGTGGCTAGAGAGAGAGTGTGTAGTTAGTAGATCTAACACGCCACTCGAGTCAACAAGCAAAGAGGATGAAGAGAGAGAGAGAGAGAGAGGAAGGGGGAGAGAGACAGAAAAAAGGGGGGGATAGATTCGGTAGTCAAAGTGAGACAGGGTGTGGCGGCGCGTCGATCGAAAGAGAGACCCCGGCCTGACAGACGCCGTGCCAGGCCGGCTGTCCGGTTATGGCTCTCTGTCTCTCTCTCTCCTTCTCTCTTTATTTTCTCTCTCTCTCTCGCTCTTTTTTCTTCTCCCTTTATTTTTTTTCTCTCTCTGTCTTTCCTTCTCTTTTTATTTTCTTTCTCTCTCTGTCTTTCCTTCTCTCTTTATTTTCTTTCTCTCTCTGTCTTTCCTTCTCTTCTTATTTTCTTTCTCTCTCTTTTTCCTTCTCCCTTTATTTTCTCTCTCTCTCTATGTCTTTCCTTCTCTTTTTTTTCCTTCTCCCTTTATTTTCTCTGTCTTTTCTTCTCTATATTTTTTTCTCTTCCTCCTTCTCTATTTTCTCTATCTCTCTCTCCTTCTTTCCATATTTTCTTTCTCTCTCTATCCTTCCTTATCCCTTTTTTTCCTTTCTCTCTCTTTTTCTGAATTTCTCTCTCTCTTTTTCTCTATTTCTCTCTTTTCTTGTCTTTTTTCCTCTCTTTCTCTCTCTTTTTATAAATTTCTCTCTCTTTTTCTGAATTTCTCTCTCTTTTTCTGTTTTTCTCTCTCTTTTTCTGTATTTTTCTCTCTTTTTCTGTATTTCTTTCTCTTTTTCCCTATTTTTTCCTCTCTTTCTCTCTCTCCCTACGCAAGGGAGACGCAGTCGAGACGGAGAAACATTTGATGAGTGAGTGAAAGAGAGAGAGAGAGAGAGAGACGGAGAAACATTTGATAAGTGAGAGAAAAAGAGCAAGAGAGAGAGTGTAATTCAAAGAGTGGGTGAAGGAGAGAGAGAGAGAGAGAGAGTCCAGACGGAGAAACATTTGATGAGAGAGTGAAAGACAGCGAAAAACATACTCGAGACGAAGAAACATTTGACGATTGAGTGAAAGAGAGAGAGAGAGAGAGAGAGAGAAAATCGTAGGGAGAAGGAAAAAGAGAGAGAGAGAATCGTAGGGAGAGAGAGAGACAGCAAGAATCGTAGGGAGCAAGAGACAGAAACGAAGGGAGAGAGAGAGAGTGACGAACGGAGCAAGAGAGAGAGAGAGAGAAAGAGTGAGTGACGAATCGAGCAAGAGAGTGAAAGAGAGAGAGAGAGAGAGAGAGAGAGAGAGAGAGAGAAAAAAAGAGAAATGCTTGGAAGGATCTGATCGCAGCGAGAAACCGAACAACAGTCGCGCGTCATGCGGCGCAACGTGCGTGCGGATGGTTCTCTTTTCGTTGCGAGACTACATTGTCCACCGCACCGCGAATTCCCTCCTCGTTTTTTATTATTATTATTATAATAAATATTAATTAACAATATTTCGTGTTAACATCTCGCGAGATTTAATCGTAATCCCATTTTTTTTTCTTTCCTACCTACCTTTATCGTACATCGAATTTCGCGGCAATCGTCCGCCCACTTCCCCCCTCTTTCCGCGCACCTGCTTCCATTCGCCAATACGACGCTCGCTAATCTATCCCCACTCCGCAACTTTGAGCCGAACCGTCAATTTTTGCATTTTAACTAAAACTCGCCCCCTGTGAAATAAAGTTCTTCAAAAAAGTAAATTTTTTTTTTGCCTTTTTTTGGGGGGGTGAGGGAAGTGTCCTTTTTGTCACGCGTGCGCCAATTTTTGCAACGAGTACGTTCATTTTCGTTTTAATTAATTTTTCTATTTACAATTATAATAATTTTATTTTATTATATTTTTAATTTATTTGCAATTTCTTCTTTTTCGTTATTTGAAATAATTTTATTGTAATGTTTATTTATTAATAATTCTTCTTTTTAATTATTTGAAATAATTTTTGTAATTGTTTATTTATTAATTAATTTTCTTTTTCGTTAGTAAGGATTTTTTTTGTTTCTTGTTTTTAATTTCAGTTACAAAAACTTTGATATTAATGACAATTTTCCATATAGGAAAAATTATTTATTTTAACTGAAAAAAAGGGGGGGGGGATAATTTGTTTAATATTTAATTTTTAATGAATCTTTATATTTTGAGCTCTTAATTATATACATTAACTATAAAAATTATTTAAATACAAAGTAATATTAAAGAATATAAAATAATTATTGGTAAGATAATAAAAAAATGTAATTTAGTAAAATAATAATTTATAAATAAATCATTTAAAATAAGAAGTTTATAAATAAATAAATAATAATTTAGTAAAATAAAAAAGTTTGTCTTTTTAAATGTAATAAAATAACTTTTGTTTTTTTGAATAAAATTTAGAAAATTTTGTTCTTTAAATTATAAAATAATTTTTAATGTTTTAAAATATAAAATAGTTAATGAGTCAAAAAAGTAATGCTTATATTAGTATATATAACAATGAATGCTGACGCTCGGACAGTATTCATAATAAATTGTGTTAAAAATTAAAATAAGATAATTACTCATCTTCTACAAAATAATTTTTTCTCAATTTTTTTTAAATTTATGGAAGATTTATAACTATGGGCTTTAAAAGCGCACTCTAGATTAGATAATTTTTTATCTTACACGATAAGTATAGTATAACCTCTATTGGAGCCTAACTTTGTATCTTTTTTTCTATATATTCATAGTTTTTTTTCTTTAATTTTTAATTATTAAAATACATTTAATATTTCTCTCTAAAAAAAAAATTCAAATTAACCTAAAAATAGAAACTCAGAATTCGAATTCAGAAATCGAATTTTAATTAAAAAAACAGAATTGAAATTAAAAATTACAAAATTTAAATTAAATTGAAACTACTAAATTAAAAACTTGAAATTGAATTGAAAAATTGAACTTATTAAATTAAAAACATAAAATTGAATGAAACCCTTTAAAGTATTAAATTAATAAATTAAAATTGAATTAAAGAATTGAAATTACTAAATTAAAATCTAGAAATTCAATTAGAAATTAAAATTGAATCAAAAAAAAGGAAATTAAATTGGAGAATTGAAAAGTATAAAATTAAAAAATTGGACATGAAATTAAGAATTAAGAAATTAAGAACATGAAATTGAATTAAAACATTTAAAGTATTAAATTAATAATACTGAAATTGAATTAAAAAATGGAAATTACTTAATAACAATCTTGAAATTTAATGAGAAATTAAAATTGAATAAAAAAATTATTGGAGAATTGAAAATATAAAATTAAAAAGTTGAAATTAAATTAAAAATAATTTTAATAATTAAATTAAAAAATTGAAATTCAATAAAAAAATTGACATTACATTGAAAAATTGAAATTATATAAGTAAGAAATTGAAATTATTAAATTATAAAATTGTAATTGAATTGAAACATTAAAATTATTAAATTATAAAATTGAAATTAACTTGGAGAATTAAAAGTACCTATAAAATTAAAAAATTGAAATTATGGAAATATAAATTGGAAATTGAATTGAAATAAAATAATTAAATTAAAAATTGAAATTAAATTGAAAAATTGAAAGCATTAAATTAAAGAATTGAAATTGAATTGAAACATTGAAATAATTGAATTTAAATTGAAATCATTCAATTATAAAATTGAAATTGAATTGAAAAATTGAAATTATTAAATTATAAAATTGAATTGAAAAATTCAAATAGAATTGAAAAATTGAAATTGACTTGGAGAATTGAAAGTATAGAATTAAAAAATTGAAATTAAATTGAAATTATTAAAATTGAAAAATTGAATTTAAATTATTAAATTAAAAAATTGAAATTGAATTGAAAAATTGAAATTATTAAATTATAAAATTGAATTGAAAAATTGAAATAGAATTGAAAAATTGAAATTGACTTGGAGAATTGAAAGTATAGAATTAAAAAATTGAAATTAAATTGAAATTATTAAAATTGAAAAATTGAATTTAAATTATTAAATTAAAAAATTGAAATTGAATTGAAAAATTGAAATTATTAAATTATAAAATTGAATTGAAAAATTGAAATAGAATTGAAAAATTGAAATTGACTTGGAGAATTGAAAGTATGAAATTAAAAAATCGAAATTAAATTGAAATTATTAAAATTGAAAAATTGAATTTAAATTATTAAATTAAAAAATTGAAATTGAATTGACAAATTGTATTTGATTTAAAAAATGAAATTGAATAAAAAAATTCTAATTAAATTGAAATTTCAATAAATTAAAAAGAAAAAAGTACATAAAAAGGAATAAAATATAGAAAATGATAAATAATTTTATATTATAATATAATAAATTAAAAAAAAATAATTTAAATAACAGTTTAAAAATAAAATTTGTCAAATAGAATAAAAAACAAGATTAAGTCCCTACTAATCACTATTCATTTAAAAAAGGCGTGAAAAATTCTTCCACTTTAGGAAAATTACCGATAGGAGGTGAAGAATGAAAAGTCTTGTTTTTCTTTTTTATCTTTTTTACCCTCCTTAAAGAATGTTTTGAACAGATGGTTCTATATCTTCCTCTAGTGGAGATTACCGTTCGTTGGCATTAAAATGCAAGTTCTATGCTAAGATGGGGGAGTAGGGATTCTCTCTTACTCTTATACTATACCATTCATCTTTTTCTGAACACATTGCGCGAGTGTTCTTTCGATTCTATCTACTCACTTTATACTTATTTGCATATATAAAAAGCAGAGAGTGAGAGAGAGGACAAAGCTTCCTAATAGGATTGTTTGACGCCAATTGTTGTCATCCTAAATGACGTTTGTTGTTATATTGAAAATTTATTCTAAAGAATCAAAAAAAAAAAAAAAAAAAAAAATTATCTTCCACTTTTCATGTTTTAAATATTAAGGGCTTTCGATATAGATACTAATGCGTTTTGGAATAAATTTTCATTTTTAAATTCGAGATTTACATTTGTAAGGAAACGAGAAAGTGGATTAAAAATAAAAAGTTAATAAATAAATAAATAGAATTGAAAATTCAAATAAACAACTCTTCAATTCAGTTCGATTAAATGCAATTCAACTCGAATCAATTTCATTCTATTAATTTAATTCTATTAAACTCAATTCAATTTTATTCAAAACAATTAAATTCGAATCAATTCAATTCTATTAAATTCAATTCAATTCAATTTTATTCAAAACAATTCAATTCGAATCAATTCAATTCTATTAAATTCAATTTAATTTTATTTAAAACAATTCAATTCCAATCATTTCAATTATATTAATTCAATTCATTTCAATTTTATTCAAAACAATTCAATTCTATTGAATTCAATTCAATTTTATTCGAAACAATTCAATTCTATTATATTCAATTCAATTTTATTCAAAACAATTAAATTCGAATCAATTCAATTCTATTAAATTCAATTCAATTCAATTTTATTCAAAACAATTCAATTCGAATCATTTCAATTATATTAATTCAATTCTATTAAATTCAATTCAATTTTATTCAAAACAATTCAATTCCAATCATTTCAATTATATTAATTCAACTCATTTCAATTTTATTCAAAACAATTCAATTCTATTGAATTCAATTCAATTTTATTCGAAACAATTCAATTCTATTATATTCAATTCAATTTTATTCAAAACAATTAAATTCGAATCAATTCAATTCTATTAAATTCAATTCAATTCAATTTTATTCAAAACAATTCAATTCGAATCATTTCAATTATATTAATTCAATTCAATTCAATTTTATTCAAAACAATTCAATTCTATTGAATTCAATTCAATTTTATTCGAAACAATTCAATTCTATTATATTCAATTCAATTTTATTCAAAACAATTCAATTCGAATCATTTCAATTATATCAATTCAATTCTATTAAATTCAATTCAATTTTATTCAAAACAATTCAATTTGAATCATTTCAATTATATTAATTCAATTCTACTATATTCAATTCAATTTTATTTGAAACAATTGATTTCAAATCAATTCAATTCGATTAAATTCAATTTCATTCCAATCAATTCAATTCGATTAAATTAAATTTAATTCAAATCAATTCTATTCTAATCATTGTAATTCGATTAAATTCAATGCAATGCGATTAAATTGAATACAATTTGAATAAATTCTTTTAGGTTTCATTCGATGAATTTGAATTTGATTACATTAAATAAAATACAATTCAAATCTATAAAATTAAATTCAATTCGAATCAATTAAATTCAATTTAATTCTATGAAATTCAATTTAATTCGAATTATTTCAATTCTAATCGTTTTAATTCGATTAAATTAAATTCAATTCGGTAAAAATGAATTTAATTGAAATCAATTCAATTCGTTTTCGTTTCATTCCATGAAATGTAATTTGATTAGATTCAATAAAATACAATTCAATTCCATTAAATTAAATTCAATTCAATTCAATTCGAATCAATTCAATTCAATTTTATTCGAAAAATTTTAATTGGATTAAATTGAATTCGATTAAATTCAATTCAATTTAAATCAATTTAATTTTTTTTTGGTTTAATTTTATGAAATTAAATTTAATTCGATAAAATGAAATACAATTCAATTAAAAACAATACAATTTCATTAAGTTAAATTCAATTAGATTTAATTCAAATCGAATCAATTTATTCAATTATATTATGTTAAATTAAATTAAATTAAATTCAATACGAATCCATTCAGTTCAATTTTATTCCAAACAATTTAATTTGATTAAATTCAATTTAATTCGATTAATATTAATTTAATTCGATTAATTTCAATTATATTCAATTCAATTTGATTAAATTCAAGTTAATTCGATTAAATTCAATTTAATTCAATTTAACTTGATTAAATTGAATAAGAATAAAAATTACATTTGATTAAATTAAATACAATTCAATACGAATCAATTCAATTCGAATAAATTAAATTTCGTTAAGTTAAATCCAATTAGATTCAATTCAAATCGATTCAATTCAATTCTAATCGGTTTAATTTGTTTAAATTCAATTCGATTAAATTGAATACAATTCTACTCGATTTAATTCGAATCAATTCAATTCAAATTGGTTTAATTAAATTAAAGTAAATGCAATTCAATTTGATTAAATTGAATAAAATTCAATTTGATTAAATTAAATACAATTCAATTTGATTAAATTAAATACAATTCAATACGAATCAAATAAATTCGATTAAACTTAATTTAATTCGAATAATTTTAATTATAACCGCTCTAATTCGATTAAATTCAATTCAATTCGATTAAATTTAATTTAAGTCGAATCAATTCAATTCAATTCGAATAAATAAATAAAACTAAATAAACTAAAATAAGTTTTTTATTTAGAAAAGAAAATCTTTAAAATACACCTATTTTACTCGCAATATATAAAGATTCAGTAATAAAAATTAACAAAAAACAAACAAGAAAATAAAAATTAATGAAAAATCTGTACTTACTCTCAAAATATAATGATTTGTTAATAAAAATTAATCAAACAAAACAAAATACAAAAAATAAAGAAAAAAAACTGTGTTTACTCTCAAATTATAATGATTCATTAATAAAAATTAACAAAAAAGAAACGAAAATAGAAAAAAGAAAGAAAAATAGTATAAAAGAGAAAAATGGAAAAAAGGAAAAAAGAAATGGAGCAAAAAAGAAAAAATGGGAAAAAAAAGAAAAAACGAAAAAGAGAAATTAAAAAAAAAATAAATAAAAGAAAAATTGAGCCAAAAAAGAAGAATAAATTTAATCTTTGTATTTTATTTTTTTCAGCTATATATCGTCCGGAAACCGGAAGCAGCGCCAGGGCGAGAGAGCGAGCGAGCTTGCGTTCCAGAATTCGTTCGAATTAATTTTGCATCAGCGACTCTAGAATCTGGCACTGTCACACTTTTTCAAGAAGAAGTCGACTGTTTCATCCGTCCAAGAACAAAAAAGGAAAAAAACAATAAAAAGAGGAAAAAAAGACAAAAAGAAAAAATCTATGAAGAGACTGCAATCTGAAACCATCAGCCTCTCTCTCTCTCTCTAAATTCCTCAAATCACTGCCACAGAAAGTACTTGTCAAGATTTATCACCGAGAGAGGGGGGAAGACGACGACAATAAGACATTTTTAAGTTACTTCTATTTTTCTAGTCTAAGACAAAAAAAAAAAAAAAAAAGGAAAAAAGAACTTCCGACGACTCTAAAACGACGCTGAATTTTTAGAAACGATAAAAAAAAATAATCAGGATACGAAAAAAATTGCAAATAAATATTTTTTTGACTCTTTTTGAAAGAAAGGAATTTTAAACAAAAAAAAAAAAAAATCAGTTCTTAAAGAAAAAAAAGGAGGAAATAGTAAAGAAAATCCATAAAGATTTTCCCAAAAGAATATTTATCAATAAGCTTTCCGGAAAATATTCTTCCAGTAAATTTTCGAACGAAAAAAAGATTTTTTCGTAAATTTCCCCAAAGCTTTTCCAATAATTTTCCGAACGAAAAAATAATTTTTCCGTAAATTCCCCTGAAGTTTTCCGCAAAATTTCCGAAAGAAAAAAAAAATACTTTTCCGTAACTTTCTCCAAAGTTTCCAGTAATTTTCCAGAAAAATATATTTTTCCAGTAAATTTCCTTTGAATTTTCAGTTTGTTTCCAAGAAAACTATATTTTTCTAGCAAATTTCCAAAAAGTTTAAAGAAAAAAAAAAAAATTTCCCTAAATATTTTCCTTAATTTTTCCAAAATAAATTTTCGAGAAAATATAGTTTTCTTAAAGTTTCCGAAAGTTTCCAGTGGAAAATATATTTCTTTTAGTAAATTTCCTTCAAGTTTCCAAGAAGCGAGAGATTGGAGAAAGTGATAAACAACAAAAAATTGAGGAAAAAGAAGAAAAAGAAGAAAAGGAAAAAGAGAAAGAAGAAGAAGAAGAAGAAAGAAAGGAAAAAGAAGAAGAAAAGGAAAAAGAGGAAGAAAAAGAAGAAAAAGAAGAAAAAGAAGAAAAAGAAGAAAAGGAAAAAGAGAAAGAAGAAGAAGAAGAAGAAAAGGAAAAAGAGGAAGAAAAAGAAGAAGAAGGAAAGGAAAAAGAAGAAGAAGAATAAGAAGAGGAAAAAAGAAGAAAAAGAAGAAAGAAAAGAGGAAAAAGAAGGGAAAGGAGAAGAGGAAGGAAAAGAGAAAAAAAGAAATAAGAAAAGTGGAACAATATCTAAAGATTCGAGAAACGCTGAATGGGCAGTGAATTGAAAATCCGTGACACTTTGGCATCGAGTGGTAAACCAAGAGGAAGCAATCTCCTATCCCTCTAAAGATCTTTCCCCCTCTCCCTCGGCATTGGCAGAGTTTGGGAATTTCATTTGCAGGAAATCGACAAAGGACCTCAATTTTCCTCTAATTCAGGGACAAATCCAAAAAAAAAAAAGAATTCCCCCACTGCCCCCACTCAATTCAGAGAGAAACTTTCAAATCCAAATCTTCTCCTCAACATTCGAATTTTCCAAAAAGAAAAATTTTTTTTCCCTTTTTCTACGCTTTTCGACTTGAAAAACGAGAAAAACAAAAAGAATTTCTCTGAAACCAAAAATTTAAAGAGAGAACAAAAATTTCACCTTTTTCAACGCTTTTTGACTTAAAAAATAGAAAAGCAAAAAATATTTTTCCATAACCAAACGAAGAAAATAATTTTTTTTTCAAGAAAAGCCAAGAAGAAACCTCAGGAACAGAAAATTTGATAAAAGAACAAGATTTAAAATATTTTTTACAAATATTGATTGTAATTAAATAATAATTTAATTTTTGAAAAATATTAACTAAATAGAAAATTTTTTAACAAATATTAATTAAAAAAGAATATTTTTTAACAAATATTAATTAAAAGAGAATATTTTTTAACAAATATTAATTAAAAAAAAGGAGAATATTTTCTAGGAATATTTTTTTAACGACACACGAGTATAAATATTAAGTCGCCAAGAAGACCGAGAGGAAGCGGAAAGACAAGGGAATAAAGAATGAGAGACGAGAACAAAGGAATTAGAGGGGAAAAATAATAAAAAAAAGAGGAAGAAGAAGAAGACGACGACGAGACACAGTGGGAGGAAATAATATAAAAAAGTAGAAAAAAAGAAACGTATAAAAACGACGAAGAGAAGAAAAAATTTTGCCGAGTGACAACGAAAGTCAAATATCAGAAGAAGAAGAAGAAGAAGAAAAAGAAAAAAGGGATAAAAAACGTGAAGACAACAAATTTGAAAAAAAATTGAGTAGAGAAAGAAAGAAAGAAAGAAAGAAAGAAAGAAAAAAAGAGAGAGAAAAAATTAATAAAAAAATTGACACAAAAAAATTCTATCAAGAAAAATAGTGGAAAAGGAAATAAAGAAAAAGAAGAAATAGAAAAAAAGAAGAGAGAATAGAAATTAAAGATATTTTTGAAAAAAGAAATGTAAATAATAAGATGAATCGAATAGTAAAGGAGAAAAATGTAAATATAAAAGAAGAAATAATAGTCAAGGAAAATTCAAGAAAATAGAAGAAGTAAAGAAGAAAATAGAAGAAAATAAAAGAATAAAGAAAAACTATTGAGAAAAATAGAAGAATTTAGGAAAATAAAGAAATAATAATAAAGAAGCAAATTTAAGAAAATAGAAAAATAAAGAAAGAAGACAGAAAAGAAGAAGAAAAAGAAGAATAGAAAGAAGAAAAAGAAGAAGAAAAAGAAGAATAGAAAATTCAAGAAAATTGGAGAATAAAGAAAGAACCGAAAGAAATTTAAAAAAAAATAATAAAAAAGAAAAATTCAAGAATATAGAAAAATTAAGGAGGAAAATTAAAGAAGAAAAGGAAATTAAAAAATAAAGAAAAGGAAATTCAAGAATAAAGAAAGGAGATTAAAGAATAAAGAAAGGAGATTAAAGAAGAAAGGAAGAAATTAAGGAATAGAGAAAGTAAATTCAAGAATAAAGAAAGGAATCGAGCAAAGAAAGAAACGAAATTAAAAAGTAAGGAAAAGGAAATTCAAGAATAAAGAAAGGAGATTAAAAAAGAAAGGAAGAAATTAAGGAATAGAGAAAGGAAATTCAAGAATAAAGAAAGGAAACGAACAAAGAAAGAAACGAAATTAATAAATAAAGAAAGAAAATTCAAGAATAAAGAAAGGAAATTGAGAAGTAATTAAAGAAAATTCAAGAATAAAGAAAGAAAATTTAAAAGGAAAGGAAAAAATAAAGGAATAAAGAAAGGAAACTAAAAAAGAAAGAAACGAAATTAAAAACTAAAGAAAGGAAATTAAAGAATAAAGAAAGGAAATTGAAAAGTAATTAAAGGAAATTCAAGAATAAAAAAGGGAATTCAAGAATAAAGAAAGGAAATTTAAGAATAAAAAAAGGAAATTAAAAAAGAAAGGAAGGAAATTAAAGAATAAAGAAAGAAAATTAAAGAATAAAGAAAGAAAATTGAAAAGTAATTAAAGGAAATTCAAGAATAAAAAAGGGAACTCAAGAATAAAGAAAGGAAATTCAAGAATAAAAAAAGGAAATTAAAAAGGAAAGGAAGAAATTAAGGAATAAAGGAAGGAAATTCAAGAATAAAGAAAGGAAACTAAAAAAGAAAGAAACTAAATTTAAAAAATAAAGAAAGGAAATTCAAGAAAAGAAAAAAATTTGAAGAACAGTGAAAGAAAATTCAAGAATAAAGAAAAGAAATTGAGGAAAACGAAGTTAAAGTATAAAGAAAGGAAACTGAAGATTAAAAAAAGAAATTAAAGAATAAAGAAAGGAAACTCAAGAGTAAAGAAAAAATTTTGAAGAAATAGTAAAGAAATAATATAAAGAAAGCAGCAAAAAATAATGAAGATAGAAAACAGGAAAATATAAAGAAGAAATAAACCGGAAAAGCGTTCGAAAAATAACGACGACTATTAAAAAAAGAAATTTTCAAACGAGCCATAAAGAGCAAAACACTAAAGAAGCTATAAAGAACGAAACTAGAAAAAAAGCTTAATAAACAATACACAAAACGAGTCAATGAAGAAAAACGACTATTTAACAACCCCATAAAAATTTTAAATCCCATACAACTGGAACAAAAGAAAATTTTATTTTTCAACCAAATATTTTTTTTTTTTTAAAGAATTTATGAATTTCTATTAAATAGAATATTTCTGGAAAATTAAAAAAAATTCTTTTTCTTTAATTGGAAAGTGAAAAAAGTGTGAGCAAGAAAAACGGCTTTAACTTCTCTTTGTAGGATATAAACAACAATCATATAAAAATCTAGTACTTAATACTCCATTTTGAAAAAATAAAAAGTGTCGAAAAGTGTTCAAGAATCAAAAAGTCAAAAATTTTAGGCGTCAAAGTGTCAAAGTGACAAAGAGTCAAAAAGTAAAAGAGTCAAAAATTTAAAGTGACCAAGAGTCAAAACTTCAAAGTGGAAAAGAGTCAAAAAGTGAAGGAGTCAAAAATTAAAATTGACAAAGTGAAAAAGTGACAAGGAGTCAAAAAGTGAAAAAGTCAAAAATTAAAATTGATAAAGTGTAAAAAAAGTGACAAGGAGCCAAAAAGTGAAGGAGTCGAAATATAAAATTGATAAAGTGTAAAAAAGTGACAAGGAGTCAAAAAGTGGAAAATAGTCAAAAAGTAACAAAGAGTCAAAAAGTGATAAAGAGTCAAAACTTCAAAGTGGCAAAAGGTCGAAAAGTGAAGTAGTCAAAAATTCAAAGTGACAAAGTGTCAAAAAGTGCCAAGAAGCCAAAAAGGGGCAAGGAGTTAAAACTTCAAAGTGTCAAAAGGTCAAAAAGTGAAGGAGTAAAAAAATCAAAGTGACAAAGAATCATAACTTCAAAGTGACAAAGAGTCAGAAAGTGAAGGAGTCAAAAAATCAAAGTGACAAAGAATCAAAACTTCAAAGTGACAAAGAGTCAGAAAGTGAAGGAGTCAAACAATAAAAGTGACAAAGAATAAAAATTTGAATGTGGCAAAGAGTCAAAAATAAAAAGTAATAAAGAGTCAAAAGAAAAACTAGCTGTGAAAGTGTCAAAGTGACAAAGAATCGAAAAAAAGTGTAAAAGTGCAAAACACTCAACAAAAGTAAAGTGCCTTGAGAAAAAAACCCCTCTTTTCTTCAGTGCCTCAATCTCCCCACTATTTTTTTTTTTCCTTAAATCCACTCTCCAACACACGGAGGATTTTATTCCATAACTATAAGAGAGAGAAAAAAAAACAAGACAGAGCGAGAAAGTGGAAGGGAGCAGGAGAGCCGCATATTACAAATGAAAAACCAAGTGTGTGTTGTGTTTTAAAACGTGCATTGATATTGTCGTGACGATGTCGATGTCGATGTCACGAAGGAGCGATCGAAAAATGATCCACGTCCCGTGTTGTGTACAGTGATAAAGGATCGATTTTTTGATCGAATCCAATTTTTTTTTTTTTTTTAATAAAAAAAAATGTGTCCATTTTTAATTACAAGTGCTAAGTGTATTTTATGATTTAAAAAAAAAGTGCCTTGTATTCTTTGGATTATAAAATTCGACCATTTACCAAAAATAAAAGGGTGGAAGAAAAAATGATCCTTCACGTATTAATTTCGATGCTTACGCTCGTTTTTGGCGCTCATCATTCCATCTACGTTGATGATAGAACGGTAAATTTTGATTTTTTTTCTCTGCGAATTTTATTAATGCTTACTTTCTTTATAATTAAATAATTTATTTATTTCTTTATCTACTTACTTTATCTTGTTCTTAATTTATATTAATTTTTACAATTCTTATCTAATTTTATGAATCAAATTAATATCGTTTTTTTATATTTACTATTAAATTTCTTCCTCTATCCCCCCCCTAACAATAATTATAATTTTTATAATTATAAATTATAATTTTAAAGAATTGAATGTATTAAAATTCTATATTATATAGAAATTATTATATAAATGAATTATAAATTAATAATTAATATATTATAAATTTTTTGGTTTTTGAATAATATAATAATAATATTATAATAATATTTTTTTTTTTTTTTTTTTTTTTTTTTTATTTTTACACAATTTTTTTTTAAATAATTGAATTCTGTTTGGGAATTTTATGAAAATAGTAGATGTTGAAAATCATTGATGTGAGAAATATTTTTTTAAAAAAATTAAATTTTACAAAGAATTCTATTAAAATTTTTGGAAATAATTGAATGTCTGTATGGCTTTTTATTCAATTTGTTTGAAAATAATTGAATTCCTGCGAACGATTTTGTTAGAATTTGTTAAAATAATTGAATTTCCAAGTAGAAATTTATTACTTTTAAAAATAATTGAATTCTGCTGATGAATATTGTTGTTTATCAAAATAATTAAATTTTGCAAAGAATTTTATTAAAATGGTTAAAAAAAATTGAATTTCTGTATAATTGTATTAAATATAATTGAATTCGGCGATAAATTTTATTATTATTTATGAAAATAATTGAATAGTTGCAAAGAATTTTATTATATAATTTTCGAAAATAATTGAATTCGTGAGAAGAATCTATTATTTATGAAAATAATTGAATTATTGCGAAAAATTTTATTAGAATTTTTTTAAATAATTGAATTTCCAAGTAGAAATTTATTACTTTTAAAAATAATTGAATTCTCGTTATGAATGTTGTTATTTATGAAAATAATTAAATTTTTCAAAGAATTTTATTAAAATGGTTAAAAAGAATTGAATTACTGTAAAAATTTTGTTATTTTTAAAAATAATTGAATTCATAAGAAGCATTGTATTATTTATGAAAATAATTGAAATTTGCAAAGAATTTTATAAAAATGCCTCAAAATAATTGAATTGTTTTTGTAAATAATTGAATTCTTGGGAAGAATTTTATTAACATATAAAAGAATAATTGAATTTATTTCACAAATATTTAATTAAAATTGTATTTATTTATTTATTTATTTATTATATAAAAATTTTCTTAAATAATTGATTTTTTGGAAATTTTTTTGTTTTTAAATGTTTTATTTTTCGTTTTGGTTATAGAAATTATGTATAGAATTTTCTGACAAAATTTAAATAAAAAATTCCTTCGAGATTTATGAACGGTATACAAAATGGTCAGATAATCATATCGAGAGGTGAATTTGTTCCATTTTTTTCGGGGAAAGGAGTGGAGGAGGTGGGGGAAAGTTTCTTTCATACAGTATACTATATGGGGTCTTTATGAGCACCAAGCTTGGAATATTATGTCCATATTTTACGTCTACATGTATATTGTATTTTGTATATGTATATTTTATGTTTATATATATATGCATATTCACCCACAGACACAAGAGAGTGTGTTTTAGATTCTCTTTTAACTCCAGGCAACTCCAGGGCAGGACATTGAGAGCATTTCAACTTTTACAAATTTTCCTCATAAACATTTGACTCTTCATTATAAAACTAATCCTTATTTTTTTGGAAAACAGTAAAATTGAATCTATTATTTAATATTTAATTTAGTTAATATTTATTTTTGCTTCTGACTTATGAATATAGACCTAATTTTCAGGTTATGTTTGCCCTCTGACCTACAGTTTCACTAAATATGAACTTAATTTCGATTTTTTTTAAATCTCTGACCTTATTTTAGTAGAAAACGAGTATAATGACGACGGAGTTTTAAAAAAATTGAAATTTTGATTTTTGAAGATGAAAATTTAATTTTTTCAGAATCCCTGACCTTGTTTTAGTAGAAAACGAGTATAATGACGACGGAGTTTTAAAAGAATCAAAATTTTAATTTTAAAATTCAAAATTCAAAATTTCGATTTTTAAAGATAAAAATTTTGACTTTCAAATTCAAAATTTAGATGTTTTTTTAATCTCTGACCTTATTTTAGTAGAAAACGAGTATAATGACGACGGCGTTTCAAAAAAATCAAAAATTTTGATTTTTAAAGATGAAAATTTTGATTTTTTAAAAATCTCTGACCTTGTTTTAGTAGAAAACGAGTGTAATGACGACGGAGTTTTAAAAAAATCAAAATTTTGATTTTTGAAGATGAAAATTTTGATTTTTTAAAAATCTCTGACCTTGTTTTAGTAGAAAACGAGTATAATGACGACGGATTTTTAAAAAAAATCAAAATTTTGATTTCAAAATTCAAAATTCAAAATTTTAATTTTTAAAGATAAAAATTTTGACTTTAAAATTCAAAATTTTGATTTTTTAAAAATATTTTTGTCCTTCTTTTAGTAGAAAACAAGTATAATGACGACGTAGTTTAAGAAAAATTAAAATTTTGATTTTTGAAGATGAAAATTTTGATTTTTTAAAAATCTCTGACCATATTTTAGTAGTAAACGAGTGTAATGACGACGGAGTTTTAAAAAAATCAAAAGTTTGATTTCAAAATTTTGATTTTTGAAGAAAAAAATTTTGATTTTTAAATTCAACATTTTGCTCTTTTAAAATTTTCTCATCTAATAATATTAATATTGTCTTTATTTTAGTAGAAAACGAGTATAATGACGACAGAGTTTTAAAAAAATCAAAATTTTGATTTTTGAAGATGAAAATTTTGATTTTTTAAAAATCTCTGACCTTATTTTAGTAGAAAACGAGTATAATGACGACGGAGTTTTAAAAACATCAAAAGTTTGATTTCAAAATTTAAAATTTTGATTTTTGAAGATAAAAATTTTAATTTTAAAATTCAAAATTTTGATTTTTTAAATATCTCTGACCTTATTATAGTAGAAAACGAGTATAATGAAGACGAAATTTTTAAAATCAAAATTATGATTTTTGAAGATAATTTTGATTTTAAAATTCAAAATTTTAATTTTTTTATAATCCTTGACCTTATTATAGTAGAAAACGAGTATAATAACGACGGAATTTTTAAAAAATCAAAATTTTGATTTTTGAAGATAAAAATTTTGAATTTAAAATTCAAAATTTTGACTTTTTAAAAATCTTTGACCTTATTTTAGTAGAAAACGAGTATAATAACGACTAAATATGGACCTAATTTTGAAATGATGACCCCTAATGAAATAATAAAAAAAGAACAATAAAAACAATAAGAATTACTTTTTCTCATACAAATAACTTGATCTCGTATTTTTGAGAGGAAAAAAAGTAAATATTTATATATATAGAAGAAGGGAGGGAGAACAGAGTGAACTGATAATATAATGAATTATATGTAAAGAGTGTTTTCTCATTCGACTACTTATTACGAATAATACTTTTTGGTGAATATTTATATTTGCTTATATCCCTTTTATTCCCCGAGTGTTTCTGAATGTATGTACATATAATATGTATATATTTATAATAGGAGGTGTAGAGTAGGTGCGTGAGTCAGCTATTGACTCGCGTATGTTTTCGGCAAGGCGCCTGCGTCTTTCTTTATATACATATATACATATACCCTTTCGACACAATATTTTCAACCCCTCATTTTTCTTTTCTTATTTTTTTTCTCTTTTGTTTCTTTTTTATTTTTTTTTTCGTCAGAATAAAATAGAGAACAGTGATTCTATTAAGAAATGAAAATATTTCATTTATGAGTAAAAGCACGCCATTCGAGAGAGAATTGAAAAAAGAAAATAAGTTTCCTTTCTCTCGCTATTTCTTTATCTTTTTTTTTTCTTTTCATTCAATCGAAAAAACAGAATATAAATCAGTCAATGAAAAGATAAATTTTATTATTTATTTAATATTTTTTTTTTTATAATTAATAATGAATTTTTCTATCACTTTTATTTAATTTATATTTAAAACTTGTTCTAATGTTAGATTTGAAATCCCCGACCTTATTTTAGTAGAAAACGAGTATAATGACGACTAGGTTTAAAAAAATCAAAAATTTGATTTAGAAATTCAAAATTTTGACTTTTTACATTAAAATTTTGACTTTGAAGATCAAAATACATGATTATAGAAATCGAAATTTTTTTTGAATTTATGACTTTAAAACAATAATAATAAGCGACAAATTAATTTTATTGCTTTTTCGATTATTTTTTGTAATAATTATTATTCAAAAAGGTAATTCAATTTTTTTTTCTTTTTTATCAAAATGCAAAAGCGTTAGATAGAAGTTTCTTTACTAATATGGTGAAACGTTGAATGAAAGGATAAAACCTCCCCCGAGTTCCAAGTTTTTAAGTTCTCTTGATGTACTTTTCGTTCTTTTTTTTTTTTTTTTGAAAAGTTGTTTATTTCTGCGACTTGAAGTCGAGAAACGCACACATACACATACAATAAGGAGAATTTATTCCATCTTGTTCCGGTGGCTTAAGAAAGAAAACGGAAGGCAAAAGTAATGAAAAACGAAGAGAGAGAAAGAGAGAGAGAAAGAGAAAAACAGTTTTCGTGGTACATTTTTTTTTTTTTTGAATAAATACACAAACTGTCATCTTATGCGATATTGAAATGTCAATATTTGTCATTCGATAAAAATCAATTAGAAAATTTTTTATTTTTAGCTAAAGAAAGAATTGGAAAGTTCCTTTTTGTTCAAATTTTTAAATTTACTTTTATAAAAATTACTGATTTTTTTTCGTGTCATTTTTTTTATGAAAAGATAAATAAAGTAATGTACTTGAAAGGATTTCTTGATGTCACTTTTAGAAAATTGCTTTTTGATGGCAGATTTGAAATCTCCGACCTTCTTTTAGTAGAAAACGACTACCATAACGATGCAGTTAAAATAAAATCGAAATTTTATTTTTGAAAATCAAAATTTTGACTTACAGGACCAAAATTTTGTGTTTTTTTCGAAAATACATTATATAGAATAATTATTATTATTTTTAATGTTTGATTTGAAATTTCTGACCTTATTTTAGTAGAAAACGACTACCACAACGACGCAGTTAAAGAAATCAAAAATTTTGATTTTGAAAATCAGAATTTTGATTTACAGGACCAAAATTTAGTGTTTTTTTTTAATTTGAAGTAAAAAGCAAAATTGTCATTATTCTTCTTGTTGAATTGGAAATCTCTAACCTTATTTCAGTAGAAAACGACTACCATAACGATGCAGTCAAGAAAAATCAAAATTTTGATTTTGAAAATCAGAATTTTAATATACAGAAACAAAATTTGGTGGTTTTTTTCATTTTAAAGGATACAGTGGGACTTGGCTTGACTTGAAGTGGACAAAAAGTTGATTAAAAATACAAAAAAGTCAAAAAGTAATAATTATTTTATTTTTACAAAAATTTTAAAAGTTGATATTTCATTGCCATTATTATAATTATCATTCTTCGCTTTTATTAATGTTAGATTTAAAATCTCTGACCTTATTTTAGTAGAAAACGAGTATAATGACGACGAAGTTTAAAAAAAACAAAAATTTTGATTTCGAAATTCAAATTTTTGTTTTTAAAAATCAAAATCTTGTTCTACAGAACCAAAATTTTATGGTTTATTTAATTTAATGTATATAGCAGGTCTCAGATTGTCTTAAAGAAGACTGAAAGTCGGTTTAAAATAAAAGAACTGATTATTTTATTTTTACCAAAATTTAAAAAGTTCATATTTCATTGCTACTATTATAATTATCATAATTCTCTACTTCTAATGTCAGATCTGAAATTTCCGATCTTATTTTAGTAGAAAACGAGTATAATGATAATGGAGTTTAAAAAAAACCAAAATTTTGATTTCAAAATTCAAAATTTCGATTTTTGAAGATAAAAATTTTCATTTTGTAAAAATCTGTGACATTATTTTAGTAGAAAACGACTACCATAACGATATAGTTAAAATAAAATCAAATTTTTGTTTTTGAAAACCAAATTTTTTAGTTACAGGACCAAATTTTGGGATTTTTTTAAATTGCACAATTGTTACTATGTGAATTATAAAATTTTTTGATCTTAATTTTTCATAAAAAGATTAATAATAGTTATCTATTTGAAACAATTTCGTGAAGTCACTTCCGGAAAATTTCGCATTTCTTCGTAAACGTTTTCCTAGAGTTTCCGAAAATTTACGAAACTTTTTGGAAATTTTATGAAAAAAACTTAATTTTTATTATTATAATTTTGTAAAAATAAACCTAAAAATACTCTCAGCTAGCAGCACAAATAAATTTTAATATTTCAAAACGTACAAAAAGAAGACAAAGGGAACAAAAAAAAATAGAAGATTTGCGCTTTAATATAATTATCGCATTTAATTAATCTAATGAAAGAGCAGTGAGTAATGACTGAATTAAAAAAAAATTAACTTTTAATATTAAAAATTGAATTTTTGCGTTCTATTAATTACTCAGTTTTTTTTCTTCTCTCTTTCATTCTTTTTTTTTTATCAAGTCTTTGTATTAAGGAGAAAGCGTGTGAGTATGAGTGTGAGTGTGTGTATTGTAAAGTGGAAAGTGCAAGATCTTAGTCATTCAGAGTTCGTGCTTTAACGCTCCCATGTGCGTGAATTTGAAGCACGTTCACACAAAACAGTTCGTGGTGAGCGTTAAGAACTCTCGTCTGGAAGAGGTCCCAGAAAATGAGAACCCCCCTCCCTTCCTCCCTCTTTTACCCCACCCTTTTCAATGGGAACCCCCCACCAAAAACCCTCGTTCCACTTGAAAATGTAGTATCAAATTTCTTAACTAAAATACCATCCCTTATCTTTATTTTTTTTCCATTTTTTTTCTCTTCTAAGAAAATTGGCTTCAAATAGAATATTTTTGAACAGAATTTTAACAAAATTTAAATTTAATTTCAAATTTTAATTTTTCAAATATTAATCTAAGGAAATCTTTTTTTCAAAATATTTTGTAAATATAAAATATTTTTTAATTCTAGATTACAATTTGCTTTAAAAATAATAATAATAATAATAATAACAATAATAATGTTAATAATAATAAAATAATTTGGTTAAAAAAAAAATTAAAATTTTTGTAACTTTTATAATTTTCAATCAAAACTAATTAAATTTTTCTACATAATTCAATTAAAAAATAATTTAAAAATTAATTAATTAAAAAAATTTAAAAATAAAAAAAAATTTTTTTTAATAATTTAATCTTTGCATAGAATTTAATTAATTTTTAAGAAAATTATTTAATTCTTGCAATAGAATTGAATTAAAATTTTTTTTTAAAATAATTGAATTTTTTGAAAAATTTATAATAATTAAAATTGCATTGAAAATAAATTAATTTTTATATAAAGAATAATTAATGGAGAGTTAATATATTTAAAAGTAATGAAATAAAAAAAATAAATAAATTTAAAATGAAAAAAATATTTTTTTTTAAATTCAGAAAATCCTAACAATTTGACAAGAACAAAGGTATTGTTGGCAACAATGCCAATTTCGTACTCGACTGATTCATTACGTATCGTGCTGGTTCGATTATACGTTGTCAGTAACTTTATATATATATATATATATATATATATATATATATATATATATATATATATACGTATATGTATACCGACACATAGCTGAAGAATGAACGACCGAACTAAACCGGAGACCGACTGTAATTAGTAACACATGGTGCTGTGTGACTTTTGACCCCACATTGATCTGATTTCAAGAGACTGGCTAATATATATAAGAAACTAAAGTTTCATTTTTTTTTTTCAAAAATAATGGAAAAACAAAAATAATTCTAAAATTAAATTCTAAAAAATTTTTTAAATTACTTTAACGAAAATTTGAAAGAAATATTTTTTTTTATTATAGGTTTATTTAAAAATTTATTGTAAATATTGTATTTTATTAAATTTTTGATGTTGGATTCGAAATCTCCAACCTTATTTTAGTAGAAAACGACTACCATAACGATACAGTTTAGAAAAATCAAAATTTTGATTTTAAAAATCAAAATTTTGACTTTCAGGACCAAAATTTAGTTCTTATTGATTAAGCCTAATTTTTATTATTCTTTTTGATGTTAGATTTTAAATCTCCGACCTTATTTTAGTAGAAAACCACTACCGTAACGATGCAGTTAAAATAAAATCAAAATTTTGATTTTTGAAATCAAGTTTTTGATATACAGGACCAAATTTTGGTGGTTTTTTTTTAACTTAAAGAATACAGCATAACTCGAATGACTTAAACTAGACAAAAAGTTGATCTAAAGTACAAAAAAGCTAAAAACAACGATTATTTTATTTCTACCAGAATTTAAAAATTTTATATTTTATTATAATAATAATAATTATTATTATTATCATCCTTTGATTTTTCTAATGTTAAATTTGTAATCTTCGTCCTCATTTTAGTAGAAAATGAATATAATGACGACAGAGTTTAAAAAAAATCAAAATTTTGTTTTGGAAATTCAAAATTTTTATTTTGAATTAAAAATTTTTATTTACCGGTTCAAAATTTAGTGGTTTTTTTTTAACTTAAAGTATACAGCAAGACTCGAATGACTTAAACTAAACAAAAAGTCGATTTAAAGTAGAAAAAGGCTAAAAACAACGATTATTTTATTTTTACCAAAATTAAAAAAAACGTATTTTACTGTAATTATTGTAATTATCATTCTTCGCTTTTATTAATGTTAAATACGAAATCTCTGACTTCGTTTTAGTAGAAAACGAGTATAATGACGACAAGGTTTAATATAATAAAAATTTTGATTTCGAAATTCAAATTTTTGATTTTGAGAATCAAAATTTTGTTCTGTACGACCAAAATTTTAGTGGTTTTTTCAAAATTAATGTATATAGCAGGTCTTGGATTGACTTAAAGAAGACAAAAAGTCAGTTTAAAATACAAAAAAGGCTAAAAAAAATCGTTTATTTTACTCTTACCAAAATTTAAAAAGTTAATTTAAAAAATTTTCATTGCTACTATTATGATTATTATTTTTTGCTTTTATTACTGTAAGATTTGAAATCTCTTACCTTATTTTAGTAGAAAACGATTATAATGATGACTAGGGTCTAAAAAAATCAAAATTTTAATTTCGAAATTCAAATTTTTGGTTTTTAAAAACGAAAATTTTGATTAACATGACCAAAATTTGTGTGATTTTCTTTTAAATTAAAGTATATAGCAAGTCTCGAATTGACTTAAAGTAGACAAAAAATCGATTTAAAGTACTAAAAAATCCAAAACATTTTTCACTTTTTTATTTGAAAATAATCGAAAATTGTAAATTTTATCTAAATTCATCTATAAAAAAGGTCAATTTTCTTCTAATTTGTAAAAAAAGACGTAAAAATCGAAAAACTATAAAATTGGCATTGAGGATAAAAATTTCTTTTTTCTCTCTCTCTCTCCTCGTGGGTGGACACATTATGTGCCACATGAGACGAAGACTTTTGTGTCTCTGCACACGTCTATACATATATATTCATATACATATATGCGACGATGCTTCCTGCAGTTAACGACCTCGATCGCATATAAATGTCCAATTTAATGGCATCGAACTAAGTCAAGAAGACCTGCTGCCAATCGGTAATAATAAAAAAATTCTTTTGTTGGAAAAAAAAATTTCATACGTATATTATATATTCTATTTGTTCGATGAAAAATAAAAAAAAAATTCACTGGATTTCCGTTTTTCTGTAACGTCGTTAGTAAAATATGTGAAGAAGGTCATAAAAAAATGTAATTTCTGCATTTTCTTTTTTACCGACTGTAGGTAACACTAGCGTTACCTACAGTCGGTAGAAAAAGAACAATTTCTGTTTTTTGTAACGTTGATAGTAAATTATAGAGAAAGTCATACAATATTTGTGACGTTTTTGTCCATTTTTCATATAATTACCGACTGCAGGTAACACTAGCGTTACCTACAGTCGGTAAAGAAGGATAATTTCCGTTTTTTGACGTTGATAGTAGAATATAAAGAAAGTCATAAAAAATTTGCCATGTTTTGGTCCCTTTACTATATTATTACCGACTGTAGGCAACACTAGTGTAACCTACAGTCGGTAAAGAAGGACACTACATCGAAAATGAAGAAATTACATTTTTTTATCGACTGAAGTTTACAGTCGGTAAAAAAATTGTTAAATTTAATGAAAAATAAGTCAAACGAAAACTATTTTCCTAAAAAAAAAAATGAAAAAGAAACGAAATTTAATTAAAATTAAATTAAAACTAAATATTTTCATAAAAATTAAATTGAATAAAAACTAAATAAAAACTAAAATTTCATATATGAAAATTGAATGAAAACAAAGTAAAAACCAAAAAGAAACCAAAAAGAAAATTTTATAAAAGAAAATTGACTAAAAATTAAATTTTCGTAAAAATGAAATTCAATGAAAACTAAATTAAATTATACAATTAAATGCAAATGAAAGGTACTAAATTAAGTTAACAATTAAATTCAAAGAAAATGAAATCCAATAGCAATTCAAATTCAATAGGAATTTAATTGAATGAAATCATTAAATTATTGTGTTATTCTGTATTATAAATTTATTTTTTTGTTACCAATTTGTATGATTAATTTCGTACAAAAAAAGAGGAAAGAAAGAATGAAAGGGGGAAAAGAGAAGGTTGAAAAAAAAGAAGAATGAAAATGTAAAGTGAAAAAAATGGCATATATTCAACGCAAAAAGAGGAAGGTTTTAATGAGTATTACAATTCACTGTGTGCCCTCCATCTCTTTTTCTCGTTTTATTTCTATCCCATGTAGATATATATGTATATATTTGAGCATGATTCGTGTGCCCTGTAATGAGATTGAGCGTAACAAGCTCAGTGAGCCATGAGTTCTTAACCCATTCTTGACAGAGAAAAAAAATAAAAAATGAGGAAAAAAAACCGTATAGCATGAACAAAACACTATTTTCATGATAATGAAGGTGAAACGAATGAGAATTAACAGGAAAAATTTTTATCAATTTTTTAAAAAAAGAACGTTCTTTTGCTAATTATTTTATTAATTTTTTTTACAAAGAACGAATTTTTATACTCAGTGAATTTGTAGTTAAAAATAACTAATTACACTGGTCAGCAAAAGTCAATTTTTTCTTTTTTTTACCCCCAGTAAGAGTAAAAAAAAACTATTTTGAAAAAAGTGGGGGTAAATACTCAAAAAACAAATTTTT
Source organism: Leptopilina heterotoma (assembly GCF_015476425.1). Classification (NCBI taxonomy): domain Eukaryota; kingdom Metazoa; phylum Arthropoda; class Insecta; order Hymenoptera; family Figitidae; genus Leptopilina; species Leptopilina heterotoma. The sequence goes on from NW_025110842.1 coordinate 2,173,550, forward strand.
TCCTAATTTTTGCCATTATAGTCAATTTCAATGTATATTTGTCCTCTGAACACGATTTTGGGTCCAAAAATCATCTATCAGGTCAAGATTTTAAAAAAAGTGGGGGAAAGATCCAAAAAATAATTTTTTTTCCTATTTTTGATATTGTAGTCGTTTTCAATGTATTTCTATTCTCTAAAGATGCTCCCGGATTCAAAAACCGTCTAGCAGATCACAATTTTGAAAAAAGTGGGGGTAAAAAAATTTAAAAAACGTGTTTTCTACAATTTTCCATATATTTTTTTGTCCTTAACCTATGACGTCGTAAAGACTTTAATGGCATCTTAAAATAAAAGTTGAAACTTGGAGTTTAAGACCTTTTTGCCCAAAAGAAAAAACCAATTGAGAATTTTGAAAATAGTGGGGGTAAAAACTCAAAAATATTTTGTAATGCTTATTTTTGACATTGTAGTGGTTTTCAATGTATTTTTATTCTCAAAACGTGCTCCCGGGTCCAAAAACCGTCTAGCAGTTGAGAATTTTGAACAAAGTGGGGGCAAGGACCAAAAAAATAATTATTTTTGTTATTTTCCATATAACAGTGGTTTTTAATGTATTTTTGTTCTCCAAAGATGTAATTACACTGATCTGCAAAATTCGATTTGTCTCTTTTTTAATCGGAGTAAGGGACAAAAAAATATTTTCAAAAAAGTGGGGGTAATTACTCAAAAAAACTAATTGTTTCCTTATTTTTGACATTGTAGTGGATTTAAATGTATTTTTTTTCTTTGAACTCGATTTTGTGTCCAAAAATAGTCTAGTAAGTCAAGATTATGAGAAAAAGGGGGGAGGGGGTAGAGACCCAAAAAATAATTATTTTTCTCATTTCCGCTATGGTAGTGGTTGTTAATGTATTTTTGTCCTTTAAAGACAATACCGGTTTCTAAAACCGTCAAGTATGTCAGGATTTTGAAAAAAGTGGGAGGAGAGGAGAAGAGGGGGGGTAAAGACAAAAAAAATTTTTTTTTTATTTTTGATATGGTAGACGTTTTCAAAGTATTTTTATTCTCTAAAGATGATTCAAGGTTCAAAAACCGTCTATCAGGTCATAATTTAAAAAAAAGTGGGAGTAAAGACCAAAAAAAAATTTTTTTTTTCTTATTTTTGATATGGTAGTCGTTTTCAAAGTATTTTTATTCTCTAAATATGATCCAGGGTTCAAAAACCGTCTAGCAGGTCAGGAGTTTGAAAAAAAATGGGAATAATGACTCAAAAAGTACTTTTAAAGGAGGAAAATAATAATATAAAAAAAAATAATAAAATAAAATTTTTATGGAGCCTATGTTTAAATGTACTAGAATCGAGAACAGTTTCATAAGCGAAATTGTGTTGTAAACGAGATTTTATACTTGATGACCTTATATTATTGTTTTCCAAAAATTAAAACAAATGAGACAACTTTTACTAGTAATCTCACATTACATATAAAAAAAAGAAATGAATAACAACTGTTCACGATATCTAATTAGTCAGAGGTGGAAAACGGAGGCTGTGCCTCATAAATTTAATCTCTATTCTCTCTCTTAAGTTACATTATTTTTATTATTATTCATTAAGTTATTTCAATGAACACGATTCTTGTCTTTTTGTAAAAAATTATTAATAATAATAATAATAGTAATAATAACAACAATAATAATTTTTATATTATTTAACAATAATAATTATAAATATAATGAAATAAACTTTTATCATTATTATTATTATTTTTGTTAATATTATTATTAATATTCTTATTAATATTGTTATAATAATGATAATTTAATAAAAATGGAAATCTTAAAATTCCGTGCGAACACTTATTCCATTTTCATAATTATTATTCAGAATTACTAATTACCAGACTGACGTTTTTCTTCTAAATTAATAAAACATTTTAATATTGAATATTTAAAAAGCAAATTTTTTTAATCTGAATTCGATAATTTAAATTAACTAAATTCCTAACGAATTCCGATTTAAAGAGTCCATTCATTAGTAAATTAAGATTCGAAACTTTAATTTATACGTAGGTATTAATTTTTTTTTAATTATTTTTTAATAAAATATTAAAAATTATGACAAAAATTAATAATAGTCAATGAATTCAAAGCAAAAAGAAGAAAAAAAATTCTAAACGTGTCAATTCAGTGAAAACAAATATCTCGTGTTCGTGCTTAACTTTCATGAAATAGCAACAATTGATTCGTGATTTTTCTCTGTCCCTTCGCCTTTATCTCGCACGCGGTCATTTATCCTTTTTTTTATTCTTTATTTTATTTTATCTACTTTATATCATCTTGTTTCAACTCTCTCTCAAGATTCTTTTGTTCCCTCTGATCAAATCTCAGGGTCGTCTCTCTATATACTATATATCTATATATGTAGAAATGTACATAAAATCAATTGTGCAAACCTAAGGAAGAATTAAATGACTAAATTTATTGGAATTCATTTACTTTTACTGATAACTTCCATATCTGATGATATTATATAAAAATTCCTCGAGAAATTATTGCCTTCAAAATGTTTAAATTATTGGGTATTTTTTTTAAATATACTAAAGTAAGAAATTTATATTTTTTTTAATAATTTACATAAATAAGTATTATACAATTATAAATGAAACAATAAATAAAATTATTATAAGTATAATAATAATAATAATAATAATAATAATAATAATACCCCCACTTTTCTCAAAAACCTGACGTGCTAGCTAATTTCAGGAGCTGTAATCGTATTCAGAGAGTAAAAATACATTGAAAACGACTACCATATCAAAAATAAGAGAAAAAAATTATTTTTTGAGTCTTTCCCCCTCTTTTTTTCAAAATCCTGACCTGCTAGACGATTTTTGGACACCGGAGCATCTTTGGAGTATAAAAATACATTGAAAACGGCTACAATATCAAAAATAAGCAACAAAATTATTTTTTGGGGTCTTTACCCCCACTTTTTTCAAAATCCTGACTTGATACACGATTTTTGAACCCGGGACCGTATTTAGAGGGCAAAAATGTATTAGAAACGACTACCATATCAAAAATAAGCAACAAAATTATTTTTTGGGGTCTTTACCCCCACTTTTTTCAAAATCCTGACTTGATAGACGATTTTTGAACCCGGGACCGTATTTAGAGGGCAAAAATTTATTACAAACGACTAGCATATCAAAAATATGGAAAAATTTTTTTTTTCGGTCTTTACCCCCACTTTTTTCAAAATCCTAACCTACTAGATGGTTTTTGAACTTGGCAGTGTCTTTGGAGGATAAAAATACATAGAAAACGACTACAATATCAAAAATAAGAGAAAAAATTATTTTTTTGGGTCTTTACCCCCACTTTTTTCAAAATTCTGTATTTTTTATTTGATTTTTGAGCACGTGGATCTTAAACTATATTTGTTTTAAGTTGTAGGTTAAGACCTCATGGAAATGTGAAGTTAAGGAACAGAAAATACATAGAGAACCTTAAGCAAATTCGATTTTTGGTAAATTTACCCCCACTTTTCTCAAAATTGTAAAGGGCTAGACAATTTTGGAATCCGGAATCGTGTTCAGCGGACGAATATACATTGAAAACGACTACAATGTCAAAAATAAGGAAATAAAATTTTATTTGACTTTCTACCCCCACTATTTTCAAAAATTCGCAAATTTTTTAGTTTTGCCCAAAGAAAGATCAAAATCCTGACGTTTTAGTCAATTATGACATCTGGAATAGTGTTCAGAGGGCGCAAAAACGCATTTTATTATTTAAGCAAAAAATAATTTTTTTAATATAATAATCAAAATTTTGAAATTCAAAATTGAACAAAACTAAAGTAAATTCAAAATTCAAAAAAATATTCTCTTTTAATTCTATAGTGAATATTATCAGCACACTGAATCTACTCTTCAGGAAGTAAAACAAGATCCGCAAGTTTATCAAGTTTATATTTTAGAAATAAACCGGAAGCTGATTAGAGTTCAGTGTCTAAATAGAAATTTTGTAAATGTTTTACCATAAGCAAGCGCAGTTAATTATAAACTTAAACCCAAGTGTATATTTACAACTTTCTTTTAAAAATTTATTTTTTTTTTAACTTTTTCTCTTTTTTTATTTTTTGCATTTAGTTTTTCATTTTTTAACTTTTATTTTTGACCTATTTTTCGAATTTTGTCGCGTGGGTGGTAAAAGACGATAAAACGCGATAGTCAATCAGCTATATAGAAAATAGAGAAATATACAAATGTTTCTTTCGTAAAATATTTCGAATTTTGTCACTCGAATGGTGGAAAAATTAAATAAAATAACAATAGTTGAACATAACCTTAAAATTAGGATGAATAGCTATAGCCGAACAAAACCTCAAAATGAAATTAAAATGAGTACATTTTTTAAATCAAATAGTCGAACATAACCTCAAAATTAAATTAAAATTTAGGTTTTTGAATATAAATTTCAAATTTTTAAAAAAAATTTTTATAGTAGGTCCTATTTGCTCTTTTTTACATAAGATTCGTAATCAATGACCTTTTCTCAGTAGAAATCGAGTATAATGACGATGAAGATTATTTTCGAAATCCAAATTTTGGTTTTTGGAATAAAATTTTGAGTTTTTTTAAAGTTTTTTTAATAGCAGGTCCTATTCGATCTATCTGACATCAGATTTGTAAACATCGTCCTTGATTTAGTGGAAAACGAGTATAATGACCATAGAGGTACTTTTTCTAAATCCAAATTTTGGTTTTTAGAATCAAAATTTTGAGTTTTTTTTAATTTATCAATTATCAGGTCTTATTTGCTCTTTTTAATATCAGACGTGTAATCACCGACTTTATTTTAGTAGAAATCGAGTATAACGACGATAAAGTTATTTTGAAGTTCAAATTTTGGTTTTTTGAATACAAATTTTCAGTTTTTTTAAAATGTTTTTTAACAGCATGTCGTTATTCGCTTTTTCTGATTTCGGATTTGTTATCATCGTCCTTGTTTTAGTAGAAATCGAGTATAATGACGATGGAAGTTATTGTCGAAATCCAAATTTTGGTTCTTAGACTCAAAATTTTGAGTTTTAAAAAATTTCTGAATAGCAGGTCTTATTTGCTTTTTTGATCCCATATTTGCAATCGCCGACATTGTTTTAGTAGAAAACGAGTATAATGACGATTAAGGAATTTTTTTCAAAATCCAAATTTTGGTTTTTTGAATCAAAATTTTGAGTTTTTTTTTAAAAAGTCAAACATAACCTAAAAATTAGATTTAATATCAGCAGTTGAACTCTCGCTTCTCTATTTCGAAAAAATAAACAAATAATTTCCAATAGTCGTCAAAAGGCTAGTTTTCAATACGTAAATCAGGACTCGTATTTTTTTCGTTCTTTCTTTTTTAAAAAAGAACGTATTTTTTTCGATCCTATATATAAATACAGCCAATGAGTGTAGAACATAACTCGTCGAATTGGCCCGATAATAGTGGAAGTATGAAATTGAAAAGTATACTATATAACAAGTGAGATGAAAAATTCGAAATGTTTTAGCCAAAATCCAATATCTGATATATATTCGCGGTAACATGAAAGGATTCATACATGAATTCAATCAAAGTTGTCTCTCTCTATAGATATACGCGCATATACATACAATAAAAAAAAAATCGCAAAAAAAAACATAAACATTTATTGGACTGTCGTTTGATTTTTAAACCCTATTTTCCAGCCTTTTTGATTTGAAAATTGTTTTTTCCCTTCTTTTTCATTATTAGAGATATGTCATATTTTCTGCCACTGTAACGTTTCGTCTGTTACATATTTTTTTCTGTTTTATATACAAAAAAATTTTTTTCTACAAAATTATTTAATATTTTGAATTTTGAATTTTGAATTTATCTAAACAATTGAATTCTTGGGAAGAATTTTATTAAAACAAAAAAAAATAATTGAATTATTTAAAAAAAATTTTAATTAAAATTCTATTTAAAATAATTGATTTCTTTCGAAACTTAAGAAAAAAAAATTTATTTTTTTTTGATACTTTCTCAAAATGTTATTAAAATATTAGAAAATAATTGAATTCCTCTGAAACATTCTAGTTGTAAATAATTGAATTTAAAATAAAAATTTAAAGAACTATCATTTTTTTAAATATTAAAACTGTACTTTAAAAAAAAAAAAAAAAAAAATGCGGAATATATCTTCACCTTTAAACAGAAACGTGATAAAAATCCGTTTTCCTTCGCAAAGAGAAAATCCACCTTTTTCAAAAAAGCAAGAAAACTATTTCAAAAAGAACTCTCAAAAAGTGTCGAGCAAAATCTAAATTCTCTGAAGCGTGAAATTTCCTTGACGTTCATTTTTTTTTTGCTACATAAACATTCGCCACGAGAGCGTGCATATGCTTATTCATTCATGCATTTTTACGATTAGTTTTTTTTTTGATCTTTAAAATCCTCAGACGATTCCAATGAGACGAGGGGAACTCTTGCTCTTAAAGATGGGCAAATTTTTTTTTTTTTTTTTTTTTTTTTTTTTTTTTTTAATGCGGTTACTTTCCAAGTGGAGAAATGACGTCATCACGGTTCTAATGTCCTCCACAATGGCGCCACTCACACTTCTTTTTTTTTTGCAAGCTATACGTAATTGCTTCCTTCGGTAATTTCGGACACAGATGCCGAGGATGAGCCAATTGTTATTTGCCAAGTCTCGCGTGCATTGTCCGTCTGGCTTGTATCGACTTTACCCACTTTTATCGAAAAAGGGAAGTTTTAAAGGAGAATTCACATCGGTTTTTTTTCTCTTTCTCTCTTTACTTCCCCCACTTCCCCTAAACTCGCTTTTATCGCACAGAAGTAATCAATTTTTTTTTTTTTTTTTTTTTTTTTTTTTTTTTTTTTATAAAGAAAAACTAGGAGTTTGTTTAAAAGTGCTCTTTTGTTCAATTCTCGAGAATGGAGGAGGAAAGGGGTTCAAATTGAAAAATCAGTCAAGTGGTTGACACAAGTGTCCTTTTGGAAATGGATTCTTGAGTAAACGAATTGGATCATTATACACGGGGAGAGAAAATATATTTTCGTTTCAATTTATAACGGATTGATTGGGGAGAATTTTTTTCATATTCCTCTAGTTGACAACAGCTACGATTTTATCTTTATTATTTATTTCATTGTTGATTAATAATTATGTAGTTTTTTTTTTTTTTTTTTTTTTTTTCTTAAGGCTTGAACCAATGAAAGTATTTTAAAAAACGGACAAGACCAACAATTTAATATATATATTAGAAAATAAAAACTTCGAAAAAAATTCAATTAAACCTTTTGAAAAAAATTAATTTCACAGAATTGTTAGTTAAAATTTAAATTTTCTAAAGATTTTTAAAATAATTGAATTTTTGAAAAGAATATTATTATTTATAAATGTAATTGAATACCTTTGAAGAATTTTGTTATTTCTCTAAATAGTTGAATTTTTTTAAGAATTTTATTAAAAAAATTTTGAAAATAATTTTATTTTCATTATTTATATTTTTTTTATTATTTATAAAAATAATTGGAATTTTGATAAGAATTTAAAAAAAAATGGTGAACGTGTTTGAATTTCAGCAAAGAATTTATTTTATTTATTTTTTTTATTTTTTTTTTATTTATTTTTTTTTATTTTTTTATTATTTTTTTTTTATTTTCTTTTAATACGCTACTGAGTCATTCGATTCAACACTCATCATCAATTTGATTTTTGCTCGTCAATCTATAGAATATTAAAAAAAAAAAAAAAAAAAAATCTTTAAAAAAAAGTTTTAACTTTAATTGAGGTTAAATTAATTAAATATATATTTGTGCGCACTTTGATGAATTTCCGTGAAATTTTTAAAATGACAAGGAAGAATATTCTTTCGTGCGGAATGATTTTTTTTTTTTTTTTTTTTGAAGAAACTTTTACTCGCTTAAACGAGTTCGTGGCGACACAAGGAGAGTCGTTGTTCATTAAAAGATGTTCTCTCTCTCTCTCTCTCTCTCTCTCTTTCGTTCTCGAGACGATTTATTGGAAAAAAGTATGACAGGGAAGATTTTTTTTCAAAATTTTTTTTACACGTCGTGAGACGATTGTTGAAGAGGAAAAATTTAACGATTCGATTTACATTTCAACTATATAAAGTTCTTGAAACTATCCGCTTAAGAAAAGTATAGCCGCAGTGATTCGTATTAAATGAATTTTTTTTTTGACGTCACATTAACCGGATGCATACCTTCGGTCTGAAAACTAAAGATGTGAATCATCAAATAACACCTCAGCTTCTTCCTGAATCGTGAATTCCGTTTCTGTTATTTATTTTAGTTCCTTTTTTTATTCATTCTCTATATTTTTATTTCCTTTTTGTTTTTTTTTAATTTTTTAATTTTACGTTTTACTTCATTTTCTAATTTTTTTTATTTTCTAATTTTTTTCATTTTCTATTTTTTATTCCTTTTTCTATTAAATTTATTTTTTATTAAATTTATTCTTTATTCATTTTTACAACTGTTTAATCATTTTCCATTTTTATTCATTTTATTTTTTATTCGTTTTCTACTTTTTCACTTGTCTTCAAATTTTTTTTTTTTAGTTTCTTTCCTTTTATTTTTAATTATTCTTTCTTTATATATTATTTATTGCTTCTATATTATTTATTACTACTATAAGACCAGCTATTAAAAATTTTTTAAAAAACTCAAAATTTTGATTCACAAAAACCAAAATTTGGATTTCGAAAAAAAAACACCTCCATCGTCATTATACTCGTTTTCTACTAAAACAATGTCGCCGATTGTAAATATCGGACCAAAAAGCAAATAAGACCTGCCATTAAAAAAAATTTTTTAAACTCAAAATTTTGATCCTAAAAACCAAAATTTGGATTTCGACAATAACTTCCATCGTCATTATACTCGATTTCTACTAAAACAAAGACGATGATAACAAATCCGAAATCAGAAAAAGCGAATAAGACATGCTATTAAAAAACTTTTAAAAAAACTCAAAATTTTGATTCAAAAAACCAAAATTTGGAATTTTATACTAAAATGAGGTTTTCGATTAAAAAATCTGATATCAAAAAGAGCAAATAAAACTTGCTATTCAAAAATTTAAAAAAACTCAAAATTTTGATACAAAAAACCAAAATTTGGATTTTGAAAAAATACCTCAATCGTCATTACAGCCGTTTTCTAGTAAAACAATGTCGGTGTATGTAAATATGAGATCAGAAAAAGCTATTAAAACCTGCTATTCAAAAATTAAAAAGAACTCAAAATTTTGATTCAAAATACCAAAATTTTGATTTCGAAAATAACCTTCATCGTTATTATACTCGATTTCTACTAAAATAAGGTCAATGATTACGAGTCTGACATTAGATAGAGCAAATAAGACCTGCTAATTGATAAATTTAAAAAAAAACTCAAAATTTTGATTCAAAATCCAAAATTTGGATTTCGAAAATAACCTCCATCATTATTATACTCGTTTTCTACTAAAAAAATGTCGGCGATTGCGAATATAGGATCAAAAAAGGAAATAATAATAATACTAATAATTAATGTAGAAAAATAATATAATAACAAAAATAAATAAAAGTAAGTAGTACGAATTTTTAAAAGACATTAAATATGAAAAAAATGTGAAATTAATGTAGAGCCAATTTTTTCCTCATTTTTATGAAAAATTCTATTAGGTAATAAGAAAATTCTCTTTTTTCTATTTCATTTTATGAATTATTTAAATTAGGAGACATGCATTTCACATAAAATGCATGATTTTATATAGCAGTAGCTTCGCATATAGAATAAATCTTGTGGATTTTTCTGACCAGAAGCCACGTCTTTCTTTAGAGAAAAAAGAAGAAAAAAAATTTCACCACAAGATAAATATTTCCAAACCTATTTACTTGAATATTAATGTCTCTCTTAGAAATTATTTTTTTCAAATTCAAATTTACTATTCTTTAGATTTTTTTTTGAAATTTTTGATATTTTTTATTTTTATTTATTAATTTTATTTTTATAATTTTTTTTAAATGGTTGGCATACACAGAATAGTTTACAATATTAACTATATAGAAAATTGAATGTACAGAAACAATGGGAAGTTTTGTTTCATTGCTTTAATCGCGAGCGCGCGTGCTTTCAAATGGAGTGCAAAGACGCTAAACATTAACGTTCCTTGAACCTTAATCGGTGTTTCATGATACTGTGAATGCTAGTTTTTGATGTTAATGAACCGTGAGGCAGGCGAAATTTTACTTTCAAAACATTTGCGCATCTCGAATATGTTTCATTTATTTTCATGGTTTATTTTTCAATTTTTTGTTATTATTATTATTATTATTATATTTTTATTAATTTATTAATTATTAACAAATTTTTTTATTTACTTACAATTTTTTTTATTTATTTACTCTCCATTTTATTATTTATTTTATTGATTAATTTATTTTCTCCATTAGTTTATTATTATTTGTTCTTTCTGTGGGCAGATTTGTAATCTACGACCTTGATTTAGTAGAAATCGAGTATAATGATGATGGAGGTTATTTTCGAAATCAAAATTTTGGTTTTTTGAATCAAAATTTTGAGTTTTTTTCACATTTTTGAATAGCAAGTCTTATTCTCCTTTTTGATCTCATTTTTGCAATCGCCGACATTGTTTCACTATAAAATGAGTTTAATGATGATGGAGGTTATTTCCGAAATCAAAATTTTGGTTTTTTAAATCAAAATTTTGAGTTTTTTTTTAAATTTTTGAATAGCAAGTCTCATTTGCTCTTTCTGATGTCAAATTTGTAATTGTCGACTTTATTTTACTTAAAATCGAATATAATGACGATAAAGTTATTTTCAAAATCCAATTTTGAGTTTTTAAATCAAAATTTTGACTTTTGAAAATGAAAATTTTGATTTTTAGAAAATTTTAAAATTAGGCTTCGAATTAATATAAAGAATTGATTTTTTGCACATACAGTTTAAAAGTATTGACGGTTTTTTCAAATCAGAAAAAAAGGAAAGATTTTTTTAAAAAACCATTTCTTTGAAAATTTTGAAATTCGACAAAAAGTGAATGGCTTATATTTATAATGTAAAAAGAAAAAATACTACGTTTCTACTAAAACAATGTTGGCCATTGCAAATATAAAAAAGCGAATGCGACCTGTTATTCAAAATTTTTAAAAACTCAAAATTTTGATTCTAAAAACCAAAATTTGGATTTTGAAAATAACCATCATCGTCATTATACTCGTTTTCTACTAAAACAATGTCGGCGATTGCGAATATGGGATTAAAAAAAGCAAATAATAATAATAAAAAGTGAATGGCTTAAATTTATAGTATAAAAAGAAAAAAATTCTTTGTAAGGGAAAAAAATGCGAAGGAAAAATTGATAAATAATGGCGCCTCTTTTTCTTTTAATGCCTTAACACATTCCCTATATGGTTTTTGAAGTAAAACAGCTTTTATACGCATGAAAGTCCCTGATGTTTCACCTCATACCCAACGAACAGAGCACTGTACTTTGGATAAAATGAACTTTTCTCTCCATTGCCAGTTTTCTTGTCGTTATCTTCCTTCCATATTCCTATTACATTCCTCCATACCATCATATCTTATTTCTTCTCTTTTTTATTCTCTCTCACTTTCTCTCTCTTCGTATTACCATTTTGAGACTTGCCTTCCAATTTTTTTCCCCAACTTTTCTTTTTTCTAAATTTTACACAGTCTCTCATAAAAAGAGTGAAATTTTCTTATATGGATATTTTTTCGTAAATGCTTTCTATCAAAAGGGAAATTTTTATAATGGAGGCAAAAATTTTGCAATTTTTAACAATTCACGACAAAAAATATGTGTCAAAAGAAAAAGACGTTAAAATGTTATTTACTAGATGAAAACATCACTATTTTTACTTTTTTTTTTGTTTTTTTTTCAAAAATATTCAAATTTCAAGGCTGAGGAATTTTTTTAAATAGCTGAAAATAAAATATATTGTACTTTGCTTGCAGGAGAAGATAACTTGAAAGTTTCAGGAGATTCTAAAGACGCTAATTAATTTTTTACTAAGAGAAACTATCGCTATTTCCACTTTTTTTGTTCTTTTAGCAAAAATATTCAATTTTCAAGGGTCAGGGACTTTTTAAAAAGGTTCAACATTTTGTATTTGTTTCTTTATAAGTAGAAGAAGCTAACCTGAAAGTTTCAAAAGGCGCTAATTTATTTTTTATTCACAAAAACCATTAATATCAACAATTTTTTGGTTTTTTCTCAAAAATAGTCAAATTGCAAGGCTGAGGAATTTTTTCAAAAGGCTGAAAGTCATAAATTTATTATTTTCTCTGGTAGTGACAAACGCTAACCTGAAAGTTTCAGAAGTTTTCAAAGACGCTAATTAATATTTTATTAACAAAAACTATCACTATTCACACTTTTTTGGTTTTTTTCTCAAAAATACTCAATTTTCAAGGCTGGGGAATTTTTTAAAATGGCTAAAATTAACATATTTTCTACTTCGCTTGCAAGAGAAACTACCCTGAAAGTTTCAGAAGATTCTAAAGACGCTAATTTATGTTTTACTAACAGAAACTATCGCTATTTCCACTTTTTTTATTCTTTTTGCAAAAATATTCAATTTTCAAGGGTTAGGGACTTTATAAAAAGGTTGAAAATTTTGTATTTGTTCCTTTATAAATAGGAGAAGCTAACCTGAAAGTTTCAGATGTTTTCAACGACGCTAATTTATTTTTTACTAACAAAAACCATAACTATTTCCCCTTTTTTTGTTTTTTCTCAAAAATATTCGATTTTTAAAGGTTGGGAATTTTTTTAAAAAACTGAAACTGAAATATTTTATGCTTCATTAGCAGGAAAAGTTAATCTTAAAGTTTCAGAAGATTCCAAAGACGCTAATTTATTTTATTACTAACGAAAGTCATCACCATCTCCACTTTTTTAGTTTCTTCTCAAAAAAATCTCAATTTTCAAGGCTGAGAATTTTTTTTTAAAGTTAAAAATTAAATATTTTATACTTTGTTACTAGGAGAATCGAATCTTAAAGTTTCAGATAATTCTAAAGACGCTAATCTATTTTTTACTAATAAAAACCATCACTATTTCTATTTTCTTGTTTTTTTTTCTCAAAAATACTCGATTTTCAAGGCTAAGGAATTTCTTTAAACGGTTGAAAATTATATATTTGTTTCTTTATAAGTAGGAGAAGCTAACGTGAAAGTATCAGAAGTTTCCAAAGACGCTTATTTATTTTTTACTAACAAGAACCATCACTATTTCCACTTTTTTTGTTTTTTTCTCAAAAATACTCGATTTTCAAGGCTAAGAAATATTTTTAAATAGCTGAAAATGAAATATGTTATACTTCCATAGCGGCAGACGCTAATCTAAAAGTTTCAGAAGACGCTAATTTAATAAAAGACGCTAATTAATTTTTTCTAACAAAAACCATCGCTATTTCCACTTTTTTTTGTTTTTTCTGGAAAATTCTCATCTTTGAAGACAATTTAAATATAATTTCGAATGAAAAATTCCATGTATCATCACTATTGGAACTTATTAAAAAAAACTTTAATAAGTTTACATAATGACCGGAGGGAATAAAAATAATTCTCCAAGTGTGGAAAATAGTCTTAAATACGATAACAAAAAAGTATATTATGAAATCAAAAATCTCGTTTACAGTATTTCTCACACATGATTACGTGATTTTATTTATATAAATACTTGTCTATTTGGATTGACATTTCCGATGATTAATCTTTCGGAATCAATAAAGTTGAGCTAGAGAGAGAAATAGAGAGAGAGAGAGAGATACACAGAGAGTTGAATCACGAGTAGTGTAACGAGCCTTTACGTAAAGGCGCTATCATGGCGGCCTGATTAGGACCATTAAAATTATGAATGGCCTTTATCGCTACAACGTGTATCGAGAGAGAGAAAATCGAGTACGCTGCTCACAAATGATGACAAGGTTCAACGGAAATACAAATTTCCAGAGACAGATAGTTATAGTTATCTACTGCTATTAGTGTCCATTTATTAAACCCACCGTTCGCTAATCAACGAATAAATAAAGGTACTTCTACAAGAAAATAAAGTTTTCGCCAAAATTCCAAAAAGCGACCGAATTTTCAATATGGCGACTGTATTTTTAGAAAAAAACTATCTTAAATAATTTAGAATTCGTTACTCCGAGGTTTTTAGAGTCATTTAGAACGAAATTGAACTCGATTTTCAAAATTCAAAATGGCGGATCCAATATGGCGGACAAAAATTAAAAATCGACTGGACTTGATTGAAACTTGTCACTCGGGGGTTTTTGGGGTCGCTGATTACGAAAATGGGGTCAAATTTGAAAAATTCAAAATGGCGGATCCAATATGGCGGCCAAGTTTCAAAATTAAATCAAATTTACTCGTAATTTATTATTAGGGACGATCTTTAATTAGAATTCGATTGAATCTTCTTATTTGTGTTATTCTAGTGTAATTTATTACGAAAATGACGTTAAATTTTGAAAATTCAAAATGGCGGATCCAATATGGCGGACTAAAATTAAAAATCACCCGGATTTGCTCGAAACTTGTCACTCGGGGGGTTTTTAAGGTCGCTGATTACGAAAATGGGGTCAGATTTAAAAAATTTAAAATGGCGGATCCAATATGGCGGACAAAAAATAAAAATCGACCGGATTTGCTTGAAACTTGTCACTCGGGGGTTTTTAAGGTCGCTGATTACAAAAATGGGGTCAGATTTAAAAAATTCAAAATGGCGGATCCAATATGGCGAACTAAAATTAGAAATCGCCTGGATTTGCTTGAAACTTGTCACTCGGGGGTTTTTAAGGTCGCTGATTACGAAAATGGGGTCAGATTTAAAAAATTCAAAATGGCGGATCCAATATGGCGGACTAAAAGTAAAAATCGCCCGGATTTGCCTGAAACTTGCCACTCGGGGGTTTTTGGGGTCACTGATTACGAATATGAGGTCGAATTTAAAAAATCAAAAATCGCGGATCCAATATGGCGGACAAAAATTAAAAATCACCCGGATTTGCTTGAAATTTGTCACTTAGGTGTTTCTCGACTCGCTGATTACGAAAATGGGGTCAAAAATAAAAAATTCAAAATGGCGGAAAGATTTTCAAATTAAATTAATTCGTTAAATTAATTTTTTTACTCGGAAGAGTTATACGAGATTAAATATTTAAATTATTTTTTGTTTCAAATTGAAAATTTCCCAAAAAGAAATAGTTAATAACAAAAAATTTACAAGGTTATTGTCAATTTTCTTTTATTATTTTCATTTTCGTATAAGACCGTTTATTTTACGTATGTAAAATTTAAATAAATAAAATTTCACATTTTCAAAAAGTGAAAGCCACTTTGAAAATAAATGTCCGGAAGTTGAACTTGGAATAGAATCCTAACATCTAGTCGTCATCATCATCAGCATCATAGTGTTTGGGGAGCTTAAATATGAGTACATATAGAATTTGAAAGCTTAAAGACGTCGTCCGGTGACCCGGTGCACGTTTCGTTGAGAATGTTTTCACGATTCAACTAAATATAGCAAGGTTTTATATATAACTTATACTGAACAGGGGTGAGAGGGGGGAAGGGGGGGAGGAGGAGGGAAGACCTCAAGACAGGGTCTAGCAAATGTTGAGTCTCCTGGACTTTTCAGAAGTTGTGGCCTCCACTTCTCTGAAAAGTCTCCCCCTCTCTCTCTTACTCTCTTTCTCCATCTCTCTCTCTCTCTCTCTCTTCTTCTATCGCGGACGACAAACTCTCATCACGATTCAAATAGTAAATTTGCTTGCAGCTATTTTTTTTTGTTCAAGGTCAAGAGCCTATGAATAAAAGTACATCACTCGCGGCAAAATTGGACGGAAATGGTTATTAATTAAAAAAAATTTTACCTTAAATTTATTATTTTAATTTAACATCAATTTCCCGCGGTTTTTTTTTTATTTTTGCTACTATTTTTTTGTAAACAAACTTTTACGATGAAAATTAGAAAAGAATTTTTAATTTATTACAAAAAGGATTGTTTCTTTAGTTTCTATTTATAGTAAAACATCTTTTGAGTTTATTATTATTTTACTCAAATTTCTTCAAAAAAAAAAAAATGTGCAAATAAAATAAAAAATTCAACATTTTTAGAAAATTGTCGAAAAAAACAATTTTTAAAATAAAGGGAAATGAAGGAAAATGAAAGATAAAATGGAAAAAAAGCAAGAGGAAAAAAAGGAATTTTCAAATAATTTATTAATAAAATTATTATTAAAATTTAAAAATTAATTACTTTAAGTAATTAATTTTAGTTAATTTTTTAATTAATTTATTTAATTAAATAAATTCTTACTTACAGACATCGCACTCGTCGCATAAGAATTTTATAAACATTGTTTTAAATAATTAATTTTTTCAAAATATAATAAATATTATAAAAATTTTATTTTAAATAATTGAATTCTCGCTTAGAATTTTATCAAAATTTTTTTTAAATAATTAAATTTCCATAAGAAATGTTATTATTAGTTAAAGCATTTGAATTATTATAAAGTATTATAATATTAATATTATTATATATGTATAATAATAAAATAATTTTTAATAATTAAAACATTAAAAGGAAAAATAAATCAAAAAGTAAAATAAAATAATTATAAAAAATAAAACTAAGAATATAAAAAATTAAATAAAATAAATAAAAGAAGAATGAAATAAAAAAAATAATAAAATATACGAAAAGGAAGTGAAATAAATTCTAGTGAATTATCAAAAAAGGATTTTTTGAATGAATAAAGGGAAATTTTTGCCATAAGGAAATTTTGTGAGTAACATTCGAGGAAGCTGAGAGAGACAATAAAAAGATGATTTCACGAGTGATTCAAGGAAAAATATAAATAACGAAATAAAAATTGACCGCAAGAGAAATAAAAAAATATTAAGATATAAATTAAATGACAATAAAATCTAGAAAAAAAATGAAAGTAAACTCTAGAAAAATAAACTCAAATTAAAAAAACCGAAACAAAAATTTAGAAAAGTAAATTAAAATTAATGGAATCCAAATAAAAATATAAAATATGATGAAGTTAAAAAGTATAAATAAAATATAAATTGAACTCGAAAAAAATTAAAAATCAAATTAAAAGTAGAACAAACTTTAAAAATAATATCAATAATTGAACTCAAAGGAAACAAAAGAAATTAGACGAAATTCAAATAAAAATAAATAATTTAAATAAAAAAAATTAATTCAATAGAATTTTTTAAAGTAATCGAATGAAGAAAATAAAAAAAAAATTTCCATCGAACAATTTAAAGATTGTAACCACTCACTCACACATATATATATAAATATTGAGTACTTTTTTCAAGATTAAAAGAGAGACTATACATATAATTATTTGAATCCACAAAAGGAATTTTTTATATCAAAGGAAATTAATCCCGCATGAATTTAAAATCGTATCCAATAAAATTGATTTATCTCACACCCTCATTTTTTCTCATTCTTCCTCAACATCTTCTTCATCTACTTTTTTAGTCCCGTTTTTATTCACTCATTGACCTCGTTTATAAAGTTTTTTTCTCGCGAGCATATACGAGAACCTATTGCAACTATTCAAGGCATCAAAAAAAAAAAAAAATCTCATCATTAATTGTATTTGAATAAAGACGATTTTAACACAATTCCTATAAAACTCTTCATTTTTATTACATTCTTTCATTTTTATTGGGTCAAAACCAAAAAGAAACATCTTTTTTAATTTTTGTTTCAAAATTCAATTCATTATTATTATGAAAATTACAAAATTTATG
The DNA here is from genome assembly GCF_015476425.1 of Leptopilina heterotoma. Lineage (NCBI taxonomy): Eukaryota > Metazoa > Arthropoda > Insecta > Hymenoptera > Figitidae > Leptopilina > Leptopilina heterotoma. Next base: position 2,191,417 of record NW_025110842.1, read on the forward strand.
ATCAATTAAGTAAGTTAATTATTTAGTTATTCGAGGATTTCTTTTTATTATGTCAATTACAAGATTTCTTATTTTAAATTAATTTAAAATAATTATTTAGTTACCCGGGTAGCCATATTGGATCCGCCATTTTGGATTTTTTAAGTTTAACCTCATTTTCGTAATAAGTGACCCAAAAAACCCCCGAGTGACAAGTTTTAAGCAAATCTGATCGATTTTTAATTTTAGTCCGCCATATTAAATCCGCCATTTTGAATTTTTTAAATCTAACCTCATATTCGTAATCAGTGACCCCGAAAACCCTCAAGTGACATGTTTCAAGCAAATCCGATCGATTTTTAATTTTTAGTCCGCCATATTGGATCCGCCATTTTGAATTTTTTAAATTTGACCTTATTTTCGTAATCAGTGACCCAAAAAACCCCCAAGTGGCAAGTTTCAGGCAAATCCGGTCGATTTTTACTTTTAGTCCGCCATATTGGATCCGCCATTTTGAAATTTTAAAATTTAACGTCATATTCGTAATAAATAACCCTAGAATAACCGAAATGAGAAGTTTCAATCAAATTCTAATCAACGACCCTCCCTAGTAATAAATTACGAGTTGATTTTTATTTAATTAAAAAATTTGACCGCCATATTGGATCCGCCATTTTGAATTTTTTAAATCTAACCTTATATTCGTAATCAGTGACCCCGAAAACCCCCGAGTGACATGTTTCAAGCAAATCCGATCGATTTTTAATTTTTAGTCCGCCATATTGGATCCGCCATTTTGAATTTTAAGAATTTAACGTCATATTCGTAATAAATAACCCTAGAATAACCGAAATGAGAAGTTTCAATAGAATTCTAATCAAAGACCCTTCCTAGCGATAAATTAAGACTAAATTTGATTTAATTTTGAAATTTATCCGCCATATTGGATCCACCACTTTGGATTTTTTAAATCTGACCTCATATTCGTAATCAGCGACCCCGAAAACTCCCGAGTGACAAATTTCAATCAAATCCGGTCAATTTTTAATTTTAGTCCGACATATTGGATCCGCCATTATGAATTTCTTAAAATTGAATTCAATTTCGTTTTGATTATGAAAAATAAGGGAAAAAAAGTGTATAGAAGAGGAAGTCAAAATGAAAAAGAGAGAATGAGAAAGAAGGAGAAAATATAAAAGAGAGAATGAAGAGGAAAGAGAAAAATTAAAGGAGAAGAATGAAAGAGAAAGAGAAAATTAGAGAGAAAGAGAGAGAGAGAGAGAGAGTTCCCATAGTTTTCATGGAGAGAATAAAGTGGATGGGACTGAGGACAACAAAAACGTATCTAGAATTCTAGTACCGACTCATGCACAAAGCTGTCAGATGCTATCGAGATAACAAATGTAAATTGCATTCCATCTGAGATTCCAAAAGCACTTTTCCGTTCACGTATCAAAAAGCTAGTGCATTTCAGAGATTAAAAAACTTCTTTCAATAGTTTTTAATATATGTATATATATATATATACCTTCTGTGTCCTGTCAAAAAGAGTTTCCATAAGAATTTTATTCTTTTTATTCAAAAAAAATCTTTATTGATTCAATCACAGTGGAATAATCAAAAATTTTTATTTTGAAAAAACTAATTTTTTTCTACAATACAAGAATTTAAAATTCTATTTTTTTTCTATTTTTAATATCGCAATGGTTTAAAAATATATTTTTGTCCATTAAACACGAGAAGCCGGGTGCCAATATTGCTTACTACGTCACTATTTTGAAAAAAGTGGGGGTAAAGGCCCAAAAATAATTTTTTTTTCTTATTATTAATATGGTAGTCGTTTTCAATGTATTTTTATCCGTTGAACACGATTCTGGGATTAAAAATCGTTTATTAAGTCAGGATTTTGAAAAAAGTGGGGGTAAGGACTCAAAAAAAGGATTTTTTCTCTATTTTTGACATTGTAGTCGTTTTCAAAGTATTTTTATCCGTTGAAGACGGTTCCGGAATCAAAAACCGTCTATCAGGGCAGGATTTTGAAAAAAGTGGGGGTAAAGACTCAAATAAGAAATTTTCCTTATTTTTGAAATTGTAGTCGTTTTTAATATATTTTTATCCGTTTATCACGAAGCCGGGTGTAAAAATTGCTTAACAAGACAGAATTTTGAGAAAAGTGCGGGGGTAACGATCCAAAAAAAAGTTTTTTTTTAGTATTTTCGAATATTTTTTCTTTTCTTTAACTTCAAACTTCATGAGATCTTAAATTACAACTTGGAACGTAAACTTCATGGTCAATATGCGCATGACCGAATAAAAAATACAGAATTTTGAAAAAAGTGGGGGTAAAGTTTAAAAAAAACGCTTTTTTAGGGTTTTCGAATATATTTTCTTTTCTTTAACTTCAGACTTCTATAGGGTCTTAAATAACAACTTGAAACGTATACTTCAAAGTCCATATGTGCCAGATCAAATAAAAAATACAAAATTTTGAAAAAAGTGGGGGTATGGACCAAAAAAAAATTTTTTTTCTTATTTTTGACATTGTAGTCGTTTTCAATGTATTTTTATCCGCTGAACACAATGCCAGGTTCCAAATTTGCGTAACTCGTTAGGATTTTCAGAAAAGTGGGGTAAATACATCAAAAAACAGGTTTTTTGGGTCAAAATTTGAATTTGCGACCTATTACCTTATGTTAATGAAAAGGAGAATTGTAAAAATGTCCATAAACATATTTCGGTTTCAAAAATAGAAAATAGAAATTTTTTTATTTTTCAAAAAACATTGTCTGTTGGTTTTGATTAAATCACAAAGTAAGGATACAAGTTTGGTTTATTTGGAAAATGAGAAGGGAAGCTTTCCTAAATAACAAAAGTTCTACTTGACAAGTTTATCCCCTTCATCCGAGATGTATATATACATTTACATATATCTACACGTGAAATACAGTGGATCATAGTCTATATATGTATATAACTATATTGTATCAAACAACCTAGATTATGTGTTGTATATACAGACATACATACAAGTGTACAACATTGGTTTATGCAATCCGTATGCTTCACGTTACGCGAAACTTGTCACACGTCGTTAAAACCTTCCAGTGAAGCCTGGGATCTCGTTTATTTTGTTCATCGTCTAATTCTCACAGAGACATCGCATCAGATTTTATTTCAAATCCAATTCCACTGAAAAGCACATTTCCAACTATTTATTCTATTAATGCTAAATTATTATTGTAATTATTAAAATATATATATATAGAAGAAAGCTAATAAACTTTTATAATTTTTAAAACAGAAAATAAAAATTTAATTCTTGCATAGAATTTTAATTTTTGAAAATAAAAAATAAGAAAAATTAGTCAATAAAATGAGTTTTTTCTTTCTCTTTTTTTTATAATTCAGAATTAATTTCTTTTAATAAAAGTTTATCTGAATGGGAATTATCTGCTTTAAAAAAAAAGAAAGAAAAACTATGGGGAAAACTTGATATATATATTTGAAATGCAGATATTTTCTATATCTTTGGGAAACACACCTTTTCTTTTCGTACGAAAGGAGAAGGTAGGAAGGAAGGATTTTGTTCGACGCGCGCGTTTTCGAGAAATCTCAGAGGACCTTTTCTTTCTCTATATATAAAGAATTGAGACAATTGAAGCCAAAACGTAATGAAAAGGTAAAAGGAGATAGACTTGAAGAACAAAGAGAAGGAAAATCATATTATTCATATTTCTCCTCATTTTTCTTCGATCGTTTTATTCTAATTCCATTAATAAACCCTCCTCCCCCCAAACCCCCTCCTCTTAAAATTAAAATCTATCGAGATTCGAAACCGGATTTTATATCGATAATGAATTTTTTTTTATCCCCGTCAATTTAAGGTATAATTGTAATAATTGTCCTAATTAGTATAATAAAGAACAAAAAAAAAATCCTGACATTTACTTATTACATGAAAAAATTTCTAGAAAAAATCCTGACATTTACTTTTTATATAAAAAAATTTCCAGAAAAAATCCGAACATTTACTTTTTCTATAAAAAATTTCCAAAAAAAAAATCCTGACATTTACTTTTTATATAAAAAAATTTCCAGAAAAAATCCGAACATTTACTTTATATAATTATACCTAAAAATTATTAGTTAAAAAAATAATTCAAAATTATTTAAAAAAAATTTCTTTGTCTATTTTATTATTAACGGTCTTTCTGTATGTATGTATGTGTGTTAGTATGTGCTTTATATAAAGTATGAACCGGAAACTCGTCTCGAATTCCTTGGGACAACCTTCACGTGATCTGCATATTTCCGCGCCACAACGTTTCGATTCCTTCGTCTTTTCCCTATCGCTCTTTTTTCTCCTCTCTTTTTTTTCTTTTTCTTTCTTTTTTTTTGTTTGATAAAAATCCATTAAGCATGAGATACTATCTATACATTCCCGTAATATTAGATTTGAAAATTTTTTCATACATCTCAAATTTCCATCTACTTCAAATTTCAAATATATTTTTGCATTTGAAATATATTATTGAAATGAATTTCAAGTTATCTCAATCCCCTCTCTCTCCTTTCACCCCCTCCCCACCTTTCGATTCTTCTCCTTCTTCCTTTACTTCAAAAAAAAGCCTTTTTTCTATTTTCGAATTACGTCTTGATTTCAATATTGTCTTCTTGATTATTATATTTATTCTAGTTTCATTGCTTTAGAATTATTCTCATTATTACTGTTTTTGATATTATTTTTAAACTACCTATTAATATCTTTATCATAATTTTTAATAACAATAACAATAAGAACACGAACAGGAACAAGAACAATAGCAATAGCAATAACTACAAAAAATAAGAATAACAATAACTACAAAAATAATCATAACAATATCAACAAGAATAAGAACAACAACATCAACAACAACAACAACAACAACAACAACTACTACTACTACTACAAAAATAACAATAAGAACTACAAAAATAACAATAAAAACAGGAACAAGAACAATAGCAATAACTACAGAAATAATCATAACAATATCAACAAAAACTACAAAAATAACAATTACGACAATAAAAGATACTACAAAAATAACAAATAAGAACAAAACCAAAAACAATAGCAATAACTACAAAAATAATCATAACAATATCAACAAAAACTAATAAAATAACAATTACAAGAATAAAAGAAACTACAACAATAACTACAAAAATAATCATAACAATATCAACAAAAACTACAAAAATAACAATTACAAGAATAAAATAAACTACAACAAAAACTACAAAAATAATCATAACAATATCAACAAAAACTACAAAAATAACAATTACAAGAATAAAAGAAACTACAACAAAAACTACAAAAATAATCATAACAATATCAACAAAAACTAAAAAAATAACAATTACAAGAATAAAAGAAACTACAACAAAAACTACAAAAATAATCATAACAATATCAACAAAAACTACAAAAATAACAATTACAAGAATAAAAGAAACTACAACAAAAACTACAAAAATAACAATAAAAGAGGAACAAGAACAATAACTACAAAAATAATCATAACAATATCAACAAAAACTACGAAAATAACAATTACAACAATAAGAGATACTACAAAAATAACAAATAAGAACAGGAACAAGAACAATAGCAATAACTACAAAAATAATCATAACAATATCAACAAAAACTACAAAAATAACAATTACAAGAATAAAAGAAACTACAACAAAAACTACAAAAATAATCATAACAATATCAACAAAAACTACAAAAATAACAATTACAAGAATAAAAGAAACTACAACAAAAACTACAAAAATAACAATAAAAGAGGAACAAGAACAATAACTACAAAAATAATCATAACAATATCAACAAAAACTACAAAAATAACAATTACAACAATAAGAGATACTACAAAAATAACAAATAAGAACAGGAACAAGAACAATAGCAATAACTACAAAAATAATCATAAAAATATCAACAAAAACTACAAAAATATCAATTACAAGAATAAAAGAAACTACAACAAAAACTACAGAAATAATCAGAACAATATCAGCAAAAACTACAAAAATAACAATAAAAACAGGAACAAGAACAATAGCAATAACTACAAAAATAATCATGATAATATCAACAAAAACTACAAAATAACAATTAGAACAATAAAAGATACTACAAAAATAACAAATAAGAACAGGAACAATAACAATTGCAATGACTACAAAAATAATGATAACAATATCAGCAAAAACTAAAAAAATAACAATTACAAGAATAAAAGAAACTACAACAAAAACTGCAAAAATAATCATAACAATATCAACAAAAACTACAAAGATAACCATTACAAGAACAAAATAAACTACAACAAAAACTACAAAAATAAAAATAAAACAGGAACAAGAACAATAGCAAATGCAATAACTACAATAATAATCATAATAATTTCAACAAAAACTACAAAAATAACAATTACAAGAATAAAAGAAACTATAACAAAAACTTCAAAAATAACAATAAAAACAGGAACAAGAACAACAGCAATAACTACAAAAATAATCATAACAATATCAACAAGAATAAAAACAACAACAAAAATAACAATAAGAACAAAAACAGGAACGATAACAATAACTACAAAAATAACAATGACACAAATAAGAAAAACTACAAGAAGAGCAACAATAAAAACTACAAAAATAACAATAAGGACAACAAGAACAATATCAATAACAACAAGAACAGCAACAATGAAAACTATAAAAATAACAATAAGAACAACAACAAGAACGATATCAATAACAACAAAATAATAATGTTATTAATTATAATAACAACAAGAAGAGCAACAATAAAAACTACAAAAATAACAATAAGAACAACAAGAAGAGCAACAACAAAAACTACAATAAGAACAAGAGCAGGAACAAGAACAATAGTAATAACTGCAAAAATAACAATAACAATAAGAACAATAGCAATAGTAATAACTACAAAAATAAAAATAACAAGAATAAGAGCCACAGAATTAAATAAATAACAATAAGAACCGGAACAAGAACAATAGCAATAACTACAAAAATAGTAGTAATAAATAATAACAACAATAAGTATAAACTAACAATAATAAGAACGAGAAACAACAAGAAAAACTGCGACAACAAAAACAATATCAAGAACTACAAAATAATAAAGTTAATAAGAACAATAAGAACAAAATTTTTAATCTAGAGAGTAAAAAAATTGTTAGGTATTTAAATTATTTAACGAGTGAAATAAAAAAAAGATATTCAATTTGGATAAAATAAAATTTTGTTATTCAAGGGATTCGAATACAATGTTTACCGTTGGATTTGTGTTTTATAAATTTTCCTATAGACGTGATTCACCGAATTTCGAAATTTCCGGTGAAGGAAACGGAATCACAAGTTACAATCACACACCTTGAATATCAATGATTTTGTCTCGATTGTTCAACTCAATGCAGCGATTCGTTTAACCCCAAAAAAAATTTTATCCTTCTTGTTCAGTTCTTAAAAATTTATTTTTTTATAGTTGCAAGAAAAAAATATGAACAATTTGTATTAATTTATTTTTTTTTTATTTATTAGGTATTATTATTTATTTATTTTCATTATTTCTTTATTTTTTATTTATTTTTTTTCTTAAATATATTAATTATTATAATTATACGATTTTTGAAAATATATTTTCTGTAGTCAATTTTTTTGTTTAATTTATTATTTTTATTTTTTCTTTTATTATTATTATTATTATATATTATTATTATTTTTTATGATTATTATTATTATTATTCGGATTTTATCAAACATCAAATAATTAAGTTAACGATGACGAGTAATCGTTAATTTCAATTTTTAATTATTATTATTATTATTTTTATTATTTAATAATAATATTATTATTAAGCAGTTTTATTCTATTCTCCAAAGAATTTTAAAAAGAATTTTCTTTGGCGCCTTTAAAAAATATTGAAAACTAAAGGAACCAGAAAGTTTTTTAAGTTCAGCGTAAGTGCAACTAGCCGAGCGTCTTCCCCCACTCCTGCCGCATGGGCCGAACAGTTGATTCAATTTAAATTCGTTCTAATTTAAAGAGTATTTAGTATTTTTACTGAATCCAAATTTTTTATCTCTAAAAACATCATAAATAAAATCATAAATAAAAATATAGAGATAATTAGAAATATTTTAGTAAATAATTAAAAATATCTTAATAACTATAAAAATTATTAAAATAAATAAAAAAAACTATTTTTACGAATTTTTAATGAATTTTTTTGTTATAAAAGAAATTGTACAAAAAAAATTCTGGTTCTATTTTTTCAAAAAAAAAAAAATGGAGAAAATTGAGGAATACCAAAATGCAAATTTTTACCTATGTGAAAAAAAGTGAAGCTCTATGTAACTAAAATGAAATTTCATTTCCAAATTGTTCGCAGAACGTTCATCAAACGACGATTTCTCTTTGAAGTGGAAATCCACTTCATCTTAATTTAAAACGCCCGACATGGTTTTTTTTTCTTTTTTTTTTATATAAATTTACAAAGTTTCTTTTGGTGGTTGCTTTAATCATTCACGCTTTCTCTTTCCACTGTTCGAGTCAAAGTTCAAAAAAGTTCCAAACAAATCAAATAATGACAAAGAGAGAGAGAGCATTAATTTTTAATTTTCGAAAAAAGTTTCTTTCCTTTTGTCTTTTTCTTTCTTTCCCTATGTAAAAATTTGTTCTGTAATAGGAAATTTTTTTCTTTTTGAAAAATTTCTCAAAAAAAAAGAGTTTTTTAAAACTCATTTCTACTTTGAAGTATATTTTTAAAAAAATTCGAAAATTAATTTTGTAAAAATCCTAAAATTTATAATTTAGGTTCTAATTCTAATTTAAAATTTTATTAACAGAAACAATTTTTTCTTTGATTTTCTTTATTCTTTTTCTTTATTTTTATGTACTTTTTGCTATTTTTTAATTTTTCTAAAACTACTTTTCTTTACTTTTTAAATAAAAAATTTTTTAAAAAAATTTTATAAATGTCTTTTATAAAAAAAAATGTTTCGAGATATTGATAAATAAAATATTTTTCCACTCTATTTGTTACAACTATAAAGGAGAAAAATAAATTATTAATTGCAAGATGGATAATTTAATGTTCCACTTGATTGATTTCTCAGGAATGAAATCAGTCAATTAAAAAATTGTCGACGCTCGACTGTATAAACTCCTACTGTTTGTATTTATAGAAATCTCAGAAATATTGCAAGTCTGAAGAAAAACTCGTGGGATTTTAGAGAGAGAGAGAGTGAGAAAATCTTTTCTCAACTAATTCGAGTGTAAGAAATAAATGATTTTTTCTCTATTATTAATCCTTAGATAGTAAACAATCAATTAGTAAATAATAATATACATGAAAATTGGAAGTAAAAATCTAAAGTACAATAAAAATTCTATTTGTTACAAAATTTAATTAATTAAGATTTATTTATTTATTCTCGTTCTTTTTGATGGTGGATTTGGAGTCGTTGACCCTTGTTTAGTAGAAAACGAGTACAATGTCGATATGGTTTTTGAAAAATAAAAATTTTGACTTTCGAAATCAAAATTTCAATTTTGAAAATCAAAATTTTGACTTTAGAAATCAAAATTTTTACTTTCAAAATAATAATAATAATAATAATAATAATAATAATAATATGTTTTCGAACATTGAAAATCAAAATTTTGACTTTAAAAAACAAAATTATGATTTTGAAATTCAAAAATACTTTTTTTAGAATACAGAATTTTTATTATTACTATATTTTTTGCTTTTTCTGATGTTAGATTTAAAATCCTTGACCTTGGTTTAGTAGAATACTAGTACCATGTCGATACAGTTTTAGAAAAATTAAAATTTTGACTTTGGAAATGGAATTTTGATTTTAGGAATAAAATTTTTTATTTTTCTTGTTTTCTGATGTAGGATTTAAAATCTACGACCTTATTTTAGTAGAAAACGAGTACCATGTCGATACAGTTTTAGAAAAACCAAAATTTTGATTTTGAAAATAGAAATTTTTATTTTAAGAATAAAAATTTTGATTTTTCGTGTTTTCTAATGTAAGATTTGAAATCTACGACCTTATTTCAGTAGAAAACAAATACGATGTCGAAATAGTTTAAAAAAAAATATAATTTCAATTTTGAAAATATAAATTTTGACCTTAAGAATCAAAATTTTGATTTTTCGTGTTTTCTGATTGTCAGATTTAAAATCATCTACCTTAGTTTTTTGAAATATTACTTTTTAGGATTTAAGAAAGTCGATCTGATTTAAGTTAGAAAAACGATTTTTTTCCAGGCTTAGAATAAAAAAAAGAGAATTACTTCATTTTTAGCAAATTTAAAGTATATATTTTATTATCACTAATTTTTTTGCTATTTCTGATGCCAGACTTGAAATTCTCGACCAAAGTTTAGTAGAAAACGAGTACAATATCAACATGGTTTTAAAAAATGAAAATTTCTATTTTCAAAATCAAATTTTCGATTTTAAAAATCAAAATTTTGGTTTTGAAATTCGGAAATATTATACTTTTTAGAATTTAAGAATATGGATCTTATTTAATATAGAAAAACATATTTCTTCCAAACCAAGCTTTCGAGTTTCAAAACCAAAATTTTGATTTTCAAAATCGAAATTTTGATGTTAAAAATCGAAATTTTCATTTTTTTAAAACCATGTCGACATTGTACTCGTTTTCTATTAAACTAAGGTCAAGGACTTTAAATCTGGCATCAAAAATAGCAACAAAAAAATAGTGATAATAAAACATTAACTATTTTGAATTTGGCAAAAATGAAGTAATTAATAGTAGTAAATATTTTATTGTCCCATTTTTGTTGTTGCTATTTTTGATGCCACATTTAGAAATCTGCTAACCTTAAGTTAGTAAAAAAACGAGTAAAATATAGACATGGTTTTAAAAAAATAAAAATTTCAATTTTCAAAATCAAATTTTCGATTTTTAATCGAAAAATTTAGATTTTCAAAATCAAAATTTTGGTTTTGAAATTCGGAAATACTATACTTTATAGAATTTAAAAATATAGATCTCATTATATATATGGAAAAACGTATTTCTTCCAAACCAAGTTTTCGAGTTTCAAAACCAAAATTTTGATTTTTAAAATCGAAATTTTCATTTTTTTAAAACTATGTCGACATTGTGCTCGTTTTCTACTAAACTTAGGTCGAGGATTTTAAATCTGGCATCAGAAATAGTAAAAACAAAATAGTAATAATAAAATATCAAGTATTTTGAATTTAGTAAAAATGAAGTAATTAATAGTGGTTAATATTTTATTGTCCCATTTTCTTTTGCTATTTTGATGCCAGATTTAAAAACGGCGACCTTAGTTTAGTAGAAAACGAGCACAATGTCGACATGGTTTTAAAAAAATGAAAAGTTCGATGTTCAAAATCAAATTTTCGATTTTTAACGTAAAATCTTTGATTTTCAAAGTCAAAAATTTTGGTTTTTAAATTCGAAAATACTATATTTTTTAGAATTTATGAATATAGAGATCTCATTTAATATAAAAAAACGTATTTGTTTCAAACCAAACTTTCGAGTTTCAAAACAAAAATTTTGACTTTCAAAATCGAAATTTTGATGTTAAAAATCGAAATTTTCAATTTTTTTAAACCATGTCGACATTGTACTCGTTTTCTACTAAACTTAGGTCGGGGACTTCAAATCTGGCATCAGAAATAGCAAAAACAAAATAGTGATAATATATGTTAAAAAAAAAGAATATTTCAAATAATTTCTGCAATTCTCAAGAGGATCTTTTTTGTTACAATATAAAAGTATCTTATTAAAAGGAAAACATTTTTTCCGCTCTCGCTGGTTATCTTGTTTTCCTCTCTCTCTCTTTCTCTCCTCTCAACTTTGATGCAGTTTTCCATAATTTAACGATATTTAATAGAATCTGTACAGGGAGAACTCCTTTGAGTCTTGAGTAAACACAACTTAAGAAGAAAAAGAAGAAGAAGAAGAGACTAAGGGAAGGGGGGTGGTTGATAATTACCCGTCCAACATCGGGAGCAAATATTTTCTCTCATAATCAGACGCCGTGCGTCTTTTGATCGATTAATAAAATGTAAAAGTGGCGAAACATCTTTCTTTCAATTTATACATAAAATTCCTATTTTGTTAAAGGGTAAAATAAAATGAGGAAAAAAAATCCTTTTTTTAAAGAAGCGTCGCGTCGTTTAAAAGTATGAATATATATTTATATATACACACAGGAAAAGAGATTATGCACCTGGTGGATTTTTATATTATATATACATATGTACACAACAAAAAGTCCTCTCTTTTTTTTAATATGGTTACTAGCCTCAAGGCGGAATAAGTACACAAAAGCTTGTGGAAAACATGCTAGTAATACTGTACAACTACAATGACTATAGGTCTTCAGAACGTCTTTTTAAATCCCCCCCCCCCCCCCGTGTTTGGTCAACAGTTACCGGATCTGCATTGGTCACGTGTCTGCACGTGCGACTGCCACGTAATTTTATCTTTTACAAAGCCATTTACGGGTCGATACACCGCCTTTCGAGGTCTTATCTTTTTCTCTCTCTCAAGAAACTTGGGTCCATTCCAGAATTAATAGAAAAAAAATTTAAAAATTTCTAAAGTATTTTCGAAAAAAAAACTAACTAGGACTGCTTTTCAAAAAATGATTGTAGCCTATTTTCAAATAACGATTTTTGAGTATTGAGTAATTTTAAAATTCAAATTTAAGAAAATTAATAAATAAAAATTTATAAAGTTTAAAACGATTCAATTATTTACAAAAAATATTTGAAATTCAATTATTTTCAAAATATATTCGAAATTTAATTATTTTCCAAAAATATTCGAAATTCAATTATTTTCAAAATATATTCGAAATTCAATTATTTTCAAAATATATTCGAAATTCAATTATTTTTGACATTCAATTAATTTTAAAGAATATTTAAAATTCAATTATTTTCAAAAAATATTCGAAATTCAATTATTTTCGACATTCGAATATTCGACATTCAATTAATTTCAAAGAATATTCAAAATTCAATTATTTTCAAAAATTATTCCAAATTCAATTATTTTCAAAAAAATATTCGACATTCAATTAATTTCAAAAAATATTCAAAATTTAATTATTTTTAAAAAATTCTCGAAATTTAATTATTTTCAATATCTCGTAATTTCATCAAATTTTCTATATTCAATTATTTTCAATATCTCGTATTTTCATCAAATTTAGCAAAAGAATTCAATTATTCAAAAAAAAAAAAAAAATTATAAAATTCATCCAAAAGTCAATTATTTTCACAAATAAAAATAATCAATTTTCCACAGGAATTCAATTAATTTAGAATAGCATTTTCAAAATAATTTCAAAAAATTAATTATTTAATAAAATTTTTAAACAATTCTTCACAATAATTCAATTATTTTTACTAATAATAACAATATTCTCGGAAATTCAATTATTTAAAAAAAATTCTAATAAAATCGTCCGCAAGAATTTAATTACTTTCATAAATAATAAAATTCTTCTCCAGAATTCAATTATTTTTTGAAAATTTCAATAAAATTCTTAGCAACTATTCAATTATTTCCATAAATAAGAAAATTCATTGCAGGATTTCAATTATTTTTAATAAAATTTTATAGGAATTGCTCAAAAAATGCAATTATTTTTAAAAATTTAATTTCAATTCTTCGAAAAAATCAATTATTTAAAAAAATTTTTTTTTAAAATTCTTTCGATGAATTCAATTATTTACAAAAATATTAGAATTTTTCACAGGAATTCAATTTTTTTCAAAAGTAATAAATTTCGTCTTGGAAATTCAATTATTTTAAAAAATCCCAATAAAATCGTTCGCAAGAATTCAATTATTTGCAAAACTAATAAAGTTTGTCTCTGTGATTTTTATTTTTTTAAATACAATTTTAAGTAAATTTCTCGAAAAATGCAATTGTTCTGAAAAATTTTATTAAAATTCTCCAAAAGAATTCAATTATTTTCAAAAAATTTAATTTAATTTGTGTATTAGAATTTAATAAATATTTTGAATACATTTTTACTTGAATTTCAGGAAAAAATTAGCTTATTCTCAAAAATTGTAATGAAATTTTTCAAAATAATTCAATTATATTCAAACAAAATTATTTCATTTAAGATTCGTCGTAGAAATTTAATTAATTTAGAAAAATTACAAAAGATTTCAGAAATTCAATTATTATTTTTAATTTTTAAAAATTCTCGTCAAAATTTCAATTATCAAATATAAATAATAAAATTATTTTTCAAAATGCAATTGGTTTCAAAAATTTTAAATCAAAATTTCTTAGCAAAATTTCAATTATTTTCAAAAAGTTTGTTTAATTCAATAATTTTCAATATTATATTAATAAATTTTTCCAAAGGAATTCAATTATTTAAAAAAAATTTTAATAAAATTCTACGAAAACATTTAATTACTTTCATAAATAATAAAAATTTCACTGGAATTCAATTATTTACAAAAATTTTTGGGAATTTTTCGCAATAATTCAATTATTTTCATAACTAATAAAATACTTTAAATAAATTCAATTATATTTAGGAAAATGTTAGAATTCTTCACAGGAATTCAATTATTTTCAAATATTTTAATAAAATTCCTTCCAAGAATTCAATTATTTACTTATAAATAATTCTTCGAAAGAATTGAATTATTAAAGATAAATAACAATATTATTCCCGAAAATTCAATTATTTTCACGGATTATAATAAAATTCTTTGCAAAATTCAATTACTTTTCATTAATAACAATATTCATTACAAGAATTTAATTATTTTTAAAAGTAATAAATTTCTTCTTGGAAATTCAATTATATAAAAATTCTAAGAAAATCGTTCGCAGAAATTCAATTTTTTTCAAAAAAATTTAGTAAAATACCACAGAGACATTCAATTATTTTCAAAAATTTGAATAGAATTCTTTGTAAAATTGAAAGTAATTAAGAATCAAAATAACAAAAAATTTTATTCAAAAACTAATTTTAATCATGAAAATTAAAAAAAAGAATGCCTTTCATCAAAAGAAAAGAAAAGTTTGAAAAGTATTAATCTGTCATTAAATTTAATATAAAAAACGTATTTCTTTCAAAACCAAAATTTTGATTTTCAAAATCGAAATTTTCATTTTTTTTAAACTATATCGACATTGTGCTCGTTTTCTACTAAACTTCGGTCAAGGGTTTCAAATCTGGCATCAGAAATAGTAAAAACAAAATAGTGATAATAAAATATCAAGTATTTTGAATTTAGTAAAAATGAAGTAATTAATAGTGGTTAATATTTTATTGTCCCATTTTCTTTTGCTATTTTGATGCCAGATTTAAAAATGCCGACCTCAGTTTAGTAGAAAACGAGCACAATGTCGACATGGTTTTAAAAAAATGAAAAGTTCCATGTTCAAAATTAAATTTTCGATTTTGAACGTAAAATCTTCGATTTTCAAAGTCAAAATTTTGGTTTTGAAGTACGAAAATACTATATTTTTTAGAATTTATGAATATAGAGATCTCATTTAATATAAAAAACGTATTTCTTTCAAACCAAACTTTCGAGGTTCAAAACCAAAATTTTGATTTTCAAAATCGAAATTTTCAATTTTTTAAAACCATGTCGACATTGTGCTCGTTTTCTACTAAACTTAGGTCGAGGATTTCAAATCTGGCATCGAAAGATGAAAAAAATTTTATTCAAAAACGAATTTTAATCATGAAAATTAAAAAAAAAGTGCCTTTCTTCAAAAGAAAAGAAAAGTTTAAAAAGTATTTAGAATTTGTGACAAAAGAAAAAAAAGGTTTG
This sequence comes from Leptopilina heterotoma, assembly GCF_015476425.1. NCBI lineage: Eukaryota > Metazoa > Arthropoda > Insecta > Hymenoptera > Figitidae > Leptopilina > Leptopilina heterotoma. The sequence goes on from NW_025110842.1 coordinate 2,207,337, forward strand.
CTTCTTTTATTAAAGAGTGAGAGGAAAAATTCTAAAAAGATATCTGAAAATGTGAAAATCGTTTTTTTTAGTTTCTGTGTATGTGTGAGTGTGTGGGTGGGGGAAGTGTGCTCGAACAAAAATGGGAAAGGGTTACAAATTGGAACGCAACCCTCGGGGGGTTTTCCTCGAGAGAATGTGCTGGACTTGTGTTTCTCTTCTAAATCAACCTGCTTCCTTCCGCACGAGGAGTGGAACAAGGGTCATGGGACCAAAAGGAAACTAGGCCAAGAGGGTCAAGTGACTCGATGATATTGAATTGGTCTTCGTTAAGAGACTTTAATACGAAATTGCTATGTTGCTGACACTGACAAAGCACTCGGGCAAAATGAGACATTTACTTCCTTCTGAAAATTAATATTGGAACTTGGAGTTTATTTTTATTTTTTTTTTTTTAGTAATAATGGTCCATTTTTGAATACGTGTAGTCTGTAAATATTTTTCAAAATATTTGTCGATTTTTTTTTTTTTTTTTTTTTTTTTTTTAATTTCCTCTTTTGACATTATTTCTTTTTTGGCATATTCAGTGACCGTTAAAAACACACATAGGACAAAAATATCAAAAAAAGGATGACAAACTATTAAATTTCTTTCATAATATTTAAAAAAAAATTGTTGAGCATTTCTACAAAAACTAATTTGAAATGTTTTCCAAAAATATTGGTTTAGACAGTATTAAAAAAACGATTGTAGACTATTTTCAAAAAACGGTTATAAAAAAACGGTATTTTTTTTTAAAAAAAAGGTTTAGAGTATTTTTAAAAAACGGTTTTTGAGTTTTTAATTATTTTGTTATTTTGTTATTTTAGTGTATTTGTAAAAATATTATTTTGATGTATTTTTAAAAAACGGTTTTTGAGTTTTTAATTATTTTGTTATTTTGTTATTTTAGTTTATTTTTAAAAATATTATTTTAATGTATTTTTAAAAAACGGTTTTTGGGTTTTTAATTATTTTGTTATTTTGTTATTTTAGTTTATTTTTAAAAATATTATTTTGATATATTTTTAAAAAACGGTTTTTGGGTTTTTAATTATTTTGTTATTTTGTTATTTTAGTTTATTTTTAAATATATTATTTTGATGTATTTTTAAAAAACGGTTTTTGGGTTTTAATTATTTTATTTTTTAATTATTTTGTTATTTTGTTATTTTAGTGTATTTTTAAAAATATTATTTTGATGTATTTTTCAAAAAACGGTTTTTGAGTTTTTAATTATTTTGGTTTTTTCTTTATTTTGTTATTTTGGTGTATTTTTAAAAAACGGTTTTTGAGTTTTTAATTATTTTGTTATCTTTTTATTTTGTTATCTTGTTATTTTGTTATCTTGTTATTTTGTTATTTTGTTATTTTGTTATTTTTGTTATTTTGTTATTTTTGTTATTTTGTTATTTTGTTATTTTGTTATTTTGTTATTTTGTTATTTTGTTATTTTGTTATTTTGTTATTTTGTTATTTTGTTATTTTGTTATTTTGTTATTTTGTTATTTTGTTATTTTGTTATTTTGTTATTTTGTTATTTTGTTATTTTGTTATTCTGTTGTATTTTTAAAAATATTATTTTAGTGTAATTTTTGAAAACTTTATTTTGCTGTATTTTTTAAAAATTGTTTCAAAATAGTATTTTTTAAGAGAATGATTAAAAAAAAATATTATCTAAATGGGAAAAAATTTTATTTCCGCCTCGCTTTAAAATCTTTTTTTCTCCCTTCTTTCTCTCCTTTATTTGGACACTTTTCACTGCATTGGGAAATAATCTCCGGAGCATTTATCGATTCAATAAGCTTTGCTTTCGAAGATAAACGTCTTTCGAATCGTAAGAGCAATTCAGTTATTTTTCTCCAGTAAACAGAATAAAAAATTTGTTCAATCTAAGAGTAAATAATAATAAAAAAATGGGTCATTCAATTCCTATATCATTTACTTAAAAGGAAAAACATTTTTTTAATATTAAAAGTTGTTTTTTTTATTTACTTTTTTTAAGCCAATTGTCCCAATTAGTATTCTACGAAAACTTTTTACTATTTTTTTCAAAATTTATTTTAAATATATTTTTGGTTCTTTTCTACCTTTTTGGGAAAATAAAATTTTCTTGTAAATACAATATTATTTTTTCCTATAAAAATTTGTTTTTGGAAGAAAATTTAATTGTTAAAAATTTAATTTAAAAAAAATTACTTATAACAACAATAATTTGTGACATAAAAAAAATATTAATTTTAAAAAAGAATTGCGAATTTTGTTTCAATGTAAGGTAGATTTATATTATTTTTTAAAAAGTTAGTAAATAAAAAATAGAAAATAGTAAAAATTTGAAAAATAAACAATAGTAAAAATTGAAGAAAAACAATAGTAAAAGTTTTAAAAGTAAAAACTAATGAAAAAAATTAGTAAAAATTTGAAAAAACAAACAGTAGAAAAAGTTTTAATACTTAAAAAATAGTAAAAATTGAAAAAAAAGAGTAAAAAATTTTTAAAAATAGTAAAAACTTAAAAAATAAAAAGTAGTAAAAATTTGAAAAATAAAAATTAAAGAAAAATAGTAAAAAATTTGTAAAACAAACAGTAGAAAAAGTTTCAACGTTAAAAAATAGTAAAAATTGCAAAAAAAAGAGTAAACAATTTTAAAAAATAGTAAAAACTTTAAAAGTAAAAAGTTTTAAAAATTTGAAAAATAAACAATACATAGTAAAAATTGAAAAGATAAAAATAGTAAAAATTTGAAAAATAAACCAAAGTAAAAAAGTAGTAAAAATTTGAAAAATAAACCAAAGTAAAAAAGTAGTAAAAATTTAAAAAATAAACAATAGTAAAAATTTAGAAAGTAAAGAATAGTAAAAATTTGAAAAATAAAAATTAAAGAAAAGTTGCCTAAAAATTTGTAAAACAAACAGTAGAAAAAGTTTCAATACTAAAAAATAGTAAAAACTATAAAAGTAAAAAAATAGTAAAAATTTAGAAAGTAAAAAATAGTAAAAATTTGAAAAATAAACCAAAGTAAAAAAGTAGTAAAAATTTGAAAAATAAACCAAAGTAAAAAAGTAGTAAAAATTTAAAAAATAAACAATAGTAAAAATTTAGAAAGTAAAAAATAGTAAAAATTTGAAAAATAAAAATTAAAGAAAAATTGCCTAAAAATTTGTAAAACAAACAGTAGAAAAAGTTTTAATACTAAAAAATAGTAAAAACTTTAAAAGTAAAAAAATAGTAAAAATTTAGAAAGTAAAAATAGTAAAAATTTGAAAAATAAACCAAAGTAAAAATTTAAAATATAAAAAAAGTAAAAATTTGAAAAATAAACAATAGTAAAAATTGAAAAGATAAAAATAGTAAAAATTTGAAAAATAAACCAAAGTAAAAAAGTAGTAAAAATTTGAAAAATAAACAATAGTAAAAATTCAGAAAGTAAAAATAGTATAAATTTAAAAAAATAAATGGTAAAAAGTCAGAAACTAAAAATAGTAAAAACCTGAACAATTAAAAATAGTAAACATTTTTAAAAATGTAAAAATTTGAAAAGTAAAAAATAGTAAAAATTAAAAACAATTAAAATGACTAAACATTATCATATTAAAATACAATATATTATTTTTCTATACACAAATTGGGACACTTGCCTTAATAAGTAATATTGTTTTACCCTCTTTTTTTAGTAATTCCATCTCTGAGGGGTAAAAACAAGAATAATTTAATTAGATTTTTTAATTGAAATTCCAAACAATTATACGAAAAACAATTAGTATAGTCTTGTGATAAAGAATTTTTTTCCCCTACTGAGATTATGGGAACATTAAAAAAAAATATGTTTACTAGCTCATTTAAAATCTTTTAACCCCCACAAGATTTTCTTCGCATATATACGAGAGAAAGAAAATTTCTTTCTATTGTACAGAATTTTTTTTTTTTTTTTTTTTTTGTTAATTATGTTATCAAGTTTTGGTGTCGCGCGCGATAGCCACAACGAGAAATGTATATAGGAAACGACGATGCGGCGTTAAGAGATAATGTTTCCGGAAGTAGGAGTGGGGGGGAATCGGGTCGCCTCGTTTGTTTTCAAACTTGACATTATCGTCATTTGCATTTTGCGCTAACAACTCGACCATATAGTTAGTTATGTACGAAAGTAATCAAACAATCATTACACTAATCGAGTTTTGAGTTATTAAAAATTGGATTAATTTTCTTTTTTTTCTGTATCAAATAAATTTTTTTTACTTTTTAATTTTTTTTCGTCATATTTTTCTTATTTGAAAATCTCATTTCTTTAACTTCTGTCAGACATTTTTTTTTTAATTAAAATTTTAAAAAATATTCAAGAACCGTTTTTTGAAAATTGGCTGCAATCATTTTTGGAATTTCATTCATTTTTTTGGAAAATAATTGAATTCCCAAAAAAACATTTTATTATTCATAAAAATAATTGAATTCTTGCAAACGATTTTATTAAAATTTTCCAAAATAGTTGAATTTTCGGGAATAATTTTGTTATTTACCTTTAATAAAATTGAATTGAATTTATATTATTATTATTTTTAAAAATAATTGAATTCTTATGATAAATGTTGTTGTTTATGAAAATAATTGAATTTTGCAAAGAATTTTATTAAAATGCCTCAAAATAATTGAATTTTCGGGAATAATTTTGTTATTTTTATAATTATTTTATTTTGTAGTTAATAAAAAAAATTGTAAATTAAAAATCGCCATAATTGAATTCTTTTGAAGAATTATTTATACGTAAATAATTGAATTGTCGGAAAGAATTTTTTAAAAATCTATAAAAGAATAATTGAATTATTTCAAAAAAATTTAATTAAAATTGCGTATTTAAAATAATTGATTTCTTTCGAACAATTTTATTAAATTATTTGAAAATAATTGTATTCTTGTGAAAAATTCTAATATTTTTGTAAATAATTGAATTCTTTGAAAGAATTAAAAAAACAGTTTTTTTTAAATAATTGATTTTTTCAAGGAATTGAAACTAAATTTTTAAAAATGATTCCATATTTCGAGCAATTTCTTTAAAAATTTTATTAAAAATAATTTAAATCCTGCGATGAATTTTGTTATTTATGAAAATAATTGAATAGTTGCTAAGAATTTTATTAAAATTTTCAAAAATAATTAAATTCCTCCGTAGAATTTTATTATTGATGAAAATAAATGAATTTTTGCTTTGAATTTTATTAAAATGTTTAAAAAGAATTTAATTTGTGTGAAAAATTTTGTTTTATTTGAAAATAATTGAATTCTTTATATGAATTTTAGAAACATTTTTTTAAATAATTAATTTTTTCGAAATATAATAAATATTAGGAAAATTATATTTTAAATAATTGAATTCTTGTGGAAAACTTTATTTGTAAAAATAATTAAATTTTTCGATTAATTAGATTAAAATAGTATTAAAAATAATTGAAATTTTTTGATATGTTTTTTTTATATTTGGAAATAATTGAATTCTTGCTAAGAATTTTATCAAATTTTTTTTAAATAATTGAATTTCCGAGAAAATTGTTATTATTAGTGAAAGTAATTGAATTATTGTGAAGAATTGTATAAAAATTTTGTTAAATTGATTTTTTAAAAATATTTTTAAAAATCCTATTCAAAATTAATTGAATTCCAGTGGAAATTTTATTATTTAAGAAAATAATTGAATTTAATGAATTTTTTTTAAATAATTGAATTGTTTTTCAAAATTTTATAAAAATACTGGATATTGAAAATAATTGAATTTAGAATATTTTTTGAAAATAATTGAAGTCTTGTAGAATTTTTTAATAAATATTAATTTAAAAATATAAATTTTAGTTAATAATTTAACTTATAATTGAATATTGAAAGCATTATAAGAAAATAATTGAATTCTTGCAAAGAATTTTACTACATTTTTTCAAAAAAATTGAATTCTTTTGAGAAATTTTATTAAATTAGTAGATTTTTAAATTCATCGAATTGAAGAAAAGTTTTTAAAACAATTGAAATTTTTACAAGAATTATATTAAAATTTTTTAAAATAATTGAATTTCTGCGAAGAATTTTCTTACATATCAAGATAATTAAAATTTTTACGAGAAATTTTGTTAACGTTGAAAATAATTGAATTTCAACGAAGAATTTTATTAATTTTGAAAATAATTGAATTTTTGCAAAGAATTTTTATTATATTTTTATTAAATAATTTAATTCTTTGGAAGAATTTTATTAAAATCCAAAAAAATAATTGAATTTTTCCAAAAAAATTGTATTTAAACTAATTGATTTCTTTCGAAAAATTTTATTAAAATATTTGAAAATAATTGAATTCATATGAAAAATTCTAATATTTTAGTAAATAATTGAATTCTGCAAAAGAATTTTAAACGAACATTTTTTTAAATAATTGATTTTTTCGAGGAATTAAAATTAAATTCCTAAGAATAATTAAATTTTTCTATCAATTCCTGTAAAATTGAATTAAAAATAATTGAATAGTTGCTAAGGATTTTTATTAAAATTTTTGAAAATACTTGAATTCCTGTGAAAAATTTTGTTATTTTTGAAAATAATTGAATTTCTGTGAAAAATTTTTGTTATTTTTGAAAATAATTGAATTCTTCCTAATTTTTTCTAATTTCCTACTGTCGATACTTTCTATTTTTGAAAATAATTTTTTCAGTCGAGTTGTATCAATGAGACATTTTTTTCTTCTACTGCTCTTTAATAAGCTTTCAATTTCGAAATTTTGTCATTACGACAATTTGTTTCTTCCAATTGAATCAATTTTTTCTTCTACTGATCTTTAATAAGCTTTCGATTTCGAAATTTTGTCATTACGACAATTTGTTTCTTCAAATAGAAACAATTTTTTCTTCTACTGATCTTTAATAAATTTTTCAATTTCGAATATAATTTTGTCATTACGACAAAATTTTTTTTTTTCCAAATTGAAACAATTTTCCCTCCGTATAACAATTTGTAAAAATTCCCTTCTTTCAATTTAAAAACAAATTTTTTTCTTTTTTTTTTTTAAACGAAAACTGACGAAAGTTATATGAGTTTGTTTAGAGTTCTCCCCTGAGGCGTCCAGGCGAATTGCAAGAAAAGTACTTATGTAAATTTCACAATGCAACTCTCAACATGTAATGCGTATGAGTGTATAATGTATTCCGCATTTAGAGACATTTTAAGCGTAAAAAGGGGGAGGAATTGAGTCTGAGAAGCTAATGCAACTTGCACGTGACATCACGAAAAAAAAGAGAAATCGCTTCCATGTGTTTTACTCATCTGCGAAAACTGATTTAAATTTTTCAATTTTTAAAAAATTTAAAAAAGAAAATTTTTTCCTATTTTTAAAAAAATTGAAAAAGAAAATTTTTTTAAATTTTTAAAAAAATTGAAAAAGAAAATTTTTTTAAATTTTTTAAAAAATTGAATTTATTTTTTTTATAAATTTTTTTTTATAAATGTATTTTTTTTATAAAAAATACATTTTTCAAGAGTCAACATACTCGTAATACTTTGACTCTTCAAAAATGTATTTTTATAAAAAAAAATTCAAGTTTTTAAAAAATTTCCATTTTTAAAAAATAGAAAAAGAAATTTTTTTTTGTCGAAAAGGGACGATTGCGCTTAGAAAAATAATTGAAGGTACATCACCTTTGGTTTGTGTTTCCATGCCCTCACCTCCATCCCCTCTTTTTCTTCTACGAACCATGAAACTAATTTTTCCCACTGACCTGAAAAAATAAAAAAAAATTATTATTATTATTATTATTATTATTATTATATAAATATAATAAATAAAAATTATAAATATAAAATACAAAAAAAAATATTAAACATTAAAATATAAATATAAAAACTCAATAAATTAAATTTAAAAATGTAAATAATAAAATTTAATGGTTATTAAGATTTGAAATATTTCTCTTTTTCATTAAGAACGTCATTCTAATTTTAAACAGTTATTTTTTAATTTTATTGTATTTAATTTTCTAAAAATTTAAGTAATTAATAATTTATATTTTATTTTTTTTTTTTAAGTATGTAGACGGGATTGATAGCCAAAAATTCAATTTCTAAACCTTTATGATCGAAATAAAAATACATTTATAAAACAGTGGATAAAATTAAATAAAAATTGTAGCAGTTTTTTTTCATTAGAACAAGCAGTCAGTCTGATTTATTGTTCCAAATGAAAAATTACACTTGACGCAGGGAACAATTATTATCCTCTGAAAAAGAATTTTATCCTCTCTATATGAACCGTCACGTTTCCCAATTAAAAGAAGAAAAACTATGCATTTAACATTATTCTCTATATCCCCAAAAATACAATTTTCTTTTCAAATTATCCTTATTTTATTCTATTTGTTAATATTTTTTTTTATTTATTCGATTCTATTTATTTGATTTGTTTATTTATTATTAATTTATTATTTTTTATTCAATATTTTTCATTTAATAGTTTTTAGTTGATAATTTTTTATTTAATATTTTTTTTGTTAATACATTTTATTTAATACTTTTAAGTTAATTTTTTTTATTTAATATTTTTTTTGTTAATATTCTTTATGTAATATTTTTTATTTTTATTTAATATTCTATATTATTTTTATTTTTTAGTTAAAATTTTTTATTTAATATTTTTTTGTTAATATTTTTTATGTAATATTTTTTATTCAATATTTTTTATTTAATATTTTTTATTTAATATTTTTTATTTATTTTTAATATTTTACATTATTTTTGTTTATTTTTATTGTCTTTTTTTTATTCCTTTTTTTATGAATATGTGACTGAATTTTAGAAAATCAAATTTCCTCTTTACTGTTTACAGCAAAACTATCTGATGAAATTCGGGTACTTGCCACAAAGTGATCTAGAAACCGGAAATTTGAGAACTGACGAACAACTCCGAGATGCCATTAAGGACTTTCAGGTATATTGTTAATTGTCTATTTTTAACATTCGCTTATTTATTTTTTAACCCCCCACTTTCTAAACTCACTATAAAAATTTTTATATATTCATTTCGAATAATACACAATTTTTAAAATTAAATTTAAAAAAAGTTCAATTTTCAAAAGAAAATTTTTTAATTTTAAAAAAATTTTAAATTAAATTTTAAAAAAATTTTTAATTAAATTGAAAAAAATTTAAAATTCTTAAAGAATTAAATTAAACTTAAAAAAAGTTTCAGTTTTTAAAGAATTTTAAATTAAATTAAAAAATTTCTATTCTTCAAAAGAATTTTAAATTAAGTTAGAAATGTTTAAATTAAAAAATAGTTTTGAATTAAATTTCAAACATTTTAAAGTCAAATAAATTTTAAATGCTTTTAAATTAAATGCAAAGGAATTTTCAACTAAATTTAAAAAACTGAAATTTCAATAGTTAACCCATAGAGTGGCCACCATTATAATTTTGACGAATCTTTTTATCGAATTGACTTCTTATTCAAAAATTATTTTTAACAAAAAACTACTAAAATTTATGCAAATATACCGGCCCTCTAAAGGTTAAAAAAATTATAATTAATAATCTTCATTCTGATCGAAATATAAAAAAATAATTTTAAGAATTCGTTTTCTATTTTCAAAATTTACAATTAGAAATTTAGACGTGAATAATTTTTGGACCCGAATCTCGTACAATACAAATAATCCTATACAGTTACTTATGATTTACAATATAGAGATTAAATGAAATTGAATTGGAATCATATACACGACGTTCTTCATGATTAAATTTACATGAAAATCGAGCTCATCAGTTGGAACGAAATATGCGTTTGTGTATAATATAGATCAATATCAGATTTTTTTATTTATTGTACCAAAATTTAAGTACAAACTATTTTTGAAATATTTTCCTAACCTGTTATCCAACAAACTAAATATTAAAAATTTTTTGAATTTAAATTTCTTCTACATAATAATTACCAAACTCTGAAAGCCCTACAGATTGAAATTTTTTTAATTTCTAACCCCTTAACTTTTAAAAGTTAAGGGGCTTGAACTGCTTTTTTAAGAATTTTTCCATTTCAAAAATTTTTCATTTAAGGAGGTTTAAAATACGTTAAAATACGTAAATGTACCAAAATTTAGCCCTCTAGGTCAAAATGACCGAGTTTTGAAAATTTAGACTATAACCGAACTATAAAGCAACAAAAATTAACGAATTTAATATATTTTTCAGGGGTTTGCTGGAATTCCAGTCACTGGGGTAATAGACGAGGAAACAAAAAAGAAGATGGCCTCAAAAAGATGTGGCTTACCGGATAAACCAGATCCGAGATACGCACACATGAGGCGGCACAAGAGATTTACAGTTCACGGACAAAAGTGGAATTCACCAAATTTAACTTGGAGGTAAATTTTTTTTAATTTTGATCAATTTTTTCTTCTACTTTTTATAAATAATTTTTCGATTTCGAATTTTAATCTCTTTACGACAATTTGTTGCTTCAAATTGAAACAATTTTTTCTTCTACTTTTCATAAATAATTTTTCGATTTCAAATATAATTTTGTTACTACGACAATTTGTTACTTCAAATTTCGATTTTTTCTTCTACTGTTCATAAATAATTTTTCGATTTCGAATTTTAATATTGTCATTACGACAATTCGCTTCTTTAAATAGAAACAATTTTTTCTTCTACTGTTCATAAATAATTTTTCGATTCCGAATATAATTTTGTCACTACGACAATTTGTTTCTTTAAACAGAAACATTTTTTCTTCTACTGTTCATAAATAATTTTTCGATTTCGAATATAATTTTGTCACTACGACAATTCTTTTCTTTAAATTACAATTTTTTTTTCTACTGTTCATAAATAATTTTTCGATTTCGAATTTTAATATTGTCATTACGACAATTCGCTTCTTTAAATAGAAACAATTTTTTCTTCTACTGTTCATAAATAATTTTTCGATTCCGAATATAATTTTGTCACTACGACAATTTGTTTCTTTAAACAGAAACATTTTTTCTTCTACTGTTCATAAATAATTTTTCGATTTCGAATTTTAATATTGTCATTACGACAATTCGCTTCTTTAAATAGAAACAATTTTTTCTTCTACTGTTCATAAATAATATTTCGATTACGAATATAATTTTGTCACTACGACAATTTGTTACTTCAAATTTCGATTTTTTCTTCTACTGTTCATAAATAATTTTTCGACTTCGAATTCAGAAGAGCAGCTCTCACCCACCTGGAAAAAAAACAAATATTTTAATTAACAATCTAAAAAATAACTAATCGTCACTACTGATAACAATTGAACTAAACAATCTGTAAAAAACAATATCGATTATAATTTGAAACGTAAATTGAAGCATTGATGTAAAATGTAAAATATTTTAGGAAACTACTAAAATTTTCAAAAAAAAATCATAACGAGAATGTTAAAAATTTCCGCAAAAATATCGAGGGAATTACATTTTGTTTTTTCTTTTTGAATAAAAAACTCTGTAGTGTAATTTTCTCAGGACGCAAGGAAGAAATGGGAATTCTGGTGGTTCTAGAAGAGAGAGGATCTTTCAAATTGGATGAAAGTGGTTGGCACTTGGCAATCGTGGAAACTTGAACGTTTTGCCCTTAAATCTCGTCACGTAGTCATGAACTAGTCGAGAGAAATATGCTGCGCACGATGTACGCCCACAAGAGAATTTCTAGTGGGCGGTTGTGGACTTGCCGTTTTGGCAGTGAATCTCCAGAAAACTAACTCTATACGACGAAAGGACCCAGGTGGCCAAGCAATTCAGTATTGCCAATTTTTTTCCTTTTCTTTTGCCCCAGAAATCTTTCTCTTTAATTTCCAAATCAAAAAAAGAATTTAGAAAGGAAAAATCGAAAAATAAAAAAAACGATAATATATTTTTAGTTTGACTCGAAAGAAAACTGTCACAAATAAATATTTTCTGGATGTAAAGACAAATTTACAGAATTTAAAAAAAAATTCCACAATCGGTAATATCGTAATCTGTAAGATTCCATCTTTACCGACAGTGTCGGTAAAAAGTATATTTATTGATCCGTACAGTGCAGACATCTGCGGACTTTTAATCAATTAAGAAACTCAATCTCGAGAGTAGAAGTTGAAATAATTAATAAAATTAAAAATATTCAATTATTAGAAATTAAAATAATTTTAATACCAAAAAATTTTTTAACTATAATTAGCAATTAAAATAATTTTATTTACCAAAGAATTTCTGACTCTAATTAACAATTAAAATAATTTTATTTACCAAAAAATTTTTAACTATAATTAGCAATTAAAATAATTTTATTTACTTAAAACTTCAAAATTATAATTATTCCTAATTAAATTAATTTTCTTTCATTTATTTTTAATTTCTCTATTAGTTTTAAAAGTATTTTCGAAGAGCATAAAATAATTCTAGTTAATTCTAATTCAAAAATCCACAAATTGATCAATATTTAAATTCCAGGTCAATATTTCAACAGAAGATTAAGTCAATATTTAAACAGAATATCGATCAGTGTTTCAAAAAGAGAAGTTTGAAATTTAAATCAAAAACCCATAACTAAATTCGAATCAACTCCAAAACTTTTCTATCAAAACTCTCGAGCATTCAAAAGGAGAATCTATTTATGTAAAAATAGTGTAAATTATTTTTCCACTGAATATTAAATAACTAATGAATTTTTTATATTTCCAAAAAGGGGGAAGAGTCGAAATATTTTTTTAATTTAAAATTATTCTTTTGAAATTATTACAAATTAAATTATATTGAACCAAAATAAATAAATACAGAAAATAAATAAATATTTAAAAATTAAATCAGTTAAAAAAATTAATAAGAAATAAATAATAAATAAATAAGTAATAAATAAGTAATAAATAAATAATAATAAATAATAAAAAATAAAATCAGACTAAAAAGTATTTTGTAAAAGTTCCTTAGAGAACTATAGAGTCCTAGAAACTGAATAAAGAAATTAAATAAAATAAATAAAAGTTAAATTTTAGATTAAAAAAACATTCCAGAGACTCGTTTTTTAAGAAAAAGAATTAACCCATCAAAATTGAAAGAGCAACGACAGAATAATTTCCCTTTAAGAAAATGATCATTTTTTTAGCTTGCGACTAGAATTCTTAAGTTGGTCTTTAAATTTCATTAGGATAGCTGCAGACTACAAAGTGCAAAGAGGATAGAGGAGTTAATTATGACCCAAGAAGAGATCAGAGAGCTCAGCACAAGATAGTAGGGAAAAAAATGAAAGAGAAAGAAAATACAAGAAAAAAAAGGTCCATTGACCTCGTTTTCTGGGAAAATTCAAGACAATCTATGCAGAATTGGTCGAAGGTTAGTCACGTGCAATGTATTATTTTGTGAGATAGAGGAAATCGATTCCTACTACAGTAATTGGAAGCATATAGAGAAAGAAAGAGGGAGAGAGAGAGAGAGAGACAATTTCAACCTTTACCCCCTCATCGATTCCTACTTTTTTTCACCTCTAATTTCATATTCCCCAGGAATTCCCCAAGACAATGGAATTAATCAGAACTCACAGCAAATTATACAGGACAATTGTTTCCCGTGTTTAATTAAACTTACTTCAGAATTAATTTTACCAGCAAAAAAATACAATATTTCTCCGGGGGAAGGGGAGGTTTTTTTTCTAATTTTCCTACTTTCGATAAATTCTATGTTTTAAAATAATTTTTTACGGTCTAGTTCTGTCAATGAGACACAATTTTTTTTCTTCTACTGTTCTTTAATAAGTTTTCAATTTCGAATTTTAAACTTAACATTACAATTCGTTTCTTTGAAAAGAATCAATTTTTTCTTCTACTAATCTTTAATAAGCTTTCGATTTCGAAATTTTGTTATTACGACAATTTGTTTCTTCAAAATGAAACAATTTTTTCTTCTACTGATCTTTAATAAGTTTTCGATTTCGAATATAATCTTGTCATTACGACAATTTGTTTCTAAAAATTAAAACAATTTTTTCTTCTACTGTTCATAAATAAGAGTTTTTAAGAGATCCCAAGAAATGCTAAAAGAAACTAAGAGATTTTAAGAAATTCTAAAATATACTACAAGATACTAAGAAAACCTTGAAAATACGAAGAAATCCTAAGAAATCGTAGCAGATACTTAAAAATCCATAAAGATATTAAGAAATCCTGAAAGATCTTAAGAAATCCTAAAAGATCTTAAGAAATCCTAAGAGACACTAAGAATTCCTAAAAGATACTTGAAGATCCTAAGAAATCCTAAAAGAATCTAAGAGATACAAAAAGATACTAAGAAATCCTAAAAGAACCTGAGAAATACTAAGACAATGAAATTAATCAGAACTGACAGCAAACTATAAAAAACAATTGTTACCCATGTTTAATTAAATTTACTTTAAAGTTTCATTTTACCTACAAAAAATACAATATTACCCGGTAGTGAATTTTTACTAATTTCCAGATTTTCGATAATTTCTATTTTTGAAAATAATTTTTTACGGTCTAGTTCTGTCAATGAGACACAATTTTTTTCTTCTACTGTTCTTTAATAAGTTTTCGATTTTAAATTTTAATCTTGTCATTACGACAATTTTTTTCTTTAAATAAAAACAATTTTTTCTTCTACTGATCTTTAATAAGCTTTCGATTACGAAATTTTGACATTACGACAATTTGCTTCTTCAAAATGAAACAATTTTTTCTTCTACTGTTGATAAATAATTTTTCGATTTCGAATATAATTTTGTCGTTGCGACAATTTTTTCTTCTACTGTTTATAAATAATTTTTCGATTTCGAATATAATTTTGTCGTTGCGACAATTTTTTTTTTAAACTACAACTTTTTCTTCTACTGTTCATAAATAATTTTTTGATTTCGAATATAATTTTGTCACTACGACAATTTGTTTTTTCAAATTTCGATTTTTTCTTCTACTGTTCATAAATAATTTTTTGATTTCGAGTATAATTTTGCCACTAGACAATTTGTTTCTTCAAATAGAAACAATTTTTTCTTCTACTGATCTTTAATAAGTTTTCGATTTCGAATATAATTTTGTCACTACGACAATTTGTTTTTTCAAATTTCGATTTTTTCTTCTACTGTTCATAAATAATTTTTCGATTTCGAATATAATTTTGTCATTACGACAAAGTTTTTGTCTTCAAATTACAATTTTTTCTTCTACTGTTCATAAATAATTTTTCGATTTCGAATATAATTTTGCCACTACGCAATTTGTTTCTTCAAATAGAAACAATTTTTTCTTCTACTGATCTTTAATAAGTTTTCGATCCCGAATTCCGAAGAGCAGCTCTCACCCACCTGGAACAAAAAAAATAGTTTAATTAAAAATCTAAAAAATAAATAATCATCACAACAGATAACAATGTTAACTAAATAATCGCTGGAAAACAATATCAATTACAATTGAAACGTAAAATGAAGCATTGATGCAAAATGTAAAATATTTTTAGTACGAAGGTGCGGGAGAACAATATTTGAGAAATACTTTCCCTCATTGTAATAACACAACTGGAATAAACAGATGTAGCGGAATGACAAATCTGACACTTGCATTCGCATATATTCGAAACGGAAATCGGTTTCACGAAGGATATGCCGCGGAAATTATTCTTCTGCCATGACATCCGTGTTGGATGAGCGCCAAGTTTGTGGTTTTTCTCCCTCCCTTCCACCTGAACGTTTAAGCAACGAATAAACGCATTCGCGTGTCGACGTCGACATTCTTCTATTTCCTCCTTTCAACATTGAGGGTGGAATTCAAAATCAATTTTTAAAAATTAAATTAAATAAAAATATTGTTTATACTTTAAGTAAATAACATCCTATCGGGGAGGGAGAAAATAAGTGACGTATTGTCACTCGTCAGTAGGAACAAAAAGAAAAAATCCGATAAGAGTTATCCTATTGTCAAAACCTAAAACTATTCGAATTTTAGGAACAATGAAAGATGATGTAAAGAAACGAGATAAGCTTTGTACGTTAGACGGACATAAATAAGCTCTAAAAGACAATAGGGGTACTATTTTTTTCTTTTTTTTGCGGCGATTGTCCTTTGTTTTAAAATGAGGAATCGAAGGATGACAATAGCTGCCAATCATGTCCGATCGAATCGGATCTCACCGTTTATCGTTCATGATCCCCGTCACTTTCAAAACTCCCACAGTTCGAACGACTCAACCAAACGAATCATTACTCGATGGCACTCCGTCGCTTTGGAGGCGCTTAATTGCCGAAACAATGGAATTATTGTACTGGCAGCTAGGCTAGAAATAAAGAGCCACTCGTGTGTCGTCCCCTACATATCAATACCCCAACCTACTTTTTTTTTATTTTTTTACACTCACACCCAAAATGTATTGACATTCACCACTGGGAGTCATTAAGAACCATTTTTAAAAATAATGACAAAATTGGTTCAAAGATAGAAGCATTAAAAATATTCCCTAGTCGATTGTTAATCATCAAAAAACTAAAAAATTCATCACCAGCATTTCATTTTCGCCAAGTTACATTTAAAGTGTAACAGATAAATTGCCTTGTTTTCTCAACCATAAAAGCTTTCCATTTGTCTCCCTAATAAACGTTTTCATCTCTTTTTCTTTCTCTCTCTCGCATAAAAGTTTTGCACTGAGCACTAGGAGATTTTTCGTTGGTTTGCAACCTTTTGCTCGACTCACTCGTTAAGTTGGTGGAGGCAAAAAAAAAAGAAAGCCTTGCGGGCGCGATACAGCTAGAAAATTGACTCTCCTCCTGAAACCGGAACTTCCTCGAGACTTGAAAGTTTAAAGCAAACGAAAACTGTAAAGGAGAAGCGCGCTTTGGTTTCCTCGCAAAAGTCCAAACTTAACTTAAAAGAGAAAGTAGGAGGCGTTGAGCCAGAGCTTGGAAAGAAAGTGTATATATATATACCAGACACACTTAAGAATGGTTTCGTAGTGCAAGATAGAAGAATACGACCGAGAAAAGCACGCTCGTATAACCGCTAAAGGAAGAAATAATACTATTCACAAAACTGGGAAAAGTTATTCTTTAATTTGACAAAAAAGAAACCAAGGGGGAAGAATTTTTCCACTTTTTTATAAACAGAAACTTTTCTGAAAATACCTATAGGTTTTTTTTTCGAAAATTACCCTGTTCAAAACAAAACTTGCTTCTCGAAAGTTTTTCCTAATTCAAAACTTGTTTTTAGAAATCATTTAACATTTATTAGGTCCTAAGTTAGCTTTCGATTATCTTCATAAAAATATAAAAGAATTTAAAGAAGACGTTAATATTAAAAATATTAGAGAAGGCTTAATGCCTTCTTTAGTTCGTAGTTCGATGAAAAAAATTTTGACTACTGTTATGTTAAAATCCAAGACTCATTTTTTCCCTCCTCTATTTTAACGCAGCAAGTTATACTTATGAAGATAAAAAAATTCCCACGAGCTTTTTTTTGTCAGAGGGAAATTAGCACAACTCACTCTAGACTCAGAGAAATATTCCACTGGCAAAATTTACCACCCTCATTCCTCGTTTGCTGATTGCAAGACTTTTTCCTGTACCCATCACTTTTTTGACAGAGAGCAAAACCCAAACCGGATTTGAGCTCATCAACCACCTCTGGATTCATTAGAACACCCCCCTCCCCACATTTTCACACTGAAAATGAAATGCTTCTATTTGTGAATGGAAAAAAGAATTTGAAACATTTTCCTAATTTTAGTGAAATTTGTAATAATTTTTTTTGAGGCACTAAGAAATCCAGAGAGATTTTAAGAAATCCTAAAAGATACTAAGGGATCCTAAAAGATACTAAGGGATTCTAAAAGTTACTAAGAGATCCTAAAAGATACGAGATCCTAAGAGATTCTAAAAGAACATAATTTTGTCAATACGACAATTTGGTTCTTCAAATTAAAACACTTTTTTCTTCTACTGATCTTTAATAAGTTTTCAATTTCGAAATTTTGGCATCACGACAATTTGTTTCTTCTAATTGAAACAATTTTTTCTTCTACTAATCCTTAAAGATCCTAAGAAATCCAAAGAGATACTAAGAATTCTGAATTCCCAAAAGATACTCGGAGATCTTAAGAAATCCTAAGAGATTCTAAGAAATCCTGAGAGATACTAAGGGATCCTAAAAGAACCTGAGAAATTCTAAGACAATGAAATTAATCAGACCTCACAAAAAATTATAAAAGACAATTATTACCAGTGTTTAATTAAATTTACTTCAACGTTAATTTTACCCGCAAAAAAATACAATATTACCCCGGGCGTCAAGTTTTTTAAAATTTCCCAACTTTCACTCATTTTTATTTTTGAAAATAATTTTTTACTGTCTAGTTTTGTCAATGAGACACAATTTTTTTCTTCTACTGTTCTTTAATAAGTTTTAGATTTCGAATTTTACTATTGTCATTACGACAATTCGTTTCTTTAAATAGAAACAATTTTTTCTTCTACTGTTCATAAATAATTTTTCGATTTCGAATTTTAATATTGTCATTACGACAATTCGCTTCTTTAAATAGAAACAATTTTTTCTTCTACTGTTCATAAATAATTTTTCGATTTTGAATATAATTTTGTCACTACTACAATTTTTTCTTCTACTGTTCATAAATAATTTTTCGATTTCGAATTTTAATATTGTCATTACGACAATTTGTTTCTTCAAATAGAAACAATTTTTCTTCTACTGATCTTTAATAAGTTTTCGATTTCGAATTCCGAAGAGCAGCTCTCACCCACCTGGAACAAAAAAAATAGTTTAATTAAAAATCTAAAAAACAAATAATTTTTTCTACTGTTCATAAATAAGTTTTTTAAGAGATACTAAGAAATCCCAAAAGATTCTAAAAAATCCTAAAATATTCTAAGCGATTCTAAGAAATCCATAGAGATACTAAGAAATCCTAAAAGAAACTAAGAAATTCCAAAAACATCCTAAAATATCTTAAGAGATACTAAATATTCGTGAAAGATACTTAGAGATTCTAAGAAATCCTAAAAGCATATATTATTGTCAATATAATTTGTTTCTTCAAATTGAAATATTTTTTCTTTTACTGATCTTTAATAAGTTTTCGATTTTAAATATAATTTTGTGAATACGATAATTTGTTTTTACAAATTAAAACATTTTTTTCTTCTACTGATCTTTAATAAGTTTTTGTTTTCGAATTTTAATCTTGTCATTACAATTTGTTTCTACAGATTAAAACAATGTTTTCTTCTACTGTTCATAAATAATACTTTTAATGAATCCTAAGAAATCCTAAGAGATTCTAAGAAATTCTAAAAGTTATTAAGAGATATTAAAAAACTCTTCAAAATACTAAGAGATCCTAAGAGATACTAAAAAATCCAAGATTCCCGACTTTCGATCATTTCTATTTTAAAGAATAATTTTTCACGGTCTAGTTCTGTCAATGAGACACAATTTTTTTCTTCTACTGTTCTTTAATAAGTTTTCGATTTTGAATTTTAATTTTGTCATTACAACAATTTGTTTCTTCAAATAGAAACAATTTTTTCTTCTACTGATCTTTAATAAGCTTTCGATTTTGAAATTTTGTCATTACGACAATTTGTTTATTCAAAATAAAACAATTTTTTCTTCTACTGTTTATAAATAAATTTTCGATTTCGAATATAATTTTGTCGTTGTGACAATTTTTTCTTCTACTGTTCATAAATAATTTTTCGATTTCGAATATAATTTTGTCACTACGACAATTTGTTTTTTTAAATTACAATTTTTTTTTCTACTGTTCATAAATAATTTTTCGATTTCGAATATAATTTTGTCACTACGACAATTTGTTTCTTTAAATTAGAACAATTTTTTCTTCTAGTGTTCATAAATAATTTTTCGATTTCGAATAAAAGTTTGTCACTACGACAATTTGTTTCTTTAAATTAGAACAATTTTTTCTTCTACTGATCTTTAATAAGTTTTCTTTAAGAGATCCCAAGAAATACTAAAAAATACTAGGAGATCCTAAGAAATCTAGAGAGATAGTAGGAAATCCTAAAAGATACTAAGAGATCCTAAGAGATGTCAAGAAATCCTAAAAACTACTAAGAGACCCTAAAAAATCCGAAGAGATACTAAGAGATCCTAAGAGAGAGGGAGAGAGAATAATCGACTTACCTAGAGTCCTTTCGATTTAAATTTAGAAACTAATTTCAACACGGTCGTAATTTTCTTATACTATAGGTCCATCCAGGCTTTTAGGGAAGAGTCTTGAAATTTCGCGGCTATTTTGAGGGTTAGGGGTCCAAGATAAGGGAGGTGGAAGATTTCCTTCTAGTTTCGAGTTCGTCGAGCGGATTAAACGTCACCTTAATTAATCTAGGTTTACTCTTGTCTGGTCCCGAGGCTTTTCTCAGACACTCTTGCGCGACTCTCTTCAATCCCTTGGTGAGTGTATATATATATACAACCGTCACGTGACAAGAGACAGAGAGGGAGAAAACTACTGTATGCGTCCTCCTTAAGGATGCAAGGCAGACCTTGGCTCTTGATTGTTGCAGATATATTCGTTATGCATACCCGCAGTTTGTGACGCTCTAGCGTCGTCCCCGTCATCGACGTCGTCACAAGAACACTCTTTTCCATCTTCGTCACTCTTGACACGCTGCAAGTCCGGAGAATATGTCTCCTCTTTGCTCACCACCACCCCCCCCCCCTCCCCACACCTTCACCCTTCAACCCTTACCCCTTGCTTTTATGTCCTCATCATCAGTCTCCATGTATATGTGAGTTCTCTCGACACTGCTGTATCCTAGAGATCGACTCGACTCAAGGACACTTGAAAACACTAAGGAGACTAGAGGGTGCAAGCTGCAACCTTCATTTCGGTACCACCATGTGTGCTCATACACAAACACTCTCTCTCTCTCTCTCTTCTTTTTCTCAAAAAAAAACTTTCATCTCGCATCTGGCCTTTTTTTGAAATTGAAAATTGATCGAAAAAATTTAAGTCACAAGTAGCATTTTTTTAGAGATGAAAAAATTAATAATTTATATTTTTTCGCTCTTTGATCTCTGATTTGTAATCCCCGACCTTGTATTAGTAGGAAACGAGTATAATGACGATGATATTATTCTGAAATCGAAATTTTGGTTTTGAAAATCAAAATTTTGAGTTTTTTTGAATTTTAAAAAAAGCACGGATTCGGTCGATTTTAAGATACAAACTAAATTACAATTTTTTCTTCTACTGTTCATAAATAATTTTTCGATTTCGAATATAATTTTGTCGCTACGACGATTAGATTTTTCAAATTTCGATTTTTTCTTCTACTGTTCATAAATAACTTTTTGATTTCGAATATAATTAACTTTCACCTGAAATCAACAAAATATTAAAAAGATTCCTAAACGTTTTTCCGAAAAAAACCAATTTCACCCCAATTCAAATATTCATTCGCTTGAAAAATAAAATTCTGTCTATTATTCCGATCTCTTAATTGATAGTCAAGCGTAAATAGAACTGGAAAAAAAAATTCACACTCATACATGCTGAGAGAGGAAAGATTAATTCTTTGGGTAAACATTGATTTTTTTTTCTCTACTTTTTTACACCACACTGCATTTGAAATTTTTTCCCGATTCTATTTCCCCGTGTTAGGTATTCTTTCCTTTTTTTTCGCTTTTTTACCCCCTTTCCTCTCACCCCCAATCCCCTCTCTTCCACTTTCCGAACCCTGCGGTAATTAATTGGACTACATTATGCGACGAGATATACACAAGATTTTCAGAAAAAAGCAAAAGCATTTATGTTTCTTCGTAAAATGAGATTTTAACCACTAGTTACAAATAGGCTAATTAAAATTATAAAATACCTATTTATCAATCTTGCGCGCAATTAATTATATTAACATTGTAATTAATTAAGTTGGATACAAAATTTTTCCTTTGTATACGAAAAATATTTTTTAAATTTTGTATTTACAAAATTTGTTTGTGTATTAATGTTTTCAATTAGTTTAATTATCTAATTAATGAGACAATATTTTTAAAATTGAATTAGGAAAACAAAATTTTTAAAGCTTTAAAAACTCTTGTTTAAAATTTTATTATTTCGTTCATCTAATTATATTCTAGGTCCGACAAAAAGAATGATTAAAAATAAAAATTTTCGAAAAGAAAATTTTTAAAATGAAAATTTTTTTACAGAAAATTGTAAAAATGAAAATTTAAAAAATTCGAAATTCTAAAAATAAAAATACTTTCAAAAAAGTCCAAATATCGCAATTTTTCTCTTTTTATTATCGAATTTCATGAATGGCAGTTTTTAAGAAAATCGAAAATTTTTTGCTCTTGAAATGATGGAAAAAAAGGAGAATTGTTCTTCTTCTCATCGTAAAAGTCGAAAGAAGAGGAGATGAAAGTAAAGGGAAATACAAACGTGAACGTGCCTTATTAAAATAAATTGAGGATTCCTATCCCGAACTGAAAGTCTCTATAAACGACGAGAAGCCTTAGGAAGCTTACTACTCCCCAACAAAAACCCTTTTACGTCATCTGTTTCCTCTTCTTTTCTATTGTCACAATTTATTCACTTTATTTCCGTGAAAATAAAAAAAAAATTCGATTAATTTTTGTCAATTCATTCTCTTCTATTCACAAAGTACTATCATTTTTCAATTTCAAATAAAAAAAACTATCTTTTTTAATCAATCCAAATCCAAAATTCGAACTTTGAATTTTTTTCTACAAAAATTATTAATTTATTTTTTATTTTATCCGTCTCAAGAAATAAATATTTTAGGTTTAAATTCGTTTTATGTTGCAAATTATTTTGAATTGAAAGTTACATTAAGTTAAAAATTAATTCAAGTTTAAATTATTTTAATTTTTAATCCGCTTCAAGTTAATAATTAATTCAAGTTTAATTTATTTTAACTTTTAATTCGCTTCAATTTAAAAATTATTTTAATTCTAAGTTCGCTTCAAGTTAAAAATTATTTTAGGTTTAAAAATACCTTAAGTGAAAAATTATATTTCGTTTAAATTATTTTAGTTTTAAATTCGTTTTGTTAAAAATATTTAAACTTTACACTTATTTTATATGTGTAAATTTATTTTAAGTTTAAATTAATGTATTTAAAAATTTTTTAAAAAAAGAAAATTTCCAACTAAATTTGACATTAATGCATTGCACAAAGATGTGCATTTTGTGCTAAATTAAAATTATCTGCCACGTGAAAAACGCCCATAAATTTCCGCCCACCGAAATGAGTTCTTGAAATTCAATATTCTGATAATATATATTCTTTCTCGTCTGCTTCACATATAAAATATTTTAATTCTTTAAAAGCATATTATAATTTTCACATTTTAAAATGATGATCAACTTTCATTTTAATTTTCAGTTTTTTCCAATTATGGTAATCGTTTTTGTTTACGAAAAGCAATTTTAAAATATTGCTGAAAAATACGTATATTATCAGGGAAATTACACGAAAAGTTATTGACATACAAAAATATTATTAAAAAATTTCGCATTTCAAAATAACAAAAGTTATGAAAGAAATGAATCCTAGAAGTTTGAAGGTACGATAGAAATTGAAAAAGTCGTTTTATTGTATTAAGAAAGTTTAATTATTTAAATTTTCCAATTTTTTAAAATTATTTCTATTTTTCGTTAAATCTAATGTCAGATTTGAAAGCACAGGTCTTTAGTTAGTAGAAAACGAGTACCATATAAATAGACTTTACTTTTAAAAAAATTCAAATTTTTGATTTTTGGAATTAAAAAATCAAAAAAAAAATCAAAAATTTCGCATTTTAATATAATAAATGGAAATAAAATTGGTAAATCCACAACTTGAATAGTATTTCTCTTTTGAAACTCTAGAAAAAAAATTCATTCGTAAAAAAGCAAAAAAAAAGACTAAAATTTAAAAAAAAACCCCAAAAAAACTAAAAAATCGTAAAATAATCAAAAATTATCTCAAATATTAATTTCCAAAATTCAGATCGTAAACTAAAAGAAAAGTCATCATCAAAATGTGAATACAAGACGAATTTTAAAAAAAGATTTTAAAAAGCGGAAAAAAATTTCCAAAGTTAACAAATTAATGTAAATAAAAAAATCTTGACCAAAGTTTCATTTTATTTTTCAAAAAATGGGCGTATCGGTTAATTTGACAAATTTATTGAGAAGCGTTATCGCTTTAATTCTGCGCAAGCGTTTTAACCTCAAAACGCATGCGTGAATTTTCGGTTGGAATAGATAGAGAACGACGTGCCGACAACATCAGATTGCCGAGAGCGCTCATTGTGAATACGTTTCGCGGTTACTCGCCACACACATTTTATTTCGTGTTTTCAAAAAAATTTACGAATATTTTTTTTTTTTTAAATAATTCAATTATTTTCTCGTGATTTTAATTTTCATAAACGACAAAAGAAAAATAAACATCAATCTACATTTGGAATATTTGGAAACTTACAATGGCAAGTTAAACTTTCTATACTTTTTAAATAAATTTTATAAAAACTACTATTATTGCTACTGTTTTTATAATTTTGCTCTGTTTGTTTTTTAAATTGTTCTTTGTTTTTTAATTTAAAAAAAATTTTTTGTTTATTTTTTTATTACATTTTTGTCACTAGTAACTTTTTCTATTATTATCTAACTAAAATTACTATTGTTTTGTAGTAGTTTTAAAAAATTACTATTATTATTACTTTTTTCTTAGTGTTTTAGTTTTTATTTAGTTTAGTTTTTATCTTTTATTAATAATATTTTTCCAACTAGTTAGGAATGAGTTCCTACTAATTTTTTTATTTTGATCACAATAGCTATTATTATTTTTTGCATTATGTATTTATTATTAATCTCGTCACATTTTTTAATTTTTGGAAAATTTTTTAATGTTTATTATTTTTACATCACGAATTTTTCTATTTTTCTATTATTACTATTTTTACATATTAGCATTTTTTTATTTTTAGTTTTTTACAATTATAATTTCTTTCGTATTAATATTTTTTCTTAATATTTGTTTGTGTATTTTTATCTTTATTTCTTTCGAAATATTCTTTTTGTATTAATTGTTAACTTTTGAAATTTTTATGAAGCGAAAAAAGTTTTTAAATTATTGGAATTTTACTATTAATATTATTATCATTTCAATTATTATTCATATTATTATTATTATTATTATTTCATTATTTTAAAAAAATCAAAATAATTAACACTATTTTAAAATAATGTAATAATATAATCTTATCATTACGACATTTTTTTTTTAAATTGAAACAATTTTTTCTTCTACTGTTCATAAATAATTTTTCGATTTCGAATATAATTTTGTCACTACGACAATTTTTTCTTCTACTGATTTTGTCATTACGACAAAAATTTTTTCTTCTACTGATCATAAATAATTTTTCGATTTCGAATATAATTTTGTCACTACGACAATTTTTTCTTCTACTGATTTTTAATAAGTTTTCGATTTTGAATATAATCTTCAACTTTCACCTGAAATCAAATATTGTACCAAATATTATACAAAAAGATTTTTAAGAAGCGAAAAAAAGTTTTTAAATTGGAATTTTACTATTACTATTATTATCATTTTAATTATTATTTTATTTTATTTTTTTTCATTATTAAAAAAAATTAAATAGTAAACACAAATTTAAAAAAATTTATCGTTTGAAACAAAAAGTTCGAAATTGTAGTAAAAGTTTTTAAATACAATAATTAGGAGAAACCGTGGATAATAAGAAATTTTTTTTTCATTTTAAAAAGGAAAATATGATTTTCCGGAAAATTAAAACCCATTCATAAGAAAAATACTTGTTAGTGAATAAACTTAAGTTATTTAAAATTTCAAACAACATATAATTAACCAAAGTTAGTAGTTTGAGAGCGAATTATGGGCAGTAATCGTCGAAAGGGGTTGAAAATATACGAGCTGTTTACAGTAGAAATTACTCTTTTTCTCTCTTTCTCTTCCTCTCTCTTACTCCTTAACTCTTCCCGAGATGATAAATTGCTTCGTTTACTTAATCTTAATAAAAAAGGAAAAATATTACAAAATTTATGAAACGCATATTTGAGAATAAAAATAACTTTTCTTAGTTTTTTCTGTTTTTCATCTTTTCAGTATTTTTTTCTACTAATTTTTTTTTTTTTAGTTTTAATCTGAAATTTATTTATAAAAAAAGTTGAAAATTTAGAATGAAAAAAAGAAGACGACAATGCTTTATTGTTCTCGACCAAAGTTTGTCAATGTAACGATATTTTTTCACTGTTTCTACAAAAAGGATTATAAAAAAAAAATTTCTAATTGTTCTCGACCAAGTTGTGAATTGTAACTATATACTTTTTCTACAACTGTCCATAAAACTTATTTTTAGTTTGTTTCTACAAAAAAAAAAACAACAAAATTCTAGTTCTCGACCAAGTTGTTATTGTATTTTTAAAAACTTTTCGCAATTCAATGATTTTCAATATTTACTATTTTCATAAAATTTTCTTTAATTCAAAAAACTTATTCTCCTTTCTTATGAAGAATGTATTTACTTTGTTGATACAAAAAATATTATACAATTCTCAAAAATTATAGGATTATAAAAAATCCTAATATTGTTCTCGACTGCAAATTGTCAATGTAACAACATTTTTTCTTCTACTGATCATAAATAATTTTTTTTTCCTCATTTATTAAAAAAAATACAAAGTGAAAAATATTCTCACCCCCATTTATAATAATATACATAAAAATAAAAAATAATATATGCGAAAATTCTGTTACACCCCCAAGTAAGAAATGTATATTTTTATCGAGATGACTCATGAATTCTCGGGTGACATTGTTGAACTAGTGTATGGCGAAAAAAAATCTCAATTTTTACTTCACTATGATGGGCGTTTACTTTTCTCGCGACATGTATTCGTGTATATATAAATGGGGTTTACTCGAGTCATATAGCAACTATAGGGGTATGTATGTATATATATAAAATATACATTCACGCCGAATAATAACATTACCTACATATGTATATATATATAACATTCGCTCCAAGGCCCATGGAATACAAAAGTGGCCCGAAATATATGTGCATACATCATGCTTGAGCTATGAATACGATTCTAGTTCATTCGCACAATAAAACTAGACTTTTTCACTCGCATCTCTCAATGCAGTGTAGTATATACATATACATGTATATGGGTAGACGAAACACAAGTGGAAAAATAGCAACTTGTTTTATTCAAAGTTAAATTGATTTCTAATGCCTAACAATAGCTTCATTCAATTTATATTTCCCTATTCCCTGTTCTTTTTATTTTCCAAACGAACGATTTTTTATTTTCAAGTACCTATTTTTTACATATCTGAATATTACTTTTAGATTTTTATTTTTTTTTTTACTCAATTTACTGTCCCTTTCTGTAAATACTCGCAAATGTTTCAAGAAAGAACGACGTATTATAAATAAATAGTCTTAAATTAAAACAAACCGAAAATTTTGACTTCTTAAATGTCAAATTCTATTTTTTAAAATGCAAATTACGATTTTCAAAATCTATTTTTTTTTGAAACCATATCGACATGGTACTCGTTTGCTACTAAAATAAGGTCGGAGATTTCAAATCTGACATCAGAAAGAACAAAAAATCAACATTTTCATTCTTAAAATCAAAATGTTTATATTTAAAATTTTCTTTTTTTAAAACCATATCGACATGGTACTCTTATTCTACTAAAATAAGGTCGGAGTATTCAAATTTGACATCAGAAAACACAAAAATTCCAAATTTTGATTCACAAAATCAAAATTTCCATTTCCAAAATGAAAATTATGGTTTTTTAAAACTAAATCGAGGTGGTACTTGTTTTCTACTAAAATAAGGTCGAATATTTCAAATATGTCATCAGAAAAAACGAAAAATCAAAATTTTAATTCTTAAAAATCAAAATTTTAATTTTTAAAATCAAAAATTCAATTTTCAAAATCAAATTTTTTTTTTGAAACTATACCAACATGGCACTCGTTTTCTATTAAAATAAGGTCGAAGATTTCAAATCTGTCATAAAAAAAGCAAAAAATGAAAATTTTGATTCTCAAAATTTAAATTTTTTAAAACTATATCGACATGTTTCTCGTGTTCTGTCAAAAGAAGGTCGAAGTTTTTAACTTTGACATCTGAAAACACGAATATTAATAATAATAATAATAATTCTTGCAAATTCAAAAAAGAAAAATTTGATATTCTCAAAATAAAAATTTCCATTTTCAAAATCAAAATTTTAGTTTTTTAAAACAATATCGACATTATAATCGTTTTCTACTAACATGAGGTCACTAACTTTAAATCTAGCACCAAACAAACGAAAATAATAATAATAGTAAGAATTATAATAATATTGATGATAATTGTAAAACAAATATTTTTTAACTTGTTTTACTTTATAAAAATAAATGAATAAAACATAAAATATAAAATAAACCAAAAAAAAATAATAAAAAAATAAAATACTTATTATAATATAAAATATTAACTAAATCAACCTATGAAAAATTAAAAATTGTTTTTAAAAAAGTGATTTAAATATTATTGAACACCTTTTTTATTTGTTCACAATTTAAGAGTGTTAAGTGAGAAAATTATTCATATAACAATAAATTAGAACCAATAAAAATACTGCTCTCGTTTATTATCAATATTTTCCCAAAATGAGCAACGGAATTTCTCTATTAAATTAAAAGCGATAAATTCTGCAACTCATTTGGGGGTGAGTGTTTAAAAAAAAGAAGATGGTATTTCATCGAGTACAAATGAAATATTTATTTAATAAGAAGAATTCTATCGGAAACTTTTAAAATCGATATTGAACACACACACACATTTTATGTTATAGAAGTGGTTAAAATATATATAGTATATACTATTCTTAGGGTACTTCTACAAATAATAAAAGAGAAAAATTTGCTAATTTAATTAAATGTCTGTTACAAATTTTCAAACAAATTGTATATCAGAAAAAAATTGCAAAATCCATATTTTTTATTTACTTCTATCTTATCCTGCTAATAAATTTCATTCCTGCAACGAATTTTATTATTCATGAAAGAATTTAATTATTTATGAAAATAATAGAATTTTGGATGAATTATATCATTTTTTAAAAATAATTGAATTCTTTTGCGAAATTTGATGAAAATACTCGATATTGAAAATAATTGAATTTTGAATATTTTTTGAAAATAATTGAATCGTTTTTAAGAATTTGATTATAATTTGTAAGAAATATTTTTTTTAATTTCTAGTATCATGGTACTGTAAAATAGATTATTTTTTGTATTAATTTGAAAAAAGAACCTTTCTCGATTGTAGATCTACCATTATGGTCCACTATAGCATTCGCCATACCCCATATAGTCTCTAAAAGGGAAGTGTATGAGAAAATTAATTTCAAGTTCCACGAGTGTCTGATCGATTAATCGAAGAGTGGTTGGCTGGTTTCCCTTTGCTCGAGACGATCAAGAGTCAGAGTGAGCGAGCGATTGAGAGAGAGAGAGAGAGAGAACACGATCCATGAGCAGAATGAACATTGCACATCGATGGCAAAAGGCAAGCACTAACCTCTGATTTAACACTATGGGGGTTGGTTAAA
The DNA here is from genome assembly GCF_015476425.1 of Leptopilina heterotoma. Taxonomy (NCBI): domain Eukaryota; kingdom Metazoa; phylum Arthropoda; class Insecta; order Hymenoptera; family Figitidae; genus Leptopilina; species Leptopilina heterotoma. The sequence goes on from NW_025110842.1 coordinate 2,237,046, forward strand.
GGTCTGTGAATCGAGTCAAGCGGAGTAGACCATAGAGGGTTGTACGACAGGTGCCGCTAATTGCTAATTAGCAACGTGTTCCAGTTTCAGATATTTAATTGCCAACCCCCAGTATGTGTAGCCAAAAGATATCCCTTATCCACGTCCCGTTCAAGAACACACGTATCGCTAAATAACTCACCGTTTATTTATCAGAAAATATTATTTATTCGAAAATTTAATTAATTATTACTACTTTACGTCTCTTCTGATGTTGGATTTGAAATCCTCGTCCTTAAGTTAGTAGAAAACGAGTACCATGAAGGTGCTTTTTATTTTCCCAAAAAATCAAAATTTTGATTTTTAAAATCAAAATTCGAGTTTTGAAACTTGAAATTATGTTTTTAGACAGAAGCTTATTAGCTTTTAGAGCTATGGTTCGATTTCAAGGAGGAAAACAAGTTCCTCGTGGACTTAAAGTACAAAAAGTGACTAGTATTCCTTTTTTACGAGTTTACTATATTTTTCGCTTTTTCCGACGTTGGACTTGAAGTCCCAGACCTTATTTTAGTAGAAAATGAGTACCATGAAGGTGGTTCTTATGTTCCCAAAAAATCCAAATTTGGATTTTGAAAATCAAAATTCGAGTTTTGAAACTTGAAATTATGTTTTTAGACAGAAGCTTATTAGCTGTTAGAGCTATGGTTCGATTTCAAGGAGGAAAACAAGTTCCTCGTGGACTTAAAGTACAAAAAGTGACTAGTATTCCATTTTTTACGAATTTACTATATTTTTCGCTTTTTCTAACGTTGGATTTAAAGTCCCAGACCTTATTTTAGTAGAAAACGAGTACCATATGTCAATTGAATTTATTTTGAAAAAATCCAAAAATCGATTTTAAAACTCAAAATTTTGATTTTGAGAATCAGAAAATTTTTTTTTTCGAACTAAAGGCCCTCGTATTGTTTTTAATCGACTTCACGGTTCAAAAAAAAAGTTTTTTCACTTTAAATTCCAAAAAGAATCGAATTTTTGTAAATCAAGTCAAAAATTCCGTTTTTTTCAAAAAAATCCTTCTAATTCGTATAAATTTCTCAGTTCTAAAATTTAATTCCTTCTCATTTTCAAAATATCCGGTAATTTTCATCTCTCCCAACTCATCATACGCACCTAACGAACTGAAAAGTAATTAATAAACGAGGGGGAAACAAAAAAATTTTTTTTTTCGTCAAATCCCAAGTAGACGATTTTTAATCGACATCTAGACTCTCTCCTTCGTTTTTCTTTTTATTTTATTAAAGAAATGGAATTTAAGCTCGACTGCGCGTCATTAATGACATTATGTTTTTTTAATTTCAAAAAAAAAAAAGAAAAAATTTTAAATGCAGCAAAGAAGACGATTAACAGCATATACTCGCCATGTGCCTCTCTCTAATGATCACAAGCGTTGTCGCTGTCAAACGTTTCGTGATTAACGTGGCGCTCGTTATAGAGAAGCACGGTTAGTTAGTCGTCGTTATAAAAGATCCAAAGGGCGTCAACAATCCAATCTGACCCCCCCCTCCCCTTTCTTTCTACTCTGGACTTTTATAATTATATTTTCATCCAAAAAATTTTCTTTTCTCTATACCACTATTAATTCCTTTTTTCATTAAAAAATTTTTAAATTTTTTATCAAAAAAAAAAAAATCACAGTGCATGGAAATTTTTAATTTTACCCTCATTTCATAAATTATTTTTATAATTATGTAAATTATTTTTGGAAGTAATAAATTTCTTCTTGGACATTCAATTATTTTAAAAAATTCTAATAAAATCGTTCGCAAGAATTCAATTATTTTCAAAAATTTTTCCATAGCTACTTTTTTTAACTTTGAAAGCTACTTTTTGCTACTTTTTTAAAATTAATTATCGTGTGCAAAATCTGTCATTGTAGAGAAACCATAAAAAAAGATAACAAACAAGACGAAATTGTAGAGAGGCCTTAAAACGTTACTAAACGGAAATAAATTCACAGTCAATTAAAAGTCATTGTAGAGAGACCATAAAAAAACCAAGCAAGACAAAATTGTGGAGGGACCTTAATAGATACCAAATGGAAATAAATTCACCGTCAATTAACAGTCATTGTAGAGAGACCATAAAAAAGATACAAAGTAAGACAAAATTGTGGAGGGACCTTAAAAGACACCAAATGGAAATAAATTCACTGTCAATTAACAGTCATTGTAGAGAGACCTTAAAAAAGATACCAAGCAGGTCGTAATTTCTTCCCTTATAAAGGTCTATCTACAATATTCTGCTAATTAACAGCCATTGTAGAGTGAGGCAAAGACTCTAAAGATTAAACCAAACGAAACTAAATTTCCTTCTATAGCAAAAAAAAGCAAAAAGTCAAAAAACGAGCTGAAAAATTTTTTCCATCAAAAAAAAAAAAAAAGAATGGAGAGAAAAAAAATCCTCACAGAAATTGAATTACTTTCTAATTAAAATGATACATGATCAAAGCGAAGGTAACTAACGAAATTTAAACTAATAATCGTAACACGGATCGTGAAGCTGGTTTTGTCACTGACGCGTGAAAGCGACGCGCTTAATGGACGTACGAGCACTCTAAAAGCTCTTCTGGTTTTCTCCTGTAGCAACTGATGTGTTACAAGAGCCGAACCTCTGTCTCTAAATCGGCATCTCTCTCTCTCTATATATATATATATATAGTAGGTATAGAGAGAAGAGAACTTTTCCGTACGTCCTTCTCCTCAACACTGTCTAGTAACCTTTCGCGATGCCAAAAGGATGCAATTTTACCGTCTATATACCCAACTAAATTGCATTCGAAAGCTAGGATGACTCGTCGACGACGTCGTCGTCGTCAAACGACGCACACGCTTTTAAGTAATTAGGTCGCTCCCACAAAGATGTAAAATATTTCCTCACGATTCTATTTTCCATATATTATAAAGAAGATCAACTTTATGCATATATAGAAGGAAAATGAGAATTGCAAACGGATTTTCATTATCATAAAGCGTTAGGTTGTGTTTAAAGTGGACAAATTTCACTCGCTAGTTGATATTAATTACTTGAGAAGTGGAATTATTTCGATTGAAAACTCATTGAAATTTATATTGTAAACTTGGCCTAATTTTAATAGCTATGGCAATTAAAATATACCAAAGAAAGAATCTTTCAAGTACTTTTTTTGTTTTTTTAGGGGCCGTTCAAAAAATACGTAACGCTATTTTTCTGAAATTTGGACCCCCCCCCCTTCCCCCATGTAACGCAATATTGTATAAATTAGCGCCATTTTTTCTGCTGACTGTAACAAATAGCTTGACCCCTCCTCCCCCCAAAAAGCGTTACGTATTTTTTGAACGGCCCCTTAGGGGTAAATTTTAGAATTTCGAAATCAAAAGAAAGAAGCGTTCAAGTATTTTTTTTGCTTTTTTGAGGGGGTGGGGAGTAATTTTAGAATTTTAAAATTTTAATAACCAATAAATGTTAATAAATTAAGATTATCAAACCTAGAAATCTTAATAACCGATTCTAATCTTAATGAGCAATTAATCCTAATGATTCAATTTTAATAACCAATTGAAATTTTATTAACTTTTTGAAAAATATAAACTAAGTTTTCAAGAAATATTTCATTAATAATCTTACCTTGTAATAAACAGGAGCGAAACAATCTTGTAGTAGAAATTGTTATTGTTGATGTTGTATCATCATCGTCCTCATCCCTCTTCTTTGTCACTTGTCACTAACACACTGAAAAAACCAAAAAAAAAAAATTTTAATTAAAAATTTCAAAATATTAAAACTTTTCAAAAATTTAGAAACAAAATTATGCAATTAAAATAAAATACTTTGTGAAAATAAAGAAACTGTTATTGATAGGAATAAATATCATCCGGATAAAGAAAATTGCTTTAAATGCTTAAATTCAAAAAAATCAAAAATTTGATTCTCAAAATCAAAATTTTCGATCTTTTTTTTTTGAAAGAAAAACAATACTAATATGGTACTCGTTTCCTACTAAATTAAGATCGAGGATTTTAAATCTTACATCAAAATGCGAAGAAAAATAAAAATAATACTGAAAATCGTAAAATATTAACAATAACTGTAATCACAATAATAAATATTTTAAGTAATAAATTTTAGTCAAAAATAAAACAATCATCATTTTGAAGTTTAAGTTGTCCTTATAATGAACCTTTTTACCATCGCATCAAAATTCAAAAGAATTAAATTTTCATTTTGAAAATAAAATTGTTGAGTGTTAAAATCAAAACTTTTTATTTTAACTACTTTTTGAAAACTACATAGTACTCGTTTTTATTAAAATAAGGTCGATGATTCTGAACATGACATCCAAAAGAGCATAAAATAATAATAAAAACCATACGAATAAAAAATATAATAAATATTGAAAGTAATTGAAATTAGTAAAAATAAAATCATCGTTATTTTTTAATTTAATTAGATGAAAAACGACTTTCTTATATTATCACCTTAAATTACAAAGGAATTTTTAAAAAATCCAAATTTTAATCCAAAGAATCGAAATTTTGATCCAAAAAAACCCAAAATTTTGAATTCCCATAATCAAAATTTGCTTTTTTTTAAAACAATACCGACATGGTAGTCATTTTCGACTACAATAAGATCGAGGATTCTGATTTTGACATCAAAAAATGTAAAAATACGAAAATAAAGAAGTAATAATAATAATAATAATACATATTTAAAGTAATTAAATTTAGTAAAGATAAAATTATCGTAATTTTTGAGTTTAAATTGATACAAATGACTTTCTTTACTATCATCTTTAAAGGAGAAAAATAAAATCGAAATTTTGATCCATAGTTCAAAAATTTTGAATTCCCAAAACACAATATTTTGAATTCCCAAAAGCAAAATTTTGCATCTTTTTAAAACAATACCGACATGGTAGTCGTTTTTGTCTAAAATAAGGTCGACGATTCTGAATTTGACATAAAAAAATCAAAAATAAAGAAAATAATAATAATATATATATTTGAAGTAATTAAATTTAGTGAAAATAAAATAATTGTAATTTTTGAGTTTCAAATGATAGAAACTACTTTCTTTATTATCTTCTTTATTTTACTGTAGAAAATTTAAAAAAAAATTTAAAAAATTTGATGCAGAAAACTAAAATTTTTATCCAAAAACCAAAAATTTTGAAAACTGAAATATTTAAAATTTTGCATTTTTTAAAAACAATACAGACATGGTAGTCATTTTCGACTAAAATAAGGTTGACGATTCTGAATTTGACTTAAGAAATGCAAAAAATTTTTAAAAATGATAAAAAAAATAAGTATTAACAACAATAATAAATATTTGATGAATAAAAGTTATTAAAAATAAAATTCTCGTCATTTATTAGTTTAAATAGATAAAAACATCTTTCTTACTATCACCTTAAATTGAAACAAAATTTTAATAAAACAAAATTTAGACCTAGAGATCTAAAATTGTAATCCAAAAACCAAAAAATTCAAAATTGGCATTTTTTTTAATAATAATACCAACATGGTAGTCGTTTTCGACTAAAATAAAGTCGAAAATTTTAAATTTGACTTAAAAAATGCAAAAAATAAAAAAAATGATAAATATAATTAAATATTAACAATAATATGAATAAATATTTGAAGTAATTATATTTAGACAAAATAAAATTCTCGTCGTATTTGAGTTTAAATAGATAAAAACATCTTTCTTACTATTGCCTTAAATTCAAAGACTAAAAAATCAAAATTTAATTCTAGAGAACTAAAATTTTGATCTAAAAACCCAAAACTTTGAAATCCAAAAAATTCAAAATTTACATTCTTTAAAAACAATACCTTCATGGTAGTCGTTTTCGACTAAAATAAGGTCGAAAATTTTAAATTTGACTTAAAAAATGCAAAAAATAGAAAAAAATTATAAATATAATTAAATATTAACAATAATATGAATAAATATTTGAAGTAATTTAATTTAATAAAAATAAAGTTCCCGTAATTTTTGAGTTTAAATAGATAATAACATCTTTCTTACTATCGTCTTAAATTAAAATATTCAAAAATCAAACTTAGATCTAGAAAACTAAAATCTTGATCCAAAAACCAAAAATTTTGAAATTCAAAAAATTCAAAATTTGCATTTTTTAAAAACAATACCGTCATGGTAGTCGTTTTCGACTAAAATAAGGTCAACGACCTCAAATCTACCATCACAAAAATATTAAAACTCGATCCAATGACTCAAAAAGAAAAAAATTTCAATTTTCAAATATTTTCCATTTCCATTCGCAAAAAAAATTGCGATTAAAAAAGGAGAAACCAACAGATCCAATTTTATTGCATTGACGTTGGCATTTTTATTATATTTAACAGTCTCTCTCGCAAACACAAATGAAAATGAGGATAAACTAAAAAAAAATTTGTCGTCAATAAATAACAATCATAAGTCTCGCGACCTTCTTTATTGTTCGGCTAAATAGCGTCACGCTGAGTTGGCACGTGCCAAAATAGGAACAGTAAATAATAATGTTGTATATATGTGTGAGTGTGTTTATATTTTATAATGTATATATACATATTGAACGGCTTATATACATATAGACACAAGTTTACAAACACAACTCGAGGCTATATTCACCCGCTTCTAAACAGTTGGTAATTGCTCCAATAAAACAATTAGCCGCAATGCTTTTCACTCGAATGCCCGTCCTCGCTTCAGGCGCGCCATGTTTCGCGCATATATCTAACATTTACATAGGACAGCACAAAACGTGACCCCAAAAATTATTATCAACATATTTACTGAAATCAAAATGTAAATTGTTGACTTATTATTGCAAATTGTTTACTTTTCACATTGTTAATTGTGAATTGTTAATTGTGAATTGTTACTTAACAATGGTACTTATTTATGCTTTATTACTTTATAATTTTACTATTTATCAGGTCTTTTTATTACACACTTAATGTTATTAAATTTCTTCCCTTATAAACCAACTCAAGCCTTTAAAGGTCTTTCTACAATACAAAAGTAATTAAGTCTTCAAAAAGGGGTTGTGTAAGTTTATAAACGATCCATTAATAATTTTACTCAATAAAAAACAAAAATACTACAAAAATACTACAAAAATACTGAAAAACAGAAAAGCCGAAGAAAAATTAAAATAAAAAAATGTAGTAAAATTTTTTTTTTTTAAAGAGATTTTATAATAATTTTAATGAAAATTTTTCTTTTTGTTACAGGTAAGCATTAAGATTAGAAAAAAATGCCAATATACTTGCAGATGTGCGGTAAGTTTTACACAAAACGCCAAATTAGAGAAACATTTTCACCTGAATTCGCTAAATTAAAATGAAAAATAGTTCCAAGAACATCAAACGACTTTCTTTTTCTTATTTCCTTTAAAAAAATAGCATTTTGAAATATAAACTCCTTAGTTATTCGTCTCGTTTCGAGGACAGACCGAAATAAGAAAACAAAGATAGAATAAAAGAAAAAAGGGTAGAATGACTAAAAAGAAGAAAAATTATTATTATTACTATTATTATTATTAATATTTATGCTTTCTGATATCAGATTTGAAATTTTAGACCTTATTTTAGTAGAAAACGATTACCATGTCAATATGGATATAAAAAAAAACTAAAATTTTGATTTTCAAAATCAAAATTTTGATTTTTTTTGTGTTTTCTGATGTCATTTAAAATTGCCGACCTTATTTTAGTAGAAAACGATCATCATGATGATTTGATTTTAAAAATACTAAAATTTTGATTTTGAAAATAGAAATTTTGGTCTTAAGAAACAAAATTTTAATTTTTCGTACTTTCTGATGTCAGATTGCAAACCTCCGATCTTATTTTAGTAAAAAACGAATACCATGTCAATATAGTTTTAAAAAACCGAAAATGTTGTTTTTAAAATTATAAATTTTGGTTTTCAAACTCAAAATTTTGTTTTTTTGTGTTTTCTGTTATCAGATTTAAAATCTTCGACCCTATTTTAGTAGAAAACGAATACCATCTTCATATATTTTTAAAAAAAACTATAATTTTGATTTTGAAAATAGAAATTTCAATTTTAAAAATCAAAATTTTGATTTTTAGTGCTTTTGATGTCAGATTTAAAATTTCCGACCTGATTTTAGTAGAAGACGGAAACCATCTTGATGTAGTTTTAAAAAACAAAAATTTTGATTTTAAAAATAGAAATTTCAATTTAAAAATCAAAATTTTGATTTTTAGTGTTTTCTGGTGTTAGATTTAAAATCTCCGAACTTGTTTCAGTAGAAAACGATACCATGCCGGTATAGTTTTTAAAAAAATTATGATTTTGAATTTTAAAGTCAAAATTTCGGTTTTGAAAATAAAAATTATTATACAAAAAGATAAACATCTAGAAGTTATGAAGTAATGTCACACACTTTAGTCAATCAATAATGAATGTTAGTTTACATAGTAACTTGTTCTACGTTCATTTTATAGTCAGAATAAAGAGAGTAAAAGAGAGAAAGAGGGAGAGAGAATAAAATAATTACTACAAACTTTGTTACGATTTCAATTTTCAAAAAACTAATTTGAATGCCAAATTGACCCGAATTTTATATTTGAATAACAGTAATTACATTTAAAAAAAAAACTTTTTGATCCCTATCTTTAATTTCCCTAAAAAAATGAATGGTTGCATTTAAAGAGAAAAGAAGGAGAGGCGAGAGGAGTGAACAGAAAAAAAGAGAGAAAAAAAGCGAAAAACATGAAATGAAACTAAATGACGTGGAATTGCAAGTTGAGGTCAAAGGTTGGCTGTGATTTGAAGGTAAAATGGCTTTTTACCCTATGAAAGAAAGTAACGACCGGAACACGACGTGACGAGCTGTCCCGTCAGCGTAGCATTTTGCGGCCGACTACCGAGACTCTTTTCCGTTCAAGAGACTGGTCTCTCTCTCTCTCTCTCGCTCTCTTTTTCTCTCTTTCAGTCTTTTACTCTCTTTTTCTCTCCTTCTCTCTCTCTCTCACTCTCTTTCGCACTATTTTTTTCCTCTCTCTCTCTCAATGCAGAATTCCAGAAAAAGAAACGATGCATTTCTCCTCTGGGAAATCATATGGAGAATGAAACTTTTCAAACATCTAAATTGAGTTTTTCATACGATTCGTAACTAAAAGAATAGCCATTCATATAAACATTATATGCAAAAACAAAAATTTAATTTTTGAATAGTCGACTGAAAACTCATTTTTAATCATTCAATATTGTCGAAAAAACATTTTTATACATTCTTGTCAAAAAAAGATAATCGATTTGAAACCGCCATCCTTGAATTAGTAGCAAACGAGTACCATGAAGGTGGTTTTTATTTAAAAAAAAAATTAAAATTTGGATTTTGAAAATCAAAATTCGAGTTTTGAAAATTAAAATTTTATTATTACCACTTTTTCCCCTATTTTTATGTTAGATTCAGAGACATCAATCTTATTTTAGTAGAAAACGTGTACCATGTCGATGTGGTTTCAAAAGAAAATCGAACTTACAATTTTTAAAATAAAAAATTTAAGTTTTGAAAATTAAAATTTTATCACTACCACTTTTTGCTCCTTTTTATAGCAGATTTAGAGTCATCGACCTAAGTTTAGTAGAAAACGAGTACCATATCAATACATGGTTTAAAAAAAAATTTCACTTTTGAAAATCAAAAATTGCATTTTAAAAATCGAAATTTTTTTAATACTATTTTTTACTCTTTTTTATGTCAGATTTAGAGTCATCAACCTATGTTTAGTAGAAAACGAGTACCATGTCGATATTATTTTTTAAAAAAATCAAAATTTCGATTTTCAAAGTCAAATTTTCGATTTTGAAAATCAAAATTTTGAATATAAAAAAAAAAATTTGATTTTTTTTCAATTTAAAACTAATACTCTCAAAAAAACAAGTAAAAATTCATTAAATCCGAAGTCACTTGTAAATTACAATTTACAAAAAATTAAAAATTGTAAGTTCCGCATTGATAATTGTATTTTCATTTTTTCATTTTTCCTTTTCTATTATAGAAACAGAAAAATTTTAAATTCACCGACAAGTTGGTAAGTTTACAGGAACACAATGCTTGATAAATGAAAACACAAAAAAGAGAAAGAAAAAAAAGTATATGTATTTGAAAACTTGGTGAATTCTTTTCAAGACAGTTGGGGAATGCAATAAAAAGCAAAAGTAACTTTCTTGAATGAACAACGTCTGAGCGAAGAAAGGTTTCGACTACTTGAAATACCGACGAGTAGTAGCAGTAAGTTTTAGTCAGTCTTCAGAGCTCGACTCTAATTCCACACTAATTTAATACAATTGTACTTCTAATTTCTTTCAATTTCAAACTAGACTTTAAAAAAAAACACTTTTCCAAGATTCCTCTTTTCTTTTCAACCAAAAGAATTACAAAAATGGATAAAAGACAATGCGAATTTTTCGAAATTGATTTTACACTTAATTTCAAAATTCAAACATTGAATCGACATTATATTGATAATATAATATAATATAATATAATATAATATAATATAATATAATATAATATAATATAATATAATATAATATAATATAATATAATATAATATAATATAATATAATATAATATAATATAATATAATATAATATAATATAATATAATATAATATAATATAATATAATATAATATAATATAATATAATATAATATAATATAATATAATATAATATAATATAATATAATATAATATAATATAATATAATATAATATAATATAATATAATATAATATAATATAATATAATATAATATAATATAATAGAATATTATATAAAATTTCTGCAGTTTTTGTTCTTTTAAATGAACTAGGACAATTTTTTCATATTCGATAGGAGACCTGTTGTATAGTTTAATATTTAAAAAAGTCAAAATTTAGATTCTAAGAATCAAAATTTTTATTTTCAAAATCAAAATTTTATTTTCTTTTAAACTATATGCACATGGTAGTCATTTTCTACTAACATAAGGTCGAAGATTTGAAATATGACATCAGAAAACAAAAAAAAATCGAATTTTCAATGCCCAAAATCAAAATTTTTATTTTCAAAATCAAAATTTTGTTCTTTTTAAATTTATACCGACATGGTATTCGTTTTCTACTAAAATAACACAGGAGATTACAAATCTTACATCTAAAAACACGAAAAATCAAAATTTTAATTTTTTTCTTAATCTGTAGGTCAAAAAATAGATCAAATTTGACCTAAATTAAGAAGTAACGTAACGACGACGGTGAAAGGTTTTTATATAATAGGAAGTGATATATTATACATTATAGTAACAGTATTATAATTATTATACAATATTTTATAAAATATTATAAAATTTTATAATAAATAAAATATTGTACTATTTAATATAGTACTTTTGTGTAGATAGATAAAATTATATTATTCAAAGAAGAAAAAAAAACAAAGAGTAATTTGTTCATTTCTTTAAAAAGAAAAAAAGTAGGAGCGTAAATAAACAGACCTAATGATATTTCAACAAACGTATAAAAGAAGCGGATATAAAGAAAGAATGACGAAAAGAAAAAAGAAGTATATATATATATATATATATATATATATATATATATATATATATATATATATATATATATATATATATATATATATATATATATATATATATATATATATATATATATATAGAATATAGAGAAAAAATACAACAAAATGAACGAGAAATAAGTGTTTTTCATTATAATTCGTTACACAAGGCAGTCGCGCACTATTGTTTCGACTCGGTCGACAAACACTTTCCAATTTTCAAACAACTTTACCCCAGTTTATACCGGCAGTTGAAACCAAACTCAATGCGCCGAGTTTCGCGAGAGCGCAAAATAAAAAAAAAGGAAAAAAAAGAGAACAAAAGCTCACGCCAAGTTTTCCGCGGCCAGTATGGAATCGAGCAATATTTTCTTTTTCACTTTTTTCTTTTTGCTGTACGACTATTTTTCTCGCTTTTTCTCTCTCTCTCTCACTCTCTCGGAACGATACTTGCTTATAAAGTTTACGCGACAGACACTATAACCGAACACCCTTTTATATAGTGTCTATATATAATATTGAAGGAAAGCTCAATTTACGTAAACCATTTTCTGCTCAACTTACGCGTCGATAATTCTACTCAAATTGTCTCGTTGATCAGAGATTCATGGACTTTTTATCGTAGTTATTAACTTATTGCCATTATTATCAACATTAATATTGTTTTAAAATAATATTGATAATATAATCAATATAAATATTATTATTGAAATTAATTATTATGATTATTATCATAATTACTAATATTCGCTTTTTCTGATGTAACATTCAAAATCTGCAACCTTGTTTTAGTAGAAAACGATTACCATGTCGATATAGTTTTAAAAAACAAAATTTTAATTTTCAGAATCAAAATTTTGATATTTGGTGTTTTTTGATGTAGGATTCAAAATCTGCGACCTTGTTTTAGTAGAAAACGATTACCCTGTCGACATAGTTTCAAAAAAACTCAAATTTCGATTTTTAAAATAAAAATTTTGATTTCGAAAATAAAAATTTTGATTTTATCGGTTTTCTGATATAAGATTTAAAATTTCCGACCTTATTTCAGTAGAAAACGAGTACCATGCCGGTATAGTTTTAAAATACCAAAATTTTCATTTTGAAAATCGAAATTTTGAATTTGAGAATCAAAATTTTAATTTTTGGTGTTTTTTGATGTAAGATTCAAAATCTGCGAACATAGTTTCAAAAAACTAAAATTTCGATTTTGAAAATAAAAATTTTGATTTTGAGAATAAAAATTTTGATTTTTTGTGTTTTCTGATGTAAGATTTGAAATCTCCGCCCTTATTTTAGTTGAAAACGAATACCATGGCGGTATAGTTTTAAAAAAACAAAAATTTTGATTTTGAAAATAGAAATTTTGATTTTTAGAATCCAAATTTTGACTTTTTTAAATATTAAACTATACAACAGGCCTCCTATCGAATTTGGAATTTGAAAATAAGAATTTCAGAAATTTTATATTGACATTTGCCAAATAATTTTACAGAAGTTTATAGAAATATAGAAATATATAAAAATTTATAGAAAATTTGAAAAATATATGAAAAATTATAGAAATTTATCATCATCAAAATTTGTGAGGGGCCATAAATATTGTAAATAAACGTGAGGGTGAATATATTCAGAATTTTAGTATGGCAAATAGATCTTACGTTACATTTACATTCTCGAGGTTCCCATTTGAGGGTTAATTAGCTATTAATTATACTACTTGGCGCGTTGTGTAACGGGCGAAATCCTCTCAGTACTCAAGGTAATTAAATGACGAGAGAACAACGGTCTCGTAAACACCGAGAAGATGCTACTACTGCTCTATGCCTATATATATACGTCACAAAGACCATCTTAATTATATATTCACACTAGTTGTTCTCCCTAACAAAACAATTGTTTAACATTAATTCGAATCCTTAAGAAATGAAAAGTACAAATTATCTTAAATTTTGTTTAATTACACGCAAGATAAAAAGACGAGAATTTTAAACTAAGGTCATGTCTTGTCTTTAAAATTTCAAATCACACTCTCCAGGCTATTATTATCATTATTTTATTATTATTGTTACTATCATTATTATTTTTATTATCATTGTTGTTGTTTTTATAAATATTCATGTTTTCTAATATCACATTTAAAATCTCCGACCTTGTGTTAGTAGAAAACGATTACCATGTCGATATGGTTTTAGAAAAACGAAAATTTTCATTTTGAAAGTAGAAATTTTGATTTTGAAAATCAAAATTTTGATTTTTTTTGGTTTTTAATACCAGACTAAAAATTGCCGATCTAATTCTAGTAGAGAACAATTTCCATGTTAATATAGCTTCGAAAAAACGAAAATTTTGATTTTGAAAATGGAAATTTTGGTTTTAAGAATCAAAATTTTGATTTTTTTGTGTTTCTTGATGTCAGATTTGAAATCTCCGGCCGTATATTAGTAGAAAACGAGTACCATATCGATATAGTGTTAAAAAAACTAAAATCTTGATTTTGAAAATAGAAATTTTGATTTTAAGAATCAATTTGTATTTTTTCGTGTTTTCTGATGTAAAATTTGAAATCTGAGACCTTATTTTAGTAAAAAACGATTACCATATCGATATAGTTTCAAAAACACGAATTTTTTGTTTTTTAAATTAAAAATTTTGATTTTAAAACTCAAAAATTTGATTTTTTGCTTTTATGACTAAGGATTTCTAATATTTTGTAAAACCAAATGTATTTATTTTTGAACATTTTTGACACAATAAAGATTTCAGTATCTATACACAGAGACGTAATTTTTTGTATTTTTATGTTAAAATTAACAATCATAACCTAAAATTTTTTAAGGTACCTTCCACAATGAAGCATCAGATATAAGAAAAAGTAAAAAAAGAATAAAAGAGAGAGGGAGGGAGGGACATTCGGAAAAGTTGAACGTCATCAATATTTAATGTATTGCGAGAGTAACGGTTGAAATAAAATTTTAAAGACAGTGTCTCTACTTTAGTTTGACGTTCTTTTATTCAACGAGTCTTTAAACTGCAGTTGAGCCATGCATTTTTTGGGCACAGTTGGCAAGCGAAACGAAAGGGGGTTGTCAAGGGCTTGAGACGGGACTTCGTATTATAGCGACGTTGCATTTCTAAGGGCTCCCATTGATGTACAAAGAGAGAGTCACTAAGAGAGAGAGAGAGAGTGAGAGAGAGAGAAAGAGTACTCGATCTTCACAGACTATCGAGTTTCCTGGTCGATATAATCCAAACACGATTCTTTTCACACCATGTGAATTCTATATTCCCTTCAAAATTCGCAACATGTAAAAATTTCCATAAAAAAAAAATTTTCACAAAAAAGAAAATTTTATAAAATATTTGAATATTTTTATTGTAAAAAAAAAAAATTTTCTGACAAGATTTTTTTGTATTAGTACCACAGAGATTATTTCACGCATTTAGATATTAATTACCAGAAGCAAGTTCTGATCCCTACTAATTTATTATCGGATTATCAAGAATTTCTGGAGGAGACTAAAAAGAAAATGAAGAAAACAAGAGAAAGAAGAAAAAGAAAAAAAGAAGATAAAATGAAAAAAAAGAAGAAAGCAAGAAGAAGAAAAGGAACTTCTGCAAAAAATACAAAGGAGCATAAAAATTCTACAAGACAGCAAAGAAGTAAACTGACGTCCCCGTGGACTCACTCTACCTGGGTGTGATGCTCGCCTATTTTTTTAATAGACCTGAGAAGTCATCACAACCAACTTGAGTGAGCGAACGTGTTCGTCTATCAACATCACTTTTCAGCGTTCATAATTTAACACTGTTTCAACGAATTTATTGTCGAACCGTTAACATCATAGTAAAAAATACTATATTTACAAAATATAAATAAATATTTAAAAAATCAAAATTTTGTATTTTTAAAATCTAAATTTTCCCTTTTTCAATAAAAATATTAATCGACATATTAATATATCGACATGGTACTTATTTTCTACTAAATAAATTCGGATATATCAAATCTGACATCAGAAAAAACGAAAAATCAAAATTCTGATTCATAAAAATCAAAATTTTTGCTTTTTTGAAACTATATCAACATGGCATTCGTTTTCTACTAAAATAAGGTCAAAGATTTCAAATCTGTCATCAGAAAAAGCAAAGAATCAAAATTTTAATTTAAAAAATCAAAATTTAAATTTTCAAAATAAAAATTTTGGTTTTTTAAAACTGTATCGACATGGTACTCTTGTTCTACTAAAATAACGTCGGAGTATTCAAATTTGTTATCAGAAAAGACTAAAAATCAAAATTTTGATTCTTAAAATCATATTTTATATTTTCAAAATAAAAAATTTTCGTTTTATTTAAACTAAATCGACATGGTACCCGTTTTCTGCTAATATAAGATCTGAGATTTTCATTCTGACATCAGTTAACATAAAATTTCAAAATTTTAATTCTCAAAATCCAAATTTCCATTTCCAAAATAAAATTTATGGTTTTTTAAAACTATATCGACGTGGAACTCTTTCTCTACTAAATAAGGTCGGAGATATTAAATCTGACATCATAAAAAACGAAAAATCAAAATTTTGATTCGTAAAAATAAAAATTTCTATTTTCAATATCAAAATTTTAATTTTAAAAATCAAAAATTCAAAATCAAAATTTTGATTTTAAAAAACAAAAATTCAAAATCGAAATTTTTATTTTTTTTGGAACTTTACAAACATTGCAATCGTTTTCTACTAAAATAAGGTCGAAAATTTTAAATCTGTCATCAGAAAAAGCAAAAAATTAAAATTTTGATTCCCAAAAACAAAATTTTAATTTTTTAAAACTATATCGACATGTTACTCGTTTTCTATCAAAGAAGATCGATGTTTTTAAATTTGACATCTGAAAATACGAATATTAATAATAATAATTCTTACAAATTCAAAAATACAAAATTTTGATATTCTCAAGATCAAAATTTCGATTTTCATAAGCAAAATTATAGTTTTTTAAAACTTTATCGACAAAATACTCGTTTTTTACTAAAAGAAGGTCGTATATTTTAACTCTGACATCAGAAAACATGAAAAATCAAAATTTTGGTTCATAAAATCAAAATTTTCTTTTTTTAAAAACTATATCGACATGGTACTCGTTTTCTACTAAAATAAGGTCGGAGATTTCAAATCCTACATCTAAAAACACGAATATTAATAAAAATAAAAATAATAATAATTGTTAGGTAATTTTTTAAAAATTTCTGCAATTCTTGTTTTTCAAATGGACTAAGACGATTTTTTTGCCTACCTTAAATTTTCTTTTGAGATCTGTTGTTATTGTAAATTCAAAAAATCAAAATTTGATATTAAAAATCAAAATTTCCATTTTTAAAATCAAAATTTTCGTATTTTTAAAACTATATCGACATGGTACTCGTTCTCTACTAAAATAAGGTCGGAGATTACAAATCTAACATCAGAAAACACGAATATCAACAATAATAATCTTTCAAACTTGTCATAAGCTTTCGTGTTAACTGAATTCTAAAAGTAGCTCTATATCTTTTTCACTGTAAATTCTCTTTACTTATACAGTAATTTACATAAACTCTAACAAAATAGTAGTGATTTATATAAATTTCTTAACAAAATTGTAGTAATTTATATTTTCCTAACAAAATTGTAGTGTTTAATATTTTACCAAGAAATTTGTTAGAAACGATTTTTTCTTCTTTTTACATAATGAAGTGAAAAAGTTGACGATAGATGAAAAAAAAAGAAATGAAATTGGGATATTTGTCAGAATAGACAATATTTCTTTGGAAAAACCAAGTTCAGGACATGGAATCGCATAAATAACAGGGGTGGGTAACCTCGTTCGGCGATCCATAACGCGATTCAGCACGGGCTTTATTTAGTGGACGAAGGAAGGGTTGTTGGGTGGGAGGGGGAAGGGAAGGTGTGAGAGAAAGGGTAAAATAGTTAGCAGCGTTTCACGGGCAGCTCGGTTTCTATCACTGTATGTTCACTGTTGAGCAACCATCGATGTTCCATACCAGTAGTTATATCGTATCGAGGTCAAATTCATACCCTCCCCCACCCCCTCTCTCATCCCTCTCAAAACTGAGTAAACCAAAATGGTTAACTCTAGCATGCTTTCTATAGTATCTATATAGTATATATAGCATTATATATATATTATTGTATATATAGTATTATATATAGTATTTATATTTTATATATAGTATATTTATATAGTATATATAGTATTTATATAGTATACATAGCATTTATATAGTATACATAGCATTCATTTAGTATTCTATATATACTCGTTTCGTAATGTGAAACTGAGTATATCCGTTCATGTTCGCCACTGATTTCCGATTATCTTTTCAGTATAACCGCTTTTGAATTTCCCTTTTCCAGAAGCATAAACTTTTACTATCTGAGTTTGCTAATGGTTAGATAAATATATATATTTACACACGTGGCTTTGAATATGGCATCTATATTTTTTTTACAACATAATATACATTAGAGACACATTTTTCACCATTTGAAAATTTTTACAGTTGCAAATGATTTTACAATTGCAAAAGAGAAAAAAAAGAAAGTGTTAAAATAAATTATAAGTTTACTGTGTAATCTTCTTTATACAATGTAGGTTACAATGATCAATATTCTTTTTATGTTCAGTGCGAGAAAAAAAGTATAATTTTTACAATTTATGAAAATACTAAAAATATTTTGCATCATTTTTTTATTATCATCGATTGTGATAAATTATGTATTGCTCTCTCTCTCTCTCTTTCTCCTTTATGGTCACTTTTTTAACTCTTTAGATATTTTTTTTATATTATAATAATTATTGTCCTTTTAAATAGACAGTGACTTGCTGCTTGAATTCGATTTGAGACATTCTTCAGTCTAAAATTAAAAAAAAATCAAAATTTTGATTTTCAAAATCAAAATTTCCATTTTTAAAAATTTTTGTATTTTTAAAAATATATCGACATGGTACTCGTTTTCTACTAAAATAAAGTCGGAGATTTTAAATCTTACTTCAGAAAACACAAAAAATCAAAATTTTGGTTTTCTCAAAATCAAAATTTAGTTTTTAAAAACTATATCGACATGGTACTCGTTTTCTACTAAAATAAGGTCAGAGATTTAAACTTTTACTTCAAAAAACACAAAAAACCAAAATTTTAATTCTCAAAATCAAAATTTCTATTTTCAAAATCAAAATTTTAATTTTTTTAAAACTATATCGACATGGTAGTCGATTTCTACTAAAATAAGGTCTGAGATATTGAAACTAACATCAAAAAAACAAGAATAATAACAATCTGAAATTATATCTAAAATTTTCAATAACTAAGAATTACCTTGACTTTAACAAAATATAGAAGAAAATGCTTAAATAGCAAGGTAAAACGATCAAAAACAACCCAAAATGTTTATTCATTTCCAGATGACTTTTTTTCGTTTTCTGCAAATTATTCACGAAGCAATGCATTGAAATATTGATTGTAAAATTCAATAAAGTTTGTCTAAAGAAAAGTTTTAAAAAATACATCATATCTTTGCAACATAGTTTCAAAGCATGTCTCAGGAATGAAATGCGCAAAGCAATATATATAGTAGAATGGGATAAATCGCTGGCAGGAGAGATAAATGAAAACTTGAAAGATGGTGATGGAAACAGGGACAATCAATCAATGTAGGTGAAAAGGAAACAGTTTCCGATGAAAACTAATCGAAAGTAAATTTGATCAGCGATGAAACTGACATTTTGCAAAAAAAAAAGAAAAATAAAAAGCGAGAAAGAGAAAAAACTATAGCAATTGAAAAAATTGACCACTTCAACTATTTATAAATCAAATAAAAAGGAATTAACAAAAAATAGAAATCAAATTGTAAATTCATAAATATCATTAAATACTTTTTAATATCTTTTCTGTTTATTTAGTACTAAACTCGAAAAATCAAAATTTTGAGTTTCAAAATCAAAATTTTGATTCTCAAAATCAAAATTTTAGTATTTTTAGATCTATATCGACATGGTAGTCGTTTTCTACTGAAATAAGGTCGGAGATTTCAAATCTGATATCAGAAAACACAAAAAAATCGAAATTTTGATACCTTAAATTAAAATTTTGTATTTTTTTAATCAAAATTTTCGTTTTCTTTAAACTATATCGACATGGTTATCGTTTTCTACTAAAATATAGTTAGAGATTTCAAATCCGACGTCAGAAGATACGAAAAAACAAAATTTTGATTCTCAAAATCAAAATTTCCATTTTCAAAATTGAAATTTCAGACTTTTTAAAACTATATCGACATGGTAGTCGTTTCCTACTAAAATAAGGTCTGAGATTTTAAATCTGACGTCAAAAAACATGAATATTAATAAAGATAATGATGATAAAAATATACTTGTTTAATGAAAACTACTAAAATTTCGTCACTTGGCAGAAATCGTCTATTGATTTCTACCCGTAAAAAATTTATCAACTTCATTTTTTAGGATTCATGTTATTTTCAATGGAAAAGTATTGATTGAATATTGAGTTTAATAATTTACGGTATAGATAGGATGTGAAATGGTTGAACATTTCGAAAATGGAACATGTCAAAAGGTTACAGAAAATTAATGTCGGGGTAATATATACATATATGTATATGTACGCGCACGAAGGTCAATCGAGAAGGATAGTAGCGAGACTAAAATCGGACAGATGCTCGCCAACTTGGAGCCTGCACCACTTGACTTCACTTGCCACAATATATCCCTTCAGTAAACTCAACTTTTATATATGTATACCCAATCGAAATCATTCAAACTAAAATCACTAACTGACACAGTATTCCAATATCAATATTGACTCTGCATTTTCAATTTGTCTATTAAAAAATTCAATAGTTTCAGTTTTTTTCTAATTTTTAAATTCAATAATTTTATTAAAAACTTTTTGCAATCATAGTTTTTAATATAAATATTTGCAATCAGTGTTTTCAATATAAATATTGGCAAACAGTCTAAAAAAACTTTACTTTTAAAGAGACAATTTATTTTTGTACCATAAATTCGTTTTGAAATCTCCAAATATCGTAAATTTAAAAAATGAAAATTTTGATTCTCAAAATAAAAATTTCTTTTTTAAAAATAAAAATTTTAGTTTTCTTAAAACTATAACGACGTGGTAGTCGTTTTCTACTAAAATAAGGTTAGAGATTTCAAATCTGACATCAAAAAACACGAAAAATTAAAATTATGATTTTCAAGACCAAAATTTTCATTTTCAAAATCAAAATTTTCGTTTTTTTAAAACTATATCGACATGGTACTCGTTTCCTACAAAAATAACATCGGAGATTTAAAATATGACATCAAAAAACACGAATATTAATAATAATTATTATAGAAACCATTTTTTTAAAAAAGAACTCTAAATAAAAAAAACTATAAATATTTCTATAAACTATTTTTTTAAAGGGAACTTAAATTTTTTCCCCATCGAACATTTATACGGAAAAATTGTTTCACACTAAAAATTTATTTTACAATCACCCAAAAATGTGTACGCTCGAAAATTTTATCGTCGTACGTCTATATATTTATAGGATAAACAAACGAATAACAGAGCCATTATAATAAAATTGGATTTACCTGATGTCAGATATCAGCAATAACAATATTTTGGCGTATTTTATAAAATCGATTTATTACCCCCTCCCCCCCTCCTCATACAATTCTCTCTCCCCGTCCATAAAATAAGCGATAAAATATGATTTTTCAAATTGTTTGCAAAATGCTCAATTGTCCGTTATATTCGATGTATTCATATATTTTATCAATACAATCGAAACTGCACGCGAATTTTGTAGTTTATTTTATAATTCAAAATTTAACAATTCTATTCAAAGTTATACACAAAATAAATAGAAAAAAAATTGACATTTTGACAAATCGACTATTTTACCCCATTCTTCGTTATTTTCTGCAAATTATTTTTACTAATGTTCCTATCACCACCATTACTATTATTACTATCATTATTTTTATTATTATCATTATTATTATCATTATTATTATTTTTATTATTTATAATATAATATTATTATTTTTATTCTAATGATTAATATTCCTGATTTCTGATGTAAGATTTGAATTCTCCGACCTTATTTTAGTAGAAAACGATTACCATGTAAACCGATTTTCATATACTTTGAAAAAACTAAAAAAGGCAGATTTTGGAAAAAGTGGGGGTAAAAGCCCCCAAAAAAACCTTTTTTGGTTGATTTTCAAAATATTTTTTCAATTTAACTTGAGACTTTGGTCAGGTCTTAAATTTCAGCTTGGAGCGAATACCTCAAGGCCCATATGTGCAAGACCAAATGAATAATACAGTTTTTTGAAAAAACTGGGGGTAAAAACTCAAAAAATAAATTTTTGTCCTTATATTTGACATCGTAGTGGTTTTCAATGTATTTTTGTCCTCTAAATACGATTCCGGGTTCCAAAATTGCCTAGCACGTCAGGTTTTTGAAAAAAGTGGGGGTAAAGAACCAAAAAATAAATTTTTTTTGCTTATTTTCGATATGGTAGTCGATTTCAATGTATTTTTGTTCTCTGAACACGATCTTGAGTCGAGAAATTGCCCAGCACATCAGGTTTTTGAGAAAAGTGGAGGTAAAGACCCAAAAAATAAATTTTTTTTCACTTATTTTCGATATGGTAGTCGTTTTTAATGTATTTTCGTCCTCTGAACACGATCCCGGGGTTCGAAATTAACCAGCAAGTCAAAATTTCGAGAAAAGTGGGGGTAAATTAAAAATCGCTAAACGAAATTTTAGTGACTTTCAGAATTTCAGAATTATAATTAAAATACAATAAATTATATTAGTTATAATTAAAGTTACATTTTAATAGAATGTATTATAAATCAATTATATTGTTTTGTATAATATATCTTATTAAATAAATTACCAAATTAATTATATAATATATTCATTATATTTATGAAACGAAATTTTATCTTTCACCCAACCATTTTTCCTTCGTGTCCTCTATCCGATCTTATATTTCATCTCAAGAAACAAAGGATTGCTTTCACTTTTAAACCCTCTTTTTTCCTATATAAGGCATTTTTTTACCCTCCCATATGCACCATTTCAACCCTTCCCACTTCGCCTCTTGAGACAAGTGCAAAGAGAGCGTATATTTTACTCACTTTTCTGTTTCTCTCGCATGAAACAAGTGGCTGCACTTCATATTATACCCGAAAAGAAAAGAATTGATGTTCACGTAAAAAAAAGATAGCGAGAGAGAAAAGCGAAAAGAGTTATTGTTGTCTTATAAAACAGTAACGTCAAGAAAAATTGTTTCGTTTAAAATTAGTTTACCGCCTGATGAAAAATTTATCACCAGCTACGAAAGAAATAAAAAACAAATTCATTCCAAGGAAATGAATTTCTTCTTCTTCTTCAATTGGTACACAAGTTTCAAAACTGGTACAAAAATCCCTATCAAAGGGATTTTTAATCCCTTTGTTAGGGATTTTTGTTCCAATTTTGAAACTTGTGAATTAAAAAAGACATTTTTAATTTAAATTATTTTCAAGATTCAAAATTTCGACATTTATTGTTAGGATCTAAAGGATCACAGTTAGTGACCTTTTTTCTCTTTTCCCATTTTTTTATCCAATTATTGAAATCTAAGACTTTATTTTAGTAGAAAACGACTACCATGTCGATATAGTTTTTAAAAAACTAACATTTTCATTTTAAAAATGGAAATTTTGATTTTGAGAATCAAAATTTTGACTTTTCCTGTTTTCTGTTATCAGATTTAAAATCTCCGGCCTTATTTTAGTAGAAAACGACTACAATGTCGATATACTTTTAAAGAACGAAAATATTTTTTAAAATTAAAAATTTTGATTTTAAAACTTAAAATTTTGATTCTTTGTATTTTCTGACGTCAAATTTCAAATCTCGGACCTCACTTTAGTAGAAATCGACTACCATGTCAATACAGTTTTAAAAAAACTAAAATTTTGATTTTGAGTTAAAGTCAAAATTGAATCGAAAGTCAGAATTAAAAAGTTAAAGTCAATTTCAAAGTCAAAACTAAAATCGAAGTCAATATCGAATCGAAAGTCAAAGACAAATTAAAAAATCGCGCCCTAGGTTCAAAACTGTTTAAAACTAACTCTAAAACTGCCATTGACTTGCAGAAACTCTATAAATGTTCAATTTGCAGAAATTCCGTAATTCTAATAATCAAAAAATGTATTTAAACTGTGGAGAAATTAAACTAAACCAAAATAAACATAATTTTATACCATCTTTTTTCCTCTCACTCTCTCTCTCTCTCTCCCTTATACACAGATTCCATTTCAAGTTTTCTCCTTATTGAAGTAATTTTCAGAAGGTCGAAGGGACTTTAATGAGTAAAGTAAAAAAGCAAAGCTCGATAGAACTTTTAAGTAAGCTCAAAACTTATCGTTAAGACTTTCTGCTTCGTAAGTCGAATACAACCTTCGCTTAACTTTTAACAGTTTTGCCTTTGCACCTGGACTACACTTACAATTTTTTTCCTAATGGATTAGTTTCCCTCCCGGCGTCGTTGTGTACACACTTATATGTTCAATATGCTAAAAGCTCAATTTAAAAGACACAAGAACAAAAAAGAAAATATCAAAAATTTTTAATCCAACTTTATATTTATATTTAGCGTCTCTAGAAATCCCCGAGTAACAAATTTTTAAGCGAATTGGAAAAAATTTTAAAAAATACCTCTTAGTATTATAATATTTTTAAAATTACTACTACTATCATTGATATTATTATTATTAATATTATTTTTCTTGTTTTTAGATGTCACATTTGAAATCTTCGACCTTCTTTTAGTAGAAAACGATTACAATGTCAATATAGTTTTAAAAAACTAAAATTTTGATTTTGAAAATAAAAATTTTGAATTTTTTTTATTATTACTATTTTTATCATTTTTAATATTCGTATTTTCTGATATAAGATTCAAAATCTTCGACCTTGTTTTATTAGAAAACGACTACCATGTCGACAGTTTTAAAAAAAACCAAAATTTTGATTTTGAGAATCAAAATTTTGATTTTTTGTTTTTTTTCACGTAAGATTTAAAATCTCCGTCATTATTTTAGTAGAAAACGAGTACCATGTCGATATAGTTTTAAAAAAACTAAATTTTGATTTTTAAAACAGAAAATTTTGATTTTGAGAAAATCAAAATTTTGATTTTTTTAAAAATTTTTGACTAAAGAATGTCGCAAATCGAATTTAAGCAACAAGAAAATTCTCGAATTGTTTCACCATTTCGGATTTTTTAAATCGACCAACGACATACTTCTTTACTTTTTTTTTTTTTTTTTTTGAAAAAACAGAGTTTCGTATTTCTCTTTAATTATGTGAAGCATCGATAATAAAGAAAGAGGCACATATATAGATGCATTTGAGAGTATTTTCACGTACAAGTACTCGCGAATGTCACCAAGTGAACGTATTTCACCGTCACGTCCCCTTTATCACGACTACGTGATAAAATTACGCGTAATATACCCATGCTAGCCAAAGAGCTTCAGTGAACGTCGCACTAATTCATTCATCCCCCTCTCTCTCTCTCACTCTCTATCTCTCTGTCTTCGTTTTTCGCCTAACATCCAAAAAACCTCTACGCCAACACGTGCCACACACATATGTGTGTATTATACACATACACTTACAAACTATAGTGTGTATAGAGTTTAGTCAAATTTATACACCGTAAAATTCACGCTATGTAAAATTCAGGTTGCACTTGTTCAACGGTACTGCTTTAATGCATGGCATTTTAATGGTAATGCATTTCAATTCCTATATGTACCCTTAACACTTTTATACACCTATATATATTAGCTTTATTCAGTTTCAGAAATTTTTTACAATTTTCTTTATTCTTTCGCAGTGCGACAAACTTTATAAAAAATTTATTGAAATGTGGAAGAATTTAAAGTCTTGAAAATAATTAAAATTAAAAATGTGATTATTAATTGTAATTTAAAAAAAATTTAATTGAAAATTTTAATTTTTTTAATTTTAGTTTCAAAATTGGTAGACAAAAATCCCTAACAAAGGGAAATAATAAGAGATTCTCAGAAATCCTAAGATATACTATAAGAGATCCTAAAAAATCCTAAAAGATACTAAGAGATTCTAAGAAATCGTAAAATATGCAAAAACATCCTAAGAGATACTAAGAAATCCTAAAAGAAAATTTATGATTCCAGTTGTCTTAGGGTTTTTTCATTAATTTAATCAGACATCAAAAAACACGAAAAATCAAAATTTTAGTTTTTTTAAAACTATATCGACATGGTAGTCGTTTTCTACTAAAATAAGGTCTGAGATTTTAAATCTGACGTCAAGAAAACACTAACAAATAAAAATTTTGATTCACAAAATAAAAATTTCCATTTTCAAAATCAAAATTTTGGATCATTAAAGCTATATTGACATGGTAGTCGTTTTCTACTAAAATAAGGTCTGAGATTTTAAATCTGATAACAGAAAACAGAAAAGGTCAAAATTTTGAATCTCAAAATCAAAATTTCCATTTTCAAAATGAAAATATTAATTTTTTTTAAAATCTATATCGACAGGGAAGTCCTTTTCTACTAAAATAAGGTCTTTGATTTCAAATATGACATCAAAAAACACAAAAATTAAAATTTCCATTTTCAAAATCAAAATTTTGGATTTTTTAAAGCTATATCGACATGGTACTCGTTTTCCACTAAAATAATGTCTGAGATTTTAAATATGACATTAGAAAACACAAAAAAATCAAAAGTTTAATTCTCAAAATAAAAATTTCTATTTTCAAAATCAAAATTTTTGATCTTTAAAGCTATATATCGACATGGTAGTCGTTTTCTACTAAAATAAGGTCTGAAGTTTGGAATTTGACATCAGAAAACATGAATATTAATAAAGATAATGACAACAATAATAAACTTTTTTAACGAAACCTATTAAAATTTCCTCATTCGTCAGTTGACAAAATTTGTGTTAATTTAAAAGATGGAACAAAAATTTCGTTGCAAAGAATTATTTTTCTGAAAATTGTTTGCTAAATATTATAATAACTTTATAGAGTAAAATTTGAGGAATTTGTAAATATCTAAAACCGCAGTGCGGATATACATTCACGAAAGAGAATAAACAGAGTTTAATAATACCCGGGGGGTTGACAAACACGTCGACTATCTTGTGCGCAAGAAATTTCATTTTCTTTAATAAGATTTTTCACTTTGTCGCGTCTAAAACTCGTTACTCTCTAATGAAGCCTGCCTGATTACTTTAACTTAATTCTATTTCAAGAAATTCATAATTTAGAAATAGAAAACTACTGCTTCATTATTGAAATTTTGACACTATGTGTCAAAATGTATTAGTATACTTGAGCCAGTAATTAAAAACAAAAAATACTTCTAGAAAAGTCGTAGGAATTAATGTTACTGCACCAAATACCAAAAAAAATTATTTTTCAACCCAAAAAATGTGTTTGAAAAAACAGAATGAAAACTAGTTGAAAACTGCTAAACTACCTATTTTGTTGATACCATTTTTAAAAAAACCATATTACACAGAAGGAGAGAAATAGTTTAATGAGTTCACATTGTGAAAGTTTGAAATCTTATTTACATACAGTGCGATTTCACGCTGGAGAGCTTAATAAAAATTTGCATAATCTTACGATAATACGGTATAAGCTTTTTTACTTTGTTATACGGGGAGGGGAGAGAAAAAGTCTTCTTTTCCAACTATTATAGTCGATAATTTTCATTTTCCTTTTCTACATTCAAGTGCTTCCAAAAAATTGTCTTTATATCCTCTTGAGAAAAAAAAGAAAAAGTTCTCCAACCAAGAATATTATTCGTATAATATACACATACAGAGTTGGATTTTGACTAAAGTTTCATATAATTCCCCAGGAGCGACAAGTTTATAGCGCAGTAGCACTGCATTTGAACTTGCAATAATGGCTTCTTTAAACTAACTTGAGCATATTAATTAGTTACCTTAAATTTCTCTCTACGAATTTTATTTATTCCTATATTTCTTTTTTAAGAATTTTTTTTAATAAATACTAGTTCAAGAAATACTAGTTCTACTTCTTCAAGAACTATTAATTAGGTAACTTAAGTTTCAGTTTACAATATTTATTTTTTCCTATCCTTTTTTTACATTTTTAAGGATATTTTTATTATTTTCATTTATTCAATTAATTAATACTAGTTCAAGTGTAATAGTTTTTTAAGAACTTTCTGGTGCGAAAAAATAAAGTCTGTGATTGCAAATATGAATTCAGAAAACACGAGAAATCAAAATTTTCATTCTCAAAATCAAAATTTCCATTTTCAAAATCAAAATTTTAGTTTTTTTTAAAACTATATCAACATGGTAGTCGTTTTTTACTAAAATAAGGTCTGAGATTTTAAATCTAACGTCAAAAAACACAAAAAATCCAAATTTTGATTCCCAAAATCAAAATTTCCATTTTCAAAATCAAAATTTTAGTTTTTTCAAAACAATATCAACATGGTAGTCGTTTTCTACTAAAATAAGGTCTGACATTTTAAATCTAACGTCAAATAGCATAAAAAATCATAATTTTCATTTTCAAAATCAAAATTTTAGTTTCTTAAAAACTATATCAACATGGTAGTCGTTTTTTACTAAAATAAGGACTGAGATTTTAATTTTAACGTCAGAAACCACGAAAAATCAAAATTTTGATTCCCAAAATCAAAATTTCTATTTTCAAAATCAAAATTTTATTTTTTTAAAAACTATATCAACATGGTAGTCATTTTCTACTAAAATAAGGTCTGAGATTTTAAATCCGAAGTCAAGAAACACAAAAAATAAAAACTTTAATTCTCGAAATAAAAATTTCCATTTTTAAAATCAAAATTTTAGTTTTTTTAAAAACTACATCGACATGATAGTCGTTTTCGACTAAAATTAAGGATCTTTTTAATTATGTTTATTTATTTAATTAATTAATACTAGTTCAAGTATATAGGTTTTTTTCTGGTGGAAAAACAAACCTCGGATAGTTCGTAAATTATATGAAAACCTTTTTTGTAAATATTACCCCCATCCCACCTCTTGGTAACAAATTTTACATACATTAACGCCATTTTATTGTGTCGTTTATCCGAAGCCTGAAAAAAGTGATTAAGATTTAAAATTTTGTTTTAAGTTTCCCGAGAATAATAGATTCAAGAATGACTGGATTCAGATTAAGTTTTCAAAGATTTACTAGACTCGATTTATCACAAAGTTTGCCAATTTGTATGGAAACTTCAGCAAGTTTCCAAGAGAGAAAGAGTGAGAGAGAGAGAGAGAGAGCGAGCGAGAGAGTGACTTAATTGAATAAACTAATTACGAATTAAATTCGAAAAATTATTAGATATTAAAAATTTTTAAAGGTTCTTTTTAAGTCTCTCTTTTGTAAATTCTCGATTTCTGGTTTGTCTTCCTCTTTTATATATACTTATGTTTTATATATAATATTGCATCCTGGAGGCACCATTTAGCTCCTTTAAACTAATCTTAAAAGTTTGGAGCGTGGTAACGTCACAGCTTATATATTACGAGTTTGAAAACTTTGATCGAACCCGTAGGACGTGAGGGATAGCATTTCCGTCTCTTCTCCTTTTACCCACCCCAAGCCCCCTCCCCTTCTCCATTTGCCATTTACCGATAATGGATCTTAGTGTGCAGGATAGATTAAAGTCTTTCCGCACGATGATAATGCACTCAATCAAAAAAACTTAATCAGATTATCTTAATTATACTCTTTTCTACATTCTTTTTATATTTTTTTCTTTACTCTTTTCTATATTCTTTTTCACATTCCTTTTCACTATGGATTAATTAATTGTGTCTATTACTTAATTAGCAGTGCTAATCCCAACAAATCTGGACATTGAAAATCAATATACTTTTTTCTAATTAGAAAAAATACCTTTAAATTTTAACTATTTTTAAAAAACTTTATCTACTTCTAAAAGATACTAAGAGATTCTAAAAGAATATAATTTTGTCAATTGGTTTCTCAAAATTGAAACAATTTTTTCTTCTACTTATCATATATAAATTTTCGATTACGAATACAATCTTGTCAATACGACAATTCGTTTCTTCAAATTGAACAATTTTTTCTTCTACTGATCATAAATAAATTTTCGATTATGAATGTAATTTTGTCATTACGACAATTTGTTTCTTCCAATTGAAACAATTTTTTCTTCTACTGATCATAAATAAATTTTCGATTATGAATGTAATTTTGTCATTACGACAATTTGTTTCTTCCAATTGAAACAATTTTTTCTTCTACTATTCATAAATAAATTTTCGATTTCGAATGTAATGTTGTCATTACGACAATTTGTTTCTTTAAATTGAAACAATTTTTTCTTCTACTGTTCATAAATAACTTTTCTTTGAGAGACCCGCCTCATTAAAAGTATTTATTTAAAAAAATGTAAGATACAGAAAGATCGAATTTAAAATCTTACACACAAAAAGTAAAAAAATTGGCAAAATTAGTATAATATCAAAATATCAAAAAATCCAACATGAAAAATAAAGATTAACACGTTATAGTAAACTTTTCGTGTTTATTAAAGAAACCAAAAAAAGAACCCCGAGATCGTATTTTATTCGAAGATGGGACATTAATAACGAAAGGAAACAGCTTCGATATATGAAAATCCGTGAAGAAGAATTTTATGTGTGGCTGTAAAGAAGCACTTAGCTTATCCCTAGGTGTTTCGACAAGTATACACGATAAACCCCCCCTTCCCTTTTCTATATATAAGAGGGCAAGTGTAACGACTGAATTTGTGGAACCGTCGTCGTCGCTAACGTTTTCAGAATCGATATTCCAACCCCCCCCCCCCCCTTCTCTACTTCTCCACCACCTATCTGACCCAAAGGGAATGCGACCACAGGAACTTGGGATTCCGGTTCGAATAAACCCGCTGTTTTCAACCCGTCTACTACTGAGACAGTGATTTATTGAACTGGCCATTAATTAGGTTAAGTCAGGACATTCAAATCGCTGTCTCTCTCTCTATATATATATATGTATATATAAACGAAGAGCAGGTCGAACGCACCTATTCTTTTGAAAATCGTTTTACTTCCGTTAAAATAGTGCTCTTGTTTACCGTTTCGGTTTCAAGTTTAGAATTGGGATTTTCTACTCGGTATTTGTATTTATTTTATTTTTTTCAGGTTTTTTTCTTGTGGTAGTGAAATTTATTATTATTCTTCGCTAAATTTCGTTGCTTCTTTTTAAACGATTAGGGATTTAGTGAAAGAATTATTTTTATACAGTGGCAAATATCAAGTTTGATATTTGCATCTTGAATCTGTATCACTAAATAAACAATTCATTAATACACTATTTTGAAATTTAATGTGGTTTTCATAAAGTTTTTTGGCTTTGAAGATTGACTGAAATAGCCAAAATTTGTTTCTTGAAATTGAAACAAACGTTTTTTTCTTCTACTTTTCATAAATAAATTTTCGATTTCGAATATAATATTGTCATTGCAATTTGTTTCTTTAAATTGAAAATTTTTTTTCTTCTACTCATCTTTAATAAGTTTTCGATTTCAGATATAATCTTGTCATTACAAGAATTTGTTTTTTGAAATTTTAACATTTTTTTCAAATGTCACAGTTTTTGCCGTCTTTAAGAAAAAATAAAAATTGGGGCGTTTCCGAAAAATAAAATTAATATTCTTTTAATTTATATCATTAAATAAACAATTCATTAATACATTATTTTGAAATTTAGCGTGGTCTTCATAAAGTTTTTTGGCTTTGAAGATTTCCAAAAATAGACAATTTCACAGTTAAGGCCATTTTTTCAAAAAATATTAAAATTGGCGGCGTTTCCGAAAATTTAAACTAATTTCTTTCTATTCTGCATCACTAAATAAAAAAATTAATGAATATAATTTTTTTTAATTCAGCGTGGTCTTCGTAAAGTTTTTTAGCTTTGAAATTTGACAAAAACAGCCAATTTTACAGTTAAGGACATTAAAAAAAAAAATTATTAGAATTAGAAACGTTTTCGAAAATTATTTCATTAATTGTTTTTATAAATATATTTTTGTTAATTAAATTAATAAAGTAATGAAAAAATAATTTTGTTATTTATTTATAATTTTATTATTATTAAAAGTGGTATTAATAATAGATAAATAAATAATATTATAAATTATTAATAAATTAATATTAATGTGTATTAATATTTATTTTTTTTTATTATTTATTTATTAATATTTGTGATATTATTTATCAAGTACTTTTGTACAAAAGAGTTCGTTTGAAACCCTTATATATTCAAAGAAATAAAATAACTATTAAGATTACTATCTATTTAAACAATTGTAACAAATTCATTATTAAAAAATTTTTTAATTTTATTAATTAATTTATTATTCAATATTTTTTTTATTCAATTTATTAATTAATTAAATTAATTAATTAAATAAAAAAATTTTTAAATAATAAATTTATTATTGAATATTTTTTAATTTAATTTATTAATTTATTATTTAAAAATTTATAAATTTAATTTACTATTTAATTAAAAATTAAAAAATCCATTTATTGAAAACTATTAATATTACAATAAATTTTATTATTAACGAAATTTATTTATTTTTTCTGTAATCAAATATATATTTTATAAAAAATTTTTTATATTTTTTTTACAATATTTTTTATTATAAGTATTATTTAAGAAGAATTTTTAATATTTTCTCATAATAATAATAATAATAAATTAATAAACTATAAATATTTTTATTAATTAAATATTATTCATTTATAGTTTGGACTTAATTTATTATTAATTATATAATTAATAATAATAATAATAATATTAATAATAATAATAATAATAATTGTAATAATAATGATAATAATAGTCTTTATAATATTAATTTAAAAAAAATTCATATATTACATAAAGCAAAGCCTTCTTTTAAATAAAATAATTTTACTTATTTTTGTTATAAATTGTATCAGAATTTTTTTTATATGAGCAAAAAATGCCACAATTTGTCAATGTTCTATTGAGGTTATGTAGAAGAAAATTTTCCAGTACAGAAAAAAATCAAAATTTTTCCGTAAATACATTTCCAAGTGAAAAATAATAAAGAAAATAAATTAAAAATTTCATAGAAAATAATTACTTACAAAACAAAAATTATATTTAGTGATATTTTCGTCGAAAATAGAGAAAATTTTCCAAACAAGTGGTTTCCGACAAGGGAAAAATAATGCGTCACTTTTACACGACATCGGCACTAAATTTTCGTATTTTTTCACAAAATCTCGATAAATATTGAAACAATAAATATATTTCACTGTATTTTATTCATTATTTTCACTTATTTCGCGATTTTTCTTGTAAATTTAACAAAACTTGTCACGACAACTGACCGACAGGAAAGAATTCTGCTGTCATTGTTGAGCAGGGCTTGGAAGTTAGGAAAATATTTAACGCAACACGCAGAGTTGGGCCGCTGAGTATTAAAATTCAAGAGTGCAAAGAGTGGGGGGTCAATGTCAGATAACTTCACATTGTTGATAATAATTATTAACAAGTTATTGATAATAATATATTTGAAACTTACAAACAAGTTATTAATTAATTAATAATAATAAAATATTACAAACAGGAATATTTATGCAAATACGACAAAAAAATTGAATTCTAACCCGAATTAGGAAATAAACACGAATTTGTCAAAAATTGAGGTTATCGAATGAAAATACATTTTTACATTTTCCACTCTAGAAATTTAAATCGAATATTTTTCATATAAAATAGTGAAAAAATTAACGAAAGTTGAACTAACCTCACTTATTTACACAAATTTTAAGTCACTTTTCGTCCTTTTCGTCAAGAATATAGAAAACTTTGTTTCCAAAAATGTCAAAATAATCCTTCACTTTTCACGACATCCACGTCGAATAAATTATTTTTTCCCCAAAATCTTCATAAATAATAAACCACTAACTTTCTTTTTACTATATTTAGCAATTTTCTCACTGATTTTTCTGTTCTTTCACTGAATTTAATTAAAAGTTGTCAAGACAAGTGACTGACGGGAAAAAAAGACGGAAGCCATTGTTAATCAGGGAGTGGAAGTTAAGGAAATGTTCATCACGACACGCAGGGTTGGGTCGCTGAATTATAAACTTTAACAGAGAAAAGGGTGGGGGGTCAACATCAGCTAACTTCACTTTGTCGAATCATAGACAATAATCAACAAGTTATTAATTATCAAAAAAATGTCGAAAAACAACAAATATTTTATGAAATTAGATAAATGAAACTCAATTTTGACACAAATGGGCAAAAAAATACGTATTTACCAAAAAGTGAGGTTAGAAAATACTAAATTACCTTTTTTTCTAAAAGGAGAAATTACCAATATTTTCAGCAAATAGTAAAAAAAAATTAATCAAAATTGTGGAAAATATGTACGAACCTCATTAAATTTCACAAATTCCTGGAAATTTTGGTTAAAAAATTGAAAATTTCACTAAAAAGTTTGTTTCTGACAGTGTCAAAAAAATCCTTCACTTTTTACGACATCCATATTAAAATAAGTATTTATTTCACGAAATCTTTAGAAATATTTAAACACAAAACTTATTTTCACCAGATTTAGTCATTTTTACAATAATTTTATTGTTATTTTACGTATAATTAATGAAATGAATCAATAGTGTCAAGCGTGTCAATAAAAGTGTCAGACATGAAAGACACAGGGTGTGGAAGGTCAGGAAATGTTCGCCGTGACACGTAGAGTTGGGTCGCTGAATTATAAACTTTAACAGAGAGAAGGGTGGGGGTCAACGTTAGCTAACTTCACACTGACCGATGTTAAATAGTAATTGACATGTTGAAATAATATAATAATTAATTATAATTAGTAATTAGTAGTTAATAATTAATCATACAGTTTTATAATTTACTACTTAATACGTAAATATTATTAGCGCAAAATACATAGTTACTTGTTCTGGACGTAAATTTGATTGAAAATTGTCATTCCTAGTGTTCCTGGTTAGCGATAGAAACCTGAACAGGGCTGGGAAGTTAATGAAAGAAGCCATTAAACAGGGTATTGAATCTAAAGTATCGTTTTACGCATCGCGCAAAGTTAGATCGTCGCAGTACAATAAAAAATTCCTCCCCCCCCCTCCACCATATTTCCACTTAACTTTAAGCTTCTATCACAACATTAATTTTTTTCTCCTTCTAATCGACTAATTTTCAATTTCACACCGAATATTAATGCTTATTTACAATTCTACCTTTATTTTCACTGAAAAAAAAATTATTGAATAAATTAAAATTTAGTAAATTAAAATTTTTATTTAAAAAAGAAATAATTATGACAACAATGAAACACATTATGTCAAAAAAAAAGAAAAATACAAAGACTATGATTATTAAAGTATATTTAAAAAAAGCGAACAGAATCGACCCCATTTATCTTTATAATATCAAAATTAAAAAAGTGCAGTAAATAATTTTTTCCCGTAAAACAGCAAGACTGCCGTAAAGTTATATGAACTCTGATCCAACCATATTTCTTTCTATTGTTGACATTCCTGTCCTGCTACAACACGTTTCGTTTAAGCTTTACATTACACTCGGAAAAAGTCCCGTGTTCGCTTCATCCGACAAAACAATGACGTTTCCCTTCATAAGTCGCCTATATTACCGCCCTAGGGGGATTTCGGTCTAGTCATAAAACCGGAAACGTCAGATCATTGAACCTATGAAAATAGATTATACCGCAGAGATAGAAAAAAAAATATTTCCCACTTGTCTAGTATTAAATTTTAGTGTAAATTTACCATTATTTTAGGGTCTATTGACCATTATTTGGATTTTTAGTATAAACTGACCATTATTTTAATTTATAGTGTAAATTTACCGTTATTTACAATTTTAGTGTAATTTGACCATTATTTAAATTTGAATTGTCAATTGACCATTATTTAATATTCAATTGGCCTTTATTTCAATTTGTAGTGTGAATTGACCATTATTTAATATTCAATTGGCGTTTATTTCAATTTGTAGTGTGAATTGACCATTTAAAGTATTTTATTTACCACTATTTAATGATTAATTGACCTTTATTTAAATTTAAAGTGTGAATTGGCCATTATTTAATAGTCAATTGGCCTTTATTTTAATCTATATTGTAAATTGAATATTTTTTAATGATAACTAGACCATTATTTACATTTTTAGTGTGAATTCGACATTATATAACAGCCAAATGACCGTTATTTGAATTTGCAGTGTAAACTGACCATTATTTAATTTTATAGTAAAATTGACAGTTATTTACAATTATATTGTGAATTGACCATTATTTAATAGTCAACGCCTTTATTCGAATTTGTAGTGTAAATTGACTATTATTTAATGATCAATAGACAATTATTTACATTTCAAGTGTGAATTTACCTTCATTTAATAACCAAATTATCAATATTTAAATTACTAGTGTAAATTGACTATTATTCAATGGTCGATTGACCATTATTTACATTTGTATTGTTATCTTACCATTATTTAACAGCCAAATGACCATTATTGATATTTTCTATCGTGAATTGACTATTAAATAATGGTCAATATACACAACAATGTTACTGCATAATAAGGGTTGGGAAGCTAAAAAATCTCTATTATAAAGTGTATTTCACAACAGTCGATAAGAAATTGACATAGTTTCCATCCTTCTCTAAACTATATTATTCCAAGCCTACAGATATTTTCTCTCAAAACTAAGCGTGATACGAGATGGAAACTTGGATAATGATTAGAATCAGGAAGAAGATGAATGCAAGCATACACAAAGTTTATTTCCGCATTGAGAATACCAAACTCATTCGACTTTACAAAAAGGAGTGCAACATATTGTTATGAGGGTCAAAGGCTTGTTGGATTAGGTTGGAAATTGCTTTCTATGAATACAAATCAAAATACATTTCAACAATGGAGAGATGAAATTTATTAAAACTTTAGAGTGCAAACATTGTGCAATGTGAATTTTATTGTACAAAATTGGAACTTGTTTTCGGAAATACGAATACACCTTTATTCAGTTAACTTTATTAAGGGCAGCCGACAATAATTTTGCATCGAAGGGTCCGTTTACAAGAAAAAAAATTGTTTTCGGAAATATGAATACACCTTTATTAATATAACTTTATTAAGGCCAATGCACAATAATTTTGAGTCGAAGGGACCGTTTACAATAAGTTTCTGTTTAATCTTACGACTGCAATAAGGTACATCTACAATTGTTGTATTGACTCAAAAAGACATTGTAGAATGAACCTTTTACGCCAGGAATGTTGGGGACCATGAACAAAAATCACTGTAGAAGTGCACAATAAGGCACATCTACAATAACATTTTGTGTTTACTTAAAAATACATTGTAGAATGACCCTTTTACGTCAGAAATGTTGGGGCATGAGAAAAGACACTGTAGAAGTACCTTAAGATGGAAAATAAAGTCAGTTAAGCAGATAAACGTTGAAAATACGTAATTTATGTAGTCTATGGACTAAAATAATGGTGAAATAACAAAAAAGAAGAAAAGCAAGGAAACTATTTTCTATTAAAATCTGTTTATTCCAATTTAATTAAATTTGCTCAAGTGGTTTAAGGAGATTGCACGCTAAATCCTGAGACAAACATGTTTGGAAGCCCTTGGCAGGAAAATCATTGAACTGTGTGCTCTTTTACGCATCAGGAACTAAGCAGGATATAGCTGATTGCGCATATATTCAGTTAATATACAGACGATGCTGTGAGGATTTCCTATAACATGGCGATAACATACGTCGGCCCTCGATCAATTATCAACGAATGAACGCCTCTCTATCACTTGTCAGTCCATCGAAGGATTACTCACAAAACTCTCTCTCTCTCTCTCTCTCTCTCTCTCTCTCTCGCGTTCTCCATTTTCCATTCTCTTCTTTTTACACCATCGCAGTTATATAACTCTTGTCGGAACTCTTCAAAATTGTCGACACTCACACTTCACTGATTCCTGTCATCGACACAATATTAACTTTACTTTATTCATAAACTATTCAGGAAAACTTCTCGTTCCCCCATAAAATACGTGTCATAATTCATAATCCGAGTTTAACGTGACAAATTTCTCTTCTCTCTTGCTACCCAACTCTGCTTTGTTGCGCAAATAATAAACAAAGTTTACTAATCGAAAAATATTTTCCAATTTTCGCGGAAAAAAAACTTTTTTTATTGAAGAAAGGGAAAAAAGGTTATTTGTAAATTGAACTTTATAAATGCTACTTTTACAAAAAGTTTTTTCTGAAAAAAGCTATTGTAAATTGAACGTTATTATTGCTACATTTACAAGAAGTTTTTTCTAAAAAAAGACTATTGTAAATTGAACATTATTAATAGAGAAAAATATTTATCACTTGTCTAGTATCAAATTTTAGTATAAACTTACCATTATTTTATAATCTATTGACTATTATTTAGATTTGCAGTGTGAACTGACCATTATTTAAATTTATAGTGTAAATTGACCGTTGTTTACAACTGTAGTGTGAATTGACCATTATTTAAATTTAAAGTGTGAATTGACCATTATATAATATTCAATTGGCCTTTATTTGAATTTGTAGTGTGAATTGACAATTATTTAATAGTAAGTTAGCCTCTACTTAAATTTTTAATGTAAATTGAGTATTATTTAATATTCAATTGGTCTTTATTTGAATTTGTATCGTAAATTAACCATTATTTAATAGTAAATTGGCCTCTATTTGAATTTGTAGTGTAAATTGACCATTATTTAATAATAACTAGACAATAATTTACATGTTTAGTGTGATTTTGTCATTATTTAATAGCCAAATGACTATTATTTGAATTTTTAGTGTGAACTGACCATTATTTAAATTTATAGTGTAAATTGACCATTATTTACAAAAATAATGTGAATTGACAATTATTTAATGATTAATTAATTAACCATTATTTACATTTAAAGTGTGAATGGACCATTATTTAATATTCAATTGGCCTTTATTGAAATTTAAAGTGTGAATTGACCATTATTTAGGTATTAATTACCCGTTATTTAAATTTAAAGCTAAAAACAATGCCACTCGATATTGTTAAAGTTGCAGCAAAATTTGATAAAATTGCCTTAATACTGTGAAACTTACAGGAACATTTAACAAAATTGCTTTAATATATCGAAACAAGCAACAACTGCCAACATCATTGAAGCGATGAAAATAGATTATAATGCAGAGATGGAAAATAATATTTCACACTTGTCTAGTATCAAATGTTAGTGTAAATTTACTAATATTTTATGGTCTGTTGACCGTTCTTTGAATTTGTAGTGTAAACTGACCATTATTGTCATTTATAGTATAAATTGACCATTATTTACAATTGTAGTGTGAATTGACCATTGTTTTATAGTCAATTGGCCTTTATTTGAATTTTTAGTGTGAATTGACCATTATTTAATAGTTAATTGACCATTATTTAATTTCAATGTGTGAATTGACCATTATTTAATAGTCATTTGACCATTATTTGAATTTCTATTGTAAATTGACTATTATTCAATGGTCAATAGACCATTATTTTCATTTGTAGTGTGAATTTACCATTATTTAATCAACATTGTGAAACTTGCAGGCACATTTAACAAGATTGCCTCAATATAATGAAACTTGCAGCAAATGCTAACAACATTGCCACTCAATATTGTGAAAGTTACAGCAATATTTGACAAAATTGAATCAACATTGTGAAACTATCAGCAACATTTAACAACATTACCCTCAAGATTATAAAGTTTGCAGCAATTTTATCGATATTGCTGCAAGTTTAGCTGCTGTGTGGGTTCGGCTTAAGGTTCCCAAGGTTGGGCAGTTAAGAAAAAATACCCCATTTGTCAATTTACCGCAAAGTAATAAAAATTAAGGTCTTTTCACACTCTCTTTTCTTGATATCAACAAAAAAATGTTGTAAAAGTACCTTAATCCTCCTGCATCTCTTTTTACTCCATACAATAGATACAATACATCTAATACATCGCAAATAGAGAAGAGAAATTTGTGAATACTTTTTGAATAATGTCACGAGGGAAAATTGAAAAATAATTATTTTTCGACCTAATTAATCTCGGTAATCCAAATGTAATCCGTTAAAACCATGAATGAAGGATATTGATATATATGGAAAATCGGCTTTACTATATCTCCCAATATATATAGGACGTGTATATATCTCGGTCCTTTATTCATTCTCCCCGCTACTTGGATACAATGTGGACAGGTGGGCTATTTGCCAGGAACAATAGCTCTTCTCTACGATATTGCATACTGCCTCTGGTAAAATGAAGGTACAACGACATGTATGAATGTAACAAGAAGCAGGTGAATGTCCTACTGTAATATTCAAGCTGAACAAGATACTTCATACATGAATATTTCCAAGCAAAAATTTGCTATCGATTCTCATTTTTTTCCCTCTTTCTCTTCTCTTCTATTTTTTTTTTTTTTTTGCTTTTTCATCGCTTTAAATTTTCACTCCACGTTCTTTTCTGAGAAATATATGTAAGGTACTTCTACAATAGCTTTTCTTTTTGTCATATTTTACGGGGGGGAATATTTCTGAGAAGTTTAAGGTGCTTCTACAATAGGTTTCTTTTTATTATCGATATAAAGGTAGTTCAACAATGCGCACAACAAGGTGCTTCTGAGAAGTTTAAGGTGCTTTTACAATACGTTTCTTTTTATTATCGATATAAAGGTAGTTCAACAATGCGCACAACAAGGTGCTTCTGAGAAGTTTAAGGTGCTTTTACAATACGTTTCTTTTTATTATCGATATAAAGGTAGTTTAACAATGCGGACAAGTTGCTTCTGAGAAATTTAAGGTGCTACCATAATACGTTTCTTTTTATTATTGCCCTAAAGGTAATTCAAAAATGCACAACAAGGTGCTTCTACAATATGTTTCTTTTCATTATTACCCTAAAGGTGATTCAACAATGCGCACAATAAGGTGCTTCCACAATGTTTCTTTTTATTATCGATATAAAGGTAGTTTAACAATGCGAACAATAAGGTCCTTTTACAATAACATCTTATTGAAAACTAAATTAACAGTAGAAAAGCAGTTAAAAAGTATAAATTTAGTCTGCTACTATCATTATTCAAACACTGATAATAGACAACGTAGTTGACACGTATGCATGCGTCTTAATCTTAATTATTCTGCTTCCAGCTTGAGGACGGAGCAACCCAGTGGCTTGGAAACAGGCGAAGTGCGCCTGGAACTCAGCAGGGCGCTCGCTATTTGGTCCGCCAATTCCAAACTCACCTTTCAGGAAGTTAACAGCGATCAGGCCGACATATTGGTTTACTTTCATCGGTAAGTTTCAGAATTTTATCACAATTAATTTAATTCTCAAGAAAATTGTAGAATTATGGTTGATTTTACATAAGGTTTTTGTAATCTTAAGGCCAATGCACAATTGCTTTGCTAAACAAGTAGCATGAGTTAGAAAAAATACTGACTGTGCTATTGTGCGTTGGCCTCAACTTCTCATGAAGTGGTCAAATTTTTTACCTTTTCGTAACTACCCAACTCTGACGGATAAAATTTTCTACTCGTCAACAATCTTACAAGAAGGAAATAAATGCCAATGCACAGTAGATTCACAAACGACTTTCGTAAATTTATTGTGTAATGACCTTTAATGCAAAAACCCCACTTTCTAGGGGGACCGGTAAGCCAAGGTTGGGTAGTTAAATGCGAAATTTGACCAGTGACGCTTTTCGGGGATTCCCCACTAAAATTCTAGTTCTAAAGGTTAATACACAGTTTCAACAGATCGAAAAACGATTTCTCTTATTTTAAAGGTAAAACCACAATGACTTTCCAAACAAAAAAACAGAAGAACAGAGTTTTTTTCCATTCTTTTTTTATCTCATTCTCTCGCATGCAAAAACTCGTGAAACTAATTCACGTTGGCCTTAATTTTTCTATTTCGTATTTTTTTTTGCCTTTCTGTTACAAGACATAGCAGGAAATTTATTCTAATTGGAATACGAGAGAAACTTTTGACCGTCAATTTCATTTGTTGCAAGAAACGTTGACACATTGTAAAGCATTGTAAAGCCTCTCTCACTTGTTTTTTTTCTATTGCATTACGTAAAATGAGATGTAATTTAAATAAAGCAATTAACGTAGGTATCTACATAAGGACCTTCAATCTAAGTTTGCGTTTGTAAATTATTACATAGAAAAGAGAGGAAAAAAAGGAGAAATAAAATTGAATAATTTACGACACTCGAGAAAATAAATTACATCCCGTATGTTACAGGAAAAATATTCTTCT
Source organism: Leptopilina heterotoma (assembly GCF_015476425.1). NCBI lineage: Eukaryota > Metazoa > Arthropoda > Insecta > Hymenoptera > Figitidae > Leptopilina > Leptopilina heterotoma. The sequence goes on from NW_025110842.1 coordinate 2,279,238, forward strand.
TTCTTCACTGTCCTCTAAGGCATTAAAGTTAAAATTTAAAAACTTGAAATAACTGTTCTATATTTTACTTTAGAAAAAAAATTTATAAATCGACAATTAGGAAAGAGAGCAATAAAAAAAATTCAAGAGGGGAAAGAAGAGTTTATTAATCCGAAAAGTTGATTTGTCGAGAATTTCGATATATCGATTTCTCCGGCAATTAGCTTCATCTACGGACGCTATAAACAATCACCTCTCATATTTCTTTTTTAATCTTTTGTAAAAAAAAAGGAAAAATCGTTAATCTTTCGCTCTTTATGATTTAAAGAATGTAATTAATTTGTCAACGTTTCTACACATTTTTTTATTATTAACGCCTATTTGTTATTTTACCTGTCGATTCTCTTCATTGAAATTTAAGATAAATTCCCCTAGATGTCTGGTAGGGGTCCTGGTGGTATGTGGACGAACTAAAAAAATTCCATTGGTAAGAAAAGGATAGACATATCTCCATTCTTTTCTTACTAATGTTTTTGTGTTGGGATTATAAAGTTATTAAATATTGCTGCAAGTTTCACAATATTGATTCAATTTTGGTAAATGTTGCTGCAACTTTTACAATATTGAGTGGCAATGTTGTTGCCACTTGCTGCAATCTTCGTAATATTGAGGCAATATTGGTAAATGTTGCTGCAAGTTTCACAAAGTTGATTCAATTTTGTCAAATTTTGCTGCAACTTTCACAATATTGAGTGGCAATGTTGTTGCCACTTGCTGCAATCTTCATAATATTGATCCAATATTGGTAAACCTTTCTGCAAGTTTCACAAGTTTGATTCAATTTTTGTCGATATTTTGCTGCAACAAAAAAAAAAATGGGCCACACACTAAAGGAGAATAGTAAAGGTTAAAAAAAATATTTGTGGGCAAAATAAACTTGTTTATATTCCATTCCCGGCAAAAGGATGCTGATCAAATTGCTATCGTGAACGTCGTCTCGTTTCAGGGGTTATCACGGCGACGGATATCCGTTTGATGGAAGAGGAAAGATATTGGCTCACGCCTTTTTCCCTGGTGGCGATCGCGGTGGCGATGCACATTTCGACGAGGAAGAAATCTGGTTACTCAATGGTGACGACAGCGACGAAGAAGGTGAGAGAGAAAATATTAAACTAAATTTACCATACAAATAGAGCGAGAAAATATTTTCAATCTACAAATACGTATTGACATAAAATATACTTATTGCACTTATACAAATATTTATTGTCATATTTTTACTGAAAATGTCAGCTTTCTCACTATTTTTTGTCTATTTTTGTTAAATTTTGAGGTTATGTTAAAGGTCATGATTTTTTTTATTTAAAGGCCAAGGCACAATTAGTTCACGAAGCTATTGTGCATTGGCCTTAAGGTTCTTGGAAACAGCCTAATTGTGATATGACCTTAAAGTTAGATAAAGGACAGTGATATATTCGTGTCTTTTTCTATCTCATGCATCTTGTTCGCAAACGACTTTCGCGAAACTATTTTTCGTTAAATAATTATCTCAACAATAAAAGTGACAAGTTTATATTAAAAAAAAATTTACCAAACTCCTTCTCTTTAAAATTCGTTGGAAAATACAATTTAATTTTCCCATCAACTGCAAATGAAATAACGTCAATACAACTCATGACGGCCACATTTCCCCAGAGGGAAATCCGTGAATTGAATTTTGGGTGGAAATATAAAAAAGAAAAGAGTGAAAAAAAAAGAAAAAAAAAAATAAGTCAACGTTCCGCGTACCCTTGTTTCCGGTTGTCTTATTCCCTTCGATTTTACCAATTTCCGTTCAACTCACTCTGATTGGTTGCTTCAACTACCGAATTGCGGTCTAAAGTATATATACATACATATAGTCATGAATAAGATGAAACACCCCTTTCTGGAACAACTGTAGAATTTCTTGATTTAAACTGAATTTCAATTTCACTTTAGAGTATTATTACGTCACGAGGACTAGTGGTGGTGGTGGTAGTAGTGTTTCAGGGACAGTTTCCATTAAATTTCAATGAATTTGTGGTTTAGACTGTTATCCGCAAATGTTACGTGTGTATATAATTTCGAATAGTGTCCATTTCATATGTGGATTGGTTTAATTAATTTTTATTTTCATTTTTATTATTGGAAAGACATTTAAATACGCTGTTCGTTTCTAGAACTGTGCTCTTAGCGGCCATTTTGTTTTTTTGTCTATCTCTTTAAGGCTGGTTGACAATAAATTTTCAATATTCCTTTATTTCCCCCAGCAGAATGAGTTAGAAAAAGCTAGTTTTACAATCTCTTGCTCTTCACCTCTTTCGCTCTTTCATTAAAGCTCAGTTCACAACCCCCAAAAGACAAAAGAATTAATAAATGGTAATGAGATAGAAAAGGATAGATGAATATTTCAATGTGTCGCATTTCGGATGTTGTACTAATTCTTTACCGTTCGGTAATTAATTAAGGCTCAGTTCACACACCCCAAAAATGCTAAAGCGTCTAAAAATAGAAATGAGATAGAAAAGGATAGAGATATACACCTAAGAAAGTGTCGGATTTCGGACGTTGTACTAATTATCAAGGACTAAATAAAATTGTAACAAGTAACTTAATTTTTCCCCTGAGTGCCTGAGTAATCGACTAATGAGAACCTAATAGTTGATGTTATGACTCAAAGAAGATGAATATTCTGGCAGCAATCTCGAATATCAGGGACTTTGGCAGCCAGCCACATTGCCACCGCAAAGAGCTTCAATTATCGGTCACTCCTGATAATTAACCAGGAGGTAACTATGTAGCTCATCTTGTTTGGGGTTCCCCTAGAAATGCGAGACATTTCCACTCAAGAAAATGTCAAATTTCATAACAATTCATAGCAAATAACTTTCTTTAAAAAAAAACTTTAAACATAACCTAAAATCACAACAAATTTTACTGATTCCAGAAAACGAAATAGCAAAAACTATTTTCAATAACCAAGAACAGAAAAAAAATCCGTAAATCAAAATTATTTTCCAGTTATTACGAATTCAAAATGGCCGCCGAATCGAATTTATTATATTGCGAATTGAAAAATCAAAATATAAATAAAAACTTGGTCAAAAAAAGAAAAACGTAAAGTGGATTGTTACATCGAAATCTCATACCGGAAAAGTTAGCGCGGGCGCAAAATATATATATAGAGTTTGTTATATATATATATACATATATATCACAAAAGTTAAAATCTGATAACGACACTCGGAAGTTAGAACGTGAAAACTTTTTCTTCCCGAGCTTAAACTCGTTTGTTAAAAATGCAGTTTTTGATAGCATAAACTTTGACTAACCATATACTTTTGCATGAGAGCTTTTTCTTTGAATAAAATCTAAAAAAAAAAATAAAAGATGAGATGAAAAAAAAAATTTATTTCCTGGAGAAGAATTTATACACCCATATATACATAACTTTGGGAACTCAAGAGTTTATTATACGTAATTAAATTTATTATCAAGAGAGAAAAAGAGAGAGAGAAGGAGAGAGAGAAGGAGAGAGAGAGAGAGAGGGTAGATTTTGGAAGACTAACTGCTTGAAGGTGGTTGAATATAAACAGCTTAGGAAAAAAATCAGACATCAAGTTTCGAAACAATGGCCCATAAAACTTTTCTTGTCTAACATAACCTCACTAACATAAAAAAAGGGGAAACAATTTTCCGAGAAGAATAAAATACTCTCTTGGAGTAAATTTCAGTCTATTCTGATGTGGAACGATTTATTTTGAAACTTTTACAAACGACTAGCCCAACCCTGGTATATATAATAATAAACATTCCATGAGAAAGAAAAGGATAGAAGTGTTACCTTCTTTTTATTTTATGTAAAGTGAATCACTTGTTCTCCTTTGGGCCAATGATTTATATATTAAAGAAACGAAAAAGTAACCCAACCCTGATCAAAACAACGCCACTTGTTTAAATTATTATTATTATTATTATTAATTATCCAACCCTGGTTTCCCCTTCCTAATCAAAAGGACGCTTCTCTAACCTCCGTTTTGTTCTACATAAAAATTGTATACTGTAGCAACAATTTGATTATTCAATTATAATATTTAATAATATTGATAATAATAAATTAATAAGAATAAAAAAAACCCTGAAAATTGAATCAAGTTATTAAATTATTAAATTAATATTATTATTAATTACTTTGTAGTGTTAATTTTTTTAAACCCCTTTTAATATTTCACTTTGTCAACCCTTCTTTGAACAAAATAGTTTTTTATCATATTTCAAAAAATTGTTCCGAGTCATTTATCAAATTTTTTTGTCCCTGCGCGTCATTTCATTTCAAGAATATATATAAAGAGTAAAAAAAAAGAAAAGACAGAGAGAGAGAGAGAGAGAGAGAGAGAGAGAAAAGCCAATTAATCTGGAAAAAGTAGATTAATTTTAGATGATGATATGTAGCGGCTGCGGTTTAAAAAAAAACCCCTCGGATCGTGGTCCAGTAACTTTCCGAGGATCAATAATATATTATACCTCTCTGTTATCCACCATGTTGAATTCGCTTTGAATATTGAAATGATTGTTTCAGATTTCCATTCGAAATTAAATTATAATTCAATTGTAACAATATCTTATATACGTTCCTTTTTTTATTTTTATTTTGGTAAATTTTTGTTTTCTTCTGTCAAAAAAGAAAAGAGAAAATATTCGCGAACAGTAAGAGATCCATATTTTCATCTCTCATCGGATTTTAATCATTTTTATATCCTTTTCATACTTTCTTTTATAAATCTTCTCTTCTTTCCAATTTCCTCTCTATTTTGCTGAAATTCTCTTTTTCTTTCATTTTTGATATTTGCCCTCTCTATCTCTTTCAATATATATGTATATATATATATATACATGGGGAAAATCTTACAATATTTTCTTTCGATCTGATTTTCCCTGCGTATCTGTAACGTTTAGTAAATGCAATTTTTGCAACAGTGTACAATTTTTATATAGAACAAAACGGGGGGTTAGAGTAGCGTCGTTTTGATATGGAAGGGGAAAGCAGGGTTGGGTAACTGTTCCAAAAAAAGTTATTGTAACATTTTTGAATATTACGAACAAGTTTTAGATTCTGAAAGTAGGTTTGAATTAGAAGTTCTAATATAGAAATAAAGGAATATAGAAATATAGAAATATAAAAATATAGAAAAAATAGAAAAAAAATTAAAAAGAAAAATAATTATCTTTTTCCAGGCACCAGTCTCTTCGCAGTGGCTGCCCATGAATTCGGCCATTCCTTAGGCTTATCTCACAGTTCAGTTCGAGGGGCGCTTATGTATCCCTGGTATCAAGGGATCACGACTAATTTCGAATTACCAGAAGACGATCGAAATGGAATTCAACAAATGTATGGTAAGTAGAAAATTAATTTTAAAAAAAGGTACTTGAGAATATAAATAAAGGAATTAAGCCTAAAATGATCTAAAATTGTTCTGTGGACAAAAAACAAAAATTTAGGTTAAATTTTTCAACATAGTCATTAAAGACAACCTTTCTTTGACATGCAAATTTAAATCCCAATTTTCACTTTTTTAGGTTAAATTTTCCAACACAGTCATCAAAGACAACCTTTATTGACACTTTTATAGAAATTCTTTTTTCTTATGTTAAATTTTCCAACACAGTCATTAATGACAACCTTTCATTGACACCTTAATTTAAATCACAATTTCTACTTTTGTGTAGGTTAAATTTTCCAACGCAGTCATTAAAGACAACCTATTTTCACATTATTTTCAGAAATTCTACTCTTTTTGTTAAATTTTCCAACACAGTCATTAAAGACAAGCTTTATTGACATTTTTTTCAGAAATTCTATTTTCTTATGTTAAATTTTCCAACACAGTCATTAAAAACAACCTTTCTTTAACATCTGAATTTAAATCACAATTTCTACTTTTGTAGGTTAAACTTTCCAACACAGTCATTAATGACAACCTTTCATTGACATCTGAATTTAAATCACAATTTCTATTTTTGTAGGTTAAATTTTCCAACACAGTCTTTAAAGACAATCTTTCCTTGACATGAAAATTTGAATCCCAATTTTCCCTTTTGTAGGTTAAATTTTCCAACACAGTCATTAAAGACAAGCTTTATTGACACTTTTTCAAAAATTCTATTTTCTTATGTTTAATTTTCCAACACAGTCATTAATGACAACCTTTCATTGACATCTGAATTTAAATCACAATTTCTATTTTTGTAGGTTAAATTTTCCAACACAGTCTTTAAAGACAATCTTTCTTTGACATGAAAATTAGAATCCCAATTTTCACTTTTTTAGGTTAAATTTTCCAACACAGTCATTAAAGACAACCTATTTTCACACTTTTTTCAGAAATTCTACTCTTTTCGGTAAATTTTCCAACACAGTCATTAAAGACAAACTTTTTTGACAGTTGTTATTTTCGCTATCCGCCAACTCATAATAACCATAGACGTAACAATTTTACAAGATAGACGTGCTCATTAATAATTTTTACGTTCGTGATTAATGCGTATTCACGAGCTTCAAAAATTGCAATTGACTTTTTTAACACCGGTAAGATAAATTTTAGTACAAATATAATAATAGCAATAAAAAGAACAAATTTTACATTGTTTTCGTGGACGATTAGAAGAATTTTGTTTTAAAAGTATTAAATTTTCCAACTATTAAAAGACAATCTTTCCTGCCAGTTTTCGTTTTTTTTCTACCAACTCATTATAACCATAGAAGTAACAATTTTACAAGAGTCATTTCTACTATTAAACTTTATCATTAATGCGCATTCACAAGTCTCAAAATTGCAATTCACTTTTTTTTATCCCCTTGAAGATAAATTTTAAAACAAAAATAATTCTAAAATTTTCGAAAAAGTAAAAATATAAAAGGAATGAAAATATAGTCAAGAAAAGTATATTGTAGACGTGGAATTTTTTTCAATACGAGAAAAGAGTGTTAAGGGAGAGGGTGAGAGAGGAGGGGGAGAAAAAAGGTTAGAAGTATGCGAAAATTTGTGCGAGCGAGAAGCAGTTAGGAGATTCCACAGAATGCATTTGCAATCTCATGGGAATCGCCAAACCTCTGCAGCGCACTAAATCACCCTGACGTGCAAACCCACTCTCTGAGGACAAAGTATAGCCATTCTTTATATTTTATTCAGATTTCATTTCACCGTTTTTACCCCCCTTATGCCCGCCCTATGCTTGTGACATTTTTTCCTATTTGCTTCAAATGGAGATTAATATCATCGAGTCTAATTTCAAATAGTAGAACCGCGAGAAAACTTTTCCGATTGTTTCCAATTGTTTGATGCTCTTTTACTGACTATTACTCTGGCCCTAGGGACTAAAGCACCCTTTTTTTGCCCTATCCACTATTTCCACCCTTTTTTCGCCTTAAAAGCTGCCCTGCCTTGTACCTAATTAACCTATAAGCTTGCAGAAAAATTGCACTTTAGTTAAAAGTAAAAAAAAATTTTAGAATTTAATTTTCGGAAAGAATTTCAGAAATTATGTCCTGGAAAAAATGTCTTGAAAGTTCGATTGGATATCGCGAGGAAGAAGGAAAACTAATTCGCCAAGTAAACAATGACAAAAAACTTGTTTCTAAAGTTTGTCTTTTGCTTCTTATATGCAGGTCCTCATCTTAATCCCAACAGTAGTAAACGTAGAAAGAAGGAATTTTTTCTGAAGTAGAATTAAAGTTTGAGAAAAAAAGTAGCTGAAGAAAGTGTTAGGTTCGCATTCGTAAAAGAAGAAAATCTCGTCCCTATTATCTTTCCCTGATTAATGAAGTCTCATCGTCCTGTATACAATATCCTTTGGAGAGATGACAGGATATTGACGACAACTTCGAAGTCTGAAAGTGACAATTTCCCCGGCTCCTGATGAGATTGTTTCCCAGGAATATTGTAATATTCAAACCGCTCTAGTGAACTTGCTACTATTTAAAAAAAAATACTATTTTCAACTATCTACTTTTGCTATAAAAAGAAAAATTAATTTTTTACTTTAGAGAATTTTAAGTATTAATTAATAGTAATTAGTAGTAATTAATTAATTTTATTTATTAATTAAACTAACTACTGTCGAATTCAAAAAAAGAAAATTGAATATTGATCTCAATTCTAAAGTTTCGAAATTTTGGAAATTTGTAAATAAATTAATTTTGGAAACTAATTTAGAAATAAATTAACTTTGGAAATTAATTTAGAAATAAATTAACTTTGGAAATTAATTTAGAAATAATAAAAATAATTTTGGAAATTAATTGAGAAATAACAAAATAATTTGAAAAAATTAATTGAGGAATAATAAAATAATTTGCAAATGATAATTTCCTGGGGGAATAATTTAACTATTGTGAGGTCGTTAAATTCTCTTTACATTTATATAGGCGAAATATCAGCGAATTAATAAAAGGGAATATAAACTCGAAACAGAGTATTTTCGTGAATGATGGGAGCATTGAAGCGGTAGTCATAAACGACGCATTGTCAAGTCGACGATGGCGGATGTGACTCTCTTCCTATTTCAGGTTACTTGCCTTCCTTGCCTTATTCAGTTTCTATAGTAGTAACTAAAGGGAAATTTTCTCTAACCGGAATTAACTTAATGCAACTTTAAATTGTTTCGACGAAATTTAACCTTTTCTTAATTATAAACTTTTAGGGACTGGATTTGAATCTTTAATATTGCCTTATTGATTAAATTTCCCAACACAGTCATTAAAGACAAGCTTTATTGACAATTATTTCCGAAAATCTACTTTTTAGGTTAAATTTTCCAACACAGTCATTAAAGACAACCCTTTTTTGACAATTTTTTATGTAATTCTACTTTTTGGTTAAATTTTCCAACACAGTCATTAAAGACAACCCTTTTTTGACAATTTTTTCAGAAATTGCACTCTTTTTGTTAAATTTTCCAACACAGTCATTAAAGACAATCTTTTTTGACACAGATTTCGTTTCCGCTTTTTGACAACTCATTACAACCATAGAAGAAACGATTTTCACTAGATAGACGTGCTCATTCACAGTTTTTTCTACCGATCTTTGCCCTTAATGCGTATTCATAAGTCTTAAAAATTGCAATTCATTTTTTGACGCGGAATGATCTAACAGAAAGAAATATATTTAACAATATTAAATATAACTTTATTTTTCTATAATAGTGTAAAATTTATAACTAAAACTCTTCAAAATTAAATTAATTTTAACATTTTCAACTTAAATTCTTTAAAATCTATTAGTAAAATTCTTTAAAAAAAATTATTTCCAATTAAAATTCTTCAAAACTGAATTGTTTGAAAACTTTTTTTAATTGAAATTCTTCAAAATTTTTATTATTTTGAAAATTTTAAATTACATTCTGCAAAATTTACAGTTAATATTTTTCAAAAATTTATTTATTTAAAAAATTTGCAATTACAATTTTTCATAATTCAATTATTTTTAACATTTTCAATTAAAATTCAATTATTTTCTAAATTTAAAATTAAAATTTTGTATAATTCAATCATTTTCAATATTTTTTTTATTACAATTCTTCAAGATTCAATCATTTTGAAAATGTACATTTCAAATTGTGCAAATTTCAATTATTTTCAATTAAAATTTTTAAAAATAAATTACTTTATATTAAAATTCTTCATAATTCGATTATTTTCAAAAATTTCAATTGAATTTTTACAAAATTTACAATTTAAACTCTTCAAAATTAAATTAATTCCAACATTTTTAATTTCAATTCTTCAAAATTCGATTATTTTCAAAATTCTATTTTTGTAGGTTAAATTTTCCAACACAGTCATTAAAGACAATCTTTTTTGACAATTTCTTCAGAAATTCTACTTTTTTAGGTTGAATTTTCCAACGCAGTCATTAATGACAACCTTTCTTTGACATCTGAATTTAAATCACAATTTCTACTTTTTTAGGTTGAATTTTCCAACACAGTCATTAATGACAACCTTTCTTTGACATCTGAATTTAAATCACAATTTCTACTTTTTTAGGTTGAATTTTCCAACACAGACATTAAAGACAAGCTTTTTTACACTGTTCTTAGAATTTATACTTTTTTTGCAAAATTTTCCATCACAGTCATTAAAGACAAGCTTTTTTGACAATGTTTTCTTTTACGCTTTTTGCCAACTCATTATAACCATAGACGTAACAATTTCACTAGATAGGCGTGTTCATTGACAGTTTTTACATTCGTCATTAATGCGAATTCACAAGCTTCAAGAATTGCAATTGACTTTATTAGCACTGGTAAGATACATTTTAGAAACAAAAATAATAATAATAATAATTAAGAACAAATTTTACATTGTTTTCAGTGATACTTAGAAGAATTTTGATTTAAAGTATTGAATTTTCCAACACGGTCATTAAAAAACAAACTTTCTTGACAGTTTTCGTTTTTTTTCTGCCAACTCATTATAACCATAGAAGTAACGATTTTACAAGATAGTCGTTTTTACTATTAAACTATGTCATTAATGCGCATTCACAAGTCTCAAAATTGCAATTCAATCTTTTACTCTCGTTAAGATAAATAAAAGAAAAACAATAAAGAAAAAATTGATATTGTTTTCAGGAATAATTAGCATTTGTTTTAGTATTCAAATTTTCAACACAGTTATTAAGAACAACACTTACACTTGAACCCCGTATTTTCAGTGATAAATAAGTTAAACAATTGGAAATGAATTTTAAATGAATATTTTCTCCTAATGGTTAAATCTGATGGTTACTTTAAAAGGATTGCTTTGCAATTCATTGCAATGGAACTAAAGTACATAATTAAATGAGAAGCACCTCAAACGAGAATTCGAGTGAATGTTATAATCACAACGGCAATGTGGTATGTTCCATTGCTCTCTCGCACTATATATATAAATGTATATAATGCTCAACGATTCTGAATCACGTTACGTTACCTATTTTCCATTTCTAGAAGCATCAGTTCAGGTCCATTTTCATTTTATACATAAATAAATTCACGGTGGTTTAATTTGCAATTCACAATTCACAATTCAAAATTGTCATCAATGTTAAATTGTCTGGTTAACTTTTTAAAAATTTTAAGTATTTTTAATCCTTAAATATAAGGATTAAATCCTTAATTTAAATTATCTATTTATTAGATTAAATTATCCTTAACTTTTAATCCTTTTTAAGTATTTTAAATGCTTACATTTTGTGACAGAAAATAAATATCGAAATATAAAAATAAAAATAGATTAGAGTTTAATCAGAATTCTGCTTGTCGAACAGGAAATATTCGTATAATTATTATTCGATTCAGTGACGCTTTCCCTCTCTCACAAATCCACTGATTTGTGAGTAATAATCCGGTTCTGTAGTTTCAACGATTCTAACTTGAAAATGAGAATTCTATAATTCAAATTTTTGAATAAGGAAAAGAGAAAATAAAAAAAAAATCTTTTTTTTTCCAGGCGCTCCTGAGAATAAATTGTGGGCTTATATTCCGGTGTTTCCACGACCACGAAGGCCGACTACAACCACTACGACGACTACGCCAAGAATCACAACGACCACTTACAGACCATGGAAAACTCGACCTACGTGGTCACATTATCCAAACTATTATCCACACGAGGAAAGACCGAGAAGACCTCTGGATCGTTACCCAGACTATAGAAACGAGGGGACAGATTATCGACCACGAGATCGCTACCCAATAAAACCTGACTATAGAACAGAAAGACCGGATTACCGACCACCAACTCCGAGGAAGTCACATGTACACCATCATCCGAGGCCAACTACTACTACTACTTCTACTACTACCACTACTACGACGACAACTATGAGGACCACTACAACGGCAACGAGTACACATCGACCTAGACACCACTGGACACCTCGGGTCACAGACGACATTCCGCATAAGTGCGATACCAGCTATGACGCCATCAGCGTCATCCGGAGGGAGGTCTTCATCTTCAAGGGTCGGGTATGTATTCCGTTTTGAGGATTAGAGAGATACTCCCTTGAGAGCGTTTCGGTTTCGATCCGGGAAATTCAATTGTCATGCTCTCCTAAGTGGAAATTACACTTCAGGAATAAGCTCGCACTGAGAATGTGTTTGGGAAAAAAATATTCTTTAGAAGTGTTTCTAGAGAATTGAGAAATATAATAATTAAAAATTTCCTGATAACAAAATTTTGATAAATGTGACACGACTTTTAAAAACGCCGTCAAACCGGAAGGAGAGCATATATGCATTTGAGTGTATAACTAACCTTCATTTGAGTTACTAAATTAGGGTTGTGAGCCAGAAAAGATTTCATGCAAGATTGAAATAAATAAATAATTTGAAACAAATTTTCTAATTTAAATTTTCCCGCTAACTTGTTTGAAATATTTCACGAACCAAAATTCCATGAAATTTTACATCCCTATACCAAATTGGATATTTCAAGATTTCAAAATTATTATTTATAAGACCCAACGGCACCTAAACTTGCTGCAACATTGACAATATTGCTGCAAGTTTCATACAATTTCTCAAAAACTTTTAATTCAAATTCTTCATAATTTTAATTATTATAAAAATTTTTAATTCAAATTCTTAAAAACTGAGAAATTAAAAATTTTAATTTTTGAAAATTAAATTATTAGGGGAACATAGTCTAGGTCGGCCACCTTTTTGACTTTTGTTTATAACTTTTTTTTAAAAATGAATTTGGACAATTGAAGTATATGGTTGGAAAGTCCTGTTTAATAGGAACATTTTTTCTGTACAAAGTAAATTGACAGGTTTAAAAATGAAAAAGTTATAAAGATTTAAAAAAAAAAAAATTTGTAGTCCAGGTTGGCCATTACAGTCAAGGTCGGCCATGTTTAAAATTCAAAGGGCATTAATCGTTAAAAAATAAAATAACATGTTTGGAGTTACGGAAAATTGATTCTTTATTGTTTACAGTTTGTAACTTAATGAAATAACAAAATAATAACAATAAACAATATAAAAAAATAAATATAAATAAAAAAAAGTTTTGCACTAAAATATTAATAAAATTAAATAAAAATATTAATAAGATGATCAATTATATTATGAGTTATACAGAATTGCAGTTTTTGCAAATGAAGTAGCTCGTCCTCAACTTTGCGCATTTTAAACACATAGTGGCCGACCTTGACAGTAAGTAACATTACCGAATTGTTGTAACCATAAAGAAATACGTTTCGGGATTCGATTTTTTACTTTGTTTTCCTTTCAACCATGAGTCCCACAAATTTTCTGCATACTTGCCTTGACGATTCAATTTGTTTTTTATCTTTTATTAATGGTTTTTCACATTATGCACAAAACTTTTTTTGAGCTTTTTTTGTACCGACGTCACAGAAAACACAATTTTCGATTTTCCGAAAATGTAATTGAACAAAAAGTTAGGTTTCACTAAGACAAGCTTCGACAAAAATGCGCGTAGGTGGCGCTAGTGAACTTGACAAAAAAACGCGAGTGGCCTACCTAGACAGTAGGCCAACCTTGACTACATTCCCCTATATAAAAATTTTCATTTAATATTCTTTAAAATTTGAATTATTTAGAAAATTTACAGTTAAAATACTTTAATTAAGATTATTTAGAAAATTTACAATAAGAATGATTTTAAAATAAAATTTTTTTCAAAATATAAAATTAAAAAATTATACAGAATTTTAATTATATTTAATATTTTCATTTAAAAATCACCAAAATAGAATTATATTCAAAATTATTAATTAAAATTCTTCAAAATTTAAATTATTTTTTAAATATGCAATTATACTTTTAAAAATTCATATATTTTCAAAATTTAGAATTGAAATTTTGTTAAATTCAATTATTTTAAATTAAAATTTTTCAAAATTCAATTATTTTCAATTAAAATTCTTCATAATACAATTAGTTACAAAATTTATAATCGTAATTATGCCAAATTCAATTATTATTAATTAAAATTCATCAAAATTCAATTATTTTCAATTAAAATTCTTCAAAATTTAATTATTTACAATTAAAATTATTCAAAATTCAATTATTTTCAAAATTTACAATCGAAATTCTGCCAAATTCAATTATTGTTAATTAAAATTCATCAAAATTCAATTATTTTCAATTAAAATTCTTCAAAATTTAATTATTTTCAATTAAAATCCTTCAAAATTCAATTATTTTCAATTAAAATTCTTCAAAATTCAATTATTTTCAAAATTTACAATTGAAATTTTGTCAAATTCAATTATTATCAATTGAAATTCGTCAAAATTCAATTATTTTTAAAATTTACAATAGAAATTCTGCCAAATTCAATTATTATTAATTAAAATTCATCAAAATTCAATTATTTTCAATTAAAATTCTTTAAAATTTAATCATTTACAATTCAAATTATTTAAAATTCAATTATTTAATTATTTACAATTAAAATTATTCAAAATTCAATTATTTTTAAAATTTACAATTGAAATTTTCCCAAATTCAATTATTTTTAATTAAAATTCTCAAAAATTCATTTATTCTCAATTAAAATTCTTCAGAATTTCAATTATTTTCGAAATATGCAATTATTACTTTTCAAAATTCAATTATTTTCAAGAATACGATTAAAATTTTGTAAAATTCAATTATTTTAAATTAAAATTTCTTAAAATTCAATTATTTTCAATTAAAATTTTTCAAACTTCAATTATTTTCAATTAAAATTCTTCAAAATTCAATTATTTTCAAAATTTACAATTGAAATTTTGTCGAATTCAATTATTTTCAATTAAAATTTTTCAAAATTCAATTATTTTAAATTGAAATTCTTCAAATTTCAATTATTTTAAAAATCTGCGCAATTAAAATTGTTCATAATTCAATTATTTTCAAAAGTTGCTATTGAAATTTTGCTGTAAAGTTACTGTAAATATTGATGCAAGTTTGTTCCCCCAACTGTGGGGGAGAATTAATAATAATTGATTTGAAATAATTTTTAATTATTAAGATATTCGTTTAAAATAGAATTTATGTTTACAATTTTCTTACAACAAAATCATTTCATTATTTATTAATTTTTATTTAAATAATTATTTCTATGTGAAAAGGTATAAAACTTTAAATGTAAAGAATTCTTTTGTGCTATCTGGAAAAGTTCTCTTAATTTCTCACAGAAGGCGAATATTCTCTAGAATATAATTAGACTTTAAATTACTGAAAATTTTGCAACTCTGACTCTAGATACTAATTTAAAAGAAACGATTAATTAATTTTTAGGTTAAAACACCTGAATTTCAATCAAAATTTCTACGTTTTAGGTTAAATTTTCCTGCACAGTCTTTAAAGACAAGCTTTCTTTGACACTTTTTTCAGAAGTTCTACTTTTTTCTGTTAAATTTTCCAACACTGTCATTAAAGACAAACTTTCTTTGACACATTAAATCGAATCAGAATTTCTACTTTTTTTACGTTAAATTTTCCAACACAGTCATTAAAGACAACCTTTTTTTGACACTGTTATTAAAATTTCTACATTTTTCGTTAAATTTTCCAACACAGTCATTAAAGACAACTTATTTTGACACTGTTTTTGTTCGCTTTTTGCCAACTCATTATTACCATAGAAGTAACGATTTCACTAGATAGGTGTGTTCATTGAGAATTTTTACTACCGAACTTTGTCATTAATGCGTATTCACAAGTCTCAAAAATTGCAATTCACTTTTTTTACGAGGAAAGATCTAGAAAAATTAAATATCTAACAATATTGAATATAACTTTATTTTTCTAATAGTTCAAAGTATTAAAATTTATTTTTTAATATTTAATTTAATTAATAGTATTAAGAGTCGTTCATAAACTACGCCACGCCTTAAAGAGGAGAAATTATCTGAGCGTGATGATCTGTAAAAAAAAATTGAGCCAAAATATGTAAAATTTGTGACAAAAGGGGAAAGGATGGAAAAATAGTGCAAAATAGCGTGACAAAGTTTATGAATGGCCTCTTATAATTAATTTAATCTTACTATTTTTAACCTCGTTTTTAACATTATTTCGATATTATTTCAGAAGAAAAATAAACTTTTTAACGTTTTCTTCTGCTGTTTCATTCTTTTATACTTACATTGAATGTAAAATGTTTGTTGAAAGAAAGTATATTAAAAACTTTTTATATACACTATAAATTCTCGGAAAAATAAATATATCGCTATATATAGAAGAAAACGGCGAGATTAAGCACGTAATATCGTTGAATGGAAACGTTGGAAACTGCCAACTGCTAGAGATTAGAAAATGTCCGTCAGTCATAACCTCTAAAAATAAAAGACGAAAAAATATCTATTTCATTCCCTTTAACTGCTTTTTTTTACTTCTATACATTTTTTATAGCATTTTTTTATACAAACGGTTTTTTTTTTTATATTTTTGAATGTAGCAAAAATATTCTCTCTCATACTTTTCAATATATTTTTCTCACAAATTATTATCTGCCACTCAAAATATGTAGTATATTAATTTCCAAACAGTTCACCCTTTTGAATTTTTTTTCTCCCCCCCCCCCTCTCGCTCACTCTCGTTGAGTTATTTTTAAAAAATAAAACTTGTTTATCTTAATAGATATGGGAAATTGAATATGAAAAGCCACTTTTATTCAAATTGAAGGCTACACGCGCGGAACGTGACTCTGCAAATCAAACGAAAATTCATTCCCTGTTTTTCATTCGATTCATTCAGCTTGTATATTTTGATGGCTATATAGATTTATGATTTTTCTGTATATTTCAAGGAAAACTAGATAGAGTTAGTAAGGGGTAATTATTTATCCGATTGACAAAATTAAAAATCGTGAATATTATTTATTTATCAACGCTTCGAATTTAACTATATCGTGACAAGTAGAAGGAATTATATAAATAACATAACCTCTAAATTTGGTATCTTAGGGCCTAAATAAATGAGAAAGAAAAGGACACGTTTATCATTCTGTCCTCTTCTCTCTTTATAGTATTTCTACAATTAAATTTAGAGTCATAAGGGTGCATTCACAACATCGAAAAATGTCAAAATCGCGTTCACACTCAGGCGTAAAGGTGTTTCTACAATAGCTTGCAAATTACAAGTAACTGCATATATGCTGTCCTTTGGGTTCACATTCCTTTTTGAGAACCGCATCATTTACATCACAATCTTTAGTTCGTGACTAAAATGATAAATCAATTTGGCAACGAATTCCTCTAAAAATTCAATTATTTTGAACAATTTTTCATTATTTGTTCAAGAATTCAATTATTTATATAGAAAAATTCAATTCTTCAATAAAAATTCAATTAATTAAAAGGAATAATTTCAATTTTCAATAAAAATTTAATTATTTTGAAGAATTCTTCAAAATTTCTTCGAGAATTCGAGAATTATTTAAATAGATTTAAATTTAAATTATTTAAATAGAAAAATTGAATTCTTCAATAAAAATTAAATTAATTGAATAGAAAAATTCAATTATTTAAATAAAAAAATTAAATTCTTCAATTAAAATTAATTAATGAAATAGAAAAAGACAATTTTTCGAAAAAAATTAAATTGAAAAATTGAATTCTACAATTAAATTTGAATTATTTTCTTAAATAATCAAATTTTTTACAGGATTCAATTATTTTCATAAATAATAATGACTCACCGCAGATTTTTAATTATTTTTAATACAATTTATTTATTGAATATTAAAAGAATAACTTTTTAAAATAATTGAATTTTAAAAAGGTTTCTAGTATTTTAATAAAATTTTTGAAAACAGTTAAATTATTTTAAAAAATTTTAATAAAATTCTACGCAAACGTCAAATTATTTTCCTAAAATAATAGAAATTTCACAGGAATTCAATTATTTACCATTTTTTTAATAAATTTATTCAGAATAATTCAATTATTTTCTAAATTTAAAATTGAATTTTTCTATAATTCAAATATTTTTAATATTTTTTAAATACATTTCTTTAAAATTCAATTATTTTTAATATTTTCAAAATACATTTCTTTAAAACTCAATTATTTTCACAATTTACAATTATATTTCAGCAAAATTCAATTACTTTCAAAATTTACAATTAAATTTCAGTTAAATTTAATTATTTTCAATTAAAATTTTTAAAAATCAATTACTTTTTATTAAAATTGTTTATAATTGAATTATTTTCAAAAGTTGTAATTAAAATTTTGCAAAATTCAATTTTTTTGAAAATTTACAATTAAAACTTTTCAAAATTAAATTAATTTCAACATTTTCAATTGAAATTTTTCAAAATTGAAATTCAATTATTTTCATAAATAATAAAATTCTTCTTAGAAATTCAATTATTTTCATAGATAATAAAATTTTTTTAAAAATTCAATTATTTTCAAAAATAATAAATTTCTTTTTAGAAATTCAATTATTTTCATAAATAATAAAACTGATTGCAGAATTGTAATTATTTTTAAGACACTTTTAGTCAAATTTCTTGAAAAATGTAATTATTCTAAAAAATTTTATTAAAATTCGTCTCAAGAATTTAATTATTTAAAAATTTGTTGATAACATTCTTTATGGGAATTGAATTTTAAGAAACATTCAATCAATCAATAAATTTTTTTTTATTGTATTTAAATAGTTGAATCATAGTAGAATTTTCGAATAAAAATTGATTTAAAAATGAATTACAGTTAAAATTTTAAAATATTCTCGAGAATATAATCGGACTTTAAATTACTAAAAATTTTGTAACTCTGACTCTAGATACTAATCGAAAAGAAACGATTTATTAATTTTTAGGTTAAAACACCTGAATTTCTACTTTTTTAGGTAAAATTTTCAAACACAGTCATTAAAGAGAAACTTTCTTTGACACTTTTTTCAGAAATTCTACTTTTTTAGGTTAAATTTTCCAACACAGTCATTAAAGACAAGCTTTCTTTCACACCTGAATTTAAATCAGAATTTACGTTTTTTTTGTTAAATTTTCCAACACAGTCATTAAAGACGAGCTTTCTATGACACTTTTTTCAGAAATTCTACTTTTTTCGGTTAAATTTTCCAACACAGTCATTAATAAAAACCTTTTTTGACACTATTTTCGCTTTTCGCTTGTTGCCAACTCATTACAACCATAGAAGTAACGATTTCACTAGATAGGCGTGTTCATTGAGAATTTTTACTACCGAACTTTGTCATTAATGCGTATTCACAAGTCTCGAAATTGCAATTCATTTTTTTACTCGGATAAAATTTGTAAAAATTAAATATTGAATTTTAAATATTAAATATTCAATATTGAATATAACTTTATTGTTTTCAAATAGTGTAAAGTATGAAAATTTATTTTTTAATTTTATTATATTTAATTATTTAATTAATAGTGTTAGGAGTGGTTCATAAAAGAATAAAACTATATTTAACAAAATAAAGAGAATGTATGACTCACTAACAATGTTTATTCACGTATATAAAATGAAGTATATAAAATAAAAAGAAATATAAAAAGAGAGTTTTATATCATTTTTATTGCAGTACCTGTGGAGAATAGGGGATCAGGGATTGTACGAAGGCTTTCCGGCGGAAATCAGTCGATTGTTCAATGTTCCAAAGGACACTGATCACGTGGACGCTGTTTATGAGCGTCACGATAAAAAGATTGTCTTCTTTATAGGAAGATTATACTATGTGTTCAGTGCAAATATTTTGGAGCCAGGTTATCCAAAACCATTAACTTCACTTGGTTTACCGGCTTCCTTGAAGAAAATCGATGGTGCCATGGTCTGGGGTCACAATAAAAGAACTTATTTCTTCAGTGGCACTATGTACTGGAGGTATAATATCAATATCGATTTTTCTCTTTTTCTTCTTTTTTCTTCTTCTTTCTACTTTATTTATTCACATTTTCCATGTATTTTATAGATTACAAATCAGAAAATGAAAGCAAAAAAAAAAAAAAAAATAGAAAACGAACGAAAGGAATTTTTTCCCTTCGAGGGAAAAATTCATCACATCAGTTCAAGAATGTTTCTTTGATGTAAAGCAGATTTTTCTCATATTTTTTCCTCTTTTTTTCGTATTTTTCTTTTTGACAAAAATATGTAAACGAAAATTTTAAATCTTCTTTGTTTCTTTATCTCTGTTTACATGGATTTTTTTCGAATTTTCATCAAAGTTTTTTCGTTCTTTATTTAAAAAATTTGCCATTAAATTTAATAATTAAATTACTTTTCGAAATTTGCAATTTAAATTCTTCAAAATTAAATTATTTTTGATATTTGCAATTCAAATTTTTCAAAATTGAATTATTTTAAAAATTTTGAAATAAAAATTATTTCAAATTCAATTATATTCGAAATTTTAAATTAAAATTTTTCATAATTATTTGAATTATTATAAAAAATTTTTCAATTCAAAATCTTCAAAATTACAATAATTTTCAATGTAATCAACATATTTCAGAATTTGATGATTTTCAACATTTTTCAAATAAAAGTCTTCAAATTTCAATTATTTTGTAATTTTAAAACAACAATTTTACATAATTCAATTATTTTTAATATTTTCAATTTACAATTCTTCAAAAATCAATTATTTTCTAAATTAAAAATAACAATTTTAAATAATTCAATTATTTTTAATATTTTCCATTACAAT
Source organism: Leptopilina heterotoma (assembly GCF_015476425.1). Classification (NCBI taxonomy): domain Eukaryota; kingdom Metazoa; phylum Arthropoda; class Insecta; order Hymenoptera; family Figitidae; genus Leptopilina; species Leptopilina heterotoma. Next base: position 2,299,935 of record NW_025110842.1, read on the forward strand.
TCTTAAAAATTCAATTATTTCAAAAGTTTAGAATTGAAATTCTGCAGAATTGAATTATTTTAAAATAAAATTCTGCATAATTCAATTATTTCCAATTAAAATTCTTCAAAATTGAATAAAAAAATTTTTAATTCTTTAAAATTATTATTATTTTTAAAATTGAAAATCAAATTCTTTAAAATTTTCAGTTAAAATCACCAAAAATTCACAATTATTTTAAAAATCTGCAATTAAAATTTTTTAGAATTTAAATATTTGGAACGTTTTTCAATTAAAATTCTTCAAAATTCAATTATTTTCAAAATCTTTAAAAACCAATTCTTTTTAATTAAAATTCTTTCAAATGTAATTATTTACAAAAATTTTTAATTGAAATTCTTCAAAATTTTTATTATTTTGAAAATTATAATTATATTCTTTAAAATTTAATGTTAAAATTTTTCAAAAATTCAATTATTTAAAAAATTTTGGAATTAAATAAATTCTTTAAAATTCAATTGTTTTGAACATTTTCAATTAAAATTCTTCAACATTCAATTATTTAAATTGAAATTCTTAAAAATTCAATTATTTACAAATATTTTAAATTAAACTTCTTCAAAATTTTTACTTAATTTGAAAATTTAAAATTGAATTCTACAAAATTTACAGTTAAAATTTTTTAAAAATTCAATTATTTTCAAAATTTAGAATTGAAATTTTGACAAATTCAATTATTTTCCATTAGAATTTATAAAAATCAACCACTTTTTTCATTTAAATTCTTCAAAATTTATTTATTTTAAAAATTCACAATTAAAACTCTTCAAAATTGAATTATTTTCAAATTTTTTAAATAAATATTCTTTAAATTTGATATGTAAAATAAAATTTGTTTTTAAATAACTAAAATTTTCTGCAATTAATTAATTAATAATTTTTCTCTCTATTTTCTGCAGATTTGATGAATCCGTCAATCATGTGGAACTGGATTATCCTCGAGATATGAGTATGTTCGCTGGTGTTGGTAACGATATTGACGCTGTTTTCCAATGGAAAAATGGTAATTAAAAAATTAAAGATATTTTTCAATTGAAAAGAATTTAGTAAATAAAATAAAAAATTTAATTTTTATAATTGAATTTAATACTTTTTTATTTGAATAATATTTTTTTTATAAATATCAAATCGCTGTTTTTCAAACGGAAAATTGGTAGAAATTCAAATTTAAAGATACGTATACATTTTTCATAAAATATTGAAAGTAAAGTGTTTAAAATAAAAAAAGTAAATAAATTTTTTAAATAAAATTCAGTTTTTAAAATAAAGAACGCTCTTTTTCTTTGAAAAATGATTTTATTATTTAATTTCAATTTGCTTTAGTTTAATTATTTAATTTTTTAATTTTAATTTACTTTGCTTCAATTATTTATTTATTTAATTATTTAATTACTTTACTGAATTTATTTTACTACTGTTTTTATTGTTATTTCTTTGCTTTAATTATTTAATTACTTTGCTGAATTTATTTTACTATTTTTTTCCTTATTTTGTTAGCTTTAATTATTTAATTTTTTAATTACTTTACTGAATTTACTTTAATACTGTGTTTCCCTTTTTGTTATTAATTTATTTTCATTTGTTTAAAAAATTTTTTTACTTTGTTATCTTTTTTTAATTCGTTATTTTAAAAAGTCGCGGTAGCCGAAGTCCTTAAGGCTTCTAAGTATTCAAATCAGATCGTACGGTTGGGGGTTCGATTCCCCTAGGAATTAATATGTAAAATATGTTACAGTACATTTTTTTATATAATTATTTACTAATATTATTTTATTTCTTTCTTTTACTTTTTTTTCACTTTATTTTATTCAAAAATTCTCAACAGAAATGAATATAATTTTTTTTAATTTAATATTTCCTTTATTTTTTTTCTTCCAGGCAAAACTTATTTCTTTAAAGGCAAATACTTTTGGGAATTTGACGATATGCGAATGAGAGTGGCACACGAGAAACCGAAATTGTCTTCAGTTTTCTGGATGAATTGCCCTTCAGATGGGGATTCAAATGATATAGACGAGACGCCAAGAAGACGAACCAATTTAAAAATCAGCTCGTCCTCCGTTTCCTCGACATCGTCTTTATCTTATCTCCTTCTTACATTCACCACAATTCTTTTCATTCGAAATCTAATGATAAGAAATATTTTATAACGTCAAATTTTCCCTTATATTATCAACTATTTCCAAAAATCAATAAGAAAAAAAATTTACTTCTTTTTCGAAAAGAAAAAAATTTACTTTTTTTCAAAAAGAAAAAAAATTTACTTTTTTTCACAAAACGAAAAAAATTTACTCTTAGTGCAATATATATTTTTAATTCTCAATTACGACTGAAAATTTTGTCTCTAATTTTTTATAATTATAATTAACTGAAAAAAAAATTAAAATTAAACAATTTTTGAAATTGTTTTAGAAAAAATAATCTAGAAATAATTCAAGACATTATTAAGTTTTATAATTTAGTAAAAATTAAAATATAGTAAATAAGAATAAAGTAACGAAAAATAAAGTAAAATATAGTAAAATTAGAAGAAATTGTCGATAAAGTTCGATTATTGTCAAAAAAAAGGAGAAAAAGATCAAAAGAAATAAATGGAAATAAATGGAAATGAATCGCAACATTCCGAGAGAGAAGGCAAATTAAGAGCCGTTTATTTTCCAAAATTGATCTTTTTTTCGAAATTTCTTTTTTTAAAAAAGCGCACAATAAAAAAAGAAAATTCTATTTATACTCATAAGTAGAATTTTTGCCATTAAAATCGAGATTAAAATTCTATTTACGAGTACAAATAGAATGTATAAAAATTCTATTTATAAGTCTAAACAGCATTTTTCTCTATAAGTCACTGACACGCTTTTTTTTCCTAAAAAAAGAACTTAAGTGCATTTTAAAATATACATAAGACTTTAGGAGATAATTAAAGAAAAAAAGGATGCAATAATTTTTGCTCTTAAAAGAAAACCGACCACTTAAATAAATGGCAAAAAAAATGACTGCCGTCAGTTTTATAACTGTGATATTTATATATTACACTTTCAAGAAAATTAATAATTAATAGTGTTTCTCTTTTCTTTTCTATATTAAAAAAAAAGAAAGAAAAATAAACTATGTATTTTTTATTTTAGTTAGAAATTAAAAATAAATTTTTATTTAACTTTTTATAAAAATAAGCTACGGAACAAAAATATTATATATAATAATAAGTGAAAAAAAAATAAATAATAAGTTTATTTGAGAGGAAAACAAAATAAAACGCTTTACGAATTTTTGTACGTGTTTTTGAATGTATATAAAGGAAATAAAAAAAAATTTTATATGTCAATATTTCTTGTTTTTTAGGTTAAATTTTCCAACACAGTCATTAAAGACAAACTTTCTTTTTAATATCTGAATTTTAATCAGAGGGGTCGTTCATAAACTACGTCACACTCCTAGGGGTGGGGGGGGGGGGTGTCAAGCTGAGTGTGACGAAGTGTGGAAAAAATTTTTTTTTGTATGTAAAAAATGTGACGAAGGGGGGGAGGGGGTCAAAATCAGTCCGAAAAAGCGTGACCCCAGAATTTCTACTCTTTTAGGTTAAATTTTCCAACACAGTCATTAAAGACAACCTTTCTTTGACACTTTTTTCAGAAATTCTACTTTATTCGGTTAAATTTTCCAACACAGTCATTAAAAAAAAACCTTTTTTGACACTGTTTTCGCTTTTCGCTTTTTGACAACTCATTATAACCATAGAAGTAACGTTGTCACTAGATAGGCGTGTTCATTGATAATTTTTACTACCGAACTTTAGCATTAATGCGTATTCACACGTCTTGAAATTGCAAATCACTTTTTTTACTTGGATAAGATCTGGAAAAATTAAATATTTAATAACAATATTTCTAGAATTCAAATATTTTTAATTACAATTCTTCCAAATTCATTTATTTTCACGATTTCCAATTGAAGTTCTGTAAAATTCTATTATTTCCAATTAAAAAATTTTTTAAATCAAATACATTTTATTAAAGTTCTTCATAATTGAATTGTCATAAAAATTTGCAGTTGAAATTATGCAAAATTTGATTTTTTTAAAGTTACAATTAAAACTCTTCAAAATCAAACTAATTTTAACATATTTTCAATTAAAATTCTTCAAAATTCAATTATTTTCTAAATTTAAAATTAAAAATTTTCTATAATTAAATTATTTTTTATATTTTAAATTAAAATTCTTCAAGACGCAATCATGTTAAAAATTTACATTTGAAATTTTGCAAAATTCAATTACTTTCAATTTAAATATTTAATAATAAATTACATTTTATTGAAATTCTTCAAAATGCAATTACTTATTAAAATTTACAATTGAAATTTTGTCAGATTCAATTATTTTAAATTAAAATTTTCAAAATTCAATTATTTTAAATTAAAATTCTTCAAAATTCAATTATATATAAATATTTTAAATAAAAATCCTTTAAAATTCAATTATTTTTAAAATTTACAATTGAAATTTTGTCAAATTCAATTATTTAAAATTAAAATTATCAAAATTCAATTATTTTCAATTAAAATTCTTCAAAATTCAATTATTTAGAGAATATTTTTAATTAAAATTCTTCAAAATTCAATTATTTTCAAAATCTACAATTGAAATTTTGTAAATGCAATTATTTTAAACTAAAATTTTTCAAAATTCAATTATTTTTAATTAAAATTCTTCAAAATTCAATTATTTAAATATATTTTTAATTGAAATTCCTCAAAATTTTTATAATTTTGAAAATTTAAAATTATATTCTGCAAAATTAACAGTTAATGTTTTTCGAAAATTGAATTATTTAAAAAATTTGCAATTAAAATTTTTCAGAATTCAATTATTTTGAACATTTTCAATTAAAATTCTTCAAAATACAATTATTTTCTAAATTTAAAATTAAAATTTTCTATAATTTAATTATTTTTAATATTTTAAATTACAATTCTTCAAGATGCAATCATGTTAAAGATTTACACTTGAAATTCTGCAAAATTTAATTACTTTCAATTTAAATATTTAATAATAAATTGCATTTTATTAAAATTCTTCAAAAGTGGATTGTTTTCAAAATTTGTAATTAAACTTTTGCAAAATTCAATTCTTTTAAAAATTTGCAATTTAACCTCTTCAAAATTAAATTAATTTCACACATTTTCAATTTAAATTCTTCAAAATTGAATTATTTTCAAAATTAAAAATCAGAATTTAAGGAAAAAAAATATATAATAAGTGAAAGAATAAATAAAATAAGTTTATTTGAGATAAATAGTTTATATATAATAAATAGTTTATTTAAGTATATAAAGGAAATAGAAAAATTTTATGTCAATATTTCTAGTTTTTTAGGTTAAATTTTCCAACACAGTCATTAAAGACAACCTTTTTTCGCCATTTTTTCAGAAATTCTATTTTTTTCGGTTAAATTTTCCAACACAGTCATTAAAGACGAGCTTTCTTTGACACTTTTTTCAGAAATTCTACTTTTTTCGGTTAAATTTTCCAACACAGTCATTAAGAAAAACCTTATTTTGACACTACTTTTGTTTTCGATTTTTGTCAACTCATTACAACCATAGAAGTAACGATTTCACTAGATAGACAACTTCATTGACAGTTTTTAACTTTTTACTATCGAACTTTGTTATTAATGCATATTCACTCGTCTGAAAATTGCAATTCACTTTTTAGCAAGAATATGATCTAGAAAATAAAAATATTTAACAATATTGAATGTATCTTTATTTTCTAATAGTCTAAAGTATTAAAATTCATTTTTTTAATTTAGTATTTAATTAATAATTTTATTATTTTTAACAATATTTTGATTTTCTGTCAAAGCAAAATAATATTTTCATTTTTGTTAAAATCGTCTGTATTTTAATTATTTTGTAATAAAAATTCGTTTTTGTAAAATAATTCGTATAATAATAAAAAAAATTTTTTATTTTATTTTTATTGACGAAATTTTTTAATATAAATTAAATAAGGTTTTAATGGGGAGGCCAATAGAAAAAATGGCGCTAATGTAATAAAATTTAGGGGAGGGGGTAAAATTTTCAAAAAATGTACGTAATTAATAATAATAATTAGTATTTATTAATAATTAATAATAATAATAATAATTAAAGTTTGGACAAGGAGAGAAATTAACGAAACGTTGAATTTGAACACAATTAACTCATTTTATTCATTTCTTTCTTAGTTTTTTTTTGTAATATATAACATCTTGGCATGCGCAACATTTTTTATATTTTTTGTATTTTGTATTTATTATTTATTTATTTATTTATTCAGTTATTTATTTTCTTTTTAAGAACAATGCTAACGCTTTAAATGGGGTGGTGAGTAGGGATCCCAGGGATTTAGAGAACGTATCGTCATCTGTACAATGGTATCAATTTCCGCCATTCCGCCCATTCCAGTGTCACCGCACATTAGAGTTTTTGAAATGCAGCTGACTTCTTTGTACCCCCAGGACTTGAGCAGAGAAACCTTTAAAGAAGAAGAAAATAAGGTTTTTTTTCAAAAAAAAAATTTTAACTTCTTATTTCTAGTAGAGTGATATTTTACGTCTTTGAAATTCAGTTATTTGATGGGATAATCTTTCTGTTTCTTTTTTCATTTTGTCTCAATTTTGCAGTTATATTATCTTTAAAATTTTAAAAACTTTTCAAAATTCAAATTTTTTGGTTAAAATTCTTCATAATTTAATTATTTTAAAAATTGAAAATTCAATTATTTTCAAAATAAACAAATATGTAATACTTTTGAAACTTCAATTTTTTTTCTAAATTTGCATTCAAAAATTTTGAAAATTCTATTATTTTTAATTTTTTTGGTTAAAATTCCTAAAAATTCAATTATTTAAAAAATTTAAAAATAAAGTTCTCCTTAATTCAATTATTATAAAAATTGTGAATTTTAAATTCATCAAAAATTCAATTATTTTCAATAAAAATGTTTCATATTTTAATTATTTTCAATATTTTCAATTAAAATTTTCAAAAATTCAATTATTATCAATGTTTAAAATTAAAATTTTTAAAAATTCAATTATTTTCAATATTTTCAATTAAAATTTTAAAAAATTCAATTATTTTCAATATTCTCAATTTAAAATTTATAAAAATTCAATTATTTTCAATATTTTCAATTAAAATTTTTAAAAATTCAATTATTTTCAATATTTAAAAATAAATTTTTCCATAATTCAATCAATTTCAATATTTTCAATTAAAATTCCTCAAGATTCATTTATTTTCAAAATTTTCTAAAATTCAATTATTTGCAACATTTTCATTTTAAAATCTTTTAAAATTACAAAATTAAGAATCAGAATTTTACAAAATTCAATTTTTTTTTCAAATATCGAATTCAAATTCTTCAAAATTCTAATTCTTTTTAAAATTTAGAATTAAAATTCTTTAAAATTGAATTTTTTTCAAAGCTTAAAATCAGAGTTTTTCAAAATTCAATTAAAAAAAAAATTGAATTAAAATTTTTCAAGAATTAAATTATTTTTAAAATGTGCAATTAATACTTTTAGAATTTCAATTTTTTTTTTAAATTAAAATATAGAAGTCACCAAAATTAAATTAATTTCCAAATTCATAAATAAAAATTCAATTATTTTCAATATTTTCGATTAAATTTTTTCAATTATTTTTAAAATATTGAATTCAAATTTTTCAAAAATTAAAAAATTTTCAAAATTTTCAATTAAAATTTATCCTAATTCAATTATTTTGTACATTTTCAATTAAAATTCTTAAAAATTAAATTATTTTCAAAATTTTAAATAAAATTCTTCAAAAATTCAATTAATTTCAAAATTTTCAATTTAAATTCGTCATAATTAAATTATTTTGTACATTTTCAATTAAAATTCTTAAAAATTAAATTATCTTTAAAATTTTAAATAAAATTTTTCAATAATTCAATTATTTTCAAAATTTTAAATACAATTTTTCAATAATTCAATTAATTTCAAAATTTTCAAATTAAATTCGTCCTAATTAAATTATTTTCTATATTTTCAATTAAAATTTTTAAAAAATCAATTATTTTCAAAATTTTAAATAAAATTTTCAATAATTCAATTAATTTCAAAATTTTCAATTTAAAATCGTCCTAATTCAATTAATTTCTACATTTTCAATTAAAATTTTTAAAAAAATTAATTATTTTCAAATTTTAAATTTAAATTTCACCATAATTCAATTAATTTTAAAATTTTCAATTGAAATTTGAAAAAATCAATTATTTTCAAATTTTAAATTTAAATTTCTACATAATTCAATTATTTTCGATTCAAATAAAATCGAAAGAAATTGCTTTTCTGGAGAATAAATTGAAAATAGTCGTAAAAAATCTTTTTTTTCGAAAATAAATCAAAAATAGTCTGAAAAATCGATATTTTTTCAAAATAGATATAAAAATTGGTTTTTTTCGAAAATAGATTAAAAGATTAATAGATTAAAAGTAGTCGTAAAAATCGCTTTTTTGAAAATAAATCAAAAATAGTTTGAAAAGTCGATTTTTTTTAAAAATAATTTTAAAAAATAGCTTTTTTTAGAAAATAAATCAAAAATAGTCGGAAAAAGGACTGTCTTTTGTAAATAATTAGAAAAAACCTTTTTTCTGGATAATAAGATTAAAAATAGTCGTAAAAATCGCTTTTTGAAAATAAATAAAAAATTGTCTGAAAAAACGACTTTTCTTAAAAATAATTTTAAAAAATCGCTTTTTTTAGAAAATAAATCAAAAATAGTCGGAAAAACGATTTTCTTTTGTGAATAATCGAAAGAAATTGCTTGTCTCGATAATAAATTAAAAATAGTCCTAAAAAATCCTTTTTTTTCCAAAATAAATCGAAAATAGTCTGAAAAATCGACTTTTTTTAAAAAATAATTTTAAAAAATCGCTCTTTCGAGAATAAATCAAAAATAGTCTGAAAAATCGACTTTTTTTAAAATAATTTTGAAAAATCACTTTTTTAGATAATAAATCGAAAATAGTCGGAAAAACGACTTTCTCTTGTGGATAATTAGAAAAAAGCTTTTTTTTCTGAATAATAGATTGAAAATAGTCGTAAAAAATCGCTTCTTTGAAAATAAATCAAAAATAGTCGGAACAACGATTTTCTTTTGTGAATAATCGAAAGAAATTGCTTTTTTCTGGATAATAAATTGAAAATAGTCGTAAAAAATCCTTTTTTTTGAAAATAAATCGAAAATAGTCTGAAAAATCGACTTTTTTTAAAAACAATAATTATTGTTTTTAAAAAAGTCGATTTTTCAGACTATTTTCGAATTATTTTTAAATTATTTTAAAAAATCGCTTTTTTTTAGAAAATAAATCAAAAATAGTCTGAAAAATGATTTTCTTTTATGAATAATTTTCAAAAAACGCTTTTTATAAGAAAATAAATCAAAAATCGTCGGAAAAACGATTTTCTTTTGTGAATAATCGAAAGAAATTGCTTTTTTCGATAATAAATTGAAAATAGTCGTAAAAATCCTTTTTTTCGAAAATAAATCGAAAATAGTCTGAAAAATCGATTTTTTTTAAAAACAATAATTATTGTTTTTAAAAAAAAGTCGATTTTTCAGACTATTTTCGAATTATTTTTAAATTATTTTAAAAAATCGCTTTTTTTAGAAAATAAATCAAAAATCGTCGGAAAAACGACTTTTTTTTGTAAAAATAATAGAAAGAAATCGCTTTTTTCGAAAATAAATCGTAAAAATCGATTTCTTTTGTGATAATATTCAAAATAAAAGTCACAGAATCCAAGGAAGGCCAGAATAGAAAAATAAATTTTTCTCAAAACATTTCCTTACTTGAGGTTCAGTAACGGGATGATTCCACATTCTGGTGTTCATCGCTGGACAGAATAAAAGGGGTTTATTGGGATCCCAAGCGCGTGCAACGCACGTTAATATATTGTCACAAATACCGCTCGCTAATTTACCAAGCGTATTGGCATCTAATGGCGCTATTAGAAATAAATCGGCCCATTTAACTAAGTCAATGTGTAGAACTGGATCGCCACGATCCTGCCATGCGGCCCATTCAACGGTGTCCGAAAGTACTTGCGTTCCAATCGGCAGTTTAACATCCTTGAGAAAATGCTTCGCCCTCTCCGTCACCACAACTCGAATATCGTAATTGTGCTGCCACAATTTATCAACCAATTGCGGCAGTTTTATCGTTGCAACACTACCCGTGCAGCCGATCAAAATTTTCTTTCGCGACGTGCATGCCATTCTTTTGTTTCAATGGGAGAACAAAAAATCAATCCAGTCTCGTTTTTATTAACAATTAATTAACAAATATTTATCTACTTGCTCTTTTCTAAAATTTACTCTTTTTGCTTGTAATTCTTTTCTAATTCTTTTCTACAACAGAAAAAATTCTTCTTCTAAATTTCCTCTGCAAGCAAATTATCTTCTAAAATTTTTTTTTGCCACTGGAAAATTCTTCTAAATTTTTTTTTTGCAGTTGATAAATTTTGCTTCTAAATTTTCTTCGCAACTGGCAAATTCTTCTTCTAAAATTTTCTCTACAATTGTCAAATTATTCTTCTAAATTCCTTCGCTGTTAGCAATATTTTTCTTCTAATTCTCTTCACTGTTTTCAATTTCCAATTATTCTTCGATTTTTGTTTTTCTTTTGCAATTTGCAATTATTCTTCTAAATTTTTTTTGTTCTTTTTTTTGCAAATTTCTTGACTCGAAATTTGTAATTTTCGTTTTTTACAGAAAAAATTCTTCTTCTTTCTCGACAAAAAAAAGAAAATGGAAAAATTGCTCCTCGTCGGCAGTGTCGAGACAAATGCAAAAAAACAATCAACAAGAAAATGCGATAATAAAAATAAGTCTTCTTCTTTTCTTTTTGTTGGTCAAAACTCTCGAAAAATTGGCAGTTTTTTGTCAGGAAAAAAATTGGCCCTTTGCTTGTTGATATGCCCGTTTTTTTTTGTGTGTACCGAAACTCCAATTTATAATCTGAAATAAAAAGAAATTTTTTTAAAATTAATCGCAAAAAATGTGAGGAAAATATTTTTATGTGTTCCTATTTTTGCAATTTTTACTATTTTTGCAAAAATATTCGAATTCAGTCAAGAAAAAATTTTTAAAACTTTCTTATTTTCTACAATTTTGCTGTTACGTTTTTTTTTACAAATTTTTAAAAAATAATATTTATGTCAAATAAAAATCATATAATCTTTGTAACGCTTTTAATTTTGAATAAAAAATAATTTAATTCTTGAATAATAGAATTTTGTTTAAATTATTGAAAATTGTATTCTTCAAAAAAAAATTTATTAATATTTTGAGAATAATTAAATAATTCTTCGAATAAGAATTATAAGGAATTTAATTGAAATTGTTTGAAAAATATTTCAGTTCTTTTCAAAATTTTAGAAATATTTTGAATTTTTAACAATTTTAATTGCAAACTTTGGCAAAAAATATACAATTTTGAAAGATTTTAATTTATCATTCTGTAAATACTCCAATTTTCAAGAAATCTGGAAAATAAATTAATTCTCAAAAATTTTAAGCATTTCAATTAAAAGATATTAAAAATGATAGAATTTTCTGCAATTTTTATTTTTAAATTTTGAAAATAATTGAATTTTAGAAAATTTTAATTCTAAATCTTGAAAATAATTAAATTTTAGAAAATTTTAATTTTAAATTTTGGAAAAATAAATAAATTTTGAAAAATTTTAATTCAATATTTTAAAAATAATTGAATTTTGAAAAAATCCGTTTCTAAATTTTGAAAAGAATTGAATTTTAAAAGATTTAAAATTAAAAATATTGAAAATAATTGAGTCTTGAAGAATATTGATTGAAAATTCCCAAGTAATTTAAAATTTAAAAGAAGTCTCATTCGAAATTTTTAAAAGAATTGAATTTTAAATAATTTAATTGGAAAATATTAAATATAATTGAATTTTCAAAAAATTTTATTTGTAAGTTTTAAAAATAATTGAATTTCGTAAAATTCTTATTCGAAAGTTAGAAAATAATTGAATTTTAAAAAATTTAATCCTAAATTTAGAAAATAATTAAAATTTTAAAGAATTTTACATTTAAATTTTGAAAATAATAAAAATTTTGATTAGTTTTAATCACAAATTTGGCAAGTAATTGAATTTTGAAGAATTTTATTTAAAAATTTGTAACATAATTGACTTTAAAAAAATTTTATTTGTAAATTAAAAAATTGAATTTTGAAGAATTTTAATTCTAAATTTTGAAAATAATTTAATTCTAATAAATTTTTATTTGTAAATTAAAAAAATAATTTAATTTTGATAAATTTAAATAAAATATTATGCAAATTATTAGAATTTTGAAGAATTTGAAGTTAATATTTAAAAAATAATTTAATTTTGTATAATTCTGATTCATAATTTTGAAGAGAATTGAATTTTAAAAGATTTTAAATTAAAAACATTGAAAATAATTAAATTTTCAAAAATTTTTATTTAGTAAATTTTGAAAATAATTTAATTTTTGAAGTATTTTAATTCATAATTATGATAATAATTTAATTTTGTAGAATTCTAATTTAATATGTAATTTCAAAAAAATTGAATTTTTAAGAATTTTAATAAAAAAAATTGAATATAATTGAATTTTTGATGAATTTAAAATTCAGAAGTTTTATAATAATTGAATTAAGGAGAATTTTATTTTTAAGTTTTTAAAATAATTGAATTGTGAAGAATTTTAACCAAAAAAATTAAAAATAATAGAATTTTCAAAATTTTTAAATGCAAATTTAGAAAAAAAATTGTAATTTCGAAAGTATTATTTGTAGATTTTGAAAATAATTGAATTTTAAAAAACTTTAATTGAAAATATTGAAGGTAATTGAATTTTTATTTATAAAATCTGAAAATAATTAAATTTTGGTTAAAAGTAATTGCGAATTTTAAAAATAATTGAATTTTAAAAAATTTTAAATGCAAATTCAGAAACAAATTGTAATTTCGTAAATATTAATTGCAAAGTTTGAAAATAATTGAATTCTGAAAAAAGTTAATTGAAAATATTGAAAATAATTGATTTTTTATGTATAATTTCTGAAAACAATTGAATTTGATAGAATTTTATTTCTAAATTATGAAAATAATATAATTTTAAAGATATTTAATTGAAAATACTAAAAATAATTGAATGTTGTAGAATTTTCACTAAAACAATTAAAAATAATTGAATTTTCAAAAGTTTTAAATCCAAATTTAGAAAAAATTGAAATTTCAAAAGTATTATTTTTGTAAATTTTTTAAATAATTGAATTCTGAAAAAATTTAATTGAAAATATTGAAAATAATTGAATTTTTATGTATAAATTCTGAAAATAATTGAATTTGAGAGAATTTTATTTCTAAATTATAAAAATAATTGAATTTTAAAGATATTTAATTGAAAATACTAAAAATAATTGAATTTTCGAAAAAATTAAAAAACAAAAATATATAAACAAACAAATAAATATAATCAAAATTTTCTAACCTTTCTCGAACTATTTTGCAGTGATTTGCGCAGTACGTATGTATATATATAATTCTCTACTACAATAACACGATTTACTGAAATATATTTTTTTTCTCTTTCGAAAATAGATTCGTCGATGATTTTTTTTTCTTTTTTAATCTTTTCTTCTAGTTCTCGAAATTTCTGATTTTATTTTTTATAATAGTTAAGTATATATTTAAAAGGATATCTCTTTTTGTCTGCTGTCTTTGAAATATATATATATAATAAGTATATTCGTTGAATGAAGAGAGAAAACAATGTGTCATTACGTTTCCTTTTTCATCTGTTCAGTGAAACCGAGTTTAGACCATTCTTCACGTGCCATGAGATTATTATCCATTCGACACTCGAGATAATCTTGTGTAACATTTCGACACAATCCAGAATCATTTTTATTATCGACAAGACAACGCATATATTTAATCATTAAACTTTTGCAAAGCCCTTCATGATCCAGTGGGAAACTGCCCTTTTCAGGTGGTACCGGGATAAACCTTTTTTGTATGAACGCGTGCTGGGACATCACACTATTTATTCAACTCACAATTTTTCCTATTTTTTGATTTTTGACATTTGACACTTCTTTTTTTGAAAATAGAAAAAAAGATATTTTTTTCGAGGGGTAAAATTCGATAAACTACGCGACGAAAAGTGACGAAAACGAAGAACGAATCAACGAACACGAAGAGTAACGAAGAGAGAACAACAAGTACAGTCTGTGTGGAAAGTTTTTTTTGGACAAAAAGTCCGCCGCGCAAGCGCGGGACGAGTTTAAATTCTTATTTTCTACTTTTCTTTTATTCCGTTTTTCTAAATCGATCTTTTCTCTTTTTTTCCTTAAAACAATAGAATTTATTTCCTTTCCTTTTTATTTATAAAATAAACTCCTATTTTCTATTTATTTTTGTATTTATTTTTATTAAAAATCGAAGCCATCTGGCGGCGCGCCTACGAACACACTTCGATATATCGAAACCAACTTTTCAGTGACCAACTTCAGACGGGTTTAATTGACGTGGACATTTGTCTTGTCTATTTTATCTGTTTTCCCCGGTTTTTCGTAAAAATATGGCGGTTACTGAGGTAAGTCTGTCACGTGGAGAAGGAATTATTTAACAAATTACTGTGAAAATTATTAACATTAACTGGATTTTTTCATTATAGTTAACGAACGCATTAAAAGATCTACCGAATCGTGTTCAAACCGCAAGTAAAAATGAACGACGAGAAATTCTTCAGAATGTCGTCAACGTGTTGTCAAATCCTGGTGAGTTTTTATTTTATTTTTCTTTTCTTTTTTTCTATCCACTATTTTGACATTTTCATTTCTAATTCGTCAAAAAATAAAAATAAAATCATCGTGTGACAAAATTGTGAACGTTTTTTCGTTTTCTTTCTTTTTACCGTGAAAACTTTTTTTTATCGCAAATTCCTTAACATTCCGGGTCAGCTGTTTGTGTATGTGATGGCAAAATCCAAAGGGGAAGAGTTTATTATTTTGAAAAAAGGGTGAAATTCATATTTTCTTTTTTGGGAATTCGTTTAACTTGTAGAATTGATTTTTGTTTTTTTTTTTGAAATTGAAAAAAAACAATTGTTGGGAATTTTCATTGTTTCGAAAAGTTTGTTTTTTTAAAGTGTGAGTGACAGATGATTCTTTGCGATATTTTTTAACCTCTTTCATCGTTTTGTCTGCACTGTAAAAAAAAATTTCTGTAGATTTACAGTTTTGTTTAGAATTTTATAAAAACTTGTAAAATAACTTCTTTAAAAGTAGTGGATTTAAAATCCCTTCTGTAAAATTAATACTTTTAATGTGTCAATTTTACAATTTTCTGTAAATTTACTACTCTGAATGTAGGTAATATTTTTGTCTTTTTATTACCTTCATTCAGAGTAGTAAATTTACAGAAAATTGTAAAATTGACACATTAAAAGTATTAATTTTACAGAAGGGATTTTAAATTCACTACTTTTAAAGAAGTTATTTTACAAATTTTTATAAAATTCTAAACAAAACTGTAAATCTACAGAAATTTTTTTTTACAGTGTGCTTTTCGAAACATTCTCGAAAAAAAAAAATAATAAATAATATTTTTAATTAATAATTGAATTTTGAAGAATTAAAATTAAAAATTATAAAGATAATTAAAATTTTTAAGAATTCTTATTCTAAATTGTGAGAATAATTGAATTTTAGAAGAATTGTAATTCTAAACTTTCAAAAAAACTGAATTTGTGAATAATTTAAATTAAAAATTTTGAAAATAATTGAATTCTGAAGAATTTTAATTAAAAATTATTAAAAAATAATTAAAATTTTAAGAAATTTTAAAATTTTATTTTGTAAATAATTGAATTTTAAAGAATTATAATTATAAATTTTTCTAAACAACAAAATTTTAAACAATAGGTATAATTCCAAAATTATGAAAATTAATTGAATTTTGAAGAATTAAAATAAAAAATTATGAAAATAATTGAATCTTGGAGAATTATAATTAAAAATTTTAAAAATAATTGAATTTTCAAGAATTTTAATCTTAAATTTTGAATACATAATTACAATTAAATAAATTTTGATAAATAAATAATTTAAATATTTTAAAAATTATTGAATTTTGAAAAATTATAATTTTAAATTTTGAGAATAATTGAAATTAAAAATATAGAATATAATCGAATTTTCAAAAATTTTTATTTCTAAATTTTAAAAAGAAATAAATTTTAAAGAATTTAAATTGAAAACATTGAATAGAATTGAATTTTTAAAAATTTTTATTTGTAAATTTTGAAATGTAATTAAATTTTGGTGAATTTTAATTTGAAATTTTGAAAATACTTGAATTTTCAAAAATTCTTATTCAAAATTTTGAAAAGAAATGAATTTTAAAGAATTTAAGTAGAAAATATTGCATATAATTAAATTTTCAAAAATTTTTATTTGTAAATTTTAAAAATATTTTAATTTTTGGAGAATTTGAAATTTTGAAAATAATTGAACTTTGAAGATTTTTAATTGAAAATTTTAAAGAATTCTAATTTTTTATTTTATAAATAATTGGAATTTTAAAGAATTATAATTCTAAATTTTTAAACAAATGAATTTTAAACTATATAATTCAAAAATTTTGAAAATAATTGAATTTTGAAGAATTTAAATATTAAAGAATTGAATTTTGATTAAATTAAAATTGAATTGAATTTTGATGAACTTTAATTAAAAAATTTTTAAAATAATTGAATTTTCATGAATTTTAATTCCATATTTTGAAAATAATTGAAATTTAAAGAATTTTAGATATAAATTTTGAAAATAATTGAATTCAGATAAATTAAAATTCTCAATTTTGAAAGTAATTGAATTTTCAAGAATTTTTTTCGACATTCTGAAAATAATTGATATTTAAAGAATTTTAATTCAAAATTTTATAAATAATTGAAATTTTTAGAATTTTTATTCAAAAATGGAAAAATAATTAGAATATTTAGAATTTCCTAAAATTTTAATTCGAAATTTTAAAAGTACATATGTAATTGAAGTTTTCAAAATGTTAATTGTAAATTTTGAATATAATTGAATTTTCAAGAATTTTAATTCAATAAAAAATTAAATAAAGAAAAATTAAAAAAAAAAAATTTTTTTAAATTAAAAATAATTTGAAATTTGAAGAATTTTACTGATGAATTTTAATTCCAAAGTTTGAAAATAATTAACAGTAACAATAAATAATGATAAATTGTAAAAATAAATAATTAATAAGAAAGAAATAATAATAATAATAATAATAATAATAATAATAATAATAATAATAATAATAATATGAATTAAAAAAATAAATATTTGACTATAAGAATAAATAATTAATAACAGGAGTAAATAATATAGATAAATAATTAATAGCAAGAATAATTAAAAATAAAACATTAATAAAAAAAGTAATTAAATAAATAAAAATAAATAAACATTTATGGAAATTAATAATTATTAATTTAAAAAAAATATTTATAAATGAATGTAATTAGTTATAAAGTGAAGTAATTAATAATAAAAGTAAATATAGAATAAAATATTGTAATTTTGGTGAATAATATAAAAATTGTTTACAAATAATTTCCTTTAATCTGTTTGTTTTTTTTCGCTTTAAAGGCATCAACGAGAAAATCGTGGGCGGAATATGTAAAGTCATTGCAATTACTTTACATCGATATAAAGACACTACATCGCAATCCTACGTGAAAAATTTGATAATCTCATTGTTGAAAGAACAATCGGAAGCTGCTGTGAAAAATATGACGAGTGTCATTTGTGAACAATCACATTGGCACAAAAATGTTGTTCCAACGTAAGTTGCGCATAAATATTCATTTCAATTTTTCAATATTAAAACAAAAATTTTACTACATAAACATTTTTTTTAACTTAATTTAAATTTCGATTCATTTAGAGAATTTTAATTCTAGATTTTGAAAATTATATTTTCCTTTTAGGCATAACACATCGCTTACTGCTTATCTTGCATTAAAATGGAGTACATTGATCATTCATCATGGCATTGGCAAGGGAATCGAGAACAATTCCTCAGATTTATTAAAATTAATTGAAGCCCAGGCCAATTTGAGCGCTGCAGCCTTAGCGTCAAGGGATCGAAAATTATCCAAGAAAGTCTTCACACTCTTTGTCCATCAATGGAGTGGAATTAATGGCATTCAAGAGAAGTATGTGGAAAATCTCTCTAAACTAGAGGCAAGCAATGGAGTTATTGTCCTCGCCAGTCTTCTCACAAAATATTTAGTTGAGAGCAAGCAGGAGGAAATTGTAGAGAAACTCAAGGTAATTCAACACAAAAATTATTCAAATCTATTTCGTTTTTACTATACTTATAAAAGGTAATTTATATAATAATTATAATTATTATATAATAACTTGCTTCCAAGTTTTTAAAATATTTAAAATTTTAAGTAATTCAAAGTTTGAAAAATAATTCAATTCTGATGAATTTTAATTCCAAATTTTGAAAATAATTGTTTTTTGTAGCATTTTACTTGTAAATTTTGCACAATTTTTATTCTAAATTTTGAAAATAATTGAATTATGAAGAATTTTCATTCTAAATTTTAAAAATAATTTAATTATGAAGAATTTTACTTCTAAATTTTGAAAATAATTTAATTTAACATCTGCTTAACAATTTTACGAAAATAAAATTAGATTGCTATTATTAGTTTTAAAAATAATTAAATTCCTCACAAGTATTTTAGTATTTATAAAAATAATTGAATTTTTAGAAGCAATTTGAAAAAAGGCAAAAAAACCAAAACAGAATTTAAATTACTAAACTGTTGTTATAGAAATATAGAGAATTCATTTGTTTGTCTTTATGCATTTTCCTTCTCATTCTTGATCATTTAAAAAATAATACAATAAAAGTGTTTATTTGTTGACAAAATTTGTTCGGAAAATTTTATAAAATTGACTGGGAATTCCAATTTTTAAAAAATCTCGCCACAGGTGGTTAATAAAAAAGAATTTAAGTTAAAATTATTTTTATGACAATTTTGATCTTCTGTTGGTTTGCGGCTGTGGTTACTTTTTTAAAAGTGTTTAAAAGTTTCAATAAAATTCTTTATTCTTCAGGATGTTGTTCAGCAACATTCCAGCAACAATCTAGATTGTTTGCAGTCCATAAAAATTATTAAAATTTTAAAGAAACAAATTTAAACTTCTTTTTATGCCAATTTTGATCTTCTGCTGATCGGCGGCTGTGGTTACTTTTATTTAAAACCGTTTAAAAGTTCCAATAAAGTTTTTTATTCTTCAGGATGTTGTTCAGCAATATCCCAGCAACAATCTAGAATGTTTACAGTTTATAAAGTTATTTATAAGTTAATTTATCTTGTCTTGTTTTCAGAACGGAATTCTCGATTCATTCATAAAAGTCTGCATCAGTTGCAAGAAAAAACCGGAATTATACGTAGTCGACGAGGCCATACCATTTCTCCATCGAGTAACACACGACGATTTCAAAACCCATCTTCTTCCCGCTCTGCAGAAAGCAATGCTTCGAAATCCAGAAATAATAATCGAATCCGTCGGTCACATTCTCACCGGTCTCAGTCTCGACCTAAGTCGCTACAGTCAGGACATCAGTAAGGGACTATTCGCCAATCTTCATTCCAAAGAGGACCTGGTTCGTGACGAAGCCGCCGACGCATGCCGTCGCCTAGCTCTTCAATGCTCCGATTCATCAGCAGTCGAATCCCTTCTCTCCTCAATCTTCGCCGTATTCAATGGCTCCGAGGGCAAACTCACCGTAGCCACTCACAAAATTTCCGTTCTCCAAGGCGCCGGTAATTTGAGTTACAATTCCGTAAGTGGAAGTAGTGTCGAAAAGCTCTCCTCAATTGCCTGTGAGTACTTTATAAACATTCTAAAGACCGAAGTGCATGAGAAAACTCTAATTCACGGTATTGAAATGCTAACACTCTGGTCGAATAAGTTCGTGAATGAAATACCGAAGAATTTGATCGAGATATTTAAATTTGGAATGGGGGGTAAGACATCAACCGCGGGGGTAAGAACGGCTTATATTAAGATGTTCTTTACTTCGCCGATTAATTCCCTAGGGGTGATTGCGCCACTGTTGATACAAGCGATCTCGAGGAGTTCGCAACAAAGCGCTCAACCCACTGCCGTGACCGAAGGCGTCGTCGCTTCTTATTTGCTCCTAAAATTACTGTCCCATGTCGAGAACGATAAGTCCTCTGTCCTTTGGAACACGATTGACGATCAGATCTTTTTCTCGGAGAAATACCTCGCGAGCGGTAGTGACGAAAATCTCTTCTACCTGATGCAATTGTGCGAGAGACTCATGAGCGAATTCGGCGACAAGTTGAACGAACGATCACTAACCGGAATCTATAGATCGATAGTCGTTTGCCTAACCGCCGGGAAGTCGTCGACCCGAAGACGTTGCGCCCCCCTGGCCAAGAAGATCCTTACCGGGCTGAGTAATTACGACACGGCCAAGTCTCTTCTTGGGGAGTTTGATAGACTTTTGGAGAATTCGAAACTAGAGGGAAATAGAGACGAGAAAGAAGAGGGTGAAGTTAGCGCCCGAGCCTTAGCGGACGGTCTCCTAGCGCTTTGCTCCGGCTCTTTTCTCTTCCCCCAACCGGCTTTGCAGTTGATCAAAGACTCCCTTATCTCCTCCCATCATCCCGCGGTCCTGAGAGCGAACCCTAACGTCTGGTTCAAAATCCTCAAGAACTTTGGGTTTAGCGTCGAGGAGTTTTTGAAGCTATCTGGTAAGGAAGTCAGAAACCTATTCACAGAGCAGTATAAACCGAACGCTAGTTATGAGAACGCCCTCGCTAGGATTGTGAAAACCTCGCCGGATATGATACTACCCGGTTTGGTAAAGGCAATAGTGGGGAAGTTGCAAGATCCGGAGATTTTGCGAATCACTAAGGATGAGTATTTTACGTACTTGACACCCGAGGGGGAGTTGTATGACAAGAGTGTGTTACCCGGAAATGATGACGATATCCTAACATCAATGAACATGAAGCGCGAGAGTAAGGTCTACTCGTTCAAGGAGCAGCAGGAGGAGCTACAACTTCGGCGCGAGTTGTACGAAAAACAGAAGAAGGAAGGTAAGATAAAGGAGCCGAAGCTGACTCCCAAACAAGAGGAGGCGATGAAGTTACAATTCGCCAAAGAGTCCGCGACTAGAAAACGACTTTCGGTCCTGAATGCCAAAATCAAGGATGTCGTCAGTTTAGTCTCGGGCCTCATGAGCGGAAATCGGGACGAACTCGCCCTTTATTTGAAGGATCTGCTACCGGGGATTTTGAAGAATCTTGTCTCACCCCTAGCGGCGCCGAAGATGGTCGAAATATTCCTTTTGCTAAAGCGAACAGTTGCGATATCAACCCCGACGCTAGCGGACTTGATAGCGCACGTAATCTTGAGACAGCAGGAGCCGCAGTGCGATTTAGAACCGTCTTGGGAGGAAGAACCGCTAGACAAGGCTATTAAGCGAAGTCTCCAGCAATTGCACCATTGTATCGTGAAGCAGAAGCAACTATTCACCGCTCCGGCCTTTTGCTACTGTTTCCCGTTCCTTAACAAGACCCTCCTGGACTGTAAGGACGACACAATGATTACGCAAGGTCTCCAGATTATCCAGGATCAGGCCAAACAGCGAGGAGAGTCATCTAATCGAAAAGACCCAAGGCACTCGAATCTCCTCCCCAGGAAACAGATCTTCGATCTCTTGATCGATCTAATGAGTACCACGACCGGACGGGTCCAGACCCACGCGGTTGCTACGCTCCTGGACGTCGCGCACAGTGCCAGCGGTGAAGATTCTTGGACCTTTGCGACAAGCGAAGAAATCGGGTCCCTAACTGGCGCTCTACAGAATGCGCTCCCAGTCGTCAGGGACGCGGCTCTTCGCGGACTCCTCGTGGTTCATAAATCCTTCTCTCACGAGTCGTCAAATGTCAACTCGTCCGAAATGTTGAGACTCACGAAAAGAATCTGGATCGCGAAATCAGATGTTTCGGAGGAGAACAAACTGCTCGCGGATGAGCTTTGGGAGAAGGCGGGCTTAGTGGCGAAAAGTGATGTTCTCTGCAGTGGTTTGATAGAAGACGTAGCGCACCCGGTTGAGCCGATACAGCAAGCCTCCGCTTGTGCCTTAGCGGAACTACTGACTCGCGATCCGGAGCTAATGCCCGATATCCTGGAGAAGTTACTACAACTCTACCAAGAGCGACTGACGATGATACCGCCGAAGTTGAACGACTTTGGAAGGATTGTGGAGCAACCAATAGATACCTGGGAGCCTAGACGGGGAGTCGCGTTGGCTTTGGCGCAGCTAGCTCCACTCCTAACTTCGGCTACAATTCAGCGATTGGTGCAATTTTTCGTTTCTACGGGTCTTGGAGATCGTAATCCAAGTGTTAGGAACGAGATGCTAACGGCCGCGGTCGCGAGTGTTGATCTACACGGCAAAGCTAATATCACGTCCCTCTTGCCGGTGTTCGAGGACTTTATGGACAAGGCGCCGAAGATTGGGAGCTTCGATTCGATAAAACAGTCGGTGGTGATATTGATGGGATCGTTGGCAAGACATTTGGAGAAAGACGACGCGAGGATAAAACCAATCGTGATGAGGCTGATAGCGGCATTGTCGACCCCTTCGCAGCAGGTGCAAGAGGCGGTGGCTAATTGTCTGCCGCATTTGGTCCCGTCGATAAAGGAGGACGCGCCGAAGATTGTCGATAAGCTTATGGATCAGCTGTTGAAGTCGGATAAATACGGAGAGCGAAAGGGAGCCGCCTATGGACTCGCCGGACTCATCAAGGGAATGGGAATTCTAGCTCTTAAACAACTGGATATTATGACCACCCTGACAAATGCGATACAGGACAAAAAGAACTATAGACACCGGGAGGGCGCGCTCTTCGCGTTCGAAATGCTTTGCATGATGCTTGGGAGACTTTTCGAGCCTTATATTGTCCATGTCTTACCGCACCTCCTACTTTGCTTCGGGGACTCGAGCCAGTACGTTCGGGCTGCTACGGATGACACCGCAAGGGTTGTGATGAGCAAGTTATCCGCTCATGGTGTTAAGCTAGTCCTACCTAGTTTGCTCGCAGCGCTTGAGGAGGACTCCTGGAGAACAAAAACCGGTTCGGTCGAACTCCTAGGAGCTATGGCTTACTGCGCTCCTAAACAGTTGAGCAGTTGTCTACCAAGCATAGTGCCGAAGTTGATCGAAGTGCTCAGTGATTCCCATACGAAGGTCCAGGAAGCAGGGGCTGAGGCCCTAAAGGTAATTGGAAGTGTGATCCGAAATCCAGAAATTCAGGCGATTGTTCCCGTTCTCTTGAAGGCGTTGCAAGATCCCTCGAGGAAAACCGCGACCTGTTTGCAAACCCTACTAGACACGCAGTTCGTTCATTTCATCGACGCGCCTTCCTTGGCGTTGATAATGCCAGTGGTTCAAAGAGCCTTCATGGACCGTTCGACCGAAACTCGCAAAATGGCCGCGCAGATCATCGGGAACATGTACTCCCTTACGGACCAGAAGGATCTAACCCCGTACCTACCGACGATTATTCCAGGGTTGAAGACTAGTCTACTGGACCCCGTTCCGGAAGTTCGGAGCGTTTCGGCAAGAGCCTTAGGGGCGATGGTTCGCGGGATGGGAGAATCGAGTTTTGAGGATCTACTTCCTTGGTTGATGCAGACGCTTACTTCGGAAACGTCAAGTGTTGATAGGTCCGGAGCCGCGCAAGGTTTATCGGAAGTCGTTCGCGGTCTGGGTGTCGAGAAGCTACATAAACTGATGCCGGAGATTATTAGCACTGCCGAGAGGACGGACATCGCGCCACATGTTAAGGACGGGTATATAATGATGTTTATCTACATGCCCTCGGCTTTTACCAGTGAATTCACGCCCTATATTGGTCAGATCATAAACCCGATTCTTAAGGCCCTGGCGGATGAGAATGAGTACGTACGCGAAACGGCCCTAAAGGCAGGACAGCGAATCGTGACCCTCTATGCCGATTCGGCCATAATGTTACTATTACCAGAACTGGAGAAGGGACTCTTCGATGACAATTGGCGAATTCGCTATTCTTCGGTCCAACTACTAGGGGACTTGCTTTATAGAATTTCCGGTGTTTCGGGTAAAATGTCGACCGAAACGGCAAGTGAGGATGATAACTTCGGTACGGAGCAGTCCCATATGGCGATTATAAAGGCATTGGGAGCGGAGAGAAGAAATAGGGTCTTGGCAGGTTTGTACATGGGGCGATCGGACGTGGCTCTGATGGTTCGGCAGGCGGCTCTTCACGTCTGGAAGGTGGTGGTGACGAATACTCCAAAGACTCTACGGGAGATTCTACCGACACTGTTCAGTCTTCTCTTGGGCTGTTTGGCAAGTACCAGTTTCGACAAAAGGCAGGTCGCGGCCCGAACTTTGGGCGACTTGGTCCGAAAACTAGGCGAGAGGGTCCTGCCCGAGATAATTCCGATTTTAGAAAGAGGACTACAATCCGAACAAGCGGATCAACGACAAGGGGTCTGTATCGGACTGTCCGAGATTATGGCCAGTACAAGTAAGGACATGGTCTTGACGTTCGTCAACAGTTTGGTTCCCACGGTACGTAAGGCGCTCTGCGATCCCCTGCCGGAAGTGCGACAAGCGGCGGCGAAGACTTTTGATAGTTTGCACACAACCGTTGGTGTTAGGGCACTGGACGACATACTACCAACAATGTTAGTGCAACTGAATTCCGCGGATCAGGAGGAGGCGGAGAATACTCTTGACGGTCTTAGGCAAGTGATGGCAATCAAGTCACGTGTTGTTCTTCCATATTTGGTGCCGCAATTAACGTCGCCACCGGTTAACACCAAAGCACTGTCGATTCTGGTGAGTGTCGCCGGCGAAGCACTGACTAGATTCCTTCATAAGATTCTACCAGCATTGCTGACGGCGTTGTCCAGCTCGCAGGGGACTGCGAATGAAATGCAGGAATTGGAGTATTGTCAGGCAGTGATTTTGTCAGTTACGGACGAAACTGGTGTTAGGACGGTTATGGATCAGCTGATGGACGCTACTAGGAATAAGGAGACGCCGATTAGACGCAGTGCTGCTACGCTTTTGTGTGCTTTTTGCCGGGATACGAGGGCTGATTACAGTCAGTACGTTCCTCAATTGCTTCGTGGACTTATTCATTTGTTTACTGATGAGGATCGAGATGTCTTGCAAATGAGTTGGGAGGCGCTCACTGCCGTTATTAAGGTACGTTTTTTTCTTCTTTTACTATTAGGCTCGATCCAAAATCGCATACGCGAAGTATCGCGTATGCGTTTTAGACAATTTTGAATCGAGCCTAACCTAGCGAAATTAATTAAAACACAGCTTGATAAGAATAGAAGACGCGAAAGTCCCTTTTACTAAAATAAAAATTCTCTAATTTAAACAGACAGTGCCAGCTCACGAGCAAATCAACTACGTGCAAGATATAAGGCAAGCCGTTCGCTTTGCAGCGTCCGATCTCAAGGCATCGGATCAAGATCTTCTACCTGGATTTTGTCTTCCCAAGGGGATTACCCCAATATTGCCAATATTTCGTGAGGCAATACTTAATGGTGTTCCCGAAGTTAAGGAGCAAGCGGCTCAGGGTTTGGGTGAAGTTATTAAATTAACAAGTGCAACGGCTCTACAACCAAGCGTTGTTCATATTACAGGTCCACTAATTAGAATTTTAGGCGATCGTTTCAATTGGAGCGTGAAAGCGGCTGTTTTAGAGACACTAGCGATTTTATTGGGTAAAGTGGGAGTGATGCTCAAGCAATTCTTACCACAATTGCAAACAACATTTTTGAAGGCGCTCAATGACAATAATCGACAAGTTCGACTCAAAGCTGCCTATGCACTCAGTAATCTTATTGTCATTCATACACGAACGGATCCACTGTTTGCGGAATTACACACTGGTATCAAGACTGCTGATGATCCATCAATTAGGTGAGTGGAATTTTAGTTGTTTTAAAGATTTATTACGGGTTAAATCACCTGTTGTCGGTAAATAATCTACTTTACCGATAGTAGGTAAAAATAACTTGATGATGGTAAATATTCTACTTTACCGACAATCGGTAAAATTATTAGACTTCGGTAAATACTCTAATTTATCAAGAGTCGGTAAAATTACTATAATACTTTTAAAAAATTTACCTTACCGGCAATCGGTAATAAATACCTAATGTTGGTAAATAATCCACTTTACCGACATTAAGAAGGTTATGTTCGGGCAACTGCCGGTAAAAACAGTTTTGTTATTATATTTGGATAATTTGTGACAATGGCAAGTAGGGCATTTGGCTACCTAGGGGTAAAAATTACTGACTGTCGGTAATACTCTACTTTACCGACAGTAGGTAAATATTACTCGAGGATGGTAAATATTATACTTTACCGGCAATAGGTAAATATGTCAGTAAATACTCTATTTTATCGACAGTCGGTAAAATTGCTATAAGGCGTCTAAAAATTTGCCTTACCGACAGTAGGTAATAATTACTTCGTGTCAGTAAATAATCTACTTTACCGACAGTGAGAAGGTTGGGTTCGGGAGACTGTCGGTAAAACAGTTTTGCTGTTAGACTTGGATAATTGGTGACAATGTCAAGTAGGGCATTTGGCTACCTAGAGGTAAACTTTACAAGATGTCGGCAAATAATCTGCTTTACCGACAGCCGATAAAAAAAAATTCTACTTTATCGACAGTCGATAAAAATTACCATATGTCGATAAATAGTCTACTTTACCGTCAGTCGGTAAAATACAAAATCTGTTCATGTTATAAAGATTTCTACTTTACCAACAGTTGATTAAAAAGAAATTTTGTTACATTTTCGTAATCAGCTGATTTAACACTAGGTGAAATAAAAACATTACTGAAAGTTTTTTGTTTGCATTTTTTTGTAGAGAAACAATGCTGCAGGCACTGCGGGGAGTAATAACGCCGGCAGGTGACAAAATGACGGAGCCATTAAAGAAGCAGGTGTTTGTGACATTAACGGGAATGCTGGGACATCCGGAGGACGTGACAAGAAGTGCTGTTGCTGGTTGTTATGGGGCACTTGTACGCTGGTTGAATTCCGATCAATTGACATCGGCGATAAATGATAATATACTGTCAACTGACGTTAATGCCGATTGGATGCTTAGACATGGACGTTCGGCGGCACTTTTTGTCACACTCAAAGAATCGCCGGCAACAATTTACACGGAAAATAATAAGGAGCGTATTATTAAGGTTATACTCTCGTATTTATCGGCTGATCGAACACAAATTGCAATGAATGGAGTGCGAGCTTGTGGTTATCTATTTCAATATTTAATGCTTGAGGGCTTACCAATTCCTGCGCAAATTATGACGCCATTTGTTAGGGTAAGTAAAATATTTGTTTTTGCTTTTTTTCTTGTTTTTTTTGTAAATTTTTTTTTGTTCTTTACTCTATTTTTTACACTGTTTTTCGAATCTTACATGAAAAAGAATTGTAAAATAAATTTTAGAATCGATGTTTTTTAAAAGTAGTGGCTTTTAATTTTAAAATTAAAAAAAATCAAAATTTTTTATTTTCAAAATCAAAATTTGGATTTTTTTAAACGCCATTTACATGGTAGTCGTTTTCGACTAACATAAGATCGGTGGTTTCAAATCTGAGAACAGAAGAGGTGAAAAATAATAATTATTACAAAATTGTTGACTAATTAAATTTAGTATTAACATAAAAAACGAAATTTTGTACTTTCTTGAACTTTAAATCGACTAGAATAACTTTTCCTTGCACCTTAAAGGTCGATTTAAAGTCAACGTTCGTCTATAATTCAAAAAATTAAAATTTTCAAAAAATCAAAATTTAAAAATGAAATTTTGAAAAATCGAAATTTCGACTTTTCTAAAACAAAACCGATATGGTACTCGTTTTCGACTAAAATAAGGTCGGTGATTTTAAATATGAGGACAGAAAAGGAGAAAAATAATAATTATTGCAAAATTATGATAATAATTATATTTTATAATAATAATGTTGATTTTTTCTTTAAATTACAGTCAATGAATAACAACAGCAATGATGTGAAACAATTATTGGCGAGGGTTTGCATTCATCTTGCGAGAAATATTTCGTCTGAGAAAATGTCACCTGAATTATTAAAATCACTTCTTCCCATGCTGGTGAATGGCACAAAGGAAAAGAATGGCTACGTGAAGGCTAACAGTGAATTGGCTCTTATTGCAGTCTTGAGGCTAAAACAAGGAGACGAGGAGCATCAGGTAAAAAAAGGCTCTCAACAATTATTTTTTCTTTCCGTTTTTTCCCTTCTCAATTTTTTTCATTTTCTTTTCTTTTTTTTGAAATAATTTTAGTTTTCAAATATCCTTTCTTTTCTATTTCTCTATTTTTTGTTTTATTTATTTGTTTATATTTTTGTTTTTTTAATTTATTCTTTTATTTATTTTACTTTTTCATATTTGTTTCTTTTTATATTTTTTGTATTTTTTCTATTTTTAAAGAAGAATTTTTGAAAGTATTTGAATTTAATTAATATTATTTTTAAAAATAATTGTATTCTTTCGAGAAATTTTATTAAAATTTTATTAAAAATAATTGAATTCCTCCGACGAATTTTATTATTAAGAAAAAAAACTAAGATAATCGTGTCTGTTAAAAATTATATTTAAATATTTTATTATTGAATTTTATTAAAATTGTATTGAAAATAATTGAATTTTTGTAAATAATTTTATTATTTATAGAAATAATTTAATTCTTGCGAAGAATTTTACTATTTTTAAATAAAATTGAATTGTTTCTAAGAATTTATAAGAAGTTTAGAAAATAATTGAATTCTTTCGAAAAAATTGGAAAAAATTTAATTCAATTCTTTCGTAAAATTTTATTGAAAATAACTGAATTCCTATAAAGAATTTTACTGTTTATTAAAAATAATTGAATTCTTGCGGAATTATTTTATTAAAATTATAGAAAATAATTGAAATTTTGCGAAGAATTTAATCAAAATTTTTTAATATAATTGAATTCTTTAAAGAAATTGTATTTAAAATTCTGAAAAATTAGTTTTTAAAATTCTACAAAAAAGAAAATTTAATTTTTCAAGAATTTTATTAAAAAATTGACATAATTAAATTTTTACAAAAGAAATTGTATAATTTTCTTTTTTTTATAGAAAAAAATTTAATATTTTACAACAAATTTCTTAAAAATTTGGAAAATAATTGAATTTTTTAAATAAATTTTTACAGACAATTTTAGAAATAATTGAATTTTTGAGATTAAATCACTTTTAGAATTACTTTAATTATTTTTTAAATAATTGAATTTTGAAATTATAATTGAAATTTCTTAAGTTTTAAAGACGATATTTGAATATTTTTCAAGAAATTTATTAAACGTTTTGAAAATTAAGGAATTTTACAGAAAAAAGATTTTAAATAACCAGAAGGAACGAGAAAGGAAAAAATTAAAATAATTGAAAATAATTGAATGATTGCAAAGACTTTAGTATTTAAAAAAATAATTGAATTGTTTCAGTGGATTTCACCGAATTTTATTATAATTTTCAAAAATAATTGAATAATTGCAAAGATTTTTTTTTTCTGAAAATAATTAAATTATTGTGAAGAATTTCATAAAAATTATGAAAATAATTGATTTCTTGTGATGAATTTCTTTCCTTTTTGAAAATAATTGAATTATTTTACAGAATTTTATTATAAATTATAATTTTTGAAAATAATTGAATTCATCTGTATTTTGAATTTTTGAGACGAATTTTAATATATTTATGAAAATAATTGAATTCTTGTGATGAATTTCTTTTCTTTTTGAAAATAATTGACAATTTTACAGAATTTTATTATAAATTATAATTTTTGAAAATAATTAAATTATTGTGAAGAATTTTTTTTTTCAAAAGTAATTGAATTTTTGAGACGAATTTTAATATACAATATATGAAAATAATTGAATTCTTGTGATGAATTTCTTTCCATTTTGAAAATAATTGAATCATTTTACAGAATTTTATTATAAATTATAATTTTAGAAAATAATTAAATTCATCTGAAGAATTTTTTTATTTATAAAATTAATTGAATTCTTCCGAAGAATTTTATTATTTTTTAGGAAAACAATTGAATTCTTGCAATTTTTATTTCTGTAAATAATTGAATTATTGTGAAGAATTTTTTTTTTGAAAATAATTAAATTCTTGAGACAAATTTTAATATTTCTGTAAATAATTGAATTCTTGTGAGGAAATTTGTTCCTTTTTGAAAATAATTAAATTATTTTACAGAATTTTATTGTAAATTATAATTTTTGAAAATAATTGAATTCATCTGTAGATTTTTCTTATATTTATAAAATTAATTGAATTCTTCCGAAGAATTTTATTATTTTTTATGAAAACAATTGAATTCTTGCGAAGAATTTCTATAAAATAATTTGAACAAATTGAGAAAATAATTTATCATATTATTTTTTTTTTCTCAATATTCTAAGTTCTAAATATTGTTTTTAAAAATAAAAGAAAAATAATTTTTGTTTTCAGCGCTGTGTCGCCCTCCTCGATGCAGGAGCAAAAGAATCGCTCACCGACGTTGTCAGCAAAGTTTTACGAAAAGTCCTCTCACAACCAGAGGGAAAAATCGAGGAATTAGACGATACGTTACTCACATGAGAGATATTGCATTTCCTGGGGCATTATAATCCCCATTTCTCTTCAATTTCAAAAGGAAAAATCATTTTTCCCCAAGTCCATCGTCACCATCGTCATCATCAACGTCATCATCATCATCACCATCGTCGTCATCATCATCAACATCCGTTTTCCATCCCAGGAATAAAATCCATCTCTTCTTCTTCTTCTTCCTACATAATGGAACAATTCAATAATATAAAATCAAATTCATTCTCAATGGCAATGAAATTAATAAAATTACGTGGTTTGAATTGTCCAAGGATAATTAATAAAATAACAACATCAACAACAACAATAATTAGTAAGGATGAAAGTTATTTATTAATGGAAAATATTCATTATTCAGGTACGTGTAATTTAATGAATAATGAAACAAATCATTCGACTGATAAAAAATTTACGTCATTGACTCAATTTATTATTAAAGAATTTTTAGTAATAATAATAGTAATAATTTATAAAAATTTTCTAACACACGATTGTTATTTAATTGACAAGATTAATTATTATTATTATTATAATTATTATTATTTTTACAAACTGATGAAATTTCTAGTCAAAAATAATTATTCGCATTTATTGCAAAACATTTCTTGTTATTATTGCATTTATTTTTGTGATAAATGGCCGCAAACTTATTTTCCGCCATGAATCGTATTGCTTCTTTAATTATTTATTGAGTTTTGCAATTTAAAGGAAGGGGAAAAAAAGAAGGAGGGAAAAAAGGAAAAAGTATTAAATCGGTTTTTTATTAAAAAAAAGTGTGAAAGCGTTACAATACAATCTTAAAGAATGCGCTCTCGATTTTTTACTGTTGATGATGGCGCTCTGTGCAAGTGTCGAAAATGTGGAACAACTTTTGTCACGTCTAGAATTTTGAATACAGTTTTTTTTAACTTTAATGTACATTTTTTTATTGATGTTTCAATTTTTTTTCAATTTTTACGAATTTCTTGTTTTTATTATTAATTATTTTATGAATTAGTTAATTTAATTGTTTTTAGAATTAATTCTTTAATTATTTAAAGAATTAATTGAAATTTAATTAATTACATTTACTCGAAAGAAAATTAATTAAATGCTTTCTTGGAGTTTAGAAAAATTATTTTCTTGATGTAAAAATAATATTTATGGTCAAAATTATTTTTCTTTGGTAAAAACAGTTATTAAAGACAAATTATTTTTGGGAAAAATTGTTTTTTACGGGAAAAAATTCTAGTAAAAAGTTTTGATTCAGTAAAAATTTTTTTTGACTAAAAGAATTGTTCACTAAAAGATTTTTTAGTAAAAAGTTCTTTTAGTAAAAAATTTCTTGTAGAAAAAAAATTTCAGTAAAAAATCCCTTTATTCAAAAATTTTTTTAGTACAAAATTCTTTTAGTACAAAATTCTTATAGTCAAAAGCTTCAGTAAAAAATTTCTTTAGTAAAATGTTCTTTTAGTAAAAAATTCTTGTAGTAAAAAAATTTGAGTAAAAAATTCTTCTAATAAAAACTTATTATAGTAAAGAAATCTTTAACATAAAAAATTATTTAAGTGAACAATTTTTTAACTAAAAAATTTGATTAGTACAAAATTCATTTAGTAAAAACTTAGTTTACTAAAGTATTTATTTAATAAATATCCAGTAAAAAATTCTTTCAGTGAACAAATAATTTTGGGACTAAAGTTTTAATAAAAAGAATTTTTCACTTAACAAATTTTTCACTAAAAGAATTTTTAACTAAACAAATTTTCTACTAAAAGAATTTTTAACTAAACAAATTTTTTACCAAAAGAATTATTAACTAAACAACATTTTTTGCTGAAAGAATTTTTTCTAAATCAAATTTTTTACTAAAAAGTATTTATTCATAAAAAAAATGTTTTATTAAAAAAATTTTTTGGTAAACAATTCGTTTCGTAAAATTTTATTAAGTAAAAAATTGCGTTTAGTAAAAAATTATTTTAGTAAAAAGTTCATTCAGTTAATAATTTTTTTAGTCAAAATTCCATTTAGTAAAAAAATTATTTTATTAAATAATTTATTCAGTAAAAATTTCTTTGAGTATAAAATTCTTTTAGTAAAAAAATTTTTTAGTAAACAATTCATTTCGTAAAATTTTGTTCAGTAAAAATTCCGTTTAGTAAAAAAATTATTTTATCAAAAAATAATTAAATAAAATAATAAAAAATTTAAATCATTCTTTCAGTAAAAATTCCGTTAATAAAAATATTTCTTTTAGTATAAATTCCGTTTAGGAAAAAATTATTTTAGTAAGAAGTTTGTTTAGTAAAAATTTCTTTGAGTATAAAATTCTTTTAGTAAAAAATTTGTCAATTAAAAATTTTTTTAGTAAAAAATTTGCCCAGTAAAAAAATTTTTATAGTAAAAATTCCGTTAAATAATAAATTCTTTTAGTGAAAAAAATTTGTTACTTTTTTAGTAAAGAAAATTCTTTTAAGCAGAAGAACTTTTTGATTTTTTTACTAAAAATTTCTTTTTTTAAAAAGTTTACTAGGAAAAAATTTTGTTTAGTAAAAAAATCTTTTAGTAATAATTATGTCCAGTAAAAAACTCCGTTTAGCAAAAAATTCTTTTAGTAATAATTCTGTTCAGAAAAATATTCCAGTTAGTAAAAAATCATTTTAGTAAAAAGTTCTTTCTTTAAAAATTTTTTTTTAGTATAAAAATTCCTTTTAGAAAAATATTTTCCGCCATAAAAAATATTATTTTCATCTTTTCTTATTTTCAAGAAAAAAAATCATAACTTTTTTTAACACCATTTCTGCAAAAAAGAAAAAAAATAGACGTGCCAAAAAGTGAAAGTTGTTTTTAAAAAAATAAAAATTGTTTGTTGGACCAGAAAGCACTTGATTGTTGAATATTTCCGTTAATCCAGAGACTTTCATATTGAATGAATGGATTAATAAAATTTAATTTTTGTTTTTTTTAACAAAATTTTTTTTCGTTTCTTTGAGTGTGAGTTCATTGATTTTTTTTCTTTTAATATTATATATTATTATAAATTTTCACGCATTCCGTATGTGAAAAATACGAAAAGAAAAAAAAATTGTCTTCGTTTTGGGAATTTTTTCACAAAGATTGAAAAAAAATGCGAAAAGAAAGCAAATCTTTTAGTCGAATATATGAAAAAAAAAAAAAAAGGTACAGAGGAAACTCTTGAGAAAATTTTTGAAAAGACTTGAAAAGAAATTCAAAGAGAAAGAGAAATAAAAAAACGCCCCAGGATTTGCAAAAAAAAAAACATACAAGCAAATGATTTAAACAATTTGATAATATTTTTCGTTGTACAGTTGAAAAAAAATGTGGGTTTTTATTATTATTAAAAAAATGGCTCGATAAATAAATTTTTGTGTCTTTTTTCTTCTATTTAATAGAAATATTCAGTGAAATTTCAATCACTTTTTTCGATTTTTGTCAAGAAAAAATTGACTTTTGTGTTTTATTTCATAGAAAAAAAACTTTTTGGAGTTAATTTACAGAATTCGAAAATATTTGTCGGCAATTTTTTTTTTGGTTTTTATTTTTTCGGACTTTTTAAATTGAAATAATTTCAAATTTATCTCATTTTTATTTTTTATTTTGATATCACTTTTTTTTAAAAGGATAATTAATTTTTAATTTTTGAAGTAAATACGGAAAAATTTGAATTTGAACTTGAAAATCAATTTTTTGGATTTAATTTTTAAATTCCAATTCAATTTTTTTAAATTCAATTCTTAACTTCACATTCAATTTTTAATTTCAAATTTAATTTTTAATTTCAAATTCAATTTTTTTCGAATTCCATTTTTAATTCCAAATTCAATTTTCAATTTCCAATTCAAATTTCAAATTCAATTTTTATTTTTGAATTTAATTCTTATTTTTGAATTCAGTTTTTATTTTCCAATTCAATTCTTATTTTCAAATTCAATTTTCAATTTCAAATTGAATTTACAATTTTAAATTCAATTTTTATTTTTGAATTCAATTTTTATTTTCGAATTCAATTTTTATTTTCAAATTCAATTTGGAAATCCAAATTCAATTTTCAACTTAAAATTAAATTTTCAGTTTCAAATTAAATTGAATTTAACAGAATTGATTTATTCAAAAATAAATTTAAAAATTTAAAATAAAAATAAAAACTTTTGAAATTAAAATACAAAAAATTAAAATAAAAAAATTTAATTGATAATAATTAGAATAAAAATTGACAAATGAAAAGACAAAAATCGAAATAAAGGAGAAGGAAAAAATTAATAATATCATTAAAAACGGTCCTATATAATTGAGAATGAAGAATTTATTTATCACGTGACTATTTTCTCTTTAAAAAAAAAATTTGTTAGTTGTGTATAATGTGATATTGATGATCATAAAGTGAACAATACTCTGAAATATTTTCGTATTGTCATTTTACCGTCTCTCCTTATTAAATTATTCTTTTTTTCCTAACATTTTTATTTTATTTTACTTACAAAATTTTTTAAACTGAAAATACGAAAATTAACACAATTTTTTTTATTTCCAGGTATTGAATTTAATTTTTTTTTAATACACCAGTCTTTAAACATAAATTTTAAGAAAAATTAGTTTTTATAAAAAATAAAATTTTCATTTGTATAGAAAAAAATTAACTAAAAATATCAGAAAAATATTTGTTTACTAAAAAATTGCTCATTAGGAAATTCCTTTACTAATAAAAAGGGTTTAGTAAAAAATTACTTTACTAAAAAAAAATTAGTAAAAGATTTCTTAAGTAAAAAATTTATCTACTAAACAATATTTTTAGTACAAAAATTATTTAGTAAAAAATTCCTTTACTCAACAATATTTTTAGTATAAAAATTATTTAGTTCAAAATTCCTTCACTCAACAATATTTTCAGTAAACAAATTATTTTAGTAAATAAAGTTTATAAAGGAATAAACACACCTAAAGATTTTTTTAATAAAAAATTTATTCAGTAAAAATTATTTTAGTTAAAACATTATGAACTAAAACGTTTGTTTACTAAAATTGTTGTTTAGTAAAAAATACTTTTATTAAAAATTTCATTTAATAACCCAATTTTTTCTAGTAAAAACAAAGATTTTAGTGAATAAATTTTTTACTAAAATAATTTTTTCTAAAACAAATTTTTTACTAAATGAATTTTTTCTTAAACAAATTTTTTACTAAAAGAAATTTTTCTAAAGCAAATTTTTTACTGAAAGAATTTGTTTTAGTAAAAAGGATTTTTAGTAAACAATCTTTTTAGTAAAACGTTGTTTAATCAAAATTCCGTTTAATAAAAAAATTATTTTAGTAAAAGGTTCATTCAGTAAAAAAATTCTTTTAGTAAAAAAGTTTGTTCGGTAAATAATTTTTTTAGTAAAATTTTTCTAGTAAAAACAAAGGTTTTAGGGAATAAATTTTTCTCTACAATAATTTTTTAATAAACATTTTTTCTACTAAAAGAATTTGTCACTAAACAATAGTTTGTTTAGAAGAAAATTTTGTTAGTAAAAAATTTATTCAGTAAAGATTCAAATTAGTAACGAACTTATTCAGTAAAAATTCCTTTTAGCTACAAATTTACTCAGTAAAAATTCCTTTCAGTAAAAAATTAATTCAAAAATTCTTTTACTGAACAATTTTTTTAAGTAAAAAATTTAATTAGTACAAAATTTTTTTAGTAAAACTTTTTTCACAAAAATATTCATTTACTATAAATATTCAGTAGAAAATTCTTTCAACGAACTTTTTAACGAATTTTAGTGCGTAAATCTTTTGCAAAATTAATTTTTCACTTAACAAATTTTTTACTAAAAGAATTTTTCTTACTCAACAAATTTTGCATTAAAAAAATTTTTTACTCAACAAATTTTATATTAAAAGAATTTTTTACTCAACAAATTTTGTTTTAAAAGAATTTTTTACTCAAGAAATTTTGTTTTAAAAGAATTTTTTACTCAAGAAATTTTGTTTTAAAAGAATTTTTTACTCAAGAAATTTTGTTTTAAAAGAATTTTTTACTCAAGA
Source organism: Leptopilina heterotoma (assembly GCF_015476425.1). Lineage (NCBI taxonomy): Eukaryota > Metazoa > Arthropoda > Insecta > Hymenoptera > Figitidae > Leptopilina > Leptopilina heterotoma. The sequence goes on from NW_025110842.1 coordinate 2,336,894, forward strand.
AATTTTTGTTTTAAAAGAATTTTTCACTCAACAAATTTTTTACTAAAAGAATTTTTTTACTGAAAAAATTTTGTATTTAAAAAAAATTTTAACTTAACAAATTTTGTTTTAAAAGAATTTTTTATTCATCAAATTTTTTACTAAAAGAATTTTTTAGTAAATAATTAGTTAATGAAAAAATTGTTTTAGTAAAAAATTTGTTAAGTTAAAATTTTTTTTAAATACAAAATTTGTTTATTAATAATTTTGTTTAGTAAAAAATTCTTTTAGTAAAAATGTCGTTTTGTTAAAATATTTTAGTAAAAAGTTCGTTCAGTAAAAATTACTTTAAAAAAAAACATTAATTTATTTATATTATTTATTTATAATTATTTATTTTATAATTTTATTCTTTATTATAAAAAAATTAAATTTAATTCTTTTATAGTAAAAAATACTATGAAATTCTTCTACTAAAAATGACATTTAGTAAACTATTATTTTAGTAAACAGTTTATTTAGAGAAAAAAATTATAAAGTTCTTTCAGTGAAAAATTCTGTTTAGTGAAAATTTATTTTAACGAAAAAATTTTTTTTTTTAATTTTTGTAGTACAAACAATTATTTTTTAGTGAGAAAAAGCTTTTTAATTTTTGTTTAAAAAAGCTTTTTGTATAATTTTTTCAGAGCAAAAAAATTATTTTAGTACAAAATTGATTCAGAAAATAATTCTTTTTTTTTTTTTTTGAGACATTGAAATTTAATTTTTGAAAGTTTATTCAGTAAATAATTCTTCTTTTTTTTGAGCAATTTTTGAAAATTTATTCAGTAAATAATTCTTTTTTTTAAAGTATTGAAATTTAATTTTTTTAAAAAATTTATTCAGTAAATAATTCTTTTCCTCTTTTTTCAGGTGTTGAAATTTAATTTTTGCCGACGAACAATTTTTTTCGAAAAACGAAAACAAGAGAAGGAAAGAGAGAGAAAATTTGAAGAGTGAAAAGAGAGAGTGAGAGAATTCGAAAAGAAGACTAAAAAGGAGAGCGAGAGAGAGAAAATTTGAAGTGGTCACTAAAAGGAGAGAGTGAGAGAGAAAAATGTCTCCAGGTCAGATTTATGAACCGTTTATAATATTATATTCTTTTAAGAGGCAGCCAAAAAAAAGAAGAAAAAGAAAAGGAAAAAGAAAAGTTTCTCGAGGAGTATTTCCTTTTGTGCGAGCTGCTAGGTAGGAAGGATATCCATTACAGAAATAAGTTTCACTCTCAGTTTGCGTTTAATCCCCTTAAAATTTACTCGGTTTTACTGTATATATACAAACTGACGAAATTCTTAATGAGAATAATGGCGCGGTTATTTTCATCCCATTTTTCCATTCGAAGCAGCGGGGGATGAGTTTTTATTCATTCATCCGCTAATGGCAATCCAATTGTCAATTAACGGCAAAATGGAATTATAATTATTACAAATAAGGATTATTTTCTTTAAAAGCTTTTCAATTAATGCATTGTGTATGTCACTATGTCGACGACACAATCAGAAATTCCTAATTGTCATGGGGTTCATTTGTTTTTCTTACTTTTTTTCCATTATCGTTTCTCACCTATTTTATTGTCTCTATAAGTTTTCTTAAATATTTCTCAATTTTACTTTTAAATACATTTTCATTTTTATTTTCATACTTTTATCAAGATTTTCAACAGATTCAAAAAAATTTTGTAGTTGAACTTTTAAACATTAAATTCAGTAAAAAAAATTCTCTTACAGTAAAAATTCTGTTTAGTAAAATATTCTTTTAGTAAATAATTTATTTGCTAATTTATCTACTATTTAGTAAATTATTTTAGTAAATAATGTATTTGCTAATTTATTTACTATTTAGTAAACTAGTTTAGTAAATAATGTATTTGCTACTTTATTGAAGAATTAGTAAATAAATAATTTACTGTAAATAGAATTTTTACTAAAAGATTTTTTTTCTAAACGTTTTTTAACTTTAAAAATTGCTCAGTAAAAAATTCTTTTAGTGAAAAATTTGTTTAGTAAAAGATTCTTCTAGTAAAGAATTTTTATTAGTAGAAAATTCTTTTATTAAAGATTTTTTTAGTACAAAAGTTCTATTAGTTATAAATTTTTATAGTAAAAAATTCTTTTTGTAAAGAATTTTATACTAAAAAAATTCTTTTAGTGAAAAATTTGTTTAGTAAAAAATTCTATTAGTGAAGAATTTTGTTTTAAAAAAATTCTTTTAGTGAAAAATTTGTTTAGTAAAAAATTCTTTTAGTGAAAAATTTGTTTAGTAAAATATTCCTTTAGTGAAGAATTTGTTTAGTAAAAAATTCTTTTTATAAAAAATTTTGTACTAAAAAAATTTTTTAGTGAAGAATTTTGTACTAAAAAATTTCTATTAGTGAAGAATTTTGTATACCAAAAAAATTATTTTAGTACAGAATTTTGTACTAATTTTGTACTAAAAAAATTCTTTTAGTGAAAAATTTGTTTAGTAAAAAATTCTATTAGTGAAGAATTTTGTTCTAAAAAAATTCTTTTAGTGAAAAATTTGTTTAGTAAAAAATTCTTGTAGTAAAAAACTTCTTATTCACTAAATATTTGTTTGCTTCAAACTTTATTCAGCAAAAAATTATCTTTCAGTAAAAATTCTATTTAGTAAAAAATTTGTTCTGAAAACAATTCGTCTACTAAAAGTTGAGTGTAAAAAAAATTTTTTTTGGTAAAACAAACTTTTTTAATTCTATTATAGTAAAAAAAAATTCTTGTAGTAAAAATTTCGATTAGTAGATAATTTGTTTACTAAAAGAATTTTTTACTAAACATTTTTTTTAATTAATAAATTGTTCAGTAAAAAATTCTTTTAGTAAACAATTCTTTTAGTACAGAATTTTGGTAGTAAAAATTCTTCTTCTAAAGAATTTTATTAATAAACAATTTTGTGGTAAATATTTTTTTTAGTTAAGAATTCTTTTAGTAAAAAATTTTTTTTAGTAAAATATTTTTTTTTAAATAATGTTTTTGTAAAAAATTCTAAAAGAATTTAGTAAAAGAATTCTAAACTAAAAAATTCTTTTAGTGAAAAAATTCTTTTTTTGAAAAATTTTTGTAGTAAAAAATTCTTTTAGTAAAGAATTTTTATTAGTAAAAAATTCTTTTAGTAAAGAATTTTTTTACTAAAAAATCTTTTAGTAAAGATTTTTGTATTAAATAATTATTTTAGTACAAGAATTTCTTACTTTTCTACTTTAGTATAGAATTTTTTTAGTAAAAAATTTTTTTAGTAAAGAATCTTTGTACTAAAAAAATTCTTTTACTTAAGAATTTTGTAGTAAAAAATTCTTTCAGTGAATAATTTTGTAGTAAAAAATTCTTTTTTTGAAAAATTTTTTTAGTAAAAAATTCTTTTAGTAAAGAATCTTTGTACTAAAAAAATTCTTTTACTTAAGAATTTTGTAGTAAAAAATTCTTTCAGTGAATAATTTTGTGGTAAAAAATTCTTTTTTTGAAAAATTTTTGTAGTAAAAAATTCTTTTAGTAAAGAATTTTTATTAGTAAAAAATTCTTTTAGTAAATAATTTTTGTACTTAAAAATCTTTTAGTAAAGTTTTTTGTAGTAAATAATTTTTTTAGTACAAGAATTTCTTACTTTTCTACTTTAGTAAAAATTTTTTTGAGTACAGTAATCTTCTTTTTTTACTTTAAAAATTATTTTATTAAAAAATTTTGTAGTACAAAATTCTTTTAGTAAATAATTTTGTAGTAAAAAATTTTTTTAGTAAAGAATTTTGTATAGTAAAAATCTCTTTCAGTGGAGAATTTTCGTAGTAAAAATTTCTTTTAACGAAGAATATATTTCTTTGCTAAAACAAATTTGTTTAGTAAAAAAATTCTTTTAGTAAAAAATTCTTTTAGTAAAAAAAGTAAAGTAATAGTAAAAATAAAAAGTAAAAATAAAATTGAAAATAAAACAGAAAGTAAAAGTGGAAACACAACTATAAAATCACAATTTTCCATTGAAAAAATCAAAATTCTTTGTCTGCTTCGCTTCTTTTGTATGTACTTATAACTTTATTTTGTGTATATCATGAAAAAAGGAGGGAAAATGTAAATTTTCTCCATGTTTATGATGTAAAAGATATTATTTTTTCTGTGGGTGGTCTTCGTATATATTAATTTATGAGCAAAGCGACTGAAGCAACACGTGCCTTTTGTTATTCCTCCCGTAAAGTCCATGTTTCATATCAGTTCAACTTCCTCTTTAAGAGACAAACTTTTCACTCTTGGCGAACACATGTGAGTACACATCATCGATATACAAAATATATATATGTATATATCTGTATGTAAACTTGTCAGGAATATACAAAAACTTTTACATACACTTTTACATGTATTATCCTTTCCGATTCTCTCTCATCCTCAAGGAAAAATTCTCAAGTGCTTCGCGTTGTTTTTCTTCTAAACAAACTATGATATCTTCCCTTTACACATGATATATAAACAATTTTCGTCGTTAGTCCCATTGGTACTAGAATTTTTTAGATTTCTTCTCCTCTTTTCTTTTTATCTCTTCTTTTCTCTATTCTCTTCTTTTTTATTTTCTTCTGCTCTTTTTTCCTTTCTTTTCTCTATTCTCTTCTATTTCCTTCTCTTCTTTTTTATTTTTTCTTCTCTTTTTTCCTTTCTTCTTTTTTCTATTCTCTTCTTTTTTATTTTCTTCTTCTCTTCTTTTTTCTATTCAATTCTTTTTTAATTTCTTCTTCTCTTCTTTTTTGTTTTCTACTCTTTTTCTGTGTCTTCTTATTTCTATTCTCATCTTTTTTTTCTTCTTCTCTTTTTTCTTTTCTTCTTTTTTCTATTATCTCCTATTTTCTTCTTCTCTTTTTCCTTTATTTCTTTTTCTATTCTCTTCTTATTTATTTTCTTCTTTTCTTTTTTCCTTTTTCTTTTTTCTATTCTCTTCTTTTTTCTTCTCTTATTTTTTATTTTCTTCATTTTTTCCTTTCTTTTTTCTGTTCTATTCTTTTTTATTTTCTTCTCCTGTTTTTTATTCTCTTCTTTTTTTTCCTTTCTTTTTTCTGTTCTATTCTTTTTTATTTTCTTCTCCTGTTTTTTATTCTCTTCTTTTTTTTCCTTTCTTCTTTTTTCTGTTCTCTTCTTTTTTAATTTCTCCTTTCTTTTTTCCTTTCTTCTTTTTTTTATTTCCTTCTTTCTTTCCTTTCTTCTTTTATCTATTCTCTTCTATTTTCTTCTACTCTTTTTTCCTCTCTTCTTTTTTCTATTCTCTTCTATTTTCTTTTTCTCTTTTTTCCTTTCATTTTTTCCTATTCTCTTCCTTTTTATTTTCTTCTTTTTTCCATTCTCTTCTTTTTTCTTTTTTATATTCTCTTATTTTTTACATTCATCTTTTTTCTATTCTATTCTTTTTTACTTTGATACAGACAATTTTCGTTGTTAGTTCCTTTTGTACTTGAATTCTTAGTTTTCTTCTCTTCTTTTATTTTTATCTCTTCTTTTCTTATTCTCTTCTTTTGTCTATTCTCTTCTTTTTTATTATCTTCTCTTTTTTTCCTTTCTTCTTTTTTATTTTCTTCTTGTCTTTTTTCTTTTCTTCTTTTTTCTATCTTCCTCTTTCTTATTTTCTTCTCTTTTTTCTTTTTATTGTATTCTCTTCTTTATTATTTTCTCCTTCTCTTTTTTCCTTTATTCGTTTTTCTATTCCCTTTTTTTCTATTCTCTTCTGTTTTATTTTCATCTTTTTTTATTTTATTCTTCTCTTTTTTCCTATCTTCTTTTTTCTATTCTTAACTATTTCCTTCTTCTCTTTTCTTATTTTCTTCTATTTATTTTTTTCTTCTCTTTTTTTCTTTCTTCTTTTTTCTATTCTCTTCTTTTTTACTTCATTTTTTTCTTTTTCTCTTTATTCCATTTTGCCTTTCTTCTTTTTTCTAATCACTTCTATTTTCTTCTCTTCTTTCATATTTTCTACTTTTCTTTTCTCTATTCTCTTCTCTTTTACATTCTTCTTTTTTAATTTCTTATTTTTTCTTCTTTTCTTCTTTTTTCTATTTTCTTCTTTTTTCCTTTCTTTTTTTTTCTATTCTCTTCCATTTTCTTCTTCTCTTTTCTAATATTTTATTTTCCTTTTCTTTTTTTTCCTTTCTTCTTTTTTCTATTCCCTTCTTTTTTACTTTCTTCTCCCCTTTTTTCTTTTTTCTATATTATCTTCTTTTCTCTTATCTTCTTCCCTTTTTCTTTTCTTTTTTCTATTTTTTTCATATCTTCTCCCCTTTTTCTTTTCTTCTTTTTTCTATTCTCTTCTTTTTAACTTTCTTCTTCTTTCTAATCTCTTCTATTTTCTTCTCTTTTTTCTTATTTTTTTCTTTTCTTTCCTCTATTCTCTTTTTTTACATTCTTCTTTTTTAATTTCTTATTTTTTCTTCTTCTCTTCTTTTTTATTTTCTTCTTTTTTCTATTCTCTTACATTTTCTTCTTCTCTTTTCTAATATTTTATTTTCTTCTTCTTTTTTTTCCTTTCTTCTTTTTTCTATTCTCTTCTTTCTTACTTTCTTCTCCCCTTTTTCCTTTTTTCTATTCTCTTCCTTTCTCTTATCTTCTTCCCTTTTTCTTTTCTTTCTTCTATTTTTTCTTTTCTTCTCCCCTTTTTCTTTTCTTCTTTTTTCTATTCTCTTCTTTTTTACTTTCTTCTTTTTTCTATTCTCTTGTTTTTTATTTTCTTCTTCTCTTCTTTTTTCTATTTAATTCTTTTTTATTTTCTTCTTCTCTTCCTATTTCTATTGAATTCTTTTTTATTTTCTTCTTCTTTTCTTTTTTCTATTCTCTTCTTTTTTATTTTCTTTTCTCTATTCCTTTCTTCTTTTATTCTCTTTTTTATTTTCTTCTTTTTCTATTCTCTTCTTTCTTACTTTCTTCTCCCCTTTTTCCTTTTTTCTATTCTCTTCCTTTCTCTTATCTTCTTCCCTTTTTCTTTTCTTTTTTCTATTTTTTCTTTTCTTCTCCTCTTTTTCTTTTCTTCTTTTTTATTTTTTCTTCTCTTTTTTCCTTTCTTCTTTTTTCTATTCTCTTGTTTTTTATTTTCTTCTTCTCTTCTTTTTTCTATTTAATTCTTTCTTATTTTCTTCTTCTCTTCCTATTTTTATTGAATTCTTTTTTATTTCCTTCTTTTCTTCTTTTTTCTATTCTCTTCTTTTTTATTTTCTTCTCTCTATTCCTTTCTTCTTTTATTCTCTTTTTTTTATTCTCTTTTTTTATTTTCTTCTTTTTCTGTTCTCTTCTTTTTTTCCTTCTCTTTTTCCTTTCTTTTTTTTCTATTCTTTTCTATTTTCTTCTTCTCTTTTCTTATTTTATTTATTTATTCAAAATGTTAACGGGTAAAACCCTCTCAAACAAAGTACTAATATAATAAATTTTCTTCTTTTTTCTAATCTCTTTCATTTTATTCTCTTTTCTCTTATTTTTCTTCTTCTCTTTTTTCCTTTCTTCTTTTTCTGTTCTCTTCTTTTTTATTTTCTTCTTCTCTTTTTTCCTTTCTTCTTTTTTTCTATTCTCTTCTTTTTTATTTTCTTCTTCTCTTTTTTCGTTTCTTCTTTTTTTCTATTCTCTTCTTTTTTATTTTCTTCTTCTCTTTTCTTTTTTTTCCTCTTTATCACACTTTTTTCAAAAGTATCAAATTGATACTGAAGTGTATCAATTTGGATACAAAAATTTAGATCAATTTTTCATTTGACTCATATTTTTGGTACCAAATTGACACACTTTAGTATGAATTTGATACTTTTAAGAAAACTGTAACAATAAAAGGATCCTACATACAAAAGAGAAATTAATTTCATCTTTTGGATAATTCGGACAAGGAAAAGAGTTTTTTTGAGAAGAAAGAAAGAAAGGAAAGAAAAATGAAAAAGAAAGAAAGAAAGGATAGAAAAAAAGATAGAAAGAACGAAAGAAAGAAAGAAAGAAAGAAAGAAAGAAAGAAGGAAGTTATCGAAGATTAAAAAGCGGAGGAAAATTCCCATAATTTTTGTGCGTGAGGAAAGGACACTCCAGTATTTTGGTGTCGAGAGAGAGAAAGATTGAACGGATGACACTCCTCAATCCGTCCTGAAACAACAAACTTCTGAGGATGATGCAGGTCTATACTCTACATTCTTAATCATAACTCATCAACTTTGGTTTATTTAAGAATGCTTATGATTTAAGATTTGGCACGCATTTTTTTTAACACATGCTCTCTATGCTCTCTGGTTTATGATCTTTAAATATATCCATACATATCTCTGTCTCGTCAATAATACATTTTAGATTTTACCTCAAACGCTACTGGAATTTCCACACTGATTTCTGCTCCAGATTTCGTGTAAAATGTTGTGTCCATAATGATGCAGCAGAAATTATTGGGAATTTCTATTTTTATAGGGTATTTTTATATATATGTAATATTACAAATATAAATGTCGGAAAATACCTGCTATGTGAAGTACAACATTAAGTGAATTGAATGCCAACAAGAAAAAATAGAATGCAGAAAGGGAACTAAAACGGAAAATAGAAAAAAAAACAAATAATAAACAAAAAGAAATAGAAGAAGTAAATTTTTCTATTCTTTTTGCTGCTGTTGATATTGTTTTCTGTTTTGGGTCCTCTTCTGTTCTTAGAAGTAAAGTGTAAAAAAAATCGAACTGCAAGTGGAATTTTCTTCTCACTTTGAGATTTTATTGTTTTCGGTGATGTAAGAAATAGAAGAGGAAGAAGTGGAACCTAAATACAGAATTAAAAAATAAATTTATCCGCAAAAGTTAAAGTAACGAAATAAGACAACAAAGAAAAAAGCAAAAATCAAAGAAGATCCAAGAAGTAGTACTGCAATAATTTTAAGATAACGATGAAGAAGAACAAAAGATGCCGAAGAGGAACCGGAACCTGAAAAAACTTACATGAAGCAAAAAAAATGATTTTTGAATTCCTAAGCTCAGAAACCGTGTAAAGAAAAGTTAAAAAACCATTTTTATTTTAGTTTACTTTCATGAGGAAGCAATAAATAAATAGATAAGGAAAAGTCGACAAGAAACAGCAATATTTAGAAGAAGAAAAAAAAACCTCATCTATATAACAGACTAATTACCCTTTTAAGTGACATTGCGATATTGTGCATAAGAAAATAAAAATTCTTTTTCCCAAACAAAAAAAAAAGAATACATTGTGAAAGTATAGCTAATATTCTCTCTATATGGATGACTCATTAGAGGAAGAAGAAGAAGTAGTAGAAAAAAATAAGAAGAAGATGCGAAGGAAGCGGTAAAAATTTCGTACCTGTGTTAAAATGTACTCGGGTGCAGAATATTGTCTTAATAGTTTGTAGTCGCAGAGATAAGATTGGAATCGTTGACTCAACTGTGAAATTCTTACCTTCGAACCATACACTCGTCGTCGGTTATAAATTTTCACAAGTAAAACGAGAGAGGGAGATGAGGATATATGAGAAGTTAATGGGAGTAGCAAACACACCTTCGAACATCCTGGTAAGTGACACCCTTGAAAATTAATTTTACATATTTTTCATATTAATCACGCATGAGAAAATTCATTCCAAACTTCTTTTTAGTATTTTATAATTATTTTTATTTCTATCACTATTCTTATTACTATCACTATTTCTATTACTATCACTCACCTATTACTATCACTATTTATATTACTATCAATATCCTATTAATATCACCAACCTACTACTATCACTATCCCTATCACTATTTATATTACTATCAATATCCTATTAATATCCCTATCACTATTTATATTACTATCACTATCCTATTACTATCCCTATCACTATTTATATTAATATCATACTATCCTATTACTATCACTAAACTACTACTAATACTATCCCTATTTATATTACTATTACTATTACTATCACTATCCTCTTACTATCACTATTCTATTACTACCAATAACCTACTACAATCACTATTAATATTACTATCCCTATATACTATTACTATCACTATTTCTATCACTATTACTATCCCTATTTTTATTACCATCCCTATCACTATCTTTATCACTATTACTATCCCTATTTTTATTACCATCCCTATCACTATCTTTATCACTATTTCTATTACTATCCTCTTACTATCAATAACCTACTACTATCAATATTTCTATTAATATTACTATCCCTACATCCTATTACTATCACTATCCAACTACTATCACTATTGCTATTTATATTACTATCGCTATTACTATCTCAATTTATATTACTTCACTATCCCTATTACTATCACTATTACTATCTCTATATTAATATTACTGACAGTATTTATATTACTATCACTATCCCTATCCTATTACTGTCACAATTACTATCCCTACTACTATAACTATTCCTATTTTATTACTATTAATATTACTATCTTTATTTATATTACTATTACTATCTTTGTCCTATTGCTATCACTATTACTTTCTTTTTTCTAACACTATTACTATCCCTATCCTATTGCTATTACTATCTCTACATTAATATTACTGACACTATTTATATTACTGTCACTATCCCTATCCTATTATTATTAAAATTACTATCACTATTTCTATTTTATTACAATCAATGTTACTATCTTTATATTACTATTACTATCCTTATCATATTGCTATTAATATTACTATTACTATCTCTTTTACTAACACTATTACTATCCCAATTTATACTACTATTAATATTTCTATCACTATTACTATCCTTATTACTATTATCACTATTAATATTACTATCTCTATTACTATCTTTTTTATATTACTATTCCTACTACTATCACTATTTCTATTAATATTACTATTCTATTACTATCTCTATTTATATTACTATTAATATTACTGTCACTATCCCCAATCTTTTACTATCATTATTTCTATTACTTTTAATATCACTATCACTATGTATATTACTAATAATAATACTTTAACTATTTATAATAGTTATAATAATACTATAACTATTTGCATTACTATTCCTATCCTATTACTATTACTATCCTACTACTATCACTATTACTATATTTTTATATTACTATCCTACTTCTATCACTATAACTATTAATATTACTATCCCTATCCTAGTACTATCATTATTTCTATTTCTTTTAATATCACTATCCCTATCCTATTACTATCATTATTTCTATTACTTTTAATATTACTATCACTATTTACATTACTATCCCTATCCTATTACTATCAATATTTATATTACTAATAATAATACTATAACTTTTACATTACTATCCCTATCATATTACTATCACTATTTATATTACTGATAATAATACTGTCACTACTTATAGTACTGTTAATATTGCTATTATTATTACTATTACAATATTACTATCACTATTACTATCACTATCATTACCATCCTTATCCTATTTCTATCATTATTATTATCTTTTTATATTACTATCTATATTTTTATTCCTATTACTATCACTATTACTATATCTCTATATATAAATATTACTAACACTATTTATATTACTGTCCCAACCCTATACTATTACTATCACAATTACTATCCCTACTACTGTCACTATCCCTTTTTTATTACTATCACTATTACTATCTTTATTTATATTACTATTGCTATCCTTGTCCTACTGCTATCACTATTACTATCTTTACTATTACTATCACTATTTATATTACTATTACTATCCTATTACTATATCTATTTATATTAGTATTAATATTACTGTCACTATCCTAAAACTATTTCTATTACTTTCAATATTGCTATCACTATTTACAATAATATCCCTATCCTATTACTATCAATATTTATATTACTATCAATATTACTATTCCTATTCTATTACTATCACTATTACTGTCACTATTCCTATCTTTATTTATAGTACTATTTATATTTCTATCTCTATTATATATTCCTATCGCTATTACTATAGTGATAGTAATAAAGATAGAAATATAAATAGTACTATAAATAAAGATAGGAATAATGACAGTAATAGTGATAGTAATAGGATAGTAATAGGATAGTAATAGGGATAGTAATAGAGATAGAAATATAAATAGTACTACAAATAAAGATAGGAATAGTGACAGTAATAGTGATAGTAATAGGATAGTAATAGGGATAGTAATAGAGATAGAAATATAAATAGTACTACAAATAAAGATAGGAATAGTGACAGTAATAGTGATAGTAATAGGATAGTAATAGGGATAGTAATAGAGATAGAAATATAAATAGTACTACAAATAAAGATAGGAATAGTGACATTAATAGTGATAGTAATAGGATAGTAATAGGATAGTAATAGGGATAGTAATAGAGATAGAAATATAAATAGTACTACAAATAAAGATAGGAATAGTGACAGTAATAGTGATAGTAATAGTATAGTAATAGGATAGTAATAGGATAGTAATAGGATAGTAATAGGGATAGTAATAGAGATAGAAATATAAATAGTACTACAAATAAAGATAGGAATAGTGACAGTAATAGTGATAGTAATAGGATAGTAATAGGGATAGTAATAGAGATAGAAATATAATTAGTACTATAAATAAAGATAGGAATAGAGACAGTAAGAGTGATAGTAATAAGATAGGAATAGTAATATTGGTAGAAATTATTTACATTTTATAAAATGAAAGAAAAAAAAGGAGCAAAATTACTATTTTTACTATAAGAGAGTTTGAATGAAAAAAAAATAGTTTTTACAAAAAAGAATTTTCTTTTTTTCCTTTTAAAATATGCGAGACAAAAACTTGTCAAATACTAAATCTTTGTTATTGAAAAAGAAAAAATTGCTCTTCGTTATTTTTCTCAATATGTTGATATATACATATCTTATCCGAGTCAATTGCTGACGAAAAAAAAAAGAAAAAAAAATAAGTTGAAAAAGTGGAAAAAAAGGTAAACTCTAAAACTGTCATTTGACAAACGGAAACGAACCGTAAAACTTATGATTCGACTCGGTTTTCCCTTTCCTTTTTCTCGCCAAAGTACCGCACACGCGTCACTTGACGAGAGCTCTAATTGCGGGTACTTAAGGAAAAAAGGTCGTCGTTGTCGTCGTCGTCGTCGTGGTTGTGGTTAAAAGTTCAAGTATATATAAGTCCGAAAATCTTCTTCTTATGGCGTGTAGCGTACGTCAGCCAATAGCTAAAAACTATAGGGATATAATTAACGAAAATTAACCTTTAAGCAGAAAGGATAGTCGATTGGCATCAAAGTCGGTGAAAATTGGTGAAAAAAAGGGGAGAGAAAGAGAGAGAAAGAGAGAGAAGAGATTTTTACCTTTTTCTTGACCTTAGAACTGGGAAATGTCTCGTTTATATATGCGCTGTATATGTATTTATACCTGATGGTGATAGAGGATGTTGACAGTTTTAATAAGAGGGGTTTGGTTAGTTACGCAGATGTACCGCGTGCTGACAATTTTTTTTTCCCTCAATTTTCCATTTTGACCGCACTTTTTTCCCATCGTTTTTAAGGTTTTAGTGTATGTATTAGGGAATTGGGAAAATTGATAGGAACTAAAAGAGCAAACGAGGCATAACAACAAAATTGGAACGTGAAAAATGTTATACCAATATATGCTGGAAAATGTTCATGCTGCAACATATGAAGTACAACATTAAGAGAATAAGATTAGGAGCAAAAAAAGAAAAATATAGAAGAAGAGAACTTGAAGAATAACTAAAATAGGAACAACGGTATTAGAAATAATTCACTAAAACAACCAATGAAGAAATGGGGCAAAAATTACAACATAAAATAATTAAGAGCATCAACAATTGTTGATGCTCCTAATTATTTTATGTTGTAATTTTTGCTAAAAAAAACTGAAAGCAGAACAGCATGAAAACGATGAAGAACAACAAATAGAAATCGAACTGCAACATATTAAGTCCAACATTAAGAGAATGAAAACCAACAAAAAAAATAAACAGATGAGAATGAAGAAAAGAGCAAAAATTACAACATAAATAAAATAATTGAAAGCATCAACAAGAAATAAAAGAATAACTGAAAACAGAACCTCATGAAAATAATGAAGAACAACAAATAGAAACCGAACTGCAACAATATAATCATTAAGAGCATTATCTCTTATAATAATAATAATACCGCAATAATAAAAGAAAACAAAAGAAGGAGAAACAAGGAATTACAATAATAGAATTAATTAACTAAATCAGATGCCAATAATCAACCGGGAGTACAATACATAATAAAAATAATTAACAAAATTTTGTTGCCAATAAGGAACTGGAGCAAAAATTACAACATAAATTAAATTTGCGGAGTAACCAAAAGAATAAAAAGTAAAAAACAAGTAATGAAGAACAGGAATAAGATGAAGTGTAACAGAGGTACTACAATAAAATAAAAAAATTGAGAGCACTAACAAGAAATAAATAAATAGAAATTAAAACAACATAACAATAATAAAAATCAAATAAAAATTCCGAAAAGAACTACAACATGAAGTCCAAAATTAAGAGAATGAATTACCAACAAAAAAAAGTAATAACAATAATAAAGAACAAATAAAAATCCGGAAAGTACACTATACAACATATGAAGTCCAACATTAAGAGAATTAATACCAACAAAAACAAGAAATCAGATGAAAAAAATCCTGAAGAACAATAATGAAAATAATTGACATAATCAAAAGCTAAAGAACTATTAGAATAAAAATTACATCATAATTCATCATGGAAATTCTGAAGAACCACAAATGAAAACCAAAAGGGAACAGCAACATCATATGAAGTCCAAACATTAAGAGAAAGATCCATAACAATAAAAGAAAACAAGAGGAAAAAAGAAATCATAATAGAAATAATTAACTAAATCAGTTGCCAATGAAGAATATGTGAATTAGAACAACAATAAAAAACAACTCCAAGATATAGACCAATGATCTACATTTTAACAATAAAATCATATTAAGAATATTTTGATGTCAATAAAGAATTGGAGCAAATGTTGCAGCATAAATAAATGAAATGCTTAAGAACATAACCATAATTATGGTTATGTTCTTAAGCAAACAGAACAGAACTAAAAAAGAAAAGTAATAAAGAACGCTTAAACAAAAGGAACCAGGAACAAGATGAAGATGAACTTGGACAAGAAACAACGAAATAAATAAATACAATAAAGAATTGAGAGCACCAATAAAAAATAAAACAATAGAAATCAGAACATGACAGTAATGAAGAACAACAAATAAAAATGATTAAAAAAGTACCCCAACATAAAGTGCAACATTAAGAGAATTAATATCAACAAAAATAACAAGAAAAAGCATCAGAAGAAGAAGAAGAACTAAATCGATGACCAAAAATATGAAAATAATTAATTAAAAAGAAAGCATTCACAGTTTTTTCAAAAGTATCAAATTGATACTAAAGTGCATCAAATTAATGCCAAAAATTTAGATTAATTTATAATTTGATCCGCACTTTTGGTATCAATTCGTTGCAATTTGATACTTTTAAGTTAACAGTGTTCTGCTTAAAAAGTACACAAATAAAACGAAGAGGTGGAAAAAAATAAAAGCATTTTGAAGGATGTGGTACAATATCTGTTATTTCTTCTTGTTCTTTTTCGTGAAGCCGCGTATACAAAATTTCCCTCGAAATTTTCAAATTAAAATGAAGACAAACTTATTGTTCGAACATAAAGAAGATAAAAATTCCAACACATTTTTTCTACGGATATCAAATTAAGACAAAAAATTTATAAAAAATGTTGCGAAGCAACGTTTTTGATACGTTTTCTGTCTCAATTTTGATATCCTTAGAAAAACTATATGGAAGTTTGAAGTTTAGAAACAAAAGAAAAAAACAACAAATAGAAACAAAAATTGTTTTTGAAATAAGAAAATTAAAATTTCATCATTATGTATATCAAAAATCCATTAAAGAAAAATTTTTATGAAATGAAAGTCTCTATAAAAATGAAGAAGTCTTCTATATATGCCGCTACAAGAAAGAAAAAAAAGGAAAAATCAGCCCCATTCATGTTTTTGTTGTATTGTATTTTCCCACCGACCAATGATGAGTTGATGGGTGTGGTTTGAACTGGACCAATAGAAATTCTAGGATTACAAGAGATTCTTGTTGCACCCACGTTTTATATTTTCTCTCTCTCGCACTCACTCTCTTTCTCTCTCTCTCTCATATTATATCCTAGTCCTTTTCGTCGTATCCTAAATTTCAACATTTTTCGTTCAGTCGTTCCACAATCGCCGAATGTGATAGTTGCGTGTGTTGATACACGTTATTCTTTATGTGTTTAATTATTTTTTTATTTTCATTTCACAATTTCTTGTATGTTTATAGTTTCGTTAATTTTCAAAAATTTTGGAATTATTTCTTGAATTTTCATTTACGTGCGTGTTTTGTGTTTTAAATTTAATTTTTCTTCCGGAGCAAAAAAAAAAAAAGAAGACAATTTCTTTTTTTTTGAGGAAGAGGAAAGAAGGCACGTTCTTTTTTTGCCCGCAAAAAATGAATTTGGTTTCCAGGATGAGTTGGCAGCATCCGATCTACAATCAGGATTTTTATCACCGGCCAGGTTAGTAGATTCTTAATTAATTATTACTAATATTATTGTTTTTATTAATTGTTGGTATTACTATTATTATTATCTATTTATATTATTATTTATTTTTACTATTTTTACTATGTTATATATTATATTTGTATTTATTATTATTAGATATTATTATTTTTATTAGGTTTTGTTAATTTTTTGTTTTTATTTATTATTTTATTTATTATTTTTATTATCATCTATTTCTATTTAATGATGGTCGAAATCTTCTTTCATAATCTTTTTTTTTTATTATTTTTATAGTTATGTATTATATTTATACATTTATTACTATTATTATTATTGTTATTACTGTTATTTTCATTAGCCATGTTATTATCATTATTATAGTAATTCTTATTATACATAAATAATTTTGAACGAAAAAATATTAAAAGATATTATATTAAGGAAGCATTGAACTCTAGTTTCTAGCTTAACATTTATTATTGTTATTGTTATTGTTATTGTTGTTATTATTGTTCATTTGCCTTATTATCATTATAGTAATTCTTAATATTATAAATAAATAATTTTGAACGAAAAAAAAAATCAAAAGTAAGGAAGGATCGAACCCTAGCCCATGGATTTTAAAATCATGTACGGATGCCACTTGGCTACCTCGCAAAGTTGATAATAATTTAATAACAATAATAATTTCATGCGACTATCTTAATATTTTACTATATCTTATTCTTATTATTTTTAGTAAATATATTATGTTAGCCATCATTTTTTGTGTTTTGAAGTTAGAATTATTCAAGTTATTATAAAATTATTAAACAGAAATAATATTTCATTGGCTTAGCAAAATATTTCATTTACTTAGGAAACGAATTTAATATATATATATGAAACGGTCTAGAATTATGAGTCGTAACAATAATCTTGCAAGTTTTTATTCGACATATATACATACATATTTGACACACAGCTGTCCTCGCAGCATAGTTGCAAGAGTTAATGACACTAATTTGAAACATTCTAGGTTTCACTCATCATTTGATCACTATCAAACAATCTCATTTTTTTTCTTTTTTTTTTGAATAATAAACTACATCTTCTTTGTAAAATCGCATTTTTTTCCTAGAATTTATATAACCTGTTTGCAAATTTTAATTTTCTTAAAAATAATTAATAGTATTTTTAATTTTACAAAACAAAAAATCACAAATCAATGGTAGCATTGAATAGTAAAAATTTTTTTTTCATTTTTACTAAATCTATCGACTATTTATCGCTCTTCGGACTTCAGATTTGTAATTCTCGACCTTATTTTAGTAGAAAACGAGTACCATGAAGTGGTAGTTCATTTTTCAAAAAAAAATTCCAATTTTGACCCTAAAAAACCAAAATTTTCATTTTTTGAATTTAGTTCTTTAATATTTGAACAAAACTCATATCGAATAATGAAAATGATTTAAATATAATAATATTAATATTTTACCAAATTCATCGACTATTTATCGCTCTTTGGACTTTAGATTTGTATTCCTCGACCTTGTTTTAGTAGAAAACGAGTACCCAGAACGGGATGGTTCATTTTTTTTGAAAAAATACAAATTTTGACCCTAAAAAAAGTAGCTTAATATTAATATTATTAATATTGGTAAGGGGCTGTCCGTAAATTACGTAAGATATTTTTTTTTGGAAAATTTCACCTCCCCCTCCCCCCTCTTAAGATATTTTACATACATTAGCGCCATTTTTTCTATTGTTCG
This sequence comes from Leptopilina heterotoma, assembly GCF_015476425.1. Classification (NCBI taxonomy): domain Eukaryota; kingdom Metazoa; phylum Arthropoda; class Insecta; order Hymenoptera; family Figitidae; genus Leptopilina; species Leptopilina heterotoma. The sequence continues at coordinate 2,355,274 of NW_025110842.1, forward strand.
TAAGAACTTATTGCTGACCCCCCCCCCCTTCGCCTCTAAATGCCTTATGTAATTTATGGACGGCCCCTAATTATTAAAATTAATAGTAAATTAATTAATAGAGGGCAGAGAATAATAATAATTTAGTAATAATGATAATAATAATAATTATTATTTAATAATAGTAATAAAAATAATAATAATAATAGTAATAATAATAATAGTAATATTAATAATAATAGTGATTTAATAATAATAAAATAAATTAATAATAAATAAAATACAATATTGTAACCAGAGTCTATAAAGTTGTACTATAGAGTAATTCGGAATAGAGTCGGAACCACCCCCTTTATAAATAATGCATTAAAAGTCCTCCTCTATGACTATAATAAAAAAATACTGTCTGAGGGCCGGGCATCTGCCCCGCTTGGTTCTTGTCGACGAGAAAAAAAATGGGCCTGTTTTAGGCTCACAAGTGATTACTGATTACAAACACTAATTCTTTCATATATATATATATATATATATATATATATATATATATATATATATATATATATATATACATATATAACGTCACGCTAGAAAACCGCCTGATGCGAGCACAGGAGGACCTTCCTTCGAGTCTGGCGCCAGACCCCATCCCCCCTCTCTGTCTCTCTCTCTGACAAAATCGGGAATAACTCAAAAATATTTTTTTGATGACCGTAAAATTTTCACGATGCTTATTAGCAGATTTTTTTTGCCGTAACGTTTCGATTTTTACCCCATTTTCAACCCCTTATAACTGTTATATGATAAAATCGCAAAAATGTTATGCTTCCGGAAATTAGGATTTCTTAAAGGACGTTTCTGTAATTTCCAAGGATATGTACTAAGTATACTTGGGAGGTCGTTAAGATATGTTGAAACATTAATTACCTGGGACGTTCTCTAGATGGGGAAAATTGGTGCATTTAAATTTAGGGATGTTGAAGGTTATAGGGCACTTTTAAATGTTCAGGAATGTTAAATTTAGGGAAATTTGTTTTTTTTGGTTTTATTATTATTATTATTATTATTATTATTATTATTATTATTATTATTATTAATTATTATTATTTTTATTATTATTATTAATTATTATTTTTATTAATTTTAGATTTTTATTTAATTCATTTTCTATTTTTACTCAATTTATTTATTTTTTCTATCCATTTGTTGATATTTTACTTTAATTTTTACGTTTTTTTTAGTTAATTTTTACGTTATAAATATAAATCAAAACATTTAAAAAATTTTCTATTTTTTTCTACTTTTTTAGGTTAAATTTTCCAACACAGTCATTAAAGACAACCTTTTTTTGACAATTTTTTAACAAATTGTACTCTTATTGTTAAATTTTCCAACACATTTAATATTTTTTCTATTTTTGCCTTTTATTTTATTTATTTATTTTCTATTTTATTTTTTAGCTTCTTATTTGTTAATTTATTATTTACTATTTATTTTCTATTTATTTACTATACTTTTTTTCTATTTCTATCTAATTTGTTAATTATTTTACTTTTATTAGTTTATTTTTACGTTAAATATAAATCAAACATTTAATATTGTTTTTATTTTTAGCCTTTTATTTTATTTATATTTTATATTTTTATTTTCTGTTTTAGTTTTATATTTATTGTTATTATTTTTATTATATTATTATTATTTATTACTATTATTTATTTATTATTTTTATTTAATTTTTATAGTGAAAATGTACCCAGTAAAAAAAAATATTCAAAAGAGAAAAATAATATTTGTGATAACTTATGCTGAATGCGTTTTCGCGTGAAAACCGTATATTTGGAGGTTATAGGGTGAATACATTTTGCGTACCATGAATATATATTTTTTTAAATTTTGAATTATAAAGATTTCTAAGCAACGTTGGCAATATTTATATGGAGAGCGTATAATAAAAAATAGTAAATCAGATGTTCGTTTTTTTTATATTTTCCAACACAGTCATTAAAGACAACCTTTTTACACTGTTATTTTCATTGCTCTCAATTCTCAATATGAGAGAAATATATATTTTTCAATCATAAATCAATCATTTTTAGCACATACATAAAAATATATGTGCTAAAAATCTGAATTTGAATCAGAATTTTTATAGTTGTTTCGTTAAATTTTCCAACACAGTCATTAAAGACAAAGTTTTTTGACAGTTTTCGTTTTCTCTTTTTGCCAACTCATTATAATAACCATAAAAGTAACAATGTTACAAGATAGGCAACTTCAATGTTCAACATGTTATTGCAAATCGAACTTTCGTATTAATGCCTTTCTGCACTAAAGTTTACATAATGGTCCTTCTGCACTAAAACAACTCTAATAGCCCTTCTACATTAAAAACAACCCTATTAATAGCCCTTCTGCAATAAAATTAACCTTCTCACCTGTATACACGAAACAAAAACACGCGACAGTTTTAATATAACATAGACAATGATAATTGTATATTTTACATAAACAGAACGGCAACTTAAAAAAAAAACCCAAAAAAGCGAAAAAAAAATAGTAAAGCGTTTCCCATGAAGCATAATACAGTGATGAGGTGTGCGACTACGACATTATAGGGATTAGTATAGAAGCGGTATCGTTTGAAACTACTTCGGATGATGGACCACGAATAGAGAGATGTCCTGGTCGGCGAGACTACACACTTCATATACATATATGTGAAGGGGCATAAGAGAAGAGAAAAAAAAAATAACAGCGCATGAATGGATGCTGCACTTGCCTTCCTTTTTCTTCTTTGGCGCCGAGTTGCTTGTGGTGATACACGGTTCCTTGGTCACTGCATTATCCTACAGGGATAATTGGCATTGACCAAAAGGGGCAGAGAAGAGGGGAGTGGGGGGGTCCAGGAGACAGTTCCTTCTTGGTTACCTATATATGTATATATATATTCCTCTTTTTTTTTTACAAGCAGCAGATAACGATTGTCCGGTTCACTTGACTGCTTGACTAGAAGCGGTACACGTTTGATGTGGAAAAATCACCGTAAATTCCCACCCAAAAAAATAGAAAGAGAGAGGGCATGTTTTTTTTATATTTCTGCGTCATCACGTATTAGTTTCTATTTTCTCCGATTTTTTTTTTGCAATTTTCTCTACGTAAATCTTATTTTTCTGAAATTTTACCCCCCCCCTCCTCCTCTTCTCTTTTCTTAAGACAAAAAATTAACATAAATTTGTACCATTTTTTGGAAAATTTACCCCCCTCCCCTCTCCTTTCTTAAGAGAAAATTATCATAAATTAGCACCATTTTTTCGCAATACTGATATTGGTATAAGAAAACTCCACCCCCCTTAAAACTTTACGTAATTTATGCGGACAACCCCAAACTTATTAGGTTGTTTTTTTTATTTTTTTGGGGGGTAGGGGGGTAATTATTCATTTGGAGCTTCCCTGGTGTAGAATATGTAGTAATTATTAATAATTAATAATATATAATAATTCCCTGACTTGTTTTATATTTTGTTTTGAAATTTACATTTTGAGGTTATGTTTCAAATTTGGTTTTTTATTAATATATGGTAATTGTTAACTTTCTAAAGCGGAATCGTGTTTTTTTTTTAAATATTTTAAACCTTTTTAGTCTCATTTGTTTTGTATTTTGAGGTTACGTTTCACTTTCGTGTTTTTATTAATATATTTTAAGCATTTTTAGTCTTTATTTGTTTTACATTTTGAGGTTATGTTTCATTTTTCTAAAGAAAAAATTGTTTTTATTTTTATTTGAGTTTGAAGTCTAAAATTTTTTGGCTTTCTTTTTTTTGCAGAATTCACCGCTGGACATAATTTTTGGTTTCCCCAATCAACGCTCGGTAGTGGTCCACAACTTACTGAAGATGTTAAAGTCGAACTACAGAGTCGTAAACTATGGTCCAAATTTCATGGGGAGAATACCGAAATGATCATTACAAAAAGTGGACGGTGAGTTTTTTTTATACATAATTTATAATTAGGGATTATTGAAAAAATACTTTACAGTTTTTTTTGAAAATGTTTACCCCCCCCCCATCCCTGTGTCATTTTATTACAAAACTATACTTTTAGAAAAAAACGGTTTTAGTAGAAAGCAAATATTATTATTCTTACTATTAAATAATTTTAACCCCCCCCCCTCCCTCCTTGTTATTTTGTTTCAAAACTACTTTAAAAAACCGATTTTAGTAGAAAGCAAATATTATTCTTAGTATTAAAAAATTTTAACCCCCCCCCCTCTCGTTATTCTGATACAAAACTACTTTTTAAAAAAACGGTTTTAGTAGAAAGCAAATTTTATTATTATTATTACTATTGTTCTTAATTTGATTATTGTTATTATTATTTTTAACTTTATCAGACCCGACAAATAATCTTTACTTTTTTCGTGGAATTTTCCAACACTGTCATTAAAGACAAGCTTTTTTTGACACTTAAATTTGAATCAGAATTTCTACTTTTTTAGGTTTAATTTTTCCAACACAGTCATTAAAGACAACCTTATTTTAACAATTTTTTTTAAGAATTTCTACTTTTTTAGGTTAAATTTTCCAACACAGTCATTAAAGACAACCTTATTTTGACAATTTTTTTAAGAAATTGTACTCTTTTTTTGTTAAATTTTCCAACACAGTCATTAAAGACAACCTTTTTTTGACAATTTTTTTAAGAAATTGTACTCTTTTTTGTTAAATTTTCCAACACAATCATTAAAGACAACCTTTTTTTAACAATGTTTTAAGAAATTGTACTCTTTTTTTGTTAAATTTTCCAACACAGTCAGTAAAGATAAACTTTTTTGACATTGTTTTCGTTTTCGCTTTTTGACAACTCATTATAACCATAGAAGTAACAATTTTACAAGATAGAGAACTTCATTGTCGCCAATGTTGTGAAATTCGTATTAATGCCTTTCTGCACTAAAGTTAACTTAATGGCCCTTTTTATACTAAAATTCGCACCTATAATGGCCTTTCTGCACTAAAATTCGCCTAAAAAGGCTTTTCTACAATAAAATTTGTCTAATGGCCTTTCTGCACTAAAAATCACCTCCACTGCCCTTTCTTCACTAAAATCAACCTAATAATCCCATTTGTCTTGCGATCTACGCATATACGACCAGTTATTTAATAAAGAGAAAAACTGTCGCCAATTTACTGTCTGGTGATCAGCATCCGGTCGGCACTTGTGGTCCTTATGTTATTGAAAAAAAAATGAAAAAGAATGAAAAAAGGTGGACTCTAAAAAACTATATATATATATATATACATATATAGTAGTAAATAATAATCCTCATAGGCACGAATAGCCAGAGATCAAAAACTTGAGTTCGTTAAACCGGGAAGCGATACCTTTTAAAGACGTATTTCGTATTCAACCGAATCAACGTTGCGCGACTAAGCACTTCACTTCTATTTTGTCTACATCTTATTTTTCTCTTTGCTTTTTTCTTTTCATTTTTTGCCGTCATCGCCATGGTAGAAAAGAAAAACACCTGTTAAAATGAAGAAAGAGTAATTTTACTCTTTTTTAAAAATTTTTTACCCCCTCCTCCATTTTTTCTCTTATCTTACCCCCTCCCCCCTCTTCCTCAAAAGGAAACTACCCCTAACTATTATAAATTTAAATGATATCTTTAGATTTTCTAATTTTATAGGTTAGGTTTTATAGGTTAGGTTTATAAAGACAAAAAATCAAAAAAGAAGAATTATTTTTAAAAATTGGTCGCAATTTTGCATTGCGGTAACCGGAACTATTTTTTAAGAAGCTATCATCGATACACGAGAGAGGATAGATTTCTAAAAATGAGTCATAAGTTTATATGCTGTTGTCGGTGGTTATATAGAGAATAGGAGAGAGAGAGAGAGAGAGAGGGTAGAAAGGGTACTTTTTAAGGAAGCTACAGGGGGTCCCACATTGACGGTTAGTCCCAAATCTTTTTTGGGGTCCACTGAAGTGGACGGAGCGGACCGATAGACAGTCTCGAGTGGCGCCTAAAACTACTTTTCTTTGTCTTAAAAGACAAGGACCCCGCCTTGGCCACCGCTGGCGAAGACATATCACACACACATTTATATATACCGATCGACGACGTGCCAACCAACATTCCAAAACTTATTGGTTTTTGAAACATAAAAAATAATTTTCTTCTCCCTTTTTTCACGCATATCTACATGCGTCAAAATTTTTGTCTCTTTTTTGTTTTTTTGAAAAAAAGGTCTTAAAGTAGGTTTAAACTAAAGTTTTTTCTAAACTTTAGTTTAGACCTAGTTTATAGGATTAAAATTTATAGTTTTTACCGATATTTTAGCAGGTGGATCGAAAATTATAAAAATTTAAGTCGTAAACTTTATGAGATAGAAAAGAAGGGAAGTAGCACTTGTCCTTTTCTATCGCATGTGAACTTTGGGGTTTAGTTTTAAGATTTTTTATTATTCTGAACTTATAAGTTAGGCCTCAAATATATTGGACTACATATATAATATAAAAGCCTATATATATTAGGCCTAACTTATAAGTTTCGAAAAATTATTCTATACTTATTTTTCAATTTTTATAATTTATGATAAATATTCTAAACTTATAAGTTAGACGTTATGTTTAAGGCGTAACTTATTTTAGAATAATTTTATATTTTGGGATAATTATTATATATTTATAAGTTAGGCCTAATGTATAAGCTTATTATATATTATATATAACCTTATATACTGTCCTAACTTATAAGTTTAGTAAATTTTATAATTTATAGAATAATTATCCTAAACTTATATAAGTTGTGCCTAATATATAGGCTTATATATTTAAGACCTAACTTATAAAATTATAATTAATTAAGTTAGACCTAACTTATAAAATTATAATTAGTTAAGTTAGGCCTAACTTATAAGTTTAGAATATTTATTATAAATTATATAAAATTATTCTAAACTTATAAGTTAGGCCTTAAATATATATAAGCCTATATATTAGGCCTATCTTAAATAAATTTTAAAATTATTCTAAACTTATAAGCTAGGCCTTAAATATATTATAGGCTACATATATAATATATAAGCCTATATATATATTAGCCCTAACTTATGAGTTTAGAATAATTTTCTAATTTCTAGAATAATTATTCTAAATTTATAAGTAAGGCCCTAAACATAAGACCTACCTTATAAGTTTAGAATAATCAAAATCTTAAAAAGCGCAAAGTTCAACTCATAAGGCCTAACTTATAGCTTTAACTGCCAAACTTTTAAGAATTTAGTAATTAATAAATAGTATAAATATTTAATAGTTTATATATATTTATATATTCACGATGTAAATTTACGCGGAACTGAATGAAAACTTTTTCCAAAATCTAACCTAAAATTTTTTTCATTTCCGGTCCGTTAAAATCGTTAAAATGTAAAAAAAAAAATATATGTTTAAAAATATGAAAAATGAAAAAATACCAGATGGAGTTTATAAAGGAATATTTTTTTTTCTTTTTACGATACTTATGGTTTAAAGTATATACACATACATAATAGGGTTAGAAAATTGAATATTCTCTCTTAAGTATTTATACGCATTTATATATTTTGTGAGAGCTAGTAGAGGTGTTGCAAGGACGATCGTGTCAAAGAATACCGATCAGTTACAAAGATTTTGTGTTATAGTCATAATTTTTCTCGAAGCACATGGTTGGCACGTGGTCAGTGGTGGAAATTGAGAAAACCTTTCTTTCTTTCATTCCTTCCTTCCTTCCTTCGCTCAAAAGGAAAAATAGAATACAATGTTAGGATATTGCGTCTGGGACCGCCCGTGAACACGTCGCCAATTTAAATATTGTATATGTATACCATACTAAATGCGCAAAAGATTCATTTCACCACCGGAAGTTTTCGATTAACAAAACAACAAGAAAAATAACAACAAAACTTGTGTGTCTGCTCTCTCTCTCTCTCTCTCTCTTTCTTTCCTGGTCTTTTTGAGCGGAAATTATCAAATTACTTCCTCTTTCAAGTATGTCTGGAATTTAATCACTATTTTGCATAAGTTACGTGGTTTCTTACTATTTTAGTCCAGTGTCCAGCATCGCTTACAATTTAAAAAGAATTTTTTTCGTCTTTGTTTATTTTTTTCATTTTTATTTATTTTTTTCGCTTTTATTTATTTTATTTCGTTTTTATTAAGTTTTCTAGCTCTTATTAATATTTTTTGAGTTTATATTTAGTTTTTTAGATTTTACTCAGTTCTTTCAGTTTTTTTTTTAGTTTTTATCTATTTTTTTAAGTTTTATTTATTTTTTCACCTTTTTCTATTTATAACTTCACTACAAACTTATTTTGAATATTATTCATACTCTCAATCGACTTAATAGTACAAAAAGTCTATTTGACACTAAGGTAAAAAATCGAAAGAAGTTATTTTTAATTTTTACTAAATTTATCGACTATTTATCGCTTTTCGGATTTCAGATTCGTAATCCTAGACCTTATTTTAGTAGAAAAGGAGTACCATGACAAGGTGGTTCATTTTTTCAAAAAAATCAAAATTTTGACCCTAAAAATCAAAATTTTCATTTTTTTGAATTTTAATTCTTTAATATTAAAATAAAACTCTTCGAATAATAATAATAATAATAATAATTAAAATATAATAATTTATCGACCGAGTGATAGCATCATTACTATATATATAAAATATAGTAATATTACTTTACTAAATTTTTCGACTATTTATCGCTCTTCGGACTTTAGATTTGTAATCCTCGAGCATATTTTAGTAGAAAACGAGTACCATGAAGTAATAGTTATATTTTTCGAAAAAATCCAAAATTTTGACCCTAAAAATCAAAATTTTCATTTTTTTGAATTTTAGTTCTTTAATATTAGAACAAAACTCACCAATCAATAAGAATTATTTAAATATAATAATAATAATAATTATAATAAAATACCGTAATATAATAATAAATATTCTTTGAATTCTATTTTAAAAAGTAGATTACAAAATTTTTTTTGACGTTTTTAATCATTTCGAAAGCACATTTCCTTGTTTCGGTGGAAATAAGCGAAATCATTCTGAAAATTCCCCGACTTTAAATCAGATAAGATTATTACCATATCAAAGAAAAGCACTCGCGTGCGCTTCTACATTGGGACAGGACGGAAGTCATTTTAGATGGCTGGAAGGTAGGAGGTTTGCATGGGTGGAAGATATACATAAAGGATGAGTTGGAGTTCCGGTTTTCTTTGGAAGTCGTGCCTCGCTTTTTTCTACATTTAATTTTTCTCTAATTTGCTTTTTTTCATTTTTAAATTTTGTTTTTTTTTCAAATTTTGATTTTTCTATTTTCATTATTATTTTTAATAATATTTATATCTATTATAAAGACCCTACTTTTAAAAATATCGACTTGTGATGGTAGTATTTTTTTTTTATTTTTATTTTAAGATATGAATTAGTGTAGAACCTATTTAGGGCCCTATTTTTAAAAATACCTACTAACTAGTATTACCTACTAACTAATATAACCTACTACTAGTGTTTTTTTAGAAAGTTTGAAATTTTTCGACATGAAGCCTATTGAAAACCCAACTTTTAAAAAATACCTACTAACTAGTATTACCTACTAACTAATATAACCTACTACTAGTATTTTTTTAAAAATTTGAAATTTTTCTACATGAAGCATATTAAAGGCCCTACTTTTAAAACATACCTACTAACTAGTATTACCTACTAACTAATATAACCTACTAGTATTTTTAAAAAAAATTGAAAATTTTTTACATGAAGCATATTGAAGATCCTACTTTTAAAAATAAGTACTAACTAGTATTACCTACTAATATTACCTGCTACTAGTATTTTTTAAATTTGAACATTTTCGACATGAAAAATATTTTGAAGACCCTACTTTTAAAAATACCTACTAACTAGTATTACCTACTAATATAACCTACTAGTATTTTTTAAAATTTGAAAGATTGAAGACCCTTCTTTTAAAAATACCGACTTGTGATAGTATTTTTTAATTTTAACATAAATTGATATGTAGCCTATTGAAGTCCCTAATATTTTTAAAAATAACTACTTGTGATGGTATTTATTTATTATTCCCATTTTACTAATATGAGTATAGAGTATGGAACCACAATTGAGGACAGTCGTTATTTTAAAAGTACCTACTTGTAATAATTTTTTTTCTTCCACAAAAGCGCCAAGTGTTATAATAGAAAAAATTAGATGCGAGGAAAAATACTCGAGATCTGGAAAATGTAAAAATTGGAGATTATTTTTTTTTTCTTTGGGTTAAGGAGACGAAGAGAATTAGGCGCCAGGAGAATTATCATAGATGAATTTTTTTTCGTTCCACATGAGGACTTTGGCAGATATAGTCCCACGGATATACACATTTATATTCTTTATTTTGTATATTTGTGTGTGTGTGTGTGAGTGTGTGAATGTAGATGTGGGGTCCCTTTTTATTTAGTGGCCCTCTCAAGTGCTCTCTCCCTTCTTTGCTACCAATTTTCTTCACGCTCCGTTCCGGGGCCGACGCATGACGACTCTAGAGAGGCGCCTGACGTCGCCGCCTACTTGATACCTCTACCTGACTTATGTCGTCTAACATCCTCTTCCACTGATTCTCATCACAAACTCTTTTCACTGTGAGAGAGAGAGAGAGACAGAAAAAAAATCATTAACTTTAATTATCCGAGAAAGCTTTTAAGATTCTTTAATGACTTTTCTTCACTAATTAACATTTTTTCCGTAAATATATACAAATCTTTTTCTTTTTGGTATTTTTGGTTATTAATTTTGCTATTTTGTATTTTGTATTTTAAATTTTAAATTTTACTTTTTTTTTGTTTTTTGACATTTGTCACGCGTCGAGGAGAACAAAAAGCAAAATTTTAAACGTTGTTTTGTTACGTCCATCAATATTCTTATAAATCTTATTAACATTTATCTTTTATTATTTAATTAACTTAATAAGGAATAAAAAGCAAAATTTTATAGGTTATGTTTTGTTATGTCCATCAATAATCTTATAAATTTTATTAACATTTATCTCTTATTATTTAATTAACTTAATAAAGAATGAAAAAGCAAAACTTTATAGGTTATGTTTGTACTCAGTTGACCTTATTTTGAATTTCTTATACTTACAATTATAACGTAATTATATTTCTTATTTTCAAAATTCCATTCCATTTTATAATTTTATTTAATAGTTATTTTATTATTTATAATTTTATTTACTTTGTTTTTTAATTTATTTTTATTGCAATTTAATTTTGACTATTAAAATACCACTTCAATATTTTTTAAACAATATTCATATAAATCTTATTAACATTTCTCTTATTATTTAATTAACTTAATAAAGAACAAAAAACAAAATATATAGGTTATGTTTGTACTCTGTTGACCTTATTTTGAATTTCTTATACTTTTACTTACAATTTCAACTTAATTATATTTCTTATTGTCAAAATTCCTTTCCATTTCAGAATTTTATAGGTTATGTTTGTACTCAGTTGACATTATTTTGAATTTCTTATACTTACAATTTCATCGTAATTATATTTCTTATTGTCAAAATTCCATTCCATTTCCAAATTTTATAGGTTATGTTTGTACTCAGTTGACCTTATTTTGAATTTCTTATACTTACAACTTCAACGTAATTATATTTCTTATTGTTAAAATTCCATTCCATTTCAGAATTTTATTTAATAATTTTTTATTATTTATTTTTATTTATTATTTTATTTACTTTGTTTTTTTAATTTATTTTCATTACAATTTAATTTTGACTATTGAAATATCATTTCAATATCCGTAGAAAAAGTGTGATTTTTTAAAATAATTTTCACCTTCCTCCTCTATACCACAAGTATAAAATGGAAAAAATTCAATATGGATGAAACCTCTTGAGATTTTTATTTATTTGTCCACTCACATATATATGGAGGAGGAGGAGCGGAAGGAAAAAAAATATCGAAAAAGGTCCACTTTGGAAGCTTGCAATCATGTACGTAAACAGACGAAACAGAAGACAAAAGAAAGATTGACTTTTCGGACTTGACTTACGGATTAGACAAGTTTGAAATGTTTACATAGTCGAGGGAGCTCGTCGATAAAGATCAAAAGACTTGTCAATGCTTCTGAAGTCCCAAAAATGGTCACTAAACTCTCTCACTCACTCTTTTATATACTCTTTCCCTCTCACTCTCTCTCTGTCTCTCGAAAAACTCCACTGACTCCACCCAAAATGTGTCCCATCGTTAATGACCAACCGCGCCTTTGGAAATTCTTACCTTCGAAACTATATACTTAAAAAAAAGGAAAAAAATCGACAAAATATGAAAATTGCGTCAATTTTTCTTTTTCCACTTTACGAAAATGATACCTTCCGTCCTGCCCGCCCCTACAGGAAAAAATAATCCACTTTGGTGAATTTTAGGTTATGATTGACTGTAAAAAATTTTGTGTAAACGACGATCTCGAATTACAAATTAAAATACCAAGCTTTGAACTTTGTTGCGCATGCGCAATATTTCTATAGAGAAAATCGAGAAAATAAATATTTGGAAGGAAAAAAAATATAGTAAAAATAAGGAGAGGATGAGAAAATATTGGGGAATTTTCTCGCATTCCTCAAATGGTTGCTCTTGATTTTTTTAACGAATTAAGGATCATCTTTAACGAGCGCATTGTTTTAGGCGAAGAAAAACCCCCGAGAACATATAAATATATACTTTTGCTAAAAGCACCTACTCATCCTTGCGGACTGTGTGCGGCTTCCCCTTTTACTACACTACTATATATATACATAAGTAGCCAGACGTGACTTTTTGTTTTACTTAACTTAAAATCTGTACCTGTTATTTTTGAAAAAAAATTCCCTCATATTCCCGGCTTTCCCCATACATTTGTTTTGACTGCTTGCGGAAAAAAGGGAAAAACAAAAAGTTGTCCTACATATTCGCTCCACTTTTCTCTGTGAACAATTTTCAATTTTATTCGCAGAAACATAACCTATAAATTTTTTGCTATTTCCCTTCTTCGCAGGGCGTCACAATTGTAAATAAAATAATAAAATGTGACGCTTTCCGAAGAAAGAAATTGTCAAAAAATTACAAACATAACCTAAAATTTTTTTGTTTGATTTCGAACCAAAAAAAAATTTAATGATAAAAAAAAATTGTTTTCAGGCGAATGTTTCCGGCAGTTCAGGTGTGCGTGAGCGGTTTACAGAAGCGAGCTCGCTACGTCGTCATTTTGGAAATTGCGCCAGCGACGAATCGTCGTCACAAATACGTAACCGATGGAAATTTGGAGTGTAATAATATTGGAAAAATATCGTCAACGAGAGGTTGGACGTCAGCTGGACCCGCGGAGCCTCAACCACCGCAGAATCGACGAATTTACATGCATCCCGATGGTCCAGCCACTGGTGCACACTGGATGCAGCATCCGATAAATTTCAGTAAATTGAAAATCACCAACAACGCCGTCGATCCCCACAGTCACGTAAGTGTATATTTTTTTTAAATATTTCTAAAAATGATATTTATTAATTCTTGTTTTATAGCAGAGATTTTAGAGAAATGAAAAATATGCCCCGAAGTCTGGAGTTGGAAGCGAAAAAGACAATTTTGACATAATATATTAAAGTCCTATTGCACTGGGAAATTGTATAACAAAAATTTTTACTCAAATATTAAAAACACGAAGGAGAAGAGAAACATATGATAATAATTATCGTCCTATTGCACTGGTGAACTGTATAACAAAAAATTTTCACACAAAGAGAAAAACAACAATATTGACAATTGTTGGCCTATTGCACTGGGTAAATTGTATAACAAAAATTTTCACACAAAGAGAAAAACAAAAATAACAACAATATTGACAATTGTTGGCCTATTGCACTGGTAAATTGTATAACAAAAATTTTCACACAAAGAGAAAAACAAAAATAACAACAATATTGACAATTGTTGGCCTATTGCACTGGTAAATTGTATAACAAAAATTTTCACACAAAGAGAAAAACAAAAATAACAACAATATTGACAATTGTTGGCCTATTGCACTGGTAAATTGTATAACAAAAATTTTCACACAAAGAGAAAAACAAAAATAACAACAATATTGACAATTGTTGGCCTATTGCACTGGGTAAATTGTATAACAAAAATTTTCACACAAAGAGAAAAACAAAAATAACAACAATATTGACAATTGTTGGCCTATTGCACTGGTAAATTGTATAACAAAAATTTTCACACAAAGAGAAAAACAACAATATTGACAATTGTTGGCCTATTGCTATTGCACTGGTAAATTGTATAACAAAAATTTTTACTCAAATATCAACATTCAGACGAAGAAACAAAAACAGCCCTGACAATTAGCGCAAATCTTATAGAGTTTTGAAGATACTATTTTCTAAATTTTAATGGTCGCTTGATGATAATAATTAATTAATGATAATGAAAATAACATTTATTATAAACTATAACAATGCAAAGTATAAAATAAATAAAATAATTATAATTAAATAATAATTATATAATAATTAATTAATAATTAATTAATAATAAATAGTCAATGATACTTAATAACAAGTAGTTATAACTATAACAAAGAAAAGTATAAAATTAAATAGAAATAAACAAAAATATTTAAATAAATAGTTAAAAAAATTATTTTAAACAATAAATAAAAAAATAAATAATAAACAAAATAAAATAAATTATAAAATAAAGAAACTAATTAAATTAGTGAAAAGTACGGTTAATAGTAAAATTTAATAAAAAAATAAAAAAAAGTACGGTTTAATAGTAAGAAAACGGTTTAAAAAATAAAAAAACAAAAGAAAACCGGAAGTTTGGAATAATTTTTTTTTTAGATAATATTCTATTGTACATAAAAAAATCAATGCCCAGTGACCATTAATTTAAAACATGGTGTTTTTTTGTGTGAATTGTTTAGACAGCTTTTGTTTCGAATAGGTATTGCATCCCTCTCGCGATTGACTTTGACATCTCAAATTTCAAAGTACGTTAACCGACGAGTGTCTCTCGTGTATATTATGAATTTTGGGGGGTCCTTCAATGTAGGTCTGCTTCTTCGTCTTCTTCCTCCTCCTTCTCTTCATAATAATCATCCATGGGAAAAGTTTCTGTTTGATTTTTCTTCTATTAAATATTATTTGACTTTTCCTTCTCAAACACGCACGCCTCCCTCTCTTTTTATATTTGACTCTCAATAAATCACTACATATATGAGAACCACATAATATTTCAACATACACGTCTCTATTATTTTCTCATTATTTCAAACTCTTCACTGAAAAAAGAGGGAACTATTTTTCACATAATATTTTTATATATTCGTATTAATAAATTGATAAATTTTTCGTATTTTCTATAAAAATTGTTTGAAAATTGATTTTTTCTGTTTTATAAAAATTAATTCAATTAAATTAACTAAATTTAATAAACTAATAATAAATAAACAATAATAATGAATAAATAATAGTAATTAAAAAATAATAATGAATAAATAATAATAAATAAACAATAATAATGAATAAATAATAATAAATAAATAATAATGAATAAATAATAATACATAAACAATAATAATGAATAAGTAATAATAAATTAACACCTAATAATGAATAAATAATAATAAATTAACAATAATATTTTATTTCTTTCTTCGTTTATTTATTTATTATTTTATTTTTTTATTTTTTATTCGTTTATCTATTATTTTATTTTTTTTTATATAATATTTAGTAATTAATTAAATTTCAATTCAACTTAATTTTAAAATTTTTAATTAAAATCTTAAATTTTTCTTTCCTTTCTTTTTTTTTTTGCTTATACTTTGTATTTGCGAAGTGAAATTATTTTAAATAATAATAATAATAATAATAATAATAATAATGGCGTGAAGTGGATTCTTGTCGAAAAATTCATTCTGAATTACAAATTCGATACTTTTATAGAGACGGGTTAGTTTCTTATCTTTGGGATACATTAGAGCTACCGTTAGACATTTGACCTCCCGGGCACCTTTAAAATCCAATTTGTATTAAAAAATAGTCGAATTTCAATTGAAGAATTTTTTCTATTAATAAAAAAAACTGTTAAAAGTGGGTTTTTTTTTTCTTTGACATTCACCGACGAAAAATTCATCGATCTTTTTTAAAAATCCTTCTCAATTAATTAGGGGTTTTTCCAAACAAAAAAATAAATATAAATAAACTATAATAAATAAATAAAACGAAAAAAAATAACGAAAGATAAAATTTATCAAAAAATAAAACGTAAAGAAACAAAATTGTTACTATAAAATTTAAAGAAAAAAAAAATTTAAATAATAAAATTAATAATAAATTAATAAAATTCAATAATGTTAATTAAAGCAGAATATTATTATTACAACTAGAAAATGTTACGCGCACTGAGATATTCAATTTATTTTTATTATTATTATGCAAATTACAAAATTTTTATTTTCAAATATGAATTTTTGAATACTTTCATATTCAAAATTTAAAAAAATTTAAATATTCAATTAAATTACTAATTAATTTTATTCTTGTTTATTAATTTTAAAAATTTTAATAAAATTCTTCACAAGAATTCAATTATTTTCAAAACAATTTCAAGAAATAATTATCAATTTATTTTTTAATTCGTTATAAAATATTTTTAAAAAATTCAATTATTTTCTAAAATTTTAATAAATTCTTCGAATAATTCAATTATATTTAAATTAATAATAAAATTCTTGTCAAAAATTCAATTATATTCAAAACAACTTCATGAAAGAATTGAATTTTTAAAAAAATTCTAATAATACTTTTCGAAATAATTCAATTATTCTATAAAATTTTAATAAATTCTTTGAATAATTCAGTTATATTTATTAATAATAAAATTCTTTGAAAAAATTCAATTATTTTTAATACAATTTTAATTCATTTCTAAAATTTTAATAAATCCTTCGAAACAATTCAATTATGTTTATAAATAGTAGATTTTTTTTGCAAAACTTCAATTATTTTCAAAAAAAATTCTACGAAAGAATTCAATTTTTTTTCTTAATTCGATTAAATACAATTTTTCATAAGAATTCAATTATTACTTTCTAAAATTTTAATAAAATACATAATAATTAAATGTTTAAGTAAAATTTTTAACAAACACGATTATTTTAAAAATGGATTGCAAAAAAAAAATTGGGAAAAAAAAGAGAATGAATAAAAATTAGAAAAAAATTTTAAAAAATTAAAAAAACGATAGAAAAATTATTTATAGAAATAGTAATAAATTATTGCAAAGGAAGAAAAAAATTTGAAACTACATACATATATATACGATGAGAGAATTCATTTTAAAAAAAGTCTTACGCAATTTTTGCGCGCAAGTATATGTGTGTGGGTTATATATCCACACTTCTTAAAATTTATCCATATTATGATGATTTAAGGAGCGCGACTACATATATTTCTATATACTCGTAATAATTCCTGCGCGCGCGTATGATCGCGTGTGTATCTTTTTCTCAAACGAATGTTGAAATTCCAGGAATAAAGAAGAGGGCCAGTTTTAATTTCAAGAATCTCGTCTGATGTCTCTTGGTTTCCTTTTCTCATTTTATATTTATTTCACTCTCCCCCTCAATATAATATATATATATACGCACCGAAAACGGCGCCAATTTTTATCTCTCCAGCGAAAAACGCGGCATTATATGAGCAGCGCGCGGTAGCGGCACCCTTGAACGAATTCCGCAAAATTAGTCGCGATTTTTAATAAGATGAGAGGAGAAAAAGTATAAAAGCCGACCCCCCCCCTCCCACCCCCCTTCTCTTCTCGCTATTAAAAATTACCTTCTTTAACACACTTTTGCCGACTTTTTATCGTATTAATCTTTACACCTCCCTGAATATATTGACAAAAAGGGGAATTATTATTTTTCCGAGTATATTTAAATAAATTGAAAGTAAATAATTTTTCTTCCTTATACGAATCTTGTACGAATTAAAAATATATAATTTTAGAAATTGTCGTAATAAATATTTTTATGTTAAAAAATAATTTTTTGGCGAATTAATTAATTAATTATTGTTTTTGTTTTTTTTGCAGGTGGTTCTCACATCGATGCACAAATATATACCGAAAATTTGGATTATTCGCTGTGACGATCATCATAGAGATGAGAATTTAAATTCTCAACCTTGCAAGGCGTTCAGTTTTCCAGAGACGGAATTTATTGCCGTGACTGCCTACCAAGTATGTAATCACAAACTAATTAACTAATTAATTATTATTACCTACCTATATTATTTTTAAAAATTTTAATAAAATACATCGAAGGAATTCAATTATTTTTATAAATAATAATATGGGTAGAAGAAATTCAATTTATTATTTAAAAAAAAAATTTTTTTAAATTAAAATTCATCGAAACAATTCAATTATTTTCAATGAAATTTTAATTTAATTTCTCAAAATATTTCAAATTATTTTTCATAAATAATAAAATTCTTCGCAGAACTATTGAATTATCTTTATAATAAATAATAAAACTCTTAGCAAGAATTCAATTATTTTTAAAAATTCCAATAAAAATCAATTATTTTCAAAAATGTCAATAAAAGTCAATTATTTTCATAATTTTTGAAATTCTTCACCGAAATTCAATTATTTTCAAAAATGTCAATAAAATTCAATTATTGTCAATTCAATTTTAATTGAATTTCTCGAAATATTTCAATTATTTTCATAAATAATAAAACATTATTCACAGGAATTCAATTATTTTAATAAATAAGAAAATTCTTCCTAAGAATTCAATTATTTTCAAAAAAAATTCAATTACTTTCCTGAGTAATAGAATTCTTATTCAGATTTTAATTATTTTTAAAAATTCTAATAAAATGCTTCCAAAAAAAAAATTCAATTATTTTCAAAAATGTCGATAAAATTCAATTTTAATTGAATTTCTCGAAATATTTTAATTATTATCATAAATAATAAAACATTCGCAGGAATTCAATTATTTTCAAAAATTTTAATAAAATTGAATATTAAATGAATTTTTTGAAATATTTCAATTATTTTCTTAAATAATAAAACATTATTCGTAGAAATTCAATTGTTTTGTATAAGTAATACAACTTTTTCTAAGAATTCAATTATTTTCAAAAATTCTTATAAAATTCTGCAAAAAAATTCAATTACTTTCATAAGTAATAAGATTCTTATCCTGATTTTTAAAAATTCTAATAAAATGCTTCCAAAAACAAAATTCAATTATTTTCAAAAATGTTGATAAAATTCAATTTTTATTGAATTTTTTTGAAATATTTCAATTATATAGTTTTAAAATTTTGATAAACTTAAATTATTGTCAATTCAATTTTAATTGAATTTCTTAAAATATGTCAATTATTTTCATAAATAATGAAACATTATTCGTAGGAATTTAATTATTTTCAAAAAATCTAATAAAAATTCTTCAAAAAAAATTCAATTATTTTCATAAATTAAAAAAATTATCCAATAATTAGAAAATTATTTACAAAATGCAACTTTAATAAAATTTCTCAAAAGAATTCAATTATTTTAAAAAAATCTTAATAACATTTTTCAAATGCTTTAAAATTTTTATGTACAATTTTAATAAAATTTCTCGAAAAGATTCAAAAATTATTTTTCGAAACAATAAAATTCTTGTCATAATTTCAATTCGAAAAATTCCAATTAAAATTCGTCGAAAAAAAAATACATTACTTTTAGCAAAAAAAAAAAACCATTAATTTGTTTACTAAAAAATTCATTTTTTCTATTAAAAAACAAATTTTTTACTAAAAAAAAATTTATTTTTCAAAAAATAATTTTATTTATAAAAAAATATATTTTTTTTTTGTAGTAAAAAAACCATTAATTTTTTTTACTGAATTATTAATTTTTAAAAATTAAAAAACAATTTTTTTTTTACTAAAAAGCAAATTTATTAATTAAAAAATAAGTTTCTTTACAAAAAAATATATTTTTCAGTACAAAACAAATTTCTTTACTAAAAAATAAAAACTTTTTTTTAATGAACGAGTTTTTAAACAAAAAAAAATCAATTTTTCTATTAAAAAATAATTCTTTTTACTAAACAATATATTTTTTTTATTAGAAAACAAATTTCTAAATTTAAATGAAATCAAAATAAATAGATAATTGAATAAATTAAATTAAATTAAATAAATTTATAATTGAAAAAATCGAAATAAAGAATTTTTTTTCAAAAAAAGAATTAAAAAATTATAATTGACTATAGAGTTAATTAATTTAAATTTACATAATTATTTGAATTTTCCAAGATTTTTTCACGAAACAATTGTCAATATTCATTTTTTCGTATAGTTTTAAATTTATTTTTCAATTAAATTTAATTAATATTCATTATTTTGATTTATTTGAATGATATTAATTTAATTAATATTAATTTATTTATACTCGGGATTTAATATTAATTAAATGAGTGAAAAATATTTTACAGAATGATGCGAATTAATTTATCAAAGTTTACAGCTAAACAAACGCTTTAAAATCGAGATAGAATAGAATACATAAAACTAATTAATATTAATAATTAATAATTAATAATTAATAATAATAATTCTAATTCTAATTCTAATTCTAATTAGAATTAAATTTAATTTTAATTCTAATTCTAATTAGAATTTAATTTAATTCTAATTAAATATTATTATAATAATATTTAATACTAATAATTGTCTATTTTCTTTTTACAGAATGAAAACATCACTCGACTAAAAATCAACAACAATCCATTTGCAAAGGGTTTCCGAGAAACGGGACAGTCGCGTTGCAAGCGAAAATTACAAACGTCCGAGGATCAGTCGTCACTCGATTCACATGACGAGGAGGGCAATGTCTCGTCATCTGACTGTGAAGCCGGACAATTGGAAGATTCGCCGGAATGTTCGGCAAATAAGCGAACAAGAAGATCGCCGAGCGACACTGAAAGTGTTATCTACGACAGTGGCATCAGTAGTTCGGGTGGTGCGACACCACCTCCGTCATCGTCATCATCATCACAATTGTTGTCGTCCGAGACACTTTCCGAGGTGAATTTTCGTGTCTCGTCATCGTCATCGTCAGCGTCTTCTTCAGTGTCGTTATCGCCGGCGCCCACGGAACACGCCGGTAATCAGACGCGGCTTTATCGACCGTGGGCCGATTCTCCATCGTCGCCATCGTCGCCTTGCCGATCGCAGGAACAAGTTTTACCCGTCGTCACAACACCCATGCAGTATCATTCCCTCTTTTTCCCGCTGCTCGCGCCTGAACAACAACTCGCCGCTCTTGAATATTCCAGGCTACAACAGATACAACGCTTTCAGTCCAATCTCTTTCTCAGTAAATTGTATCATTAATTCTCTTTTTTCTCGCAAAATACTCGAAAAATACTCGAAAAATAATCAAAAAATACTCAAAAAATACTCAAAAAAAAAAACACAAAAGAAAAAAACAAAACAAAAAAAAGATTTTTTTGAAAGAAAATTTTTGTAGTAAACGAAAAAATTTTCTTCTAAAAGGAATTTTATTTTCGTTTTATTTTTTGGAAAATACTCAAAAAATATTCAAAAAATACACAAAAGAAAAAAACAACACAAAAAAAAGATTTTTTTGAAACAAAATTTCTTTAGTAAAAGAAAACATTTTATTTCTAAAAAGAAGGAAATTTTGTTGACAAAAAAGAAGCAGATTTTGTTACAAAAAAACTACAATTTTGCTACAAAAAGCAAAATTATTATAAATTATAACAAAATTTTCGAAAAAAATAAAAATTTGTTTCTTTCTTCAAAGACAAAAAAAAGATTTTTTCGAAAAAATGAATAAACAGAAAAAATGAGTTTTTTC
Source organism: Leptopilina heterotoma (assembly GCF_015476425.1). Classification (NCBI taxonomy): domain Eukaryota; kingdom Metazoa; phylum Arthropoda; class Insecta; order Hymenoptera; family Figitidae; genus Leptopilina; species Leptopilina heterotoma. Next base: position 2,377,242 of record NW_025110842.1, read on the forward strand.
GAAAGAAAATTTCTTTAGCAAAAACAAAAAAGTTTCTTCCAAAAAGAATGAAATTTTTTTGACAAAAAAGAAACAGATTTCACTCCAAGAAGCTAAAAATTCTGATATTCAAAAAGCTTTTGCTTTTTGTATAGCAAAATTTCCAAAAATGATAAAAATTTGTTTCTTTCTTCAAAGGCAAAAAAAAAAAGATTTTTTTCGAAAAGATGAAATTTTTTCGAAAGAAAATTTCTCTTTAGAAAAAACAAAAATTTTCTTCTAAAAGAAAGGAAATTTTTTTGACAAAAAAAAGAAACAGATTTTACTAAAAACAACTAAAATTCTGATATTCAAAATTTAAAAGCTTTAGCTTTCTGTGTGGCAAAATTTTCAAAAATGATAAAAAATTTGTTTCTTTCTTCAAAGACAAAAAAAAAAAGGTTCTTTTCAAAAAGATGAATAAACAGAAAAAATATTTTACCAAGTGAAAAAATATTTTTTTGTTATAAAAAAGAAACAAATTTTGCTGCAAAAAACAAGAAAATAAAAGAAAATTTATTTTTTTTATTTTTCTTTTAAAGAATTTTTTTTCCAAAAAACAGGCCTCGGATAGTATGATTTTTTTTTTTAATTCTTCCAAATAGTTTTGAAAATAGGGAATGTTTTCGATTTGTATTTTAAAAAAAAGGACTTTCTCGATTTTTCTTTTAAAATTTCAATTTTTTTTATCAAAATTTCAATTATTTTGAAAAAAATTTACAAAGTTTCAATTATTTTCCAATTTTTACTAAATTTCAAATAGTTTACAGTAATTTTAGTAAATTTCAATTATTTTACCCATTTTTTAGTAGAATTCAATTATTTTCTACGTTTTTAATCGTAATTTCAATTATTTTCTAGAAATTCTACTAAATTACAATTATTTTTTATTTTTTTAATCTAAATTTCAAATATTTCAAAATAATTTTAGTAAATTTCAATTATTTTAATAATTTATTTAATAAATTGAAATTATTTTCCATTTTTTTTCTAAATTTCAAGTAGTTTAAAATAATTTTAGTAAATTTCAATTATTTTAATAATTTATTTAATAAATTGAAATTATTTTCCATTTTTTTTCTAAATTTCAAGTAGTTTAAAATAATTTTAGTAAATTTCAATTATTTTTCACTTTTTTAACTACATTTTAAAAATTTTAAATAATTTTAGTAAATTTCAATTACTTTAATAAATTGAAATTATTGTTTTCCATTTTTAACTAAATTTCAAATATTTTTAAATAATTTTACTATATGTCAATATTTCACTTTTTTAACTAAATTTCAATTGTTTTCAATGTTTTTGATCAAAATTTTAATAATTATCTAAAAATTTTACTAATTTTCAATTATTTTTTTATTTTTTTAAAATTAAATTTCAAATATTTGTAATTTTAATCAATTTTAATTATTTTAACAATTTTTTAGTAAAATTCAATTATTTTCTGTTTTTGACCGAATATTCAATTGTTTTCTAAGAATTTTACTAAATTTCAATTATTTTAATAAATTTTTTAATAAAGTGAAATTATTTTCAAAAAAATTTTATTCAATTAAATTTCAATTATTTTCTTTAAATTTTACAAAATTGCAATTATTTTCCAGTTTTTTTAAACTAAATTTGTAATTATTTTAACACATTTTTTAATAAATTTAATTTAATTTTAAAATAATAATTTTAATCAATTTGAATAATTTTTCATATTTTTTCCAAAATTTCAATTATTTTCTAAAAATTTTACTAAAATTAATGTAGTTTCAATTTTTATTATTAAATTTTTAAATTAATTTTTTATGATTGTTAAGAATTTTTACTAAATTTTGATCAAGTGGAATTTTTTCAATTCTATGCAATTGAAAAATTATAAAAATTATTTAAATTAAACTTTTTTTTCTAATTGTAGTTACAATTATTGTAAAAAATTGAATTTTTATTTTAAATAATTGAATGAGTTATTAAAATTAAAATAATTGAATTTTTGTTTTAAATAATTGAATGAGTTATTAAAATTGAAATAATTGAATTTTTGTTTGAAATAATTGAATGCGTTTTTAAAATTGAAATAATTGAATTTTTATAGAATTTTCGTGAAAATTTATTAAAATTTAGAAAAAAGTTAAAAATTGTAGAAAACAATTCAATTTTGGTAGTGTTACAGTTGCAATTCTTAGAAATAATTGAATTCTTAAAGAATTGTCAAAAAATTATTATAATTGACATAGTTCTCCAAATCAATTCTCATTCAATTATTTTCAACGATTTTTAACTTAACTTCTATTATGTTAAAAATTGTAGAAAATAATTGAATTTTGATAGAGTTACAACTTGTAATTTTTAGAAATAATTGAATTTTAATAAGATGTGAAATTGAAATTTTAAAAATTTTCGATTCCTCAGAAAAAATTTATCGAAAAACATTTATTTTATTATCTTTAATTTTTTTAGCAACTGAAAGTCGATCCGAGGCTTGCAAAAAGAAGAAAAAATTTTTTTTAAAAAACAAAAAGATTTTTCTTTCAAAAGAAAAAGACAATAATAAAATAAACATTTTCTTTTCGAAAAGAAATTTTTGTTTTGTTAAAAAAAAGAAAAAAGTAGAATAGAATCAAGCTTTGATTATAAAAAAAAACGAAAAAGCGAATTATAAATCTCGACTAATACGAGATTTTGTATGGAGAGAAAAAAAGAAATTTCCGAATTAAAATTGATCTCTAGATTTCAATAATTATATAATGTAAATAGAAAAATAGTTCTTTAATGATGGCCAAAGAATTTTATTTTGCATCAGGGAATATATATATTTATATTGTTGAATCTGGATTCTTCGTGTGATAACAAATATTTTGCTCAACATTTTTTTTTTTTTGTTTTTTTATTTAAAATCAAAAAAATCATTGTCAAAGTTACTCATTCATTTATTTATTTTTATTTTTTTTCAAAAATACAAAAAAAAAATCTTATTTTAACACCAGTGATGTGTTTTATTTAATAAAAAAAAATTTCCATTTATATTGATATTATAATTTTAATTTTTAAATCATTAAAATTGTAAAGGAAAAAAAACCAGATTCAGTTTTAAAATAAGAAATGTGCCTTTTTATATATACATTATTGTAATGTTGTAAATATTAAGAAAAAAGAATTATTTGTTTAACTAAATTAAGAGAGCAAATTGTAAATACAGATAAAGAATAATTATTATGTATTAGGAAATAAATCGTTATTTATCTAAGTTCATGTCGAAATAATGCCTTGAAACTATTTTTTTAAGTAAAATTAATAAAAATATTTTGTATTATTTTTTCGTTTCTCTTTATTAATTACTATTTCACTGTTTTTTATTTAACATTTTTTTTAAGTTTAAATCATAAATAAAAAAATAATTATTAAAAATTTTTTTTTTTAATTGAAATCGTAAATAAAAAAATGTAATTTTTTAAAATTTTACTGTTTTATTTTAAAAATTTTTTTTATAAATTGAAATCATAAATCAAAAAATAATTTTTAAACATAAAAATAGTAACTGAGGTAAAAATAAAAAGGAAGAGAATAAAAATATTGAATAAAATTAAAAAGAATTGAAAAATAGTAGAAAAAAATTGAAATAAACAAAAAATATAAAATAGTTCAAAAGTAAGAAAAAATTTTAAAAATAGTAGCGAATTAAATCTAAATCTGAAAAAGAAAAAAAGAAAAATGTAAAAAATACAAACAAAAAAAAAAATAGAAAAATAATTAAGAAAACTAAAAAAATACAATTGGAATACAAAAAGTGATTTACAAATAATACAAAAGTCGTACAATAAAATAAAAAAACAAATTAATACAAAAGTCGTACAAGAAAATTAAAAAACCAAACAATGCAAAAATCATACAAAAATAAAAAAACAAATTCAGGCAAAAACCATACAAAAATAAAAAACAAGGACAAATGCAAAAACTATACAAAAATAAAAAAACAAAATTAATGCAAAAATCATAAACATAAAAAAAAATAAATACAAAAATCATACAAATATAAAAAAAGAATTAATGCAAAAATCATAAACATAAAAAAAAACAAATACAAAAATCATACAAATATAAAAAAAGAATTAATGCAAAAATCATAAACATAAAAAAAATAAATACAAAAATCATACAAATATAAAAAAAGAATTAATGCAAAAATCATAAACATAAAAAAAATAAATACAAAAATCATACAAATATAAAAAAAGAATTAATGCAAAAATCATACAAAAATAAAAACAAATTAATGCAAAAATCATATACAAAAATAAAAAACAAATTAATGCAAAAATCGTACAAAAATAATAAAACAAAAAATACAAAATTAATAAAAAAATATTAAAATAAATCAAAAAAAACATTAATAAAATAGTAAAAAAATTCGAAGATTAAAATATTAAAAATAATGCGAAAATAATGTGAAAATTAAATAAAAAGAAAATAAATGAAAATGATAAAACAAAGGAAATTTTAAAAAAAGAAAAATAAATAATAAAAAATAATATAAAAATACTTTATATAGTAAAAAGTTAAAAGTGAAAAAAATACTAAAAAATAATAATAATTAATAAAGAGTAAAAAAAAGTAAAATTAAAGTAAAACTGTGAAGAGAAGTTGGCACGATAATTTTAAAAATTACAGCATTCTCTCAAACACACTACATTAGCAATTAGCATTCAATATTTGTACGCCGCAATTACTTAATTGTAATTCAAAACAATTGTCTCTCTCTCTCTCTCTCTCTCTCTCTCTCTCTCTCTCTCTTTCTTTCTCTCCCCGTAATCGTTCGCTTAATATTATACGTGTTATCCGCTGACTTAAAATTCCGGAACACGTAACGGTATCGAACCGTTATTGGTTACTGTTTATTCCCCAAACAAGATTTTTTTTATTCTTATTCCAAAATGCGCGTATCGAATTTTAATTTCATTACCGTCCTTGTCAACGAAGCAATTCATTGAAAGCGAGTCACATTTTTGCAATATACTCGAGTATACCTACTATACTCATTTATTATATTCATTTTTGCTTCAACACGTGTTTCACTAAAAAAAACAAAAAAAAAACAACAAAAAAATGATAACGAAGATAAATGAAAAGAAAAAAATCTTGTTTATCTCGAGAAGTAACAATTCAAGTCAGTTTCGTCAGGAATTTTTTTCTAAAAGAAAAAATAAGAAAAATTAGTTTTCTAATTGTCTCAAAAGTATATGTTCAAAAAGAAAAAGTAAAAATAGTCGGAAAAAAGTAAGAAAATCAAAAATAAAAGAAGATTTCTAATTTTCTGAAAAGTGTTCAAAAAGAAAAAGTAAAAATAGTGGAAAAAAGTAAGAAAAGCAAAAAAGAGGGAGAAAAGATTTAAAAAATGAAAGAAAGGACAAAAAAAGTAAAAAGAGACTAAAATAGTAAAAAATGGAAGAATAGAGAAAAAAGAGACAAAAGAAAGTAAAAATAAGACGAAAGAAGGAGAAAGTGACTCAAAATAGTAAAAAAAAGAAAAAATACAAAAATAGTAAAAAAAGAAAAAATACAAAAATAGTAAAAAAAAAGAAAACATACAAAAATAGTAAAAAAAGAAAACACACAAAAATAGTAAAAAAAGAAAACACAAAAAAAAGAAAAAATACAAAAATAGTAAAAAAAGAAAACATACAAAAATAATAAAAAAAGAAAAAAATGTAAAAAAAAATCAAAAACAGTAAAAAAAATATTGAAAAGTAAAAAGCAGTGAAAAAGATAAATTACAGTAGAAAAAAGACCAAAAGCACTAATAAATAGTCCAAAAATTCAAAAAAAAAAAAAAATAGAAAAAGTATGAAAAATTCAAAAATAGTAAAAAAAAATATTAAAAAAGTCAAAAACAGTCAAAAAGAAAATAATAAAAATTAAGAAGAAGTGGAAAATGACAAATTATAATAAAAAAGGCCAAAAATACTAAAGAACAGTCAACAAAATCAAAAAGAAAGTAAAAAATAGTAAAAAAAGGAAAAAAATACAAAAATAGTAAAATACGCAAAAATAGTAAAAAATACCCAAAAAAAAGTCAAAAACAGCAAAAAAAAAATGTTGGACATAAAATTCTTTAAATAAGAATTCATTTAATTTAAAATACAATTTTTTATGAAATTGTAAGAACAAATTCAATTATTTTTCAAAAATTTCAATAAAATTTGTTTATAACAATTAAATTAACATTTAACAGAATTTTAAATTAAATATCTCCGCGTAGAATTGATTTACTTCTGAAAAACTTTTTAAATATTTTCTTATAAGAATTCAAATATTTTTAATACAAATGAATTTTTTCGACAAATTTCAAAATAATTGAATTTTGCAAAATTTCAATTATAAATTTTAAAAATAATTGAATTTTTGAAGAATCTTAATTAAAAATTTTTAAGAGTAATTGAATTTTGAATAATTTTAATTTAAAATTTTGAAAATAATTAAATTTTGAAGAATTTTAATTTAAAATTTTGAAAATACTGGAATATTGAAGAATTGAAATCTTAAATTTTGAAGAATTTTAATTTATAATTTTAAAAATAATTGAATTTTGATGAATTTTAATTTTGAAAAGAATTGAAATTTTATGAATTTTAATGAAAATTTTGAAAATAATTATAAATCCATTTCAAATTGTTTTAATTATAAGTTTTCAACAGAATTGAATTTTTAAAGGGTTTAAATTGTAAATTTCAAAAATAATTGAATTTGAAGAATTTTACTTCTAGATTTTGAAAATAATTTAATTTTGAAAAATTTTAATGAAAAGTTTTGTAATAATTCAATTTTCAAGAATTTTAATTGAAAATTTTAAAATTAATTCAATTTTGAAGAATTTTAATTGAAAATTTTAAATTTAATTCAATTTTTAAGAATTTTAATTGAAAATTTTAAAATTAATTCAATTTTGAACTGTTTTAATAACGAAAAGTGAAAAGCAGTGGAAAAGACAAATTACAGTTGAAAAAAAGACTACAATTAGTAATTAACAGCCAAAAATTAAAAAAAAATTAAAAAGTCAAAAATTAGTAAAAAAAAACCATAGAGAAATTCAAAATTGTAAAAAAGAAGCTAAAAAATAATAAAAAAGACCGAAAAATGTAAAAAAAAGTAAAGTTAAAACTGTAAAAGTAGATTTAAAAGAGTCAGAAAATAGTCAAAAATCTATAGTCAAAGTAAAAATAGTCAAAAGAAGCAAAAAACAAAACAAAAAGTTTTTTTTAACTTTCGAGAAAAGTAAAAAAAAAGTTAAAACAATAAAAAATAGTTTAAAAAATTCAAAAAGTAGTCAAAATTTATTGTCAAAATTAAAATAGTCAAAAGAAGCACAAAATAAAGAACAAAATGTTAAAAAAAACGCCCAAGAAAAGTAGAAAAAAGTTAAAATAGTAAAAAATAGTTTTAAAAAGTCAAGAAGTAGTCAAAATCTATAGTCAAAATCAAAATAGTCAAAAGAAGCAAAAAAACAAACAAAAAGTTAAAAAAAACGTCCAAAAGAAGTAAAAAAAAATGTTCAAACAGTAAAAAATAGTTTGAAGAAGTCAAAAAATAGTCAAAATTTATAGTCAAAGTCAAAATTAGTCAAAAGAAGCAAAAAAGAAAACAAAAAGCTTTTTTTAACTTTCGATAAAAGTATAAATAAAGTTAAAACAATAAAAAATAGTTTAAAAAATTCAAAAAGTAGTCAAAATCTATAGTCAAAGTCAAAATAGTCAAAAGAAGCGAAAAAAACAAAAAAGTTAAAAATCATCCGATAAAAGTATAAATAAAGTTAAAACAATAAAAAATAGTTTTAAAAAGTCAAAAAGTAGTCAAAATCTATAGTCAAAATCAAAATAGTCAAAAGAAGCAAAAAAAACAAACAAACAGTTAAAAAAACGTCCAAGAAAAGTAAAAAAAAGTTAAAACAGTAAAAAATTGTTTGAAAAAGTCAAAAAGTAGTCAAAATTTATAGTCAAAGTCAAAATTAGTCAAAAGAAGCAAAAAAGAAAACAAAAAGCTTTTTTTAACTTTCGATAAAAGTATAAATAAAGTTAAAACAATAAAAAATAGTTTAAAAAATTCAAAAAGTAGTCAAAATTTATAGTCAAAGTCAAAATAGTCAAAAGAAGCGAAAAAGAAAACAAAAAGTTCTTTTTAACTTCCAAGAAAAGTAAAAAAAAGTTAAAACAGTAAAAAATAGTTTGAAGAAGTCAAAAAGTAGTCAAAATTTATAGTCAAAGTCAAAATTAGTCAAAAGAAGCAAAAAGAAAAACAAAAAGTTAAAAAAACAAGAAAAGTGAAAAAAAAGTTAAAACAGTAAAAAATAGTTTTAAAGAAATTCGAAAATTAGTCAAAATCTGTAGTCAAAGTCAAAATAGTCAAAAGAGGGAAAGAGAAATTAATAACAGTCGAAGATCTAAAACAAATTTTCCAAAACCAAAAAAAAAATAAAAAATAAAAACAAAGAAAAAAAGAAAATTGTCACAAAAAACATCCTCGTCCGTTTGTATTAAAATAAATACAAAGGAAAAAAAAAGATAAAAAAAAATGCTTACAGATTAGACGCAACATTTTTGGTCACCGTGGCCATTGGCGTATTTCGGGCAATAGGGCGGATTAGAGCTCTGGAGACAGAAGGAGCCCTTGGAGCCGGTGGGCGTGTGCTGACCCATGATTAGATACTCGCCGGCTCTCTGGCTAATCCTCGGCCCCGAGGGACAGCGCCGCGAGCACGGCTCGGCCAGCATTTCCCTGCCGCCATTATCGACGCTCTGCGCCATGAAGCACACAACCCACACGTGGCTGCACAATTGGAAATTCGTCTGGTTCTCACAGAATGGCTGCACTTTCCCGCCGTTCACGCAGAAGTCCACGTGGCCCATTCTTCCCTTGTCACCTAAGAAGAAAAAAGGAAAAATGTCATTATTTTTTTTTTGAGACACTAGCCGCGTGGATTTTTGCTTGTGTTGTTGAGAATTTAGTTCGGGTTCGATTCTTCTCTAGTGTTTGAATTTTTTTTTTAATCAATGTTGATTTTATTTCATTTTCTTCTTGTTTTTTATTTTCGTTTCCGTATTTTTGTTTCTTTTTGCCTTTTTAATTGCATTTTTGTCTTTTTGTTTCTTTATATTTAAATTTCTGTATTATTTTTTACTCTTTTAAAAAAATTTCAATTATTTTCAATTTTTTACTAAATTTCAATTATTTAAAACAAATATTAGTAAATTTCAATTACAATCAAATTTTTCTACCAAATTTCAAACATTTTTCTTTCTTTTAAATAAATTTCAATTATTTTAAATAGTTATTTAAAATAAATTTTGATTATTTAAAATTTTTTAAAACTAAATTTCAACAATTTAAAACAAATTTTGGTAAATTACAATTAGAATCAAATTTTACTACCAAAATTTTCATTATTTTCAATTCTTATATAAATTTCAATTTTTTTCAATTTTTTAACAATAAATTTCCATTATTTTCAATTCTTATTTACTAAATTTCAAATTTTTTTAAATTTCTTTTTACTGAATTTCAATTAAAGAAAACAAATTTTTGTAATTTTAATTTACAATCCAATGTTTCTACTAATTTCTATTTATCTTTAAACTTTTCCTAGCAAATTTCAATTATTTTAAATATTATTTAATAAATTTCAATTATTTTGAAATTGTCTTCACTAAATTTCAATTATATATAAAACAAATTTTTTTTATAACAAGCAATTACTATAAATTTTTTCTAATAATTTTCTACTTATCTCAAAATTTTGTTCTACTAAATTTCAATTATTACAAATTTCTTTCTACTAAATTTTAATTATTTTCAATTCTATATTAATTTTCAATTATTAAAAACAAATTTCAGTAAATTTCAATAGCATTCAATCAATTTTTTCTACTAAATTTCAGTTATTATTCTTTCTATTACAAAAATTTCAATTCTTTTCAATTTCCTTTTAACAAATTTCCATTATTTTCAATTCCTATTTACTAAATTTCATTTACTTTTAATTTCTTTTCACTAAATTTCAATTATTTTAATAATAATTGACTAAATTTTCATTTTTTTAATAACACTCAACTAAATTTCAATTATTTTAGAAAACTTTTACTAATTTCCAATTACTTATATTTTAAAATTTTTCTTTACTATAAATTTCAATCATTTTTCATTTCTTTTATTTTTCAATTTTTTTCAGTTTTCTTTATACTTTTACTAAATTTCAATAATTTTTCATTTATTTTATAAAATTTCAATTATTTTTCATTTTTGTCTACTAAAATTCAATCATTTTTCACAATTGTTTTAATAAATTTCAATTATTTTTATTTTTTCTACTAAATTTCAATTATTTAATACTTTTCTTAATAAATTCAAATTATTTTAAAAAATTTATTCCAAATTTCAATTATATTTCATTTTTTAAAAGATTGAAATTATTTTTCACTTTTTTTTTACTAAATTCCAATTATTTTCAAAAAATTATAATAAATTTTGCAAAATTTCAAAAGAGTTTTAATTCAAAATTTATTCAAAATTTCAATTATAAATTTTGAGAATAATTGAATTTAGAAGAATTTCAATTGGAAATTTAGAAAATAATTGAACTTTGACGAATTCTACTTTTAGATTGTGAAAATAATTGAATTTTAAAGATTTGTAATTAAAAGTATTAAAATTAATATAATTCTTAAGAATTTTAATTTAGAATGTTGAAGAACTTTAATTTTAAATTTTAAACATAATTGATATTTGAAGATTTTTAATTGAAAAATTTGGAAATAATTCAATTCTGAAGAATTTTACTTCTAGATTTTTAAAATAATTAAGTTTTGAAAATTTTTATTTGAAAATATTGAAATTAATTGAATTCTTAAGAATGTTAACTTAAAATTTTGAAAAAAATTGAATTTTGAAGAATTTTATTTCTAAATTTAGAAAATAATTGAATTTTGAAGATTTATAATTGAAAATATTAATATTAATTGAATTTTTAAGAATTTTAAGTTAGAGTTTTGATAATAGTTGAATTTTGAAGAATTTCAATTGAAAATTTTGAAAATTTTTAATTGAAAATATTAAAATTAATTGAATTTTGAATAATTTTATTTCTAGATTTTAAAAATAATTGAATTTTGAAGATTTTTAATTGAAAAATTTGGAAATAATTCAATTCTGAAGAATTTTTCTTCTAGATTTTTAAAATAATTACATTTTGGAAATTTTTATTTGAAAATATTGAAATTATTTGAATTCTTAAGAATTTTAACTTAAAATTTAGAAAATAATTGAATTTTGAAAAATAATTGAAAATATTGATATTAATTGAATTCATAAGAATTTTAATTTAGAATTTTGATAATAATTGAATTTTGAAGAATTTTAATTTTAAATTTAAAAAAAAATTGAATTTTGAAGAATTTTAATTTAGAATTTTGAAAAGAATTGAATTATGGAAAAATTATTCTTCTAATTTTTGAAAATAATAGAATTTGAAGAATTTTAATTGAAAATTTTTAAATTAATTGAATTCTTAAGAATTTTAATTTATAATTTTGAAGAGTTTTACTTCGAGATTTTGAAAATAATGGAATTTTGGAGAATAATAATAAATAAAGTAATTAAAATAAAAAAATAAAAAAATAAATATAGAACCAAAAGGAATATTCAATAACTAAAAATTGAATTAATAATAAATAATAATTTGAGATAGATAATAATTAATAAATAAATAATTATTCAATTATCGAAGAGATTATTGGAGTCGTTGGAGTCTCACCGTAATATCCAGCATTAGTGTGAATAACTTGAACAAAATCGGCATCGCCACTGTCGAGGCGATTGGTGAGACTGGATCTAATGAGAGGACGCGCGGGATCAAGGCCAATAATGCGATTCATTCGAAAGAGTAAATAATTAGCCATTATTCCGCAGAGATGTGCTCCCAGCGAGTGACCAACGCACGTCGTCCTCGATATTGGCAGGCCAAGATTCCTCAAGGTCGTGAGACTTCCGGCCAGGCAACGCGCCACGGGCCGCAGGTTCGCCACCGCCGCCGGGTAACACGGTGGCGCACAAAGTGACCCCCAGTCGATGGAAAACACATTATAACTTCCATTACGCAGGTAGGCCTCCCTCAATATCATCATCGGCACCGAGTCCTCCGTCCCTTCAACAAAAATTCACTCAATTAATAATTGGCCAATTAAATTACGAAATTAAACTTAACTAACAAAATTTCAATCATTTCTTAATTATTTTGTAAAATTTTAAATTTCAATTATTTTTCTTTTTTTTTTTTTTTTTTTAACTAAATTTCAATTATTTTCCTAAATTTCAATTATTTTTCATTTCTTTTATTACATATAAATTATATTTCATTTTTCGTACTAAATTTCAATTATTTTTCATTCTTTCATTAAATTTCAATTATTTTTCATTTTTTTTTTTTTTTACTAAATTTCAATTATTTTCCTAAATTTTAATTATTTTTCATTTCTTTTATTAAATATAAATTATATTTCATTTTTCGTACTAAATTTCAATTATTTTTCATTCTTTCATTAAATTTCAATTATTTTTCATTTTTTTTTTTTTACTAAATTTCAATTATTTTCCTAAATTTTAATTATTTTTCATTTCTTTTATTAAATATAAATTATATTTCATTTTTCGTACTAAATTTCAATTATTTTTCATTCTTTCATTAAATTTCAATTATTTTTCATTTTTTTTTTTTACTAAATTTCAATTATTTTCCTAAATTTTAATTATTTTTCATTTCTTTTATTAAATATAAATTATATTTCATTTTTCGTACTAAATTTCAATTATTTTTCATTCTTTCATTAAATTTCAATTATTTTTCATTTTTTTTTTTTTACTAAATTTCAATTATTTTCCTAAATTTTAATTATTTTTCATTTCTTTTTTTAAATATAAATTATATTTCATTTTTCGTACTAAATTTCAATTATTTTTCATTCTTTCATTAAATTTCAATTATTTTTCATTTTTTTTTTTTTACTAAATTTCAATTATTTTCCTAAATTTTAATTATTTTTCATTTCTTTTATTAAATATAAATTATATTTCATTTTTCGTACTAAATTTCAATTATTTCTCAATTCTTTTATTAAATTTTAATTATATTTCATTTTTTACTAAATTTCAATTATTTTTCAATTCTCTTTACTATACATTCCAATTAATAACAAAAATTTTAAGTAATTTTTTAAGTAATTTGTTAAATTTCAATTATTTTTCTATCTTCAACAAAAACTATTCAATTATTTTCAATTTCTTTTAAATAAATTTCCATTATTTTCAATTTCTTTCAAATAAATTTCCATTATTTTCAATTTCTTTAACTAATTTTCAATTATTAACTTTTTTTTACCATATTTCAATGATTTAAAACAAATTTTAGTCAATTTTAATTACAATCAAATTTTTCTACTAAATTTCAATTATTTTTCTTTCTTTAAAATAAATTTTAATGTCTTTTAAATAAATCTCCATTATTTTCAATTTCTTTATCACTAAATTTTAATAATTTAAAATAAATTTTAATAAATTTCCATTGAAATCAAAATTTTTCTACTAAATTTCAATTATTTTTCATTCTTTAAAATAAATTTCAATGTCTTTTAAATAAATTTCCATTATTTTCAATTTCTTTTTCACTGAATTTTCAGATATTTTCCATTTTTGACTAAATTTCAATAATTTAAAACAAATTTTGGTTAATTTACATTAAAATCAAATTTTTCTAAATTTAAATTATTTTTAAATTTTTTCACTAAATTCCAATGAATTTTTAAAAAAATTATACTAAACTTCAATTATTTTTCATTTGTTTTAAAGAATTTAAATTATTTTTAATTATTTTACTATATTCCAATCATTTTTCAATTGATTTATTAAATTTTAATTATTTTCCATTCTTTTACTAAATTTCAATTACTTTACACTTTTTCTTATTAAATTCCAACTATATTCAGAAAAATTATAATAAATTTGAATTATATTTCATTTTTTACAAAATTGAAATTGTTTTTCACTTTTTTTTACTAATTACAATTATTTACAAAAAAATTATAATAAATTTTAAGAATAATTGAATTTCGACGAATTTTACTACTAGATTTGAAACATTAATTGAATTTTAAAGAGGTGTAATAAAAATTTAAAAAATTATTCACATTTAAAGAGTTTGAATTAAAAATGTTTAAAACAATTCAATATTAAATTGTTTCAACTGTAATAAGTTTACTAAATAATTGAATTTTCAAGAATTTTAATGAAAATTTTGAAAATAATTGAATTTAGACGAATTTTACTTCTAGATTTTGAAAATAATTGAATTTTTAAAAATTTTAATGAAACTTTTCAAAATAATTGAATTTTTGATAAATTTTACTTTCAAATTGTGAAAATAATTGAATTTTGAAGATTTTTTAATGAAATATTGTAATTTATTGAATTATGGAGATTTTAAATTAAAAATATTGAAAATAATTGAATTTTGAATAATTTTAATTAAAAATGTTCAAAATAATTGAATTTTGAAAAATTTTAATGAAAATAATTTAATTTTTAAGAATTTTAATAAAAGTTTTGAAAATAATTGAACTTTGAAGTTTTAATAACAAATTTTCAAAATAATTCAATTACAAATTGTTTCAATTATAAGTTTTTAAAATAATCGAATTTTTAAGAATTTTAATGAAAATTTTGAAAATAATTGAATTTAGACGAATTTTAATTCTAGATTTTGAAAATAATTGAATTTTTTAAAATTTTATTTCTAAATTGTGAAAATAATTAAATTTTGTAGATTTTTAATTGAAAATATTGAAATTTATTGAATTATGGAGAATTTTATTTCTAAGTTTTGAAAATAATTGGTTTTTGGAAATTTTTAATTAAACATATTGAAATTAATTTAATTAGGTATGGAGATTTTTAATAAAAAATATTGAAAATAATTGAATTTTGAATAATTTTTTATTAAAAATGTTCAAAATAATTGAATTTTGAAAAATTTTAATGAAAATTTTGAAAATAATTGAATTTTGATCAATTTTACTTCTAGATTGTAAAAATAATTGAATTTTGAAGATTTTTAATTGAAATATTGAAATTTATTGAATAATAGAGAATTTTACTTCAAAGTTTGGGAAATAATTGATTTTAGGAAATTTTTAACTGGAAATATTTAAATTAATTTAATTATAGAGATTTTTCATTAAAAATATTGAAAATGATTTAATTTTGAATAATTTTAATTAAAAGTGTTCAAAATATTTTAATTTTGAAAAATTTTAATGAAAAATGTGAAAATAATTGAATTTTGATCAATTTTACTTCTTGATTGTAAAAATAATCAAATTTTGAAGATTTTTAATTAAAATATTGAAATTTATTGAATTATAAAAAATTTTGCTTCGAAATAATTAAATTCTGAATAATTTTTTATTAAAAATTTTCAAAATAATTGAATTTTGAAAAATTTTAATAAAAATTTTGAGAATAATTGAATTTTGATGAATTTTGCTTCTAGATTGTAAAAATAATTGAATTTTGAAGATTTTTAATTGAAATATTGAAATTTATTGAATAATAGAGAATTTTACTTCAAAGTTTGGGAAATAATTGATTTTAGGAAATTTTTAATTGGAAATATTTAAATTAATTTAATTATAGAGATTTTTCATTAAAAATATTGAAAATGATTTAATTTTGAATAATTTTAATTAAAAGTGTTCAAAATTTTTTAATTTTAAAAAATTTTAAAGAAAATTTTGAAAATAATTGAATTTTGACGAATTTCACTTCTAGATTTTGAAAATAATTAAATTTTTAAAAAATATAATAAAAAGTTTGAAAAGAATTGAATTTTGACGAATTTTACTTTTAGATTTTGAAAATAATTGAATTTTTAAGAAATATAATGTAAATTTTGAAAATAATTGAATTCTTATGAAATTTAATTCAGAATTTGGAAAATAATTGAATTTTGACGAATTTTACTTTTAGATTTTGAAAATAATTGAATTTTTAAGAAATATAATGAAAATTTTGAAAATAATTGAATTCTTAAGAAATTTAATTCAGAATTTGGAAAATAATTGAATTTTGAAGAATTTTACTTCTAGATTTTGAAAATAATTTAATTTTGAATAGAATTGAATTTTGACGAATTTTACTTCTAGATTTTGAAAATAATTAAATTTTTAAAAAATATAATAAAAAGTTTGAAAAGAATTGAATTTTGACGAATTTTACTTTTAGATTTTGAAAATAATTGAATTTTGAAGAAATATAATGAAAATTTTGAAAATAATTGAATTCTTAAGAAATTTAATTCAGAATTTGGAAAATAATTGAATTTTGAAGAATTTTACTTCTAGATTTTGAAAATAATTGAATTTTGACGAATTTTACTTCTAGATTTTGAAAATAATTGAATTTTTAAGAAATATAATGAAAAGTTTGAAAATAATTTAATTTTGAAAAGAATTGAATTTTGACGAATTTTACTTTTAGATTTTGAAAATAATTGAATTTTTAAGAAATATAATGAAAATTTTGAAAATAATTGAATTTTGACGAATTTTACTTCTAGATTTTGAAAATAATTGAATTTTTAAGAAATATAATGAAAAGTTTGAAAATAATTTAATTTTGAAAATAATTGAATTTTTAAGAAATATAATGAAAAGTTTGAAAATAATTTAATTTTGGAAAGAATTATAATTGTACTTCTAGATTTTGAAAATAATTGAATTTTGAAGATTTTTAATTGAAAATATTGAAATTAATTGAATTTTGACGAATTTTACTTCTACTTTTAAAAAATAATTGATTTTAGAAGATTTGAAATTAAAAATATTGATATTAATTGAATTCTTAAGAATTTTAATTCAGAATTTCAAAAATAATTGAATTTTGAAAAAAAATTTTTGAATAATTTCAATTATAAATTTATTTTGAATTAAAAAAAATGAAAAAATGAGTAAATAATAATAAAAAAAAAGAATAAAAAAAAATGTTTTTGTTTTTGTTAACATTTACCAGCATAGCCGTGAATTAAAATAATATTTTCCTTGGCGGCATCGTAGCCGCCGCGAAGCCAATCTGATTTCCTTGACTCCTCGAGTTTCTCCTTTGGCTTGCCGATTTCCGAATAAAGATAGAGATGCACATCGGGATCGGGACACGAATCCTTGTCATTGCCCCTCCTCCAGGTGCACTTGTCCTCACTGTAATTTGCCGCGGCGCCACTTTGTATCGCTTCCTCAATGGGCCCCCTGGGGGGCCTGCAAAGCACCTCATTATCGCCGCATATCAACAAAATAAACACCAACAATATCAAGGGCGAATTATTCAACTTCTCCATTTCACTCTCTTCTTCTCCTCTTTTCTAAAAAAAAATCACACGTAATCACCATTTTTGTACTATTATTATCGTCATTATTTTTTTTTAAATAAAAAATTAACAATAATTATTTTTTTTAATAAAAAATTAACAATAATTATTTTTTTTAATAAAAAATTAACAATAATTATTTTTTTCAGACGTAGAATAGGAAAAATTTTTTAAAAATATTTTTCCTACTCTTCCCTTTGAAGAAAAAAAATATTATTACTATAAATAACATTTTTCCTATTCTTCTAAAGAAACAAAAATAATTATAATATTTTTCCTATTCTCCATTTGAAGGAAAAAAATTGTTACAATATTTTTCCTATTCTCCATTTGAAGGAAAAAAATTGTTACAATATTTTTCCTATTCTCCATTTAAAGAAAAAAATTGTTATAATATTTTCCTATTCTCTCTATGAAGGAAAAAAGTGTGAATAATATTATAAATTTTCCTATTCAAATAGTTTTTTTTTATTAAATGGAGAATAGGCAAAATAGTATTAAAATTATTGACATTTTTCCCCTTTAAACAGAGAATAGGAAAAATATTTTTAATATTGAAAAACAATAATTTTTTTCCTCCCAAGGAAGAATAGAAAAAATAATAATTCTTTTTTTCCCCTTCAAAGCGAGAATAGGAAAAAGATTATTACTAATATTTTTCCTACTCTTTTCTTTGAAGGAAAAAAATATTAATATTAATAACATTTTTTCTATTCTCACTTTTTCCTATTCTTCTAAGGAAAAAAAATTGTTTATAATAAAATTTTTCCTATTCTCCCTTTGAAGGCAAAAAATTATTATAATATTTTCCTATTCTCTGTTTAAAGGAAAAAAGTGTGAATAATATTAATAATAATTTTCCTATTCAAATAATTTTTTATTAAAGAGAGAATAGGGAAAATAGTATTAATATTATTTACACTTTTTTCCTTCAAACCGAGAATAGGAAAAATATTTTTCCTACTCTTGCTTTGAACGAGAAAAAAAGTTAATATTTTGCCTATTCTGTCTTTGAAAAAAAATTATATTGTCAAACGTAGAATAGAAAAAAGTATTAACACTTTTTCACTTTTAAACCGAGAATAGGAAAAATATTATTAACAATTTTATTTTTTTTCTACTCTTCCTTTGAAAAAAGAAATTATTAATAAATTTTTTTTTCAAAGAGAGAATAGGCAAAATATTAACACTTTTTCACTTTCAAAGGGAGAATAGGAAAAATATTTTATTAACAAAATTTTTCTACTCTTTGAAAAAAAAAATTAGTAATATTTTTCCTATTCTCGCATTGGAAGTGAAAAAGTGTTAACATTTTGCCTATTCTCTGTTTGAAAAAAAATAATTATTCCATCAAACGTAGAATAGGAAAAATATTATTTTTTTTCAAACGTGGAATAGAAAAAATATTATTAATTTTAATTTTTTTTTCGTGGAATAGGAAAAATATTAACTTTAATAATTTTTTTGTGGAATAGGAAAAATATTATTAATTTTAATTTTTTTTTCGTGGAATAGGAAAAATATTATTAACTTTAATAATTTTTTTCTGGAATAGGAAAAATATTATTAACTTGAATATTTTTTTCCGAAATAGGAAAAATATGTTTTCTATTAAAAATCCTTTTTTTCTTCAAACCTTGAATAGGAAAAATATAATCAATATTATTAATAATTATTTTTCTCTTTTCGCAAGAAACAAAAATAATATTTTAATTATTGTTAATAATTATTATTTTTCTTAAATTATAAATCACTTTGATAATTAAATTGAAAAATTGAAAACTGTATAAGAAATGCAAACGAACCATGAACCGTCGATTTTGAGACTGTTTTAAAAAGATTAATCGAATCAGCATTTGGTTGTCTCTCCCCCTTTTTTTTTCTTTCTTCTCATTTTTCCCCCGATGCCCTCTCACTCACAGGTTCCTCCACTTCTTTAAAACGCGAACCTTGATGTACTTTACCGTTTATCACTGACGCCAATTCCTTTTACTCAAATGGGTCAGAGGAATTCCCCCCCAATTCTCCCACCACCCCTTTTTTTTATTTGCCATCAAAACAAAAGGAACCGAAGAAAAATCACAAAAAATTAACTTTTTACATTAAAAAAAAAAAAAATTAATTTTCATTCTAAATAAATGAAAATTTTTTTTAAAAAAAGGCAAAATAAAATAATAAAAAAATAATTTGTTATTATTATTTATTTTTATTAATTAATTTTTTTTTTATTAACTAATTATTATTTTATTTTTTATTAATTAATTATTATTTCATTTTTGATTAATTAATCATTATTTCATTTATTGAAAATTATTAATTATAATTTCCAATTACAATTATAATATTATAATTAATTAAAATAATATACTTAAAATTATTTAATTATTACTAAACTATATTTAGCATTAAAAAACAATTAAAATTAATTTTAAAAATTTAATTCAAAAAAAAAAAAAATATTCTTAATAAAAATTTAAACAAATTAATTAAAAAAAAACTAGTAAAAAAATAAATGAAAATAAAAAAATAAACTAATAAAAATAAAAAAGAAATAATAAATTTTTAAAAAAATATTAAATTAATTAAAAATATTATTCCAAAAAAAAATATTCTAAATAAAAAATTTTATTTCGAATATTTTTTTGTTTTGCAAGTAAAAATTTATTTCGAATAGAAATAAAAATACGAAGAAAAGGAAAAATGAAAGAAAAATTGCAAAGAATAGAAAAAAAAGTAGAACAATAAATGACAGAGACTATTAATTATTATTAACAAATTTTTAAAGGAAATTGCAAACGGAACATAATTTTTTTTTTACCCAAGAGAAAAAAAAGTATTTGTTTCCGGACAATAAAAAACAGGAAAAATTGATTATTTCTTTTAATTTTTTATTATTAGGTAATTAAATTGAGGTGTTGATCCGCGGTGACAAAATATTGCAAAGTACGTGAAGAAATTTTTTTTTTTTTCAAATCAACATTTTTTTTTTGTTTGTATAAGAAAAGCATTCGCAGTGAGCAATGAGGCGAATATATATAATAAACCGTTAGAAACGATTTTTAATTCTACTCCCCTAATCGACTATTATTTGTCATTCAATAATTGTTCCCTCCTTCTTTTTGCGCATATGTAATTATCAATCTCATTATGTAACAAAAAAAAAAGAAAATTTTCATTTTTTTCTCAAAAACTATTTTTTTTAAATTTATTTATTAAGGGCATTTGAACCTTGATGACGTTTCAGTTTGTGCAAAGCATGTGTGACGTCATCAAGTTTCAAATGCCCTTAATAATTTTTCATTTTCTTTTTCATTTTTTTTTCTCAAAAACCATTTTTATTTCTTTTTCTATTTTTTTATTTATTTATTACGTAATTTCTTAAAAATAATTTTCATTATTTTTCTCAAAAACCATTTTTATTTTTTATTTAATTATTACGTAATTTCTTAAAAATAATTTTCATTTTTTTTCTCAAAAATACCATTTTTATTTTTTTTCTATTTTTATTTATTTATTTGTTATATGTAATTTCTTTAAAAAAAAAATGTTCATTTTTTTTATTTTTATTTATTTATTACGTAATTACTCAAAAAAAAAATTTCAAATTTTTTTGTCTCAAAAAAAAAAAATTTAGAAACTATTTTCAAAAAAGAAATAGAAAAAAAACTATTCTTATATAATAGATACGTTAAAAAAATAATAAATAAAGAAAACTTGAAAATAATTAAACGAAACAAAGAAAAATTTTTTGTTAAATAATTAAAAGAAAGTAAATTAAAAAATAATAATGAGGAAAATTAAAAATAAAAAACATTTTCTTTAATAAATAGTAGAAAACTAGTAAAAAATTAATAGAAAAGATAATAATAATAATAATAATAATAATATAAATAATAATAAAAAATAATAAAAGAAAAAGTAGCACGGTAGCTGCGTGGTAATATACAAATACATTTACGATTTCATAATAGGGTTCGAATCCCCTCGGAGGTGAAATTTTTTAATTCCCAAATTTTAATAAAAATAATTTTAAAAAAATAAAAAAAAAATAAAAAAAAAATAAACAACAAAAATTAATAAACGTACATAATAAAAAGTACTTAGAAAAGGTAATAATAAAAGAAAGGATAAAAAATAATAATAAACAAAATTTAAAAAAAACAAAAAATAACAATAAAAATAAAAAATAACAATAAAAATAAAAAATAACAATAAAAATAAAAGATAAACAACAAAAATAAAATAAAATAAATAACAAAAAAATAAAAACAATAAAAAACAACAATAAAACAAAAAAATAAACAATAATGAACAACAAAAATTAATAAACATGAGTAATAAAAAGTAATTAGAAAAAGTAATAATAAAAGAAAGGATAAAAAATGATAATAAACAAAATTTAAAATAAAAAAGTTAATAATAAAAAAAAACAATAAAAATAGTAAAAAACGAAATAAAAATAAAACAAATAGTGGAAAAAAAAATTATTACTTGGAAAAGAGTAAATATGTCACGGGAAGATTATTCACCTCCGCATCCTCTTTGCTTGAATGATTCAATAAATATACAGTCCGCAGATTTGCAGATAAACTGTGGAAATTACTTTTCTTCAGGGTCTCTAAAGCTGTTGTAATTATTATTTATAAGATAATAGTTTTCTGCCTGGCAAAATCATTTTCTTCAATGGAAATAATATAAAACATTCAATGAAAATCATTCCTTTTTTAAATTCAAACACAAAATGAAAAACAATTTTTTTTAATATAAGTGAATAAAAAAAAAAATTCGAAGTCAGAAAAAAGAAATAATAAATTTTTCTTAAATAGGTTTTAAATCAAAATTTATTTCAACTTTAAAAGAAAAAACTGTTAAATTGAAAAATTGTTTAAATAATTGAAATTCTTTACTACTGATAATAATAATTGAACAACAAAAATTGATAAAAATTTTTTTCGGAACCATTTAAAAAAACGAAAAAAAAAATTAGAAAAAAAATTATTTTTCCAATTTTTGTTTTATCTTTTTTTCATAAAAAAATTAAATTGAAATTGAATTAAATTGAAATTAGTTAAATAATTGAAATTGTTTACTACTGAAAATACTTAAATAACAATAAAAATTGATTAAAAAAATTTTTCGGATCCATTTTTAAAAACGAAAGAAGAAAAATTATTAAAAAAAAAATTTCTTTCAAATTTTTGTAGATTATTTTTAAATTCAAATTGTTTAAATAATTTAAATTGTTTACTCTTGACAATAATTGAATAACAATAAAAATTGTATAAAAAATGTTTCGGATCCATTTATAAAAACGAATAAGAAAAGAAAAAAAAATTATTTTTCCAATTTTTGTTTCAATTTTTTTAAAACAAAATTTTAATTCAAACTATTTAAATAATTAAAATTTTTTACTCTTCAATAATTGAATAACAATTAAAATTGAATAAGAATAGAAATTAGACAAACAATTTTTTTTCCAAATTTTGTTTCAACTTGTAAAAAGAAACTTTTAAATTGAAATTGTTTAAATAATAGAAATTGTTTACTTTTGATAATAATTGCATAATAATAAAAATTAAATCAAAACATTTTTTCGGATTCATTTAAAAAAATGAAAAAAGAAGGAAAAAAACTTATTTTTCCAATTTTTGTTTCAACTTTTTTTAAAAAAAAAAATTTAATTGAAATTATTTAAATAATTAAAATTGTTTACTCTTAATAATAATTGAATAACAATTTAAATTGAATAAAAACAGAAAATAGAAAAACAATTTTTTTTTCAATTTTTGTTTCAATTTAAAAAAAAACTTTTAATCTGCTTTTAATTAAAATTATTTAAATAATTGAAATTGTTTACAACTGATAATAATTGAATAACAATGAAAATTGAATAAAAAAATTTTTTTCAATACCAGCGTAAAAAAAAATTAAGAAAAATTTTTTTTTTCAAATTTTTGTTTCAACTTTTTCAAAAAAAAACTGTTAAATTGAAAATTTTTAAATAATTGAAATTGTTTACTACTGATAATAATTGAATAGCAATAAAAATTAAATAAAAAAATTTTTCAAACATTTTGAAAAAATAACTTTTATTGAAATTTTTTTTTCTAGAATACTTTTAAATTGAAATTGTTTAAATAATTAAAATTCTTTACTCCTGATAATTGAATAACAATAATAATTGAATAAAAAATATTTTTTCGAAACTATTTAAAAAGACAAAAAAAATAAGAAAATTGATATTTTTCCAATTTTTGATTCAAATTAAAAAAAAAATTTAAAGTTGAAATGGTTTAAATAATTGAAATTGTTTACTCATAATAATAATTGAAAAACAATAAAAATTGAAATTTTTTTTTTATTTATTAAAAGAAAAGAAAAAAGAAAATTAGGAAAACATTTTTTTTTCAATTTTTGTTTCAACTTTTTCAGAAAAACAATTAAATTGAAATTATTTAAATAACCGAAATCCTATTTAAAAAAACGAAAAAGGAAATATAAAAAAAACTTATTTTCCAATTTTTGTTACAAATTTGTTTTCAAAAATACTTTTAAATTGAAATTGTTTAAATAATTGAAATTGTTTACACTTGATAATAATTAAATAACAATAAAAATTTTTTCGATTTATTTAAAAAAACGAAAAAAAAATTATCAAAAAAAACTTATTTTTCCAATTTTTGTTTCAAATTTATTTTTCTAGAATATTTCTAAATTGAAATTTTTTAAATAATTGAAACTTTTTTCTTCTACAAAGAGTTAATTATTTATAATTGAAACGAAAAAGTAAAAAAAAATTAATATTAGAAAGTAAAAAGAATAAAATTTAAAAAATTCATTTTTTACTTTGAAACCTAAGAAAAACGTTTAATGACATAATTCAATAGAAAGAATGCAAAAAAAATCATTTTTAAAAGTAAAAAAAAAATATTCTTCTTTCCAAAAAAGAAAAAAAAATATTCTTCTTTCCAAAAAAGAAAAAAAAATATTTTTCTTTCCAAAAAAGAAAAAAAAAATGATTTCATTTGTCAATGAAAAAGAAACGAATTTTAAATATTGCACAATATGGAAAAAAATTAAATCACAAATCAGAAGCAAAGAAATTATTCGATAAATTTACTCAAGTGAAAAGCAAAAGACAAAAACCCTTTCAAACAAAATTCTTTTATACACATATTGAACAAATTCAAGAAAAGTAGGTACTGTCAACAGAAAAATTTCCCAACGAGAAAATAAACCAACGTTTCGTATAATAATTTTTCCCTGACATAATTTCCCAATTTCATATCAAAACAAATACATATATGTAAAAAAAAATTTTTTTTCTCTAAAAGGAAAAAGAAAAACAAAAAGAAAAAAATTAAAAAATAATTATAAATTGAAAGTTTCCTCTTCTTTGCAATTTCAAGTGAAAGTCTTCTCACTACATATACGAATGAGAAGAAGAAGAAAAAGAAAAAAAACCAGTAGAAGCTAACGAATTAGCATCATCAATATTTATGTACTTTTGGAAGTCTTTTGGAATCTGTTTGTTTTAAAATTCGTCGCACTCAACTGAGTGAAAGTCATTTGAGTTTTAAAGATATAAAAAAAGTTGAAGAGAGAAAAAATGAAAAAAAAGAAAAAATATATTACAATGTCTCTTTCACAATAAAATTCCCTTTAGTCTGCTTTTTACATTTTTTTCAAATAAAGAAATAATTCTTATCAGAATGATAATAATTTCAATTTAAAAGTATTCTATAAAAAAAAAATTGTCGATTTTTTCCCCTTTTTTCTCTAATAAAAATAATAATTATAAAAATAATAATTATAAAAATAATAATTATAAAAATAATAATCATAAAAATAATAATTATAAAAATAATAATTATAAACATTATAATAATAAATAACAATTATTATTCTAATTTAAAATTATTTTACTAATTAATCATTAATTTAAAAGAATTTAAGAAACAATTAAATTTTTTTAAATTCAAATTTATTTCAACTTTAAAAGAAAAAACTGTTAAATTTAAAAATTGTTTAAATAATTGAAATTCTTTACCACTGGACAATAATTGAATAACAATAAAAATTGATAAAAAAAATTTTTTCCGGTCCATTTATAAAAATGAAATTTGGAAAAAAAACTTTGTTTCCAGAAACATTAAATTTTCTTTTACCCTAAATTCTCCAAAATTCAATTTTTTTTTTTAGTGTTTTCAAACTAAAATTCTTCTGTTATTCAATTATTTTTAATAATTTTCGAAAAAGTTCTTTTTGGGAATTTTTCAATCTATTTATTATAATTCAATTTTACGTGAAAGAATAAAATTTGAAAATTGTTCAAAATAATTGAAATTTTCGAGAAATTCGATTAAAATTGTATTAAAAATAATTGAAATTTTGCGATGATTTTTATTATTTATTAAAATAATTGAATTTCTGTAAAATTTTTATTATTTATACCAAAAAAAAAATTTAATTTTAATTAAAGAATTCAATTTTTCTATTTAGTTCTGAATAATTGAATTTCTATCAAAAAAAAAATTGAAGTTTAATTGAAGAATTTAATTTTTCTAATTAGTTCTGAATAATTGAATTTCTATCAAAAAAAAAAATTGAAGTTTAATTGAAGAATTTAATTTTTCTATTTAGTTCTGAATAATTGAATTTCTATCAAAAAAATTGAATTTTTCTAATGAATTTTCATCGAAAAATTGAATTTTTTCAACGTTGGTAATTAATTAAATTTTTATTCAAGAATTCAATTTTTCTATTTAAATACTTGAATTTTTATCGAAAAATTAGATTTTTCTATTCAAAAAATTGAATTTTTTTTCGAAAAATTGGATTTTTCTATTTAAATAATTAAATTTTTATTTAAAAATTGAATTTATTTACTTAAACAATTGAATTTTGAAAGAACTTTTGTAAAATTGTTCAAAATAATTTAACTTTTAGAGAAATTCAATTAAAATTGTAGAAATTCGATTAAAATTGTATTAAAAATAATTGAAGTTGTGCCATGAGTTTTATTATTTATGAAAATAATTGAATCTGTGTAGAAATTTTATTATTTATCAGAATAATTGAATTTTTATACAAAAATTGATTTTTTTTATTTCAATAATTGGATTTTCGTATTTAACTAATTGAATTCTTGAAAATCATTTGAAAAATTATGAAAAATAATTGAATTTTTATCAAAAAATTAAATTGAAAAAATATTTTTCGACAAAATTGAATTTTTTTATTTAAAAAATTGAATTCTTTAAAGAAATTTTGGAAAATTCTTCAAAATAATTGAATTTTTTGAGGAATTCAATTGAAATTGTAGTAAAAATAATTGAAATTCTGTGATGAACTTTATTATTTATGAAAATAATTCAATTCCTAAAATGAATTTTATTTTTTAAGAAAATAATTGAATTTTTATTGAAGAATTCAATTTTTCTATTTAACTTTAAATAATTAAATTTATATCGAAAAATTGGATTTTTCTATTCAAATAATTGAATTTTTAGCGAAAAATTGGATTTTTCTATTTAAATAAATGAATTCTCGACGAACTTTTGGAAAATTGTTCAAAATAATTGAATTTTTTGAGAAATTCAATTAAAATTTTATTAAAAATAATTGAAATTCTGCGATGAATTTTATTATTTATGAAAATAATTGAATCCCTGCAAAAATTTTATTATTTATCAAAATAATTGAATTTTTAGAAAAATTTTATTATTTATCAAATTAATTGAATTTTTAGAAAAAATTGAATTTTTTTATTTAAATAATTGAATTCTTTGAAGAACTTTTGGAAAATTGTTCAAAATAATTTAATGTTTTGAGGAATTCCATTTGAATTTGTATTAAAAATAATTGAAATTCTGCAATGAGTTTTATTATTTATGAAAATAATTGAATTCCTTAAATGAATTTTATTTTTTACGACAATAATTGAATTCCTGTAAAAAATGTTATTATTTATGAATGTAATAATTGAATTATTGAGTAGAATTTTATTAAAATTTTTTTTAAAGAATTGAATTCCTCTGGAAAATTTTATTAAATTAGTAGATATTGAAAATCATCAAATTGAGGGAAAAATTTTTTGAAAATAATTGAATTTTGGAGAAGAATTTTATTATTTTTAAAAATAATTGAAATTTTGACGAGAATTTTTTTTTTTAATTTTTAAAAATAATTGAATTTCTGTGAAGAATTTTATTATACTTTTAAAAATAATTAAATTTCTGTGAAGAATTTTTGTAAATTTCTCCAAAATTCAATTTTTTAAAATTGTTTTTATGAATAATTAATACTGAAACAAAAAATAACAATAAAATATTAATAACACTTATGTTAATAAAATATAAAATGAACAATCATTATCACTAATAAAATTCTTCCTCTATCACTAAAATTCCTGAAAGAAAAATATAAAAATCCAAAAAAGAAAAATTCGATTCCTATTTCAACTTTTACAAAAACGAGTCTCAAAAAATTAAAAAATACCTTTTCTCCAAAAAATTCTGAAAATAGAAATTAAAAATTCTATAAAAATCCCTAAAGAATTGTGGAAAATAGAAAATAAAAATTTGATAAAAATCCCTAAAGAAATGTGGAAAATAGAAAATAAAATTTTTCTTTATAAAAATCCCTAAAGAAAACATTTTGTTTTTAAAAATAGAAAAGCATTTTTCTAAATGTTGCACAGAAGATAGAATATATTTTTTATTGAAAAAGAGAGAAATACATTATGTTTGACTATAAAAAGTCATCAGAAAAAAAGGAAGAAAACAATCTATTTTTGTTTTCTTTCCTTCTTTTTGTTATTAAGTACGCCTTAATTTTTAAGAAAGGCAAACAAACAAATTCATTAAAAAAATCAATCAATGGAACGAAATACAACATTTTTTTTATACACACACACCTACGAACTTACAAACTTTACAAACGAAAAACCAAAAAGTCGTTCTATATTTATATAAAATTACACTCTCGCACTAGATTAAAAAAAAAGTAAAAAAAAAAAAAAAATTGTTAGACAAATACCAACAAATACCCCCTCTCCTCACATTTAGTTTATATAACAAACGAAACATTTATCGAGAATAATAAAATCAAGAAGAAGGTCCTTTGAAATTAGCGTGACGACGCTTAGCGTCAAAAAAATACTTTTTTCCAAAAAAAGAGTAAAACGATTTTTTTTTCAAGTTTTTAAATAAGAAATGTACAATTTTTCTCATTTTAAATAAATTTTTTTCTTTTCTTTGAGAAAATTTCTAAAAACTTTTAAAAAATGTTTAAACTCCCCAAGTGAATAAGGAAGTTTCAACTCTTTGAATTTCTATTCATAATTTTCGTTGAAATTTTTTTTCAAATTTTTTCTCGAAAATTAATATTTTCGACGCTAAGCGTCGAGACGCTAACTTGAGGAATAAAATATAAGTTGGCGGAGCACCGAAGACTAGAGAGAGACTGCTTGTAAATAAATGCATTTTTTTTACGAAGAAATAATTTTACAAGTATTTTTTTTTCAAACCCTTTGATTGTTAGAACGAAAGGAAAAAAAATCTATTTTATTGAGATCAAGAAAAAAAATCAGGGGGGGGGCGGAAGGAGAAGAAACAAAACTAAAATACCAAACTATTTTTGAACGAAAAAAAGAAAAACGAAAAGTATTTTTCATTATTTGGAAAAAAATAAATTTCCAGCCTCGGACTATTGCAAACTCTTTTTTTATTTTTGCGAAATATTTATTAACGAATTGTTAATAAATAAATTAAGTGTTAATAAATAAATATTATGCTTATGTAAATATTTTTTTCGGTAATTATGCAGAATTACCAATTTTTCTAATTATAATCAATAATTGTGAAAATCAATTGTTAACTTCTTTCACCTTTAATATTAATTACCGAATAATAAATTCATTCCCTGTAATTATAATCAATAATAATAATATTAATATAATTAATATAATAATATTATCATATTTTTTAGCTAATTAATTGATTAATTAATTTACTTATCTATTTATTTAATATAGACGATTTAATATTTTATAAATACAACGTTTAAAATTAAAATCAAATATTACTCGATTTTTTTAAATATAATTTTTATAATTATAATTAAAATTATCATTGAAAAGTTCTTTCGACTTCAATAAAAACTTTTTTTTTCTATTTTTAATCTAATTTGATTTAAAATTCTTCGAAAAATCAAAATTTAGATTCGAATTTGTAAAAGAATTTTCCTTTTAAAATTTCAATTTATTAATTCATTTATTTATTTTTTTATTTATTCCACATAGAAATATTTGGAAAAAATTGAAAATAAAATTATTTCGTAAGTATATATTATTCATTTCGTTTACTATAATTTACTTTGTGTAAATATTTTTTGTTCCCTTTTTTCAACTTTTTAAATTTCAATTTCAATTTTCAATTTTTTCAATTCACTTTCATATTTTATTTTTTTCCGAAGAAACAAAAAAAGAAATATTCTAATAATTTTCGGAAATTGCCTGAAAGTGGCAAAAATTCGCAATAAGTCCGAGACTTGTGAAATTCTAAAGAATAAAAATTTTTTCATCTAATTTCACAAAAATTTTCTAATCGAAATTATTTTGATGAATTTCTAAAAATTTATAATAGTATATGAACAAATTTTTTTAATTTATTTTCTATTTATAAATTTTGTATTTTTATTTATAAATTTAACGTAAATTTATTTATTATTTTTAAATTTCGACTTTTATTTATTATTTTTATAAATAAAAGTCAAAATTTTTATTATCAATTTTTCCTTTATTTATAAATTTAGTTTTTTTTATTTTATAAAAAAAATTTGCAATAAATTTGAAAATACAAAATGTCCAATGAATTTGTGATAAAAATTAATAATTTTAAATTTTTGAGTAAATTTGAAATAAATTTAGGTACAAAAAGATTTGCAACAAATTTTGTAAATAAATTCGCAATGAATTTGTAAATAAAATTAATTAATAAAATAAAAAATTTTTTTGATAAAAATTTGTAAATAAATTTGCAATGAATTTCTAAATAAAATTAATAATTTTAAAATTTGTAATAAATTTGCAATAAATTTGTAAGTAAATTTGCAGTTTATTTGTTAAGAAAATTAATAATTGTAAATTTTTGAATAAAAATAGAAATAAAGAATCAATTTATTTTGATAAACTTCCAAAATTTTATAATTTATAGTTAAATTTATAAATTTATTTTTTTATTTATAAATTAATTATAAATTTGTCTATAAATTGAAGTTTTTTACAAATTAATCAAAATAATTTGATTTTCAATGAATTTATGAATATAAATTTTCAAAATTTAAAAAATAAAATTTCTAATTATAAATTTTATTAAAAAATTCAGAAATAAAAATTGAAATATTTAGTTGAATTTCTAAAAATTTATAATTTATAAACAGAAAATTCATAAATTTAGCTGATATTTATAAATTTATTTCTAATTTATAAATTTTCCAAATATAAACTTTTATATTTGTAAATTAGTTAAAATAATTATAAACTTTTTGTAACAAATTTACAAAATAAAAGTTGCAAATACAAATTTTTATTTTTCTTTTAAAAATAAATTTACAAAAAAACTTGTATTAAATTTTGTAAAAAAAAAAATTGAAAAATTATAAATTTTGTAGATAAAAAAAATTTATAAATAAAATTTACAGTTACACAATTTATAATTTTCAAATATATTTGAATGAATGAATGAATTTCAAAATTCATTAATAAATTTTCAAATAAATTTATAAATAAAAGTTGGAATTATAAATTTTATTTATAAATTTTATTTTAAAAATTAATTTTAAAAAATTCTAGTTACAAAGTTTATTTATAAATTAATTGATAAAATTTTATTTAAAAAAATTGAGTAAAATAAAATTTGCAAATACAAATTCTATTTTTATTTATTATTAAAATTTCTAATTTATTATAAATTTTATTTATAAATTTATTAAAAAAACTTATTAATAGAATTTTTAATTGTTTATTTTATTCATAAATTGATGAATAAAATATGTAATTGTTTATTTTATTCATAAAATTTATTGAAAAAATCGTTGTATTTATAGACCTAATTCTTAAATTTATTTACAAATTGATTTAAAAAATTTATTAATAAAATTTTGCAATTTCAAATTTTATTCGAAAATTTAATAAAAAAAAAAATTAATGAATAAAATTCGTAATTGTTTATTTCATTGTTAAATTTATTTACAAATTTATTTAAAAGTTCATTAACACAAATTTTTAATTATCAATTTAATTTGAAAATTTATTTCTAATTTATTGCGAATTTTTTGCAAATTTGTTCATAAATTTATTGAAAAATCCTTTATAAATTTATCCAAAAATTCTTTACTAAATTTATTGAAAATTCCTTTATTAATTTATTGAAAAATCCTTAATAAATCGATCGAATATTCGTTAATAATTTAAAAAGGAATTTTCAAATTTATTGAAAATTCCTTCAGAAATTTATCGAAAATTCCTCCAAAAATTTATTTACTTCACTGCAAATTTATTCGAAAAACATTTCTTAAATTATAAATTTATAAACAAAAAAAACTATCAATCCAGAGAGAGAGAAAAAATTCCTAAATCAACCTTCTCTATCTAATAATCGATAAATTTATTACTTTCTCTAAAAGAAATTACTCAATTCTCTAATTTTTGGAAGCTCGAATATTTTTTCTTTACCTTTTTTTTTTTTTTTTTGCTTTTTGAGACCAAGTCTTTTTCACCGAAGAAAAAATTTTTTTTCCCTTAGCGAGTAAGAATTAAAATTAATTTCTCAGGCTGAAAATTCTCTGTAAATTTTCTCGCCCGGAAAAAGAAAATTCCGACTACATTATTTACATGAAAATTAATAAGAAGAAGAAGACGAAGAAGAAAAAAAGAAAAAACCGATGCAAACCCAAAATTATTGTTTCATTTTCCTTCTTTCTTTTTTTAAAAAACGTTTTTAATTAATTTTTAAATCTTCGACCGTTAATTTTAATTAACAGTCAAATTTTGTAATCTTGAACTTACGGCATTTGCAATTTGTTCCTTATTCTCTTGACTTAATTTTGTACCCGAATTTGTTGTTGTTGTCGTCGTCGTCTCAAGACGTGCGCACGCTTTTTTATGCATAAACCAATGCAATCGTTGACATTCACGATCGCAATATTGCACGGCTTTGCATTTACTGCATTTTTTCGTCACCTTCTCCTCGCCGCACGTGACGCAAATTTGTGAATTATCAATAAAACCACGTTGTCCATTAATTGCCGCCGACACAACGGACGCGGCAGTCGGTGGATCACTGCCCGCCAATGTTGCGACCATTTGATGAAATATTGTACTCTCCCTGAAGGGGAATTCCCTCACGGCCTCGCGTAAAAATGCCTCTTGATATTCGGGTATTCCATCGGTTTTATTGCACTTGAGAAAACGACGAACGAGAGCTTCGACGGGATCGGATTTCTTCTCCTCAGCGCTGCCACCACCGCCGCCGCCATCTTCATTGCACTTGTCCGATTGGGCCTTCATTGCTTTCTGGCGATTTTGACATTTTATCACTTCAGCCACGACGAAACTCAAATAATGATATTTGAAGGCAATCACTTCATTGGTCTCGGCGCCGCGTGTCATTTCACGATGTCTCATTACTTCCAGGACTTTTTGAATCTGAAATTTCGTTCATTTGATAAATTTAGAAAAATAAACAATTTTGAATATGAAAATTAATTTATTTGTTAATTTAGAAAAATAAACTTTTTAAATCTGAAAATTAATTTATTTGTTAATTTAGAAAAATAAACTTTTTGAATCTGAAAATTAATTTATTTGTTAATTTAGAAAAATAAACTTTTTAAATCTGAAAATTAATTCATTTGTTAATTTAGAAAAATAAACTTTTTAAATCTGAAAATTAATTTATTTGTTAATTTAGAAAAATAAACTTTTTAAATCTGAAAATTAATTTATTTGTTAATTTAGAAAAATAAACTTTTTGAATCTGAAATTTCAATTATTTAAATAGAAAAATCGAATTTCTCCATAAAAATTCAATTATTTAATAAAAAAAAATCGAATTACTAAAAATATAAATTATAATAAAAATTCAATTAATTAAATAAAAAAAAATAAATTTTCCAATAAAAATTCGAATATTTAAATAGAAAAATTTAATTCTTCAATAAAACTTCAAATTAAAAAAAAAAATTAAGTATTTTTCGAGAATTCAATTCGTTAAATACCAAAATTCAATTTTTTGATAAAAAAATTGAATTATTTAAATGGAAAATTCAATTCTTTGATAAATATTGAATTATTCAATAAGAAAAATTATATAAATTCTTCAAATAATAAATAAAATTCTTCAATTTAATTAAAATTTAATTATTTAAATGAAAAAATTGAATTCTTCAATATAAATTTTATTAATTAAACAGAAAAATTCAATTTTTCAATAGAATTTCAATTATTTTAAATAATTCTCCAAAAGTTCTTAGATAATTCAATTATTTAAATAGAAAAATCCAATTCAATTATTTAAATGAAAAAATTCTACTTTCCGATTGTAAATCAAAACATTTAAACATAAAAAATTAATATTTCGATTCAAATTCAAATTTTTTTAATAACTGTCCAAAAGTTCTTTGGGAATTTAATTATTTAAATAGAAGAATTCAAATTTTAAAAAAATTCAATTACTTAAGTAAAAAAAAAAAAATTCAATTTTTATACAAAAGTTTAATTATTTTAAATAAAAAAATTCAATTCTCCAATAAAAATTCAGTTATTATAAACTATTCTCCAAAAGTTCTTTCAGAATTCAATTATTTTAAATAATTCTCCAAATTTTCTTTGAAAATTCAATTATTTAAACAGAAAAATCCAATTTCTCGATAAAAATTAAATTATTTAAGTAGATAAATTCAATTCTTTATTAAAAATTAAATTATTTAAATAGAAAAATACAATTTCTCTATAAAAATTCAATTATTTAAAGAGAAAAATTGAGTTCTTCAATGAAAATTCAATTAATTAAATGGAAAAATTCAATTTTCGATTAAAATTCTATAATTTTAATAAAAAAATTTTAATTTTCTGATAAAAATTCAATTATTTTGAACAATTTTCCAATAGTTTATCGAGAATTCAATTATTTAATGAAAAAATTTAATTCTTTAATAAAATTCAATTAACTAAATAGAAAAATTCAATTTTTCGATAAAAAGTCAATTATTTAAATAAAAAAAATTAATTTTTTACTATTTCACAAAAAATTCAATTTTATTGAAAATATTTTTTAAATTATTTTTTATGATAAATATTTAATTATTTAAAAAGGAAAATTAAAATCTTCAATAAAAATCCAATTAATTAAATAAATAAAAATTCAATTATTCAATAAAAATTCAATTATTTAAATAGAAAAAATTGAATTCTTCCAATAAAAATTCAATTAATTAAATGGAAAAGTTGAATTTTACCATAAAATTCAATTATTTAAACGGAAAATTGAATTCTTTAATAAAAATTCAATTATTTAAATGAAAAAATTCAGTTTTTCAATAGAAATTCAATTATTATGAACAATTTTCCAAAAGTAAAAAATCTAGAATTATCAAAATTATCAAAAATTCAAAAAACCGAATTTCTTAAAATTTTTTGGGCTCTTGAAAAATACTTTATTTATTTTATTTTTTTTTGTAAAAAATCTAAAATTATCAAAAATTATCAAAAATTCGAAAAACAAAATTTCTTAGAATTCAACATTTTTTCTTCTTTTTTATGGCATTTAGCTTCAATATTTTTGTGCTCTTGAAAAATACTTTACTTATTTAATATTCTCCAACCTTTAGTAAAAAATCAAAAATTATCAAAAATATTCAAAAATTCGAAAAACCGAATTTCTTAGAATTCAATATTTTTTCTTCTTTTTTATAGCATTTAGATTCAATATTTTTGTGCTCTTAAAAAATACTTTACTTATTTAAAAATCTCCACCCTTTGGTAAAAAATCAAAAATTATCAAAAATTTTCAAAAATTCTAAAAACCGAATTTCTTAGAATTCAATATTTTTTCTTCTTTTTTATGGCATTTAGATTCAATATTTTTGTGCTCTTGAAAAATACTTTACTTATTTAAAATTCTCCAACCTTTAGTAAAAAATCAAAAATTATCAAAAATATTCAAAAATTGGAAAAACCGAATTTCTTAGAATTCAATATTTTTTCTTCTTTTTTATGGCATTTAGATTCAATATTTTTGTGCTCTTGAAAAATACTTTACTTATTTAAAATTCTCCAACCTTTAGTAAAAAATCAAAAATTATCAGAAATATTCAAAAATTCGAAAAACCGAATTTCTTAGAATTCAATATTTTTCCTTCTTTTTTATGGCATTTAGATTCAATATTTTTGTGCTTTTGAAAAATACTTTACTTATTTAAAATTCTCCAACCTTTGGTGAAAAATCAAAAATTATCCAAAATATTCAAAAATTCGAAAAACTGAAATTTGGAAATTCAACATTTTTTCTTCTTTTTTATGACATTTAGCTTCAATAATTTTGTGCTTTTGGAAAATACTTTACTTATTAAATTCTCTCGACTCTTTGGTAAAAAATGTGAAATTATCGAAAATTATCAAAAATTCAAAAATCCGAATTTCTTAAAATTCAACATTTTTTCCTCTCTTTTATAGGATTTAGCTTCATTATTTTTGTGCTTTTGGAAAATACTTTACTTATTAAATTGTCTCGACTCTTTGGTAAGAAATCTAAAATTATCAAAAATATTCAAAAATTCGAAAAACCGAAATTTTGAAAATCCAACATTTTTTCTTCTTTTTTATTGCATTTAGCTTCAATATTTTTGTGCTCTAGAAAAATACTTAACTTATTTAATTTTTTCCACCCTTTGTAAAAAAATCAAAAATTTTCAAAAATATTCAAAAATTCGAAAAACCGAAATTTTGAAAATTTTAACATTTTTTCTTTTCTTTAATGGCATTTAGCTTCAATATTTTTGTTTTTTTAAAAAATACTTTACTTATTTAAAAATCTCCAACTTTTGGTAAAAAATCAAAAATTATCAAAAATTATCAAAAATTCGAAAAACAAAATTTCTTAGAATTCAACATTTTTTCTTCTTTTTTATGGCATTTAGCTTCAATATTTTTGTGCTCTTGAAAAATACTTTACTTATTTAAAATTCTCCACCCTTTGGTAAAAAATAAAAAATTATCAAAAATATTCAAAAATTCGAAAAACCGAATTTCTGAAAATTCAACATTTTTCCTTCTTTTTTATGGCATTTAGATTCAATATTTTTGTGCTCTTGAAAAATACTTTACTTATTTAAAATTCTCCACCCTTTGGTAAAAAATCAAAAATTATCAAAAATATTCAAAAATTCGAAAAACCGAATTTCTTAGAATTCAATATTTTTTCTTCTTTTTTATGGCATTTAGATTCAATATTTTTGTGCTTTTGAAAAATACTTTACTTATTTAAAATTCTCCAACCTTTGGTGAAAAATCAAAAATTATCCAAAATATTCAAAAATTCGAAAAACTGAAATTTTGAAAATTCAACATTTTTTCTTCTTTTTTATGACATTTAGCTTCAATAATTTTGTGCTTCTGGAAAATACTTTACTTATTAAATTGTCTCGACTCTTTGGTAAAAAATGTGAAATTATCGAAAATTATCAAAAATTCAAAAATCCGAATTTCTTAAAATTCAACATTTTTTCCTCTCTTTTATAGGATTTAGCTTCATTATTTTTGTGATTTTGGAAAATACTTGACTTATTAAATTGTCTCGACTCTTTGGTAAAAAATCTAAAATTATCAAAAATATTCAAAAATTCGAAAAACCGAAATTTTGAAAATCGAACATTTTTTCTTCTTTTTTATTGCATTTAGCTTCAATATTTTTGTGCTCTAGAAAAATACTTAACTTATTTAATTTTTTCCACCCTTTGTAAAAAAATCAAAAATTTTCAAAAATATTCAAAAATTCGAAAAACCGAAATTTTGAAAATTTTAACATTTTTTCTTTTCTTTAATGGCATTTAGCTTCAATATTTTTGTTTTTTTAAAAAATACTTTACTTATTTAAAAATCTCCAACTTTTGGTAAAAAATCAAAAATTATCAAAAATATTCAAAAATTCGAAAAACCGAATTTCTTAAAATTCAACATTTTTTCCTCTCTTTTATGGGATTTAGCTTCAATATTTTTGTTTTTTTAAAAAATACTTTACTTATTTAAAAATCTCCAACTTTTGGTAAAAAATCAAAAATTATCAAAAATATTCAAAAATTCGAAAAACCGAATTTCTTAAAATTCAACATTTTTTCCTCTCTTTTATGGGATTTAGCTTCATTATTTTTGTGCTTTTGGAAAATACTTTACTTATTTAAAATTCTCCAACCTTTGGTAAAAAATCAAAAATTATCAAAAATATTCAAAAATTCGAAAAACCGAATTTCTTAAAATTCAACATTTTTCCTTCTTTTTAATGGCATTTAGCTTCAATAATTTTGTGCTTCTCAAAAATACTTTACTTATTTAAAAATCTCCACCCTTTGGTAAAAAATCAAAAATTATCAAAAATATTCAAAAATTCTAAAAACCGAATTTCTTAAAATTCAACATTTTTTCCTCTCTTTTATGGCATTTAGATTCAATATTTTTGTGCTCTTGAAAAATACTTTGCTTATTTAAAATTTTCCAACCTTTGGTAGAAAATCAAAAATTATCAAAAATGTTGAAAAATTCGAAAAACCGAAGTTCTTAAAATTCAACATTTTTTCTTCTTTTTTATGGCATTTAACTTTATTATTTTTGGGCTCTTCAAAAACACTTCACCCAATTTTTTATCTCAGTCCTTTGTTTAAAAAATTATTTAAATTCTTTCTATGATTTAGAAATTGAAAGACCTTGTGTACATCTTTTAGTTCTTTTCTTTAAAAAGATTTCTTTTTTTAAAAATTGTTTAACGATAATTTGTTCACCTTCTCAAAATTTTTTATTTTTATTAATAAATTCAAAAAAATATCTTTTTTCATTTAAAAATTCTAAAGAAATTTCTTTCCTAATATCAAAAAGCGAAAAAAAAATTTTTTCTATCATTTAGAAATTAATGAAAGAAAATTTTTTGTTCACCTTCTCCAAATTCTCCAGGAGGCCAGGACACCGTTGAAGATTCATCGCAACACGTACGGGATGTACATTTATTTGCATGATAAATTTATGAAATGAATCGGCAAGATGTGGCGGCAATAGTGGTTCAGTTTGCAAGCCCTGTGGCTTAATGTAGTAATCAATGTCCGCCTTTGGAATGAAATTATTAATTGTCGAGACGCAATTGTGATTGCCAACGAAAGCTGCCATTTGCGCTGCCGTGCGTCCAACGCTATTTGTCGACGATATTCGCGCTCCATGCGACAACAGCAAATGACACAAGTCCGAATTTCCACTCAACGCCGCAAAATGCAGTGCCGTGTATTCGTGCTCGTGTTGACACGAATTCACATCGACGCCCTGGGAAAATTATTTCTATTTAATTATTCATCATTTTATTCAAATTTATAAGAATAAAAATAATAATGTTAATATTACTATTTTATTTACTATTTCGTTTGTTTTTCACCTTTCCTTGCATTTATCACTCGAAAAAAGATTCAGAAAAGATTTTTAAAAAATACTCGAAAATATACAAAAACAAATTTAAAAAAGTCTCGAAAAAATACGAAAGAAGATTTAAAAAAAGACTTGATAAAAGATTCAAAAAAGACTCGAAATAAAATTTCAAAAAAGATTCAAAATAAAATTCAAAAAAAGACTCGAAAAAAGATTTCACGATGTCCAATCACTTTCAATACTTTTTGAATATGAAATTGTATTCATTAATTGAATTTGAAAAGTAAACTTTTTGAATCTGAAGATTCTTTCATTTAATAAATTAGAAAAATAAACTATTTGAATCTGAAATTTAATTCATTTATTAAATTAGAATTGAAAAATATTTAAAAATAAATTTAAATTTAAAAAAACGGCAAATTTAATACTTTCCGATTTAAAATTTTAAATAGAAAAAATAATAAAATCTTTGAAAGATTTTTTTGAAAAATATTTTTTTAATTCCATTTTTTTGATAAAAATTCAATTATTTTTTCAAAAATTTTACAAAATTTCAATTATTTTAAAAATATCTTTCAAAAATTCAATTTTTTCAATTCAATTTATTGACAAAAAATTCAATTATTTTTAATAATTCTTCAAATGTTTTTTGGAGAATTCAATTATTTAAATACAAAAATTCAATTATTTTTAATAATTTTTCAAATGTTCTTCGAGAATTCAATTATTTAAATACAAAAATTCAATTAATTGAAAAAAAAATTTAATCATTTAGATGTAAAATTCAATTCGTTGATAATAATTCAATTGTTTAAAAAGGAAAATTGAATTCTTTAATAAAAATTTATTTAATTAAATAAAAAAATGCAATTATTTAATTATTAAAATTGAATTCTTCAATAAAATTCAATTAAAATTTCAATTATCTTTATAAATAATAAAATTCTTCTCCGAAATTCAATTATTTTTCAAAATTTAAATAAAAATTCTTGACAAAATTTCAATTATTTTCAAAATTTTTTCTCAATTTCATAATTTTTTTATATTTACTATTTTAATAAAAATTTCCGAATAAATTCTATCATTCCAAAATTGTTTTTAATAAAATTCTACGAAAACATTTTATTATTTTTATAAACAATAAAAAATTTACAGGAATTCAATTATTTACAAATTTTTTTATAAATTTCTTCGCAATAATTCAAATTATTTTGATAAATAATAGCATTTTTACCGAAATTAAATTATTTTTATAATTAATAAAAAATTGATCGCAGAATTTCAATTATTTTTTAAGGTCTATTAAGTTGGCACCACTACTTTTATATTTTGAGTTATCAACTATGTCACAATTTAGGGCTCAAATAGGGCTCTTCAACGCTCAAAAATAAAAATTTGTCGCCCCTCATTTTTTTAAAAAAAACTTTGATTCTGCTAGCTTAACGTTAAGTTGGCACAAATTACTCTATAACTTCAATAAATAATTACAAATCAAAAAAATTTTAACGCTATAATTTAGGGCTCATTTCGGGCTCTCCGATGGACAAAGAACAAACTTCTTAAAAATACTCTTT
This sequence comes from Leptopilina heterotoma, assembly GCF_015476425.1. NCBI lineage: Eukaryota > Metazoa > Arthropoda > Insecta > Hymenoptera > Figitidae > Leptopilina > Leptopilina heterotoma. The sequence continues at coordinate 2,417,953 of NW_025110842.1, forward strand.
CTCTAAAAAATTGCCCATTAACATTTTTTTTTAATAAAACCATGTTTTTGCTAACTTAACGTTAAGCTAGCACAAATTACATTATAACATCAATAAATAATTACAAATCAAAAAAATTTTAACACTATAATTTAAGGCTCATTTAGGGCTCTCCAAAGGCAAATGAACGAACTTCCCAAAAACTACCCTTCAATTTAAAAAATTACCTTATCTACTTTTTTATATTTAAAAAATGTTTAAAACATGACCTTTTTTATCTAATTCATTTTTCCAGCCTTAGAAATTTATTAAATACTATTTTTATTTATAGTTAGAAACTCTAAATCCTAAAAATCTCTCAAATCATTTATTTAAAATAAAGGACGTTAATGTAACTTCATCATTTTTCTGGGGCCATATACGCTCTTAAATTATATCAAAATAATTAATAATCAAACATTTTTTAACACTATATTTTTAGGCACATTTAGATCTCTCCAATTAATTAAAAAACAATTTCTCAAAAATACCCTTTTGCCTAAAAAATCACCGCAACCCCATTTTTAAAAAAATACCTTGTTTTTGCTAGCTCAACTTTAAGTTGACACAAATTATTCTGTTACTTCAATAAATAATTACAAATCAAAACAATTTTAACGCTATTTATTAGAGCTAATTTAGGGCTCTTTGACGTATGAAGAACGAACTTCCGAAAAATACTTTTTGTCTAAAAAATTGCTTATCCACATTTTTTTTTAATTAAACCTTGTGTTTGCTAACTTAACGTTAAGCTGGCACAAATTTCTCTATAACTTCAATAAATAGTTACATATTTATTAAATAATATTGTTTTGTAAAATCTCTAAAAGTTGGCTACCATATCTAAGCAGCTTTCAGTGAACTTGTTGCTGTTACAACCAACATTAGTAAAAATGATTGAGTGTAGCTATCACAATTAAGATTTTTTATTTTTAGCTATGCCTATTATAATAAACCATATGTTAGCTGCGATAGCTAACTTTTTCTACGTATGAGTTGTTTTACCTTTCATTTTTTGAAAAGTCACTGCGTTTTTTTTTAAATGTATTATTATATTTTTTTATTGTATACTTATTTGTCAAAATTGTTTATTAAATCTTACACTGAAAAAAATTTATTTGATTCAAATAATTCAAATTATTTGAAAAATAATAATATTTACGGGCAAAAAAATCAAGTTTTCCGGGCGGCGATTTTTTTGAAATTATTTTTACTTATTAGTGGAATATGTAGAAACAATAAACAAAAAGAAAATTGCTGGTCAAAGGATAACTGCAATTTTAAAAAAATTTTTTCTAATTTTTTTTCGGTTTTTTTTAATTTTAAGGGTTGAAAATGACAACTTTTCCCTATCGATATGGGGGTCAAAATTTTTTTGTACTCATTGGGCATCGAGTGAATGAATTTTATGCAATAAAATTTATAGTCTCGTTATTGGTTTATAAATAACAATTTTTTCCTATTTTTTAAAAATTTTTTTAAATTTAGGGGTTGATTTGACAACTTTCCCCTATCGATAATGGGATGAAACTTAGTAGGTATTTATTGGCTACCTACTTGAGTAGGAAAATGCAAAAAAATTTATGGTCTGATGAAAAAAAAATTTCGATGCTGAGCATCGATGGCAACTTCAGGCACCTTGGATTTTATAATATATTGTTGTAAAATATTTTAATTTTTATTAATTTTTACTAATTAATTAATAACTTCAAAAGAAAAAAACGTCATTTTTTCTGTTTCGCATATTAAAATCTTTTATAAAATTTAATATTACTTGTTGGTTTAAGTACTAATTCATAATACTAAATACTAAAAAATATTAGTATTTCTAACTATAAATAAAAATAGAATTTAATAAATTTGTAAGGCTAGAAAAATAAATTTGATAAAAAAGGGTACGTTTAAAAAATTTTTTAAATATAATAAAAGTGGTTAGGGTAATTTTTTAAATTTAAGGGTAGTTTTTAGGAAGTTCGTTCTTTACCCTTTAGGGGGCCCTAAATGAGCCTTAAATTATGGCGTTAAAATTTTTTTGATTTGTAATTATTTATTGATGTTATAAAGTAATTTGTGCTAGCTTAACGTTAAGTTAGCAAAAATAAGGTTTTATTAAAAAAAAATGTTAATGAGCAATTTTTTAGAGAAAGAGTATTTTTAAGAAGATTGTTCTTTGTCCATCGGAGAGCCCTAAATGAGCCCTAATAAATAGCGTTAAAATTGGTTTGATTTGTAATTATTTATTGAAGTAACAGAATAATTTGTGTCAACTTAAAGTTGAGCTAGCAAAAACAAGGTATTTTTTTAAAAATGGGGTTGCGGTGATTTTTTAGGCAAAAGGGTATTTTTGAGAAATTGTTTTTTAATTAATTGGAGAGATCTAAATGTGCCTAAAAATATAGTGTTAAAAAATGTTTGATTATTAATTATTTTGATATAATTTAAGAGCGTATATGGCCCCAGAAAAATGATGAAGTTACATTAACGTCCTTTATTTTAAATAAATGATTTGAGAGATTTTTAGGATTTAGAGTTTCTAACTATAAATAAAAATAGTATTTAATAAATTTCTAAGGCTGGAAAAATGAATTAGATAAAAAAGGTCATGTTTTAAACATTTTTTAAATATAAAAAAGTAGATAAGGTAATTTTTTAAATTGAAGGGTAGTTTTTGGGAAGTTCGTTCATTTGCCTTTGGAGAGCCCTAAATGAGCCTTAAATTATAGTGTTAAAATTTTTTTGATTTGTAATTATTTATTGATGTTATAATGTAATTTGTGCTAGCTTAACGTTAAGTTAGCAAAAACAAGGTTTTATTAAAAAAAAATGTTAATGGGCAATTTTTTAGAGAAAGAGTATTTTTAAGAAGTTTGTTCTTTGTCCATCGGAGAGCCCGAAATGAGCCCTAAATTATAGCGTTAAAATTTTTTTGATTTGTAATTATTTATTGAAGTTATAGAGTAATTTGTGCCAACTTAACGTTAAGCTAGCAGAATCAAAGTTTTTTTTAAAAAAATGAGGGGCGACAAATTTTTATTTTTGAGCGTTGAAGAGCCCTATTTGAGCCCTAAATTGTGACATAGTTGATAACTCAAAATATAAAAGTAGTTGTGCCAACTTAATAGACCTTATTTTTTATACAATTTTATTTCAATTCCCCGAAAAATTAAATTTTTCAAAAATAATTTTCCAAAAGTTTTTCGAAAATTCAATTATTTAAGTAGAAAAATACAATTTTTTGATAAAAAATTCAATTATTTAAATAAAAAAATGCAATATTCTGATCAAAATTCAATTATTTTTAATAATTTTTAAAATGTATTATGAGAATTTAATTATTTATATACGAAAATTCAATTTTTTAATAAAAAAAATTCAATCGTTTAAACGGAAAATTCAATTCTTTGATAATAATTAAATTATTTAGAAAGAAAAATTGAATTTGTCAATTAAAATTCATTTAAATAAATAGAAAAATTGAATTCTTCAATAAAACTGAATTAAATAATGGAAAAATTCAAGTATATTTAATAATTAAATGAATTTTTCTATTTAAATAATTGAATTTTTTTATCAAAAAATTCAATTTTTATATTTCAACAATTGAATTTGAAGAATTCAATTATTCTATTTAAAATATTTAATTTTTATAAAAAAAAGAAATTGAAAAAATATTTTCTAAAAAATTGAATTTTTTGTGAAATATCGAAAAAAAAATTTTTTTATTTAAATAATTGACTTTTTATCGAATAATTGAATTTTTCTATTTAGTTAATTGAATTTTTATTAAAGAATTAAATTTTTTCATTAAATAATTGAATTCTTATCGAAAAATTGGATTTTTCTATTTAAATAATTGAATTCTCGAAGAATTTTTGAATAATTGTTCAAAATAATTGAATTTTTCGAAGAATTCAACTATAATTTTATTAAAAATAATTGAAATTCAACAATGAGATTTTATTGTTTATCAAAATAATTGAATCTCTGTAAAATTTTTATTATGTATCAAAATAATTGATTTTTTTTAAGGATTCAATTTTTATATTTAAATAATTGGAATTTTTATTGAAGAATTTAATTTTTTTTAATTAAATAATTGAATTTTTATGGAATAATTGGATTTCTTTTAAATAATGTAATTAAAATAAATTAATTTCTCGATAAAAATTCAATTATTTAAATAAGAAAATTTGAATTCTTTAACAAAAATTCAAATAGTTAAATAAAAAATTGAATTCTTTAATAAAAATTCAATTATTTAAATAAAATAATTGAATTCTTTAATAAAAATTCAATTATTTAAATAAAAAAATTGAATTCTCTAATAAAAATCCAATTAGTTAAATAAAAATTTGAATTCTTTAATAAGAATCCAATTATTTAAATAGAATAATTTAATTATTTAAATAAAACAATTGAATTCATGAATAAAATTTTTTTGAAATATTCAAATACAGATTAAAACAAGTCTTGAAAAAAACGAACGAAGGTTAAAAAAGACTCGAAAAAAGATTTAAAACGATTTCGAAAGACTCGAAGAAAGATTAAATAAAAATTCAGAAAAAGACTTGAAAAAAGATTTAAAAAACGACTAAAAAAACCTTTAAGAAAATAAATAAAAAGAAAATTTTTAAACAATGCAAAAATAAAAGAATGTTGTGTTTTTAACACAAATTATTGAGTGAGAGTGTATAAAAATATAATATGAAGAGGATCTTTTAAACATCGATAGAAACATTTTGTTCTAAACACTGAGGCTGTAAAAAAGAATAAACAATTACAACACTTTTTCTTAAAACTAGCAAAATTAGTAAACAAAAAGAGAAAAAATAAAAGAAAGAAAAAACAAGAGAAAAACAAAAAAGAAAGAAAATTAATAAAGTCCTAATTGTCAAATGAGTGATAATTCGAATTATCTAGATCGAAGCAAAAAAAACAACTACAAATAAGTACAGTATAAACACTAAAGAATTAGTGAAATTCGTGAGTTAAATTAGCAAGAGGAAACGATAAATCAAAGAGTATTATAAATAACCAATTCGTATGTATATAAATAAGTGGAGAAATCTGTTTTTAAAAGGGGAAAAAAGTGGGAAAAAAACAAAAAAGTGGAGAAAAAAAAGAAAGAAAGACAAACATAACCTACTTGATCCAAGAGCATTTGGGCAATTTCCTTATTTCCCTTGTAACATGCATGTTGCAATAGGCTCATTCCATTTTTATCGACAAAATCCAATTTTGTTTCACACGTTGACAATAATGTTTTAAGTTCATCCACTTCATTTTTTGTTATTTTTTCGTAAATTTCTTTCTGTTGGTCAGTCAATCCCTCCATAGCAGGCGCCATTTTTTATTACTGAAAACTATAAAAAGCGATGGGTCGTCAAATTTGTGTTTTTGATACGGAACAGGGTTGGGTCGCTGCGAATATTTACTTCGTTTGAAAACTCGAAATAACAGGGGTTTTATATTCAATTTTCGGTTATTTTGGAAGTGATACAAATTTTAGTGTATTTTGAAATAAATAAATAATAAATTATTTATTTGCAATTTTATTTCTATTTTTCAATATATTTATTAATAATGACGAAAGCATTTACTTTCGTTAAAAATTGTCCAGAACGGAAAATTCACATTGGAGCTGGAGAGAGAGACTATGTACCTGTCTCTCTCACTCCAATGTGAATTTTTCGTTTTGGACAATTTTTATCCAAAGTATAAATTCTTTCGTCATTATTAATAAATATATTGAAAAATAGAAATAAAATTGCAAATAAATAAATTGAATATTTGTTTTCCAAATACAATTGGAGTAATTAGAGATAAATAACGAAAATAGTGAATAAAACTTTAAAGGAGCACCCACACCGAATCCTAGGGAATTTTCTGATCTAGAAAAATAGTGATTTTCGTAAAGTGAGAAATTCCCCAAAATTTGCAAAACGATTGAAACGTAATTTACGTAACTTTATAGACGAAAAATACAAAACACAAGGAACACAAGTAAAAAAAAATGTCCTCGGAATCCAACGTTTTAATTCCAAAGATTCCAAATATTAATTCAGATATACAAACTGTTGATAAATTAACAAATAAAGATGTCACGAAGAGGAAGGAAAAATTTAAAGGTGAATTTCTGTCATTACTTTGTCAGTGTTTATTAATCAAGTGTCAAATTTTCCGCAATTAGAACCTAACCTATAAATAAAAGTATTTCTTTTCCTTTTTGAAATAAAATATTGTTCTTTTTTTAAAATATAATAAAGTAAAGAGTTGGGAAAAAAAGTATTTTTATTAAATTTTAAATATGACGTTCATTATTGACATGTATTTTTAATGTCAATATCATTTTTATTTTCGAGAAAGTGTTATATTTTATATAACCTATAAAAAGTTTTTCATATTTTTGCTTTAAATATTAGTAATTAATATAATTCATTATAAAAATTCATCGCCAAATTTCAATTATTTTTAATAAAATTATAGCAAAGGAATTTTAATACAAATTCAATTGAATTTCTCGAAAAATTCAATTATTTTGAACATTTCAAATATTTTTTAAACTATTTTAATTGAATACATCGAAAAATTTCATTATTTTGAACAATTTTCCAAATTTCTTTGAGAATTCAATTAATTAAACAAAAAAGTCCAATTTCTGGTTAAAAATTTAATTATTTAAATAGAAAAATTGAATTCTTCAGTAAAAATTCAATTATTTCAATAAAATATTTCAATTCTTCAATAAATAATTTAAAAATTAAATTAAATTAAATAATTTAATTTGTTAATAAAAATTTAATTAATTCGAACAATTTTTTAATAGTTCTTCGATAATTGAATTATTTATATAGAAAAATTCAAATTTTTGACAAAAATTCAATTATTTTCATAAATAATATAAAAACTCATCGCAGAATTCGAATTATTTTTAATACAATTTTTAATCGAATTCCTATAAAAAAATGTAATATTATTCTTGAAAATTTTATTAAAATTCGTCAAAAGAATTCAGTTATTTAAAAATCTGTTGATAACATTCTTTATGCGAATTCAATTTAAGAAACGTTCAATTATTCAAGAAATTATTTATTTGCATTTTAATTGTAAATTGTATTTAAATAATTGAATTCTCATAGAATTTTCTCTAATAAAAATTGATTTAAAAATTAATTTTAGTTAAAATTTTAGAAATCTATTAATTGAATATTAAAAGCATAGTTTGAATTTTTAGAAATATTTGAATATTTTAAAAAGGTTTTGAAATTGAAATATTTGAAAATTTGAATTTTTTCATACTTTTAATTAACAATTGTGTAGAATTAATTTTTTTTGGAAAAAGTTTAATTGTAATTTAATTGAATTTTTTTTTGAAATTATTTAAAATTTTTTTTTCTAATACTTATTTATAATTGAAGAATTTCCGAATAATTGAAATTATAAACAAATGAATTTGAAAATTATCAAAGATGAACTTTTTCAAAATATTATTAAAAAATAATTAAAATTTAAAGAAGAATTTTAGATAGAAATTCTAAAAAAATAATATAATTAAATTGAAATGATGAAAATAATTTTCAAGAAGTTACAGTAACAATAATTCGTAAATAAAACGTTATTTAAAACATTTTTTTGTTCATCTAATCATTTTTAATATTTTTGTTTAATTTAAATAAATCAAAAAATGTTTGTTTGAATTTAATTTTAAATAAATCAGAAAATGTTTGTTTGAATTTAATTAAATAAATCAAAAAAAAATGTTTGTTTGAATTTAATATAATTAAAAAAAATTAATTAAAACCAATTAAAAAAATATTTTACAAAAATTGAGAATTCTTTACGAAAAACTAAAAAATTGATTTATTTTTTCAAAAAAAAAAAAAAAAAAACAAAAAGCCGTTGCATTCGTGAGCGCAATCACTGGATTCTCATTTCTCATCGGATTTGGAAGCACATTGGCCGTTGTTCGTAAGCAAGATCAAAAATATTTTCAAGAAGGAATTGTTGGCGTGAAGGGTGGCCTTCACGATAGCGGTGCATCGCTAGCGTTACGCGCATTAGGATGGGGGACACTTTACGCCTTTACTGGCTGTGGATTATTGTTCTATGGCATTTGGAAATTATCGGGCGCAAAGAATGCCGAGGAATTTCGCCATAAAATGGGTTCAATATTGCCGAGAATACCGAAAAATGATCCACCACAAAGTCGTACTGAATTCGATGGACTCACCGATTTATTGAAATACATTTCCGAAGATTGGGGCACGGAAAATGATCCAGCGAGGAGAAAAAAGCCAGATTAACAAATTTTTTTTCTCCTACAAAATTTGTTGTTTAAATTTCCTTTTTTTTCTTTTTTTTTCTTTTTCCTCATTTACACTCTCTTTCTCTCTCTCTCTCTCTATTTGTAAAAATAAATATTAGTTTACAAAAAAGAAAAGAGACTTTTTCCCTGTGATAAGAAATATTGTATATAGAGATTTTCTCTTTTTTGTCGCGTTCTTTTTTTATGGAGAAAAAGAGAGAATTTTGTCATTTTAATCAATTAACGAATTAATTACGAATAAATAAATTAATTTATTTATTAATTACGAATCTTAATTGAATATATTAAAATAAATAATGATTATTTTATATATTTCCGTCTATAGAGAAAGAAATAAATATTTATTTGAGTAATTAATAATTAATAAATTTATTTCGTTTCATTTAATAAAAAGAAAAAGAAAATCCTAATAGAATAAGTTTTAGCAAAATTATTTTTAATCACTTAAAAAGTTATAGGACTTTTTATTTAAATGTATAATAGAATTATACAATTAAATTGTTAATTGTTATCAACTGCGATTAAGTTTGCATTGAAAATAATTGAATTTCCTTGAAGAATTTGATTATTTCAGAAAATAATTCAATTCTTTTGAAAAAATTGTATAACAATATTTTTTAAATAATTGAATAACTTTCGAGAATTTTCAACGAAATTTTCATTTGAAAAAAATTATTAATTTATTATTTTTGATCGTATTTGGAAATTATTATTCATCTCAGAAGAATTTCATTATTATTTATAAAATATATTGAATTCTTTTAAGGAATTTTATTGAAATTTCTGAATGAAATTAAATTCTTTTAAGGAATTTGATTATTTTTAATAAAAATTCTATTTGAAATAATTAAAAATTATTGAAATAATAAAATTTCTCTATCAAGAATTTTATTTATAAAAATTATTGATTTTTTCTTATTAAAGGAATTTTTATTAAAAAAAAATAATTAAATCTTTTCGAAGAATTTTAATAAAAAAAACTTTTTGAAACTAATATTGAATTCTTTTATGGAATTTTATTATTTTAAATTAAAATTCTATTGAAATAATTAAAAATTTTAAGGATCATAAAATTTCCCTGTCAAGAATTTTTATTTTTTGTGAAAATAATTGAATTTCTTCTTCAAGAAATTTTTTTTATCAAATTTTTAAAAATAATTACCTAAATTGTTTCGAAGAATTTCAATAAAACAATAATTTTGAAAGTTATTGAATTCTTTCGTGAAATTTAATTGAAAATTTGTATGGAAAATAAATGAATTCCTGCGAAGAATTTTATTATTATTTAAAAACATTGAATTTTTAGGAAGAATATTAGCAAAAATTTTAAAAATATGTAATTGAATTGCTTCTACGAATTTTTATTGAAATTTTAAATTGAATTAAAAATCATTGAATTCTTTTGAAGAATTTTATTAGAATTTTTGAAATTAATTAAATTCTTTTGAAGAATTTTACTAGAATTTTTGAAATTAATTAAATTCTTCTGAAGAATTTTATTGGAATTTTTATTGTCAAAAATTTTGAAAATAATTGAATTGCTTCGACGAATTTTGATTGAAGTTTTTAAAACAATAATTGCAAATTTCTGCGAATAATTTTATTATTTTCTTTAAAGCGTAATTAAATTTTTTCTAGAAATTTAATTAAAATTGTTTTAAAAGAAATCAAATTCTTTAAACAAATTGTATTAAAATATAAAAAATATTTTAATTCTTCCAATAAATTTTATTAAAATTTAAAATTGTATTAAAAATAATTTAATTCTTTTGAAGAATTTTATTAGAATTTGTGAAAATAATATTGAATTCTTGGGTAGAAATTTATTATTTTTCAAAAATAATTGAATTCCTCCGAAGAATATTATTATTTCTGAAAATAATTGAATTCTCATCAAGGATTTTAATGGAAAGTTTTGAAAATAATTGAATTCCTTTGAAGAATTTTATTATTTATGAAAATATAATTGAAATATTTCGAGAAATTCAATTATTTAAAAAGAATTTTTGAAAGTAGAATTTGAAAATTAGATTAAAATTTGTTTTGAAAATAATAGAATTCCTGCAAAAGAATTTTATTTTTATTTTTAGAAATAATTGAAATATTTCGAGAAATTCAATTATTTTTAAAAAATTTCAAAAATATAATTTGAAAATTAGATTAAAATTTGTTTTTTGAAAATAATTCAATTGCTGCAAAGAATTTTATTTCTATTTTTGAAAATAATTGAAATATTTCGAGAAATTCAATTATTTTTAAAAAATTTCAAAAATATAATTTGAAAATTAGATTAAAATTAATGTATCGAAAATAATTGAATATTTTCGGAGAATTTTATTATTTTTAAAAATTGAATACTTTTGGGGAATTTTATTATTTTAGAAAATTGAATTCGCTTGAAAAATTTTATTTCAAAACGTTCGAAATTGAATTTCTATTTTTTTTTATGTTTATACATTGTCAATAATTATATTATTCACTTTTTTGAAAAAAAGAGAAAATTTATTTTTCACAGTCAATGTGTTAATAGCATTTTTCTTTTTTGTTTCAAATTTTTTTTTTATACATTGTGACTTTTTCAAGACACATTGAAATATCGTTATTTAAATTTTTTTCTACAAAGTTTGTTTAAAAAATTTCCATAATTTACAATATTTATATATTTTGAAATGAATGAAGTTTAAAAAATTTTAAACGTTATTTATAATTATTCATTGTAGATACCGTAAATTTCGATAAGATAATGACAACAAAAGTAGAGAAAAAAAGAAGAAAAAGAAATAAAAAGAAGTCATTCGAGAAAATTTTCTACAAATATAATTTAGAAAATTTTTTTTCTTTCTAATTTAATTTTATAATATATTTTGAATTTTTTGCAAATAATTTTTGTTTTTGCGTTTGTTTTATATTTAAGAATTTTATTTTTTTTATTTATTTCCAAATTAAAAATAAAATTTATATTTTTCATCTTTTTTATTTATATTTAATTTTATTATTTATCTTTTATTTATTTAATTTTATCATTATTAATATTTGTATTATTTACTTTTTATTTATTTCATTTTTATTATTATTATTTATAATAATTTATTGAAAAAACTAAACTAGTCAATTTCGTGTTTATTATTAGGAATTATTTCTTCTTTTTGTTTAATTTTTTTCTTTCGATCATAAAATTGTCGAATATGCAAATAAAGTTTGAATTAAAATGATTTATTTTCTTAAGAATAAATGGAAAAATACAAAGTGAACTAGTAGCTACTTTTGATCTAATAATTAATGCTTTTTAAATTCTTCGTTATTTTTTTTTTTTTTTTTTGCTTTAATAATTGGAAAAGAGAAAAAAAATATTTACCCATAAATCATTGGAAAAAAATCCATATTTTTAACCTAATACATTTTTTTGTGAAATGAAACAAAAAATTCTGTCAAATATTTAAAATAGTTCCATTTAAAAACACGTATTTTCCATTAATACTTAATTTAGTCGGATTTGTATTTTTTTTTCTTTAAGTTTCAAATGATCGACGTTAATATTTTGTAAAGTCGTAGAATTTTAATTAGAGTAGAAAAAATTTAATGTTAAAAAAAAAAATTTTTTTTTCCTTTCAAAAACTTAACAAAAGACGTAAAATTATATTTTTTTTTCTTTTCGAATCTGACAAAAAGCTTAAAAAACAATTTTTTTTTCTCTTTTTGCAAAAACTAATAAATGGCGTAAAAATTATTTTTTTTTTCTTTTCGAAAATTAATAAAAGAATTAAAAAATTTTCTTCTATTTTCGTAAACAAATAAAAAGCTTAAAACAATTTTTTTTTCTCTTTTCGAAAACTAATAAAAATTTTGTTTTCTATCTGAAATTTAATAAAAAGCGTAAAAAAATTTAGTTTCTTTTCGAAAATTTACGAAAACAATTTTTTCTCTTTTCGAAAATAAATGAAAGGAGTCGAAAAAAAATTTTTTTTTTCTTTTCAAAAACCAAAATTATAAAAAGAATAAAACATTTATTTTTCTGCACACTTTTTTTTATTTTTTCTATAATTATTTATTTGTATATAAAAGAATAAAACATCATTGTTGTTATTGTTATTATTATAATAATAATTTTCGACGTAAACGATATGCAATTATTTATCGTAACGTAGAAATGTTTTTTTTTTCTCATTATTTTATTTATTTTTCAAATAAATGTACTGGCATTTTTTTTTATTTTAATAAGAGAATACACCTTTAACAATATAACCCACACATTTTTTTTTTTTATTGTTGCAAATATAATAAATAACGAAGAGTGTGCGTAAGCTTATAAAATAGAAAAAAAAATTCGTTTTTTTTCAATAATAAAATATCACCACCTATTTATGACATAATTATGTAAATATGTGTTGTAATTCTCTTTTTCTGTTTTTTTTTTTTTTTTTTTGACAATCTAATTAGAAACTGATGTAAACATGGGCAATAAATCACTTTAAAGGAGAAGAAAAATATTTTTTATATACACACAAATATTATGATTAATTGATTCGGAAATAATTAATTTATTTGAAAAAGAAAAAATACTTTTAATAAAACTCAATTTTTCTTTCAGTAAATTTCATGGGGAACAAAATTGGAATTTTTAATAATTATTTTGTTTTCGTAAATAAATTTTTAATTATTTTTTATATTTATGCTTAGTTATATTTATTTACATTTTTTTTTATTAAATTATTTTGCAGATAAATATTTATTTACATTGTTGTAAGTAAATTTTTATTTATTTTTTTCTAAATAAATGTTTACTTATTTTTTTCAAAAGAAATTTTTATTTATTTCTTACAAAAAAAATTTTTATTTATTTTTTTGTAAATAAATATTTACTTATTATTTGCAAAATAATTTTTTATTTATTTATTTACGAATATTATTATTTATTTTTTGCAAAGTAATTTTTTATTCATTTCTTTCTTTACAAATATTTATTTGTCTTTTGCAAAGTAATTTTTTATTTATTTCTTTCTTTACAAATATTTATTTGTATTTTGCAAAGTAATTTTTTATTTATTTCTTTCTTTAATACAAATATTTATTTGTATTTTGTAAAGTAATTTTTTATTTATTTATTTATTTATAAATCTTCATTGATTTTTTGTAAATAAATCCAATTTCTTTTTTTTTAAATAAATAAAATTTATTTAATTTAATATTTATTCGTAAAATTTTATTATTTGTAAATAAATTTCTTTTTTGTATATAAAAAAAGTTTATCAAAACTTTTTTTTCAAAACTGTTAAATTTTACTTATTTTTAACAATAAAATAAATAAATATTTGTTTTTATCTTCTTGCAAATAAATAAAAGTTCTTTTTTGTAAATAAATAAAATTTCTCTTTTGTAAATAAATAAAATTTATTAAAATTTTTTTTTTTCAAAACTGTAAATTTTGCTGAATTTTACAATAAAATAAATATTTATCTTTATCTTTTTGTAAATAAATTAAATTTATCAAAAACTTTTTTACGAAACTTTTTTCTTTTGGGAAAAAATGGCGAATTTCATACTTATTCGAATAAATTTCCGACTTAAATAGTTATTATTAATTAGAATTATAATTTAGAAACAAATATTCGTTAATAAAAAAATTAAATACAAATTTTCGTTACTAACAATAATTAAATATAAATAATCAGTTAATTTAGTAATTGAACAGAAATATTAATTAATATAATACTAATTAATAATAATTATTACTTCGAATCAAAATCGATAATTGAATTAAAATTGAAATTAAATTGAATTATTATTATTTATACAGTAGAAATTTCGACAAAAATATTTTTCTTTCCTGCTCTTCTCTTTATTATTAATTTTCAAAGAAAAAAAAAATAAAACTAAAGATTGTCAAAAAAAAAAATACTTTTTCTTGTACTTCACAAAATTAAATGAATTTTCCAAAATGCATGTTTATAAACGAATTGTGAAAATTCATTATTATTTTTTTTGCCTATTAATCAATTAAAATTTAAAATGCTTTTTTTCAGACTAATTAATTTCTCTACGAAATCAATTAAAATGCATTTTTTCAAAATTAATTTAAATGCAATTTTTTTTAAAAGTAATTTTTTCGTTTTTTCAAAGTATTTTTAAAATGCATTTTTCGAAATTAATTGAAAATGCAATTTTTTTTTCAAAATAATAAAAATGCATTTTCTTAATTAATTAAAATGATTTTTTTCAATTATTATAAAAATACTTTTTTTTAATTTAACGAAAAATAATTTTTCTCTGATAAAAATGCATTCTTTCAAAAAAATAACTAAAAATGCATTTTTTCAAAATAATTAAAATGCATTTTCTCAATTAATTAAAATGATTTTTTTTCAATTAATTAAAATGATTTTTTTTCAATTAATTAAAATAAATTCTTTTTAATTTAAAAAAAAAATTTCTCTAATAAAAATAAATTCGTTCAAAAATTAATTGTTGAATACAATTTTTTTTCGAAGTAATTAAAATGCATTTGCTTAATTATTAAATAAAATTATTTTTTTTTTTTAATTAAATAAAATGCACTTTTTTTTAATTTAGAGAAAAATAATTCCTCTTTAAATCACTAGATAATGCGTTATTTTTTTTCTTTTTGCAAATAATTTTTTTTTTCTTCTCGAAAATTCATATAATTTTCGGTAATTCTTTTTCTTTTTCTGTTTTCGTTAATTAAAAATGCATTTAGTGAAAAAAAATTCTCGCATTCTCGCTTCTGGTAAAATATAAAATATATAAATATATGGGCCATCGACTTTTACTTTGCGCGAGTCAAAACACATTCACAACGCAAACGCAAACGCAACGTAAAGAACAAACTCGAATACTAATTACAATATTTCCTATCTATCATATAAACCTCAAGCTCTTCCTTATAATGTAACTTTGACTTTTGGTCGGATATTATAATGATATCATTACAATTCACACTCTCCCAATATTAATTAATAAAAAAAAAGAACATTATTTCATCATTTTTCGATTTTTTTTCTTTTTTGCAATATTTTCAACTCTTTTGAATTTTTTTTACCCTTTTTTCAATATTTTTTTCAAATTTATTCCATTTTTTTTCCCCTTTTTCAATATTTTTTCAAACTTATTCAATTTTTTCCACTTTTTCAATTTTTTTCCCCTTTTTCAATTTTCTCCCCTTTTTCAAACTTATTAAATTTTTTCCATTTTTTTCCACTTTTTCCCTTTTTTCCAATTTTTTCGCTTTCTTCGACTTTTTCAATTTTTTCCAATTTTTTCGATTTCTTCTATTTTTTCCATCTTTTTACAGTTAAAATTAAATTTACCACCTACATTTTGTTTTATTTCTGTTTATAATAACAATTTCGATTTTATTTTTTTCTCTGCCTTTTTTTTTTTTTTTTTTTTTAAATATTATTGTACTTTTTTCAATAATATTCAAATAATAGTTTTTTTCTATTTTTATTTTAACATTTCAATAGAAGAAAATTATTTTTTTCATTATTTATTTATTTAAATAATAATATTTTATTTTTTATTCTATTTATTTATTTTTCCACCATCTGAAACTCATGTAAATAAATAAACTGCCTTACAAAAATTATTAACAATTAAAAATAGAAATAAAAAAACATAATAATTACAACAAAAATTATATTAATAAAAATAGTGATAGTGACAATAATAATAATAATAATAATAATAATAATAATAATAATAATAATAATAATAATAATAATAATAATAATAATTACAAAAAAATGTACAAAATAATTATTACATTAAACAATTATTATTATAATAAATAAATAAATAATACCTATTGTTATAAATTTTTTTCAATAATTTTTATTATTAATTTTTTTCAATAATTGAAAATTAATTTAAAAATTAATTAATTGAACCATTAATTGAAAATTCATTTACAATTTTTTAATAATTCGTTTATACGAATAAATAAAGAAATAAAAATTAGTTTGTAAAATAAAAAAAAAATTGTTACTATTCAAACAGAAATAAGACGCAGAATAATTAATAAATATTTCGTTTCAAAAAGAGGAAAAAAAAAATTCTTTGAATAAGTTGAAAAGATTTTCTTTACTTTTTGTTTTTTTAACGTGACCTAGAACTTTACAATTTATTCTGAATAAATTTTGATGTATTTAATTTTTACTTGAAAAAAATTGAACTATGCCTCAAAGTGCGTCTACTTTAAACATACAGATATTTAGTTTTCTTTTTTCATTTTGTCATTCAATGAGTTCGCGAAAAAAAAAATTATTTTTTGAAAAAAAAAATGAAAAAAAAACATTATTATACTGATGGAAGATATTTATAATTATAGAAATATTTATAATAATTATATACATAACAAAAAAAAAAAATACTAATTGAAATATTTGCGGTATTTTATTATCACTCTTGTTTAAAACAAGATAAATTATTGTAAATAAAAAAAAGTATTGTAAAAATAAAAGAAAAAAGTTCATGATAAAAAAAAATTATTATTTTGTGAATATAGTATAATTAAAATGTAAAATTGGTTTCGAATTGGAAAATCGTATTCGAGTTATGAAGGGAAAATATTTTCCTCTCTCTCTCTCTCTCATTCTTTCGCCTTTCTCTCTCTCTCTCTCTCTCTTCTCCTTCTCTTTCACTTTCTACTTTCTGATGAACTTCAAACCTCAATTTTAAAAGGTAAAATTTTCGAGTATTTTCAATTTAACAGTTTTTAGAGAAAAAAAAATCGGAAAAAAGGAAAAGAAATGAAAAAAGAAAAAATGAAAATGAAAAAAAAATTAAAATTAAAAAAAAACGAAAAAATTAAAATTAAAAAAGTAAAAAAATAAGAAAAAAAAGGGAAAAAATAAAAATTAAAAAAAGGAAACAATAAAAATAAGAAAAATATGGAAAAAAAACCAATTGAATTCCGGGAAAATTTTAAATACATTTTTTTTTGTAGTAAATTTCTTTTTCTAATTTTAATTAAATTCTAATTTTTTAAAATAAAATTCTATTTTTCCACTTTTTCTTGTAAAATGATTTTCTATTTTTGTTTCCAATTTTCCATTTTCTTTTTTTAGTAAATTGCTTTTCTATTTTTTTTCATTTCTTTTCCTTTTTTTCGGTTTAAATTATTTTTCCATTTTTACTTTCTAAATTTCTTTTCCTTTTCTTCTTTATTTATAAACTTTTTCCATTTTTATTTTCTTAAAAATTTCTTAAAAAGTTCTTAGTAATAAAAAATCTTCATTTTTATTTTCCAAATTATTTTCCATTTTTTGAAAAATCATTTCAATTTTCTTTTAAACATTTAGAACAGAAAGAATATTTTATTTAAAAAAAAAATTTTCTTTTTCCCTACTAAATTATTATTTTATTTAAAAAAAAAAAAATTTCCTTTCCTTCATGTTTATCAATTTTTATTCCACTTTTATTTAAGAAATTATTTTTCATTTCGTTTTCATGAATTATTTTCCATTTCTTGTTTATAAATTATTTTCCAATTATATTTTTATTGTAAACTATTTTCAATTCCTTTTTTGGACAAATTATTTTTAACTTTTCGTTTTGTGATAATTTATTTTTCATTTCTATTTATTAGTAAAATATTTTTCCATTTTTATTTTATAAAATTCTCCTGCATTTCTTGTTAATAAATTATTTTCTGCTTCTTTTTTTATAAATTATTTTTTGTTTCCTTTTTATCAATTATTTTCCATTTCTTTGTCAATAAATTTATTTTCTTGGTAAATAAATTGTTTTCTATTTCTTTCTCTATAAAATTATTTTTCGCACTTCTTTTTTATAAACTGCCTTCTTCTTCTTCTTTTATTTTTTTTTTTAAATAAAAATCATTATTTGATAATTGGAAATAAAGAAAAAGTGAAAATAACTTTTTCTTCCTCGCGAAATAATTTTTTTTTTATGAAAATATAACTTTTAATAATGTTATCAGAGACAAAGTTTGCATAATAATTTTTTTATGCAAACTTGAATTGTCGGAGCATTTAGATAAGAAAAAGAACTGGATTAGCTACTTTATATAAGTTGCGCTGAAAATTTTTCAATTCGCTAATTAATATCGAAACTTTTTCTTCTAAAAACACTTATGAATTTTTTTCTTCTAAATTATTATAAAATTATTTTCAATTATTTAAAAAAAAATTTAATTTTAATCCTTCATTTTTCTTTATTATCAATTATTTTCATTTTTTTCAATTATTTTCCTCTATTTTCAATTATTGTAATTTATTTTCAATTATTTAAAATTATTTTCTATTTAAATCCATCATTTTTCTTTATTATCAATTATTTTCATTTTTTTCAATTATTTTTCTCTATTTTCAATTATTTTCAATTATTCTGATTTATTTTCATTTATATTTTCAATTATTTTCAATAGAAACAAATAATTGAAATGACTTTAATTTCAATTATTAAAATAATAAATCAATTATAAAATAATTGAAATTACTTTATTTTCTATTATTTTCATTTATTTTCAATTATCTTTCTTTATTTTCAATTATTATGATTTATTTTCAATTACTTTCATTTATTTTCAATTATTATCCTTCATTTTCAATAAATGAAAATAATTGAAATTACTTTAATTTCAATTATTAAAATAATAAATCAATTCTAAAATAATTGAAATTTAAATTAATTTCAATTATTTTCTTCTATTTTCAATTATTTTCATTTATTTTCAATTATTTTCCTCTATTTTCAATTATTTTCAATTATTTGCATTTATTCTCAATTATTTTCAAAAAAAAAAAATAATTGAAATGACTTTAAATTTAATTACTTTTATTTAATTTCAATTATTAAAATAATAAATCAATTATAAAATAATTGAAATTACTTTATTTTCCATTATTTTCAATTATTTAAAAGTATTATTAAACATTATTTAAAGTATTATTCACAAAAAAAAAATTTTTCTTATTCAAACAAAAATAACAGAATAATTAATATTCATTTGAAAAAAAATTGCATAATTTCATCGAAGACAATTTTTTTTCACTTTTTTTCCAAATTCTTTTTCCAATTTGTTTCCCCAAAATTATTCAACAATCGAAAATATTTATTTCCTCTTTTCTTACTCATTCATACACAGACGCATTCGAAAATAAATTGTCCCTTCAAAACAAAAATTTTTCATTCTCGTAATTTTTTCTCTCTTTTTTTTTTTTCTTTCGAACAAATCGTTTATCAATTAATTACAATTATGTTTCTCTCTCAATGTGCGATGACGATTATTATTTAATAATAAAACTGTAAAATAGCGCAGTAGAAAAAAAAATAAGTATTATAAATCTTTGCAAAGTAGATTAAAAATAGAAAATTCGAAATAAATTACAAAAATTACATAATTCTTCGTCAAAAAAAAAAAAAAACGAAAACGAAAAAAAAATTGAAGAAAAAATTGTAAGAACATGCTTTGAAATATATATGTAACTTAAAAATAAATTACTATCTTAGAAAAAAAGGAAAAAATAAATGTCACGCAATTCTTGTCTCACACACGATTTTTCTTACGTCAGAATTTCCAGCTCTCGAATATATGTGAGTAACGGATGTTTTTAAATCTCAATGACCACTCCCCAAAGTCTTCACTTCATCTCTCAATATTAAATACTTAAAAATATATTTTCGTTTTTACTCGACGTTATTTCCATCATTTTTTTTAGAGAGAAATAAAGAAAAAAAAAATTCTTCACAAAACATTTTTTTCTTTTATTGACAGTTTCTTTTTTTTATACTTGAAAAAAGTGAAAATTAAAAATCTATTTTCAAATAAACGGAAAATTTAATTATTAGATTTTTTTTTTCTGTTTTGAAAATTCAATTTTCTTCAAAACTTTTTTTTTTTTGATGAATTTGAAAAATATTTTTCAATTTATTAATTTGAACTTTGACTTTATTTTCATTTTTTTAATTTCTTGATAACACAAAAATAATATATAGATAATAATGATAATAATAATATTATTATTATTTATATTTTTTATATTGTTTGTATTTTAATGACAAAAATAAAATATTTTTCTTCTAAAATACAAAAAAGAATAAAGACGAAATAAATAAAATATAAGGAAATAAAAATTAAAATTGACTTCAGAATAACGGGAATTTCTATTTTTCTCATTTTCTTCCACTTGATTTGGATAAAATTCTACTGTTGATAAAAATTAAAAATTCCAGTTTTTTCTAAAACCGGATTTAAAATTTCGAATATAATTTACTTGAAAACGGAATTTTTTTTAAAATAAATAAATAAATTGAAACAGATTTTTTAAAATTGAATTCAAATGTTAAAAATAGAATTATGAAATTTCAAATTAAAAAATATAATTTATAGTAAAAAATATCAATTTTAATTTTTAATTTTTTATTCTTTTTTCTTTTTTTTTTTTGAATAAAAAATCCATTACTCGAAATTTACTGAATTAAAATTTCTAATTATTTGTATCTCATTTTCGAATTAATTAAAATTGAATAAAAGAAAAGAAAATTTGATTTTAAAATAGAAATTTTAATTTCCAGCTTTTTTCTATTTCAATAATAAAAAAAAAAAATTCACGTTAAAAAATTGAAATTTCTACATTTTTTTCCCCTTTTTTAAATCGAATTTAAAAATTTTATTTCTACATATTTCTTTATTTTCTAATTTAATTTAAAAAATAATTGGAATTAAATCAAAAGCAAATAAAAAAAAACGAAAAATTTATTTAAAAATAGAGAATTTAATTTTCACTTTTTGTTATTTACTTTTTTTTCAATTTCAAACTAAAAGAATTGATAATTCATTTTTCTCTATTAAAAAAAATTGAATTGAAAATTCGACTTTCTTTTTGCAAAAAGAAAATTGAAAATTCGTCATTTTTTTTCGTTTTCAAGAAAAAGAATTGAAAATTTTCCTTTTGTTTCAATTCGAAAAATAAATTCAACATTTTCTTTCAATTTACAAAAATAAATTGAAAATTTAACATTTTTTTCTATTTCAGGAAAAAAAAATTAAAAATTCAACTATTTTTTTTCTTTTTCTTTAAATGAATTTTTTGAAAATATATTCAATGAAAGTACAAAATTTAACAAAAAATATATAGAATATAAAAATTGTAAATTTCAATTTTCATTTTTGCATAATAATTATTTTAATTTTTCGAAAAATAGAATGAAAAAAAAAATTTTTCATTTAAAGAAAAACGAAAAATTTATAGAGAAAAATAGCAAAATTTTAGCATTTGTGTGATTATAATAATTAAATTCAATTAAATACCGTGTGTTTAGTGTTAATAAAATGAAAAAAAATCGAGTCAAATTTCAAACAAATGATGGGAAGAAGAGAAAATTAGCAATTTTTTTTTCTTTTTAATTATTGGCTTTGGTTTAAGGCTCTTGGTATTTAAACTCGTAATTATTATTTAAAAAACGCTATTAGCAAATATTGGCTTTTTTGTTTATGTAATTTTTCCGGTTTTTGTATATTTCTATTATTATTTTTATTATTATTATTATTATTATTATTATTTTTATTTTTTTATTTTTATTATTACTATTATTATTATTATTTTCTCTTTATTATTACTATTTTTCAAATGAATTAATAATAATAAAATTATTATTTTGTCAACAAAATAATTAATATTTAATATTTTATTAATAATAAAATTTGACATTTTTTCCTAATAAAAAAAAATTTAAAGGTCAACATATTCTTTCTTTTTTAAAGAAATAAATTGAAAAGTCGAAATTTGTTTTTCTTTTTCAAGAAGAAAAATTGAAAATTCGTAAATTTTTTCTATTTTAGAAAAAAAAATGGAAAATTTAACTCTTTTTTCTTCTTTACAAAAAAGAATTGAAAATTCGACATTTTTTCTATTTTAGAAAAAAAGAATTGAAAATTTCACATTTTTTCAATTTTAGAAAAATATAATTGAAAATGCAACATTTTATTCTATCTTAGAAAAAAAAGAACTGAAAATTCGATTATTTTTTCTTTTTTAGAAAAAAGAATTGAAAAATTTCGATATTTTTTCTATTGGAGAAATTTTATTTTATTTTTATTTTATTTAACAAGTATACGGGACAAAATAATTGAAAATTCGATAATATTTCTTTTTCCGAAAAAAAGAATTGAAAATTCGTTTTTTTCTATTCGTTAAAAAAAAAATGAATTGGAAATTCAAATTTAAAAAAAAAAAAAATTGGAAATTCGTCATTTTTTCTATTGGAGGAATAATTGAAAATTCGACATTTTCTTCTTCTTTAAAAAAAAGCAATTGAAAATTCATTTTTTTCTCTTCTTTTTCAAAAAAAAGAATTGAAAATTCGTTTTCTTTCTTTTTGTTTCCAAAAAAAAAAATAATTGAAAATTCGACTTTTTTTAATAGAAAAATTGAAAATTCTTCGTTTTTTCTACTTTAGAAAAAAGAATGGAAAATTTTTCATTTCTTTTTCGTTTTTAGGAAAAATTATTGAAAATTGACTAATTCCTGTTTTTCAGAAAAAGGAATTAAAAATTCGACATTTTTTTTTGAGAAATAATTGAAATTTCCACATTTTTTTAATTTTAGAAAAAAAGAAATTAAAATTCAATATTTTTTTATTAAAAAAAAAGAAGAATTAAATAATAATTTTTTTTTCTTTTCTTTTTCAATAAAAAGAATTGGAAAATCGACGTTTTTCAAATAAAAAAAAAATAAAAATTCCACATTTTTTTCATTTTTTTTCCTTTTTTAAGAAAAAGAATTGAAAATTCGCCATTTTTTTTTCTAATTTCGAAAATAAGAATTGAAAATTCGACTTTTTTTGCATAAAAAAAATTGAAAATTTTTAATTCTATTGGAGAAATACCAATTTTTTTCTACTTTACAAAAAGGAATTGAAAATTGGACATTATTTCTTTTTTCGAAAAAAGAATTGAAAATTCGAATTTTTTCTACTTTCGAAAAAAATAATTGAAAATTAAAATTTTTTTTATAAAAAATATTGGAAATTCGACATTTTCTTCTTTTTTAGAAAAAGGAATTGAAAATTCGTTTTTTTCTTTTCTTTTTCAAGAAAAAGAATTGAAAATTCGATTTTTTTTAATAAAAAGAATTGAAAATTCTTTTTCTGTCTTTTTGTTACAAAAAAAAGAAGAATTGAAAATTGGACTGTTTTTTCATTTTTAGAAAAAAGAATTGAAAATTTTTAATTTTTTCTTTTTTTCCAGAAAAAAATAATTGAAAGTTAGAGTTTTTCTATTTTAAAAAAAGAATTGAAAATTTCTTATCTTTTCCTTTTTCAAGAAAAAGAATTGAAAATTCGCCATTTTCTTCTAATTTCGAAAAAAATCATTGAAAATTCAAATTTAAAAAAAAAAAATTGTAAATTCGACATTTTTTCTATTTTCGAAAATAAAAATTGAAAATTCAACATTTTTTTCTATTTTTGAAAATAAGAATTGAAAATTTCTTATCTTTTCCTTTTTCAAGAAAAAGAATTGAAAATTCGCCATTTTCTTCTAATTTCGAAAAAAATCATTGAAAATTCAAATTTAAAAAAAAAAAAAAAATTGTAAATTCGACATTTTTTCTATTTTCGAAAATAAAAATTGAAAATTCGCCATTTTTTTCATAAAAAAAAATTGAAAATTCGACATTTTCTTCTTTTTTAGAAAAAGGAATTGAAAATTTCTTATCTTTTCCTTTTTCAAGAAAAAGAATTGAAAATTCGACATTTTTTTTCTAATTTCGAAAATAAGAATTGAAATTTCGATTTTTTTTCATAAAAAAAATTGAAACTTCGACATGTTTTTCTTTTTTCAAAAATGAGAATTAAAAATTCGCTATTTTTTTTATAAAAAAAAAATTGAAAATTCGACTTTTCTTCTACTTTCGAAAATTAAAATTGAAAGTTCGCCTTTTTTTCCCAAAAAAAAAATTGAAAATTCCACATTTCTTCTATTGGAGTTCGACTTTTTTTTATTGATAATAAGAAAATAATAATTTTTTTTCTCAATAGAAACTAATATATACTAAAAATACTAAAAAAAAAATAATTATCGTTTTAATAATAGTAATAAAATAATTATATTATCAACAATAGGCAATTATTAGTATTATTTTATTAATAATAATAATTCTTTATTAATAATAAATAGGGAATAATTCTTTAAATAATAATAATAATAAGGAAGTAATTCTTTAATTAATTAATAATAAGAAAATAATTATTTTATCAAATTTAAAGAAATAATCATTTTATTGATAATAATAATAATAATAATAATAATAATAATAAAATAATTATTTTGTCAATTTTAAGGAAATAATCATTTTATAGATGATAATAACAATAAAAAGAAAATAATTATCTTATCAATTTTATGGAAATAATCATTTTATTGATGATAATAATAATAAGAAAATAATTATTTTATCAATTTTTAGGAAATAATCATTTTATTGATAATAATAATAATAATAATAATAATAAAAAAATTCTATTTTCATTCAATTTTCTTTTTCTCTCGCATTTTCTCGATAATATTTTGTTTGTTTGTTTGTTTGTTTTAAATTTAATTAGCTTTGAGCTTACTATTATTACTAAAATCAGCAGCAATATGAGGAGTGCCATTTGTATAGAGCTTCCTCTCGGACTTGGTTCTTGAGCCGCCCAAATACGCCTTGTGAAAGAACCTCGCGAACAATACAAAATAACTGAAATACATTGTTAAACTGTACTTGACATTTAAACTCGTGATGTGACATTCAGTTTGGCTGCTCTCGAGATATTGATAGGCCCAAACATTGATTGCGCAACCGACGACCATTTGCGACAATTGCAATGCAGTGATCACCATTGATATCATTTTCGGTGGCGAGTAACGCATCGCCCTGAGGGCATAGTACGTGTACATTATTGAATGAACAAAATAATTCATGACAACGAACCATCGTGCCGACGCTGTGTATTCGGTGTACGAGAACCATGAATAAAGTAGAACGGTTATATGATGATACCAATGAAGAAATATTAATGGTTGCTTACGAAGTACAATGAATACGGTGTCGCCGAGTTCCGGTAATTTTGAAAGGACAAACATCCATGTCCAAAATCCCGAGACACGATCTTGTTCGATGAAACTGAAATTATACAAAAAAAAAAGAAAAGATTATTTAATTATCTCCAGTTCTTTTTTTTTAAACTAGAATAATATTTATATTTATTTTTTTTATTTCTTAACAAATAAATAAACAAATAAATTAAATTATTTGAAAACTTCAATAATTTTCCCAAAATTTTTAACCAAACTTCTTTAAATCAATTATTTTAAAATAATTTTACGAAAGATCTTTGAGAATTCAATTATTTAAACAAACGGATTTAATTTTTCAGCAAAAATTCAATTATTTAAACAAACAAATTTAAATATTCGAAAAAATTCAATTATTTTAATAATTTTCCGAGAATTCAATAAATTATTGAAATTCAAAAATTCGATTCTTCGATTCAAAATTCAATTATTTAAACAAACAAATTTAAATATTCGAAAAAATTCAATTAAAATTGAAATTCAAAAATTCGATTCTTTGATGCAAAATTCAATTATTTAAACAAACAAATTTAAATATTCGAAAAAATTCAATTATTTTAATAATTTTCCGAGAATTCAATTAAAATTGAAATTCAAAAATTCGATTCTTCGATTCAAAATTCAATTATTTAAACAAACAAATTTAAATATTCGAAAAAATTCAATTATTTTAATAATTTTCCGAGAATTCAATAAATTATTAAAATTCAAAAATTCGATTCTTCGATTCAAAATTCAATTATTTAAACAAACAAATTTAAATATTCGAAAAAATTCAATTATTTTAATAATTTTCCGAGAATTCAATTAAAATTGAAATTCAAAAATTCGATTCTTCGATTCAAAATTCAATTATTTAAACAAACAAATTTAAATATTCGAAAAAATTCAATTATTTTAATAATTTTCCGAGAATTCAATTAAAATTGAAATTCAAAAATTCGATTCTTCGATTCAAAATTCAATTATTTAAACAAACAAATTTAAATATTCGAAAAAATTCAATTATTTTAATAATTTTCCGAGAATTCAATTAAAATTGAAATTCAAAAATTCGATTCTTTGATGCAAAATTCAATTATTTAAACAAACAAATTTAAATATTCGAAAAAATTCAATTATTTTAATAATTTTCCGAGAATTCAATTAAAATTGAAATTCAAAAATTCGATTCTTCGATTCAAAATTCAATTATTTAAACAAACAAATTTAAATATTCGAAAAAATTCAATTATTTTAATAATTTTCCGAGAATTCAATTATTGAAATTCAAAAATTCGATTCTCCGATTCAAAATTCAATTATTTCAAATAATTTACCGAATTTTTTTCGAGATTTGAATAATTTAAATAAAAAAATTCAATTTTCAGTTAATAATTCAAATATTTAAATTTCAATTATTCAAAGACAAAAATTCAATTTTTATTTAATAATACAATTGCTTTCAACAATTTTCAGAAAGTTCTTCGCAAATTCAATTATTTAAATACTACAAAAACTTTCTCTAAAGTTCTTTAAGAATTCAATTAATTTAAATACAAAGATTACATTTTCAGATAAAAATTCAATTATATTATTTAAATACAAAAATCAATTTCTTTATAAAAATTCAATGATTTAAATACAAAAATTCAATTTTTCGATACAAAATTCAATTGTTTTAAAGACTTCTCTCAAATTTTTTAAAAAATTTGAGTTATTAAAATATAAAAATCCAATTCTTTAGAATAATTTTAAGAAAGTTTTTCGAAAGTTTATTAATTATTTAAACACAAAAATTTGATTTTTCGGAAAATATTTCATTCAAGTTTTTATTTACAATATTATAATTTTCAGAAATTTATTAGACAATTAAATTATTTAAATACAGAAACACAAATTTTCGACAAAAAATTTAATGTATTTTAAATAATTTTCGAAAATTTTTTTGAGATTTGAATTATTTAAAGATAAAAATTAAATTATGTTTAATAATTATCTGCAAGTTCTGCAAGAATACCTACAATTGATTTTTTTTTAAATAATTTTTCTAAATTTTTTTGAGAATTTAAATATTTAAATACAAAAATTCAATTATTCTTAACAATTTTCCCACATTTTTTTTTGAGATTCGAGTTATTTAAAAATAAAAATTCAATTATTTTTAAAAATGTCTCAAAATTTCATCGACAATTCAATTATTTAAACAAACAATAATTTTTCGGCAAAAATTCAATTATTTTAATAATTATCCCAGATTTTTTCGACAATTAAATTACTTGAATACAAAAACACAAATTATCGATAAAAAATTTAATTATTTTAAATAATTTTCCAAAAATTGATTTTGAAATTTGAGTTATTTGAATATAAAAACTCAATTTTGAGATAATAATTTAATTTTTTTTAATAATTTCTCGAAAATTCTTTAAGCATTCAATTAATTTAAATTTAAAAAAAGATTTTTTATAGAAATTCAATTAATTCAAATACTTTGACAAATATCTTTCGAGAATTCAATTATTTAAATATAAAAATTCAATTATTTTAAATAAGTTTCCGAAATTTCTTTAACATTTAAGTCAATTAAAAATAAAAATTAAATTATTTTTAAAAATGTCTCAAAATTTAATCGACAATTCAATTATTGAAACAAACAAATTTATCATTTTTCAGCAAAAATTCAATTATTTTAATAATTATTATCTAAGATTTTTTTGAGAATTCAATTATTTAAAATAATATTCCGAAATTTTTTCGAGATTTGAATTATTTAAATAAAAAAAAATCAATTTTTAGATGATAATTCAATTATTTTAAATAATCTTTCGAAACATCTTCAAAAATTCAATTTTTTAAATGCAAAAAACAACTTTTTGATTAAAATTCAATTACATTTCTAATAATTTTCCAAAAGTTTTTCAAGAATTTAATTATTTAAACAATTCAATTTTTCGATAAAAATTCAATTATTTCGAATAATTTTCTGAAAGTTTGTCGAGAATTCAATTTTATATTTAAATACAAAAATTCAATTTTGAGATAAAAATTCAATTGTTTTTGATAATTTTCTGAAAATTCTAAAAAGAAGTTATGTAAATTATGGTAAATTCCATTACGTAAATTAAAAGTAGAAAAGAAAAATACTCTTTTTCCTTCCAGTTTATTAAAATTAAATTATCTATTTTTCTTTATCTTATAATTTATTTTCTATTTTACTTTTATTTATTATTAAAGTTTCATAAGTATTATCTACCTTTGGTTTTTTTTTTCTCAAAAATTATCGCACTTTAGAAAGCATTTTTAGAAATGAGTCAATCGAGTGAAATTCATTTGGCATATTTAAAACGAAAACAAATTTTAATTTACATATTTATTCTTTTAAATCTCTATATAGATTCAATGTCAGAAATTTGTTTTCGAAAAAAATTTCTCATTTTAATGACCGGTAATAAAAATTATTGTATTTTTAAGTTTCTTATTTTGCATGCAGGAATTTTTTGATTGAAAGTGAAATTGAAACGCAAATATACAATTTAAATAAATTCAATTTTTAACTATTATTAAAAAATTAAAATCAATTAAAAAATTTGTATATAAAATTTAATTTTCTCCTCACTTGAAACTTAAATAAATCAAAAAAATTTGCTTATAAAAGATGAATTTTTCCTTATTTGAAACTGAAATTAATTTAAATTTTCTTATAATTGAAGTTTTCCTTATTTAAAACTTAAATCAATTAAAATTTACATTGAAAATTTAATTTTTCCTCATTTTAAACTTTAAATCAACTAAAATTTACGTAAAAAAATGGAATTCTTCCTGATTTGAAATTTAAAAATCAAAAATTTATAATAAAAGTAAAGAATATTGAAATTTCAAAAATATAATTTAATTTGAGATTAAAAATATTAGATTTTACCGAAATTTACTTTTAAAAATTGTGAAAAGAATTTAAAAAATTAAAATTTTTGCAAAGAATTTTATTAAAATTTTTGAAAATAAAATTAAATTTCTCAGAGAAATTTTATTATTTATAAAAGATAATTGAATTTTTTCAAAAAAATTTATATTTAAATATTTCGAAAAATAATTTTAATTTTTGTGAAGAATTTTATTAAAAAACATTTAGTCAAGAATTTAATTGTTTCGATAAATTTTTCAATATATTGAATTGAAAATAATTGAATTCTTTTATAGAATTTTTATCAAAATTTTTGAAGTTAATTGAATTCTTTATAAAAATTTTTACTATAATTTTCAAAAAGGAAATTGAATTCTAACGAAGAATTTTATTATTAGAAAAAACAATTCTTTCGAATATTGTATTATAATTTTTTCGAAAAATTATTCCAAAAGTTCTGTTACAATTCAATTATTCAAATAAAAAAAACCTTTTATTGATAAAAATTCAATTGTTTTTAATAAAGAATTTTTGAGAAATAATTTTTAAAAAATCATGTTTTTGAAGAATTTGAATTAAAATCTTTGAAATTTATTATTTTTTCCAAAATTTTATTGATAATTCTATAAATAAGTAGATTTTAAAGAAATTTAATAAAATATTTTTTTAAAAATTCATTTTTTTTTTATAAAAAAAAAAAATCCTTTAGAAAAAATAGAAAATAATTTGAAATTTATTAATGAATTGAATAAAATTAAAATGAATTGAAAAAAAAGAATAGAAAGAGAATGGAAAAATTGAATAGAAAATAAAGAAAAGCAAAGTTTGGAATTTAAGAAATTTTCAGTGATTTTAAAAAAGAAGAAGAATAAGAAGAATAAATTTTCTTTACCTTGGTATGCAGACACTGTGATAAAGTCCATAATTTCTTAATGTGTGAATCAATTCAGGAGCAGTTCTCGTGAATCCAATAATAGAAAATGACGCTAATAGAGTGTTCCACAAACTCAGTACACCCCTTAAATTATACTTTGGTCGGCTCGCCATAAAATGTTGACCGCCAAATATTAATATCATATAAATACCACAAAAATAAAAGCCATTTGTCCAATTTTTTCTCATCCATATCCTCGTGTCTTGATGAATAAATTTCTCCTCAAAATTGAACACATAGGAATAATTTGGTAGTGTTACTTCCCTGTAATCCATTTTTTTTGTTTCTTTTCACCTATAACTGCAAAACAATACAAAAAAAACAAAAAAAAAAAAATTACTTCAAAAATTTGCTACTATACCACAAAAAATTCTATTTTTTTGTTACTCTCTCAAAAAAAGTCACAAAAAAAAACCTTTAAATTTCTATCAAAAATAGAAAAAAAAATATCAAACCTGTCGTAGAAAAATAGTTTCGAACCCCACGTGGAAAAAGATATTTTCAATTCCAAAGAATCGATAATAAAGCACTTTTTTTCCTCTTGTTAACGCACTGAAAACCCGGCGATAAATATAATTGAGGTTAAGTTTTACGCATAGGAAAAAGTCACATGAGCCGGTAAAATGTTAATAATTCATTTAAACACAGCAAACAACTCTTTTATTTATTCAGAATCAATAGTTTGTTTTGAAAACTTCCCCGAATAAACAATCAGTGTGATATTATGATTAATAATCATACAAGGAAAAAGTCTACATAACGTGTGGAACACACAAACGAGAGAGGAACACACGGCACCAAAAAATGACTATATATATATATACGATTTTTAAAATACTGAAAAAAAAAATTCAATATGTTTTATATTACACTTTATAAATTTTCAGAGGTGAAAAGAAAAAAAATTCCCCTAACTGAAAATGTGCACGTATTTATAATAAGAAGGCGCGGTAAATACTTTTTTTTTTTAATTAATTATAATACGAAAAACGGTATATGACACGAAATTGATTTTTTTTTCTCTCATTGCCAAGTCCAAATGTGTAGAGAGAAAAAGGAATGTTCACGGAGTGATTGTGAAACACTCGGGTTGAAATATATCGACAATGTATCGTGTGTTGTGTTAAGACACTGGACACACCGACACACGGTGGATATTTTTTTTTCTCTACGAAAAACTGGAGAAATCGTTTCTCAGGGTTGGGAAGTTAAAGATGGTGAATATTCGAATATTCACCGTCGCCAGCGACCCAACCCTGAGAACAACGGGGAGCAGGGATGGGTAAAAGTGTTTTTTTCGGAGTTTTCTACGTATAATACATAAATGACGTATAATACGTAGAAAATTGTAGAAAACCTGGTATTATACATGTCCAGTTCTGCGCATGCGTACAAACCTCACAATAATAATAAAAATCATATGTTTGATTATTTTTTATTTGTTTCCTGGTTTTCATTACTAAATTGTTGCTAAAAATACCAAGAAAAAACCAAAAAAGGTTACATATAAGGTAAGTTTACAAAAAAATGCGTATAATATATATTTATTGATTTTTCATATGGTTTTTTACACACATTTTTTCATAACTTGTATTATATATTTATATAGAACAATTTTAAAAAGACACGTTAATTTATTATTTATTTGAAAATAAACGGGTTTCAAATAAACTTTTTCATACAAAAGTACTAAATTATTATTATAGCTGTATTTTGCAATGTTTTGTTGCAAATAGGACACAGGGCAACATTTTTCCCTTTATTATTTTTGGGAATAAAACACAATTCCTCCCAGGAATTGTGTTTCGGCCTTCCACCTCTTTTGTTAATTTTTTTTTATTTTAAAAAAAGCAATATTGTACAACAATCACTGACACATGGCCTGGCACATGGAGATGTATAACCTATAAATGGGTCTGGCGGCAGCAGACAACCTGACCTGACCACGAACAGTTAGAACTTTGTTTGTGTGCTATTTCTTTAAAACATAAATTTTAAAAAAACTTTTCAATGTTAATTAATAAATTTTTAAATTGAAATTATGTTTAAAATTTATTTAATATACTATTAAAATCACATGTTTCTTGTCTAAAATTTAAAAATCCCGCGCGTCACGCAATGTATGTAAAATACATGACATACGTAGAAAACTAAAGATGTATAATACCACGTATTATACGTGTAGAAAACCAGGTATAATACATCATGTATAATACGTACCCATCCCTGACGGGGAGAGAATTTAAAGGTGAGTTCACATCCCTTTAAAACTGTGTAATTGTTGTTTAATTTAACTATCCAACCTTGCTATTCCCCTAGGAATAAAAATAAATAATTATTATTTAATTAAATTAAATTAAAATAAATTGTTGTTTTCAAAAAATATTCGAAATTCAATTATTCAAATTCTGGAAAAGAATTCAATTATTTAAAAAAAAAAAAATGATAAAATTCATTCAAAATTCAATTATTTTCACAAATAAAATTTATAACAATGTTTATCAAATTCTTATGAAGAATTCAATTATTTTCAATAAATAACAAAATTTTTCACAGAAATTCAATTCTTTTTAAACAAATTTTAATAAAATTTTTCACATAAATTCAATTCTTTTTTAACCATTTTAATAAAATTCTTCTCAGAAATTCAATTATTTTTAAAAATGTTAATAAAATTTTTAACAAGTATTCAATTATTTTTAATAAATTTTTACAGAAATTAATCAAAAAATTTAATTTCAAATCCTAGGAAAAATCAATTATTTATAAAAAAAATGATTTTTAAACTTCTTTGAAAGAATTTAATTATTTATAAAAATATAAGAATTTTTCACAATAATTCAATTATTTTTATTAAAAACTAAATTTATCACAAGAATTGAATTCTTTTTTTCGCAATAATTCAATTATTTTCATAAACACTAAAATTATTCTCAGAAATTCAATTATTTTTTTAAATATTAGAATTTTTCACAATAATTCAATTATTTTTACAAACACAAAAAAATTCTTTACAAAAATTCAATTATTTTCTGAAAAAATTAAACTCTTTTCAAGAATTCAATTATTTATAATAAAAACTAATTTTTCTCACAAGAATTGCATTCTTTTTATGAATTTTAATCCAAATTTCGCAATAATTCAATTATTTTCATAAACAATAAAATTATTTTCAGAAATTCAATTACTTTTAATAATTTTAAAAAAATTCTTTGCAACGATTCAATTATTTTCATAAATAATAAAATTTATCGCAGGATTTTAATTATTTTTAATAAATTTTTACAGGAATTGATCGAAAAATTTAATTATTCTTAAAAATTTAATTTCAATTCCTAGAAAAAATCAATTATTTATAAAAGAAATTATTTTTAAACTTCTTTGAAAGAATTCAATTATTTATAAAAAAATATTGGAATTTTTCCCAATAATTCAATTATTTTCATAAACAATCAAATTATTCCCAGAAATTATTTTCATAAATAACAATATTCATCAGAAGAATTTAATTATTTTTAAAAGTAATAAATTTCTTCTTGGAAATTCAATTATTTTAAAAAATTCCAATTAAAATCGTTCGCAAGAATTCAATTATTTTCATAAACAATAAAATTCTTTTTTAGGAATTCAATTATTTTCAAAAGTAATAAATTTTTTCGTAGAAATTCAATTATGTTCAAAAAATTTCACAAGAATTCAATTATTTACAAAATATTTTTAGAAATTTCTTGAAAATAATTCAATAATTATTTTCTTTTTAGGAATTCAATTATTTTCATAAATAATAAAACTCATCGCTGAATTTCAAATATTTTTAAAATACAATTTTAATTGAATTTTTTTTTAAATTTTGTCAAAATTCGTCGAGAGAATTCAATTATTTAAAAATTTGTTGATAAGATTTTTTATGAGAATTCAATTTTTAAAAAAATTCAATTATTTAAAAATTAATGAAATTCATTGTCGGATTTCAATTATTTTTAATACAATTTTATACGAATTGATCGTAAAATGTAATTATTCCAAAAAATTTAATTTCAATTCCTCGAAAAAATCAATTAGTTAAAAAAAATTGTTTTTTTTAACTTCTTTGGAACAATTCAATTATTTACAAAAATATTAGAATTTTCCAGAGGAATTCAATTATTTTCAAATGCAATCTTAATTAAATTTTTTTTGAAATAATTCAATTATTTAGATTTTAATAAAATTCTTTCCAAGAATTCAATTATTTTCATAAGATTTCCAAAGAAAATTCAATTATTTAAAAAATTTTTTCAAAAATTTTCAAAAGAATTTAATTTCTTTTCATGAATAATAAAAATTTATCAGAAATTGAATTATTTAAATAAGAATTTGCATAAAATTAGTCGAAAGAAATGAATTATTTAAAAATTTTTCTAAAAATCTTTGTAAGAATGAAATTATTTTTCTAAATATTGAAACTCTTTGATAAAATAATAAATAATAAAATTCGTTGACCGTACTAAACACAAATAAATAAATAAAAATTTTTTTTTCAAAATTTAAATATCCCAAACACTTATTGATCATATTTTTTATTAATTTATTATTTATCTACTATTTTTTTCGATTATTTCGAGATTAATAATATATTACAATTGCGCACGGAATATAACTCTTTTTTTTCAATATATATAATAATAATAATAATAATAATAATATAATAACAACGATTCATTTCGTACTGTAAATACCTATATATATATAACAATAGTACTCGAGTTTTTTTTTATGGCAAATTTTTTTCTTTTTTTTTTTCTTTCTCAAGAATTTACGAGTCTTTATTATTTATTAATTATTATTATTAATAATAATTGAATTAGTCTTTAAATCTATATTCGGACATTTTCTGAAATTGTCATCTAAATGTCTTTTTTTTTTTTACTAAAAAATGAAAATAAAAAAGAAAAAGAAAAAGACGAAAAGAAAAATAGAAAGAAAAATGTATATTATACTTAGAAAAAAGAACACATTTTTTAAAAAAATATTTGCCATAAAATTTCCGAGTTTAGAAGATAATGAAAGTTTAGACGAAAAGAAAAAGAAAGAAACGAAAATAAAACAAATATTCGTCTATAGGATTTAGCGTGCATTATTTGCGAGTTATTCTTTCACTACTTGGATACAAAACCAAAAAGAAAAAAAAAAGGGAAATAATAACTTTCGCAGACAAAAAAAAATATTTCGCACTTGATTGATGGTATGAATAAGAATAATATCTAATAATTACAAATGATAATAAAAATAGTTACTAATAATTACAAATAATAATAAAAATAGTTACTAATAATTACAAATAATAATAAAAATAATTACTAATAATTACAAATAATAATAATAATAATTGCAAATAATAATAAAAATAATTACTAATAATAAAATTAATTGCTAATAATAAAAATAAAAATAATAATAATAATTACAAATAATAATTATAATAATTTTTCCTAGTAAAAAAAAGAAACATTTTACTAAAAATAATAGAAAGAATTACTAATGATAATAGAATATTTACTAAAAATTATGAAAATAATTTCTAAATTGATAGAAATATTGACTAAAAATAATTTGCTAATAATAGAAATAATTACTAAAAACTAAAAATAATGAAAATAATTGCTAAAAACTGAAAATAATTAAAACAATTACTAATAATAGAAGTAATTACTAAAAATTGAAAATAATTACTAATAATAGAAATAATTACTAAAAATTAAAAAAAAATTAAAACAATTACTAATAAAAACAGAAGTAATTACTTAAAATAATAGAAGTAATTACTAAAAATAAAAGAAACAATTACTAAAAATAATAGAAATAATTACTAAAAATAAAAGAAACCATTACTAAAAATAATAGAAATAATTACTAAAAATAATAGAAAGAATTGCTAATAATAATAATATTTACTAAAAATAATAGAAAGAATTGCTAATAATAATAATATTTACTAAAAATAATAGAAAGAATTGCTAATAATAATAAAAATAAAAATAACAATTATAATAATAATTACTAATAATAATCAAAATAATAATTACATATGATAAAAATAAGAACAATAATAATAATTAATAATTAATAATATAATAATAATAATAATATAATAATAATGATATAATAATAATAATAATAATAATAATAATATAATATTTATAATTACATTCTATTAACTTTAAATGCTTTAAAGTATATACCGATTACCCGGTTATCCTTTTATGGCATTTTTCCATTTTCTAAACACCGTTGGCATTCAGTTTATTTTTCATTTATATTCACTTCTTTTTTTGTTTTATTTATGTATAATTTCATTTTCTTCTTCTTCTTCTTCTTCTTCTTCTTCTTCTGCTTCTTCTTTTTTTTAAAATAAATTTATAATCGTTACCAAATACAAATTTTTGGTCTTTCGACGAACTTATCGTAGAATTTTTTTTTTGTTTTTCGTTTTCACATAATTGTCTCTTTGTTATTACTATTATTATTTTCTTTTTTTGTTTTTGTTTTTTAAAATTTACAGTCTTCACTTTATTTGCGGCTTTAAATGCTGCAAAAATTCGTAATAACTCAGAGCCGATTCGAAACGATCTTCAACTAATCTTTCAGTGAATTGTGTCCTAAAGTGACTGTCTTCCCTGGAAAAATAGAAATAAATATTTTATTTAATTAATTTACTTAAATAATATTTATATTTTCAATAATTCCTCGCAAGAATTCAAATATTTTTAGAAATAATAAACTTCTTCGCACCACTTAATTAATTTTTAAGAAAATATCTGAAAAGAATTCAATTATTTTTAATTCAGAACTAATTATATTTCTCGACTACTATCTAATTCAATTATTTTCATAAAATATTAAAGATTCTTCGCAATATTCAATTATTGTTAATTTTAATAAAATTTCTTGAATGAATTTTCAATTATTTGCAAAATTGTCTAAAACATTCTTTGTCAAAAATTCAATTATTATTAAAATAATGAAAATCTTCGAAGA
Source organism: Leptopilina heterotoma (assembly GCF_015476425.1). Classification (NCBI taxonomy): domain Eukaryota; kingdom Metazoa; phylum Arthropoda; class Insecta; order Hymenoptera; family Figitidae; genus Leptopilina; species Leptopilina heterotoma. Next base: position 2,455,223 of record NW_025110842.1, read on the forward strand.
AATTCAATTATTTTCAACAAAATTTCTCAAAAAAAATTCAATTATTATTTTTAAAAATTTTATTAAAATTCTTCATAGGATTTCAATTCTTTACAATAAATTTCTTTAGTGAATTCAATTATTTTCAAATATGTCAATAAAATTCTTCACAAGAATTCAATTACAAAAAAAATAATAATAAAAAATTCAAAAGAATTCAATTATTTGCAAAATTGCCTAAAACATTCTTTGCCAAAAATTCCACTATTTTTAAAAATTTTATTAAAATTCTTCATAGGATTTCAATTATTTTCAGTACAATTTAAATAAAATTTCATCAAAGATTTCAATTATTTTTCTAAACAAAAAAATTCAATTATTGATAAAATTCTTTATAAGAATTCAATTATTTTCTAAAAATTAAAAAATATATTACAATTCAATTATTTTCAATACAATTTGAATAAAATTTCATCAAACAATTCAATTATTTTTCTAAATAATAAAATTTTTGGAAAAAATTCAATTATTTTCTAAATAATAAAATTCATCAAAGAAATTCAATTATTTTCAATGTTCAATTTTAATTAAATTTCTCAAAATATTTCAATTAATTTTCATAAATAATCAAATTTCTCTTAGGAATTCAATTATTTTCAAAAATTTTAATAAAATTCTTCACCGGAATTCAAATATTTTTAATAATTCCACTAAAATTCTTTGAAAAAAGTTCAATTATTTTCATAAATAATTAAATTCTTTAGCGGAATTCAAAAATAATTTGAATAAAATTTGTAGAAAAAATGTAATTATTTTCAAAATTTTTCAATCAAATTCTAGGCAGGAATTTAATTATTTTTGTAAATAAAAAAATTCTTTTCTAAAGGATTCAATTATTTTTATGAATAAAAAAATTTATTACAAGAATACAGTTATTTTTATAAAATATAAAAAATTCTTCGCAATATTAAATTATTTTTAATTTTAATAAAATTTCTTGGAAAGAATTCAATTAATTTCAAAATTGTCTAAAAAATTCAATTATTTTCAAAATTGTCTAAAACATTCTTTACAAAAATTCAATTATTATTAAAAAAATAAAATTCTCCGTAGAAATTCAATTATTTTTAGTAAAATTTCTCAAAAAAATAATAAAAAAACTTGAAAATATTTAATTATATCCAAAATTGTTTAAAAAAAATTTCTTGAAAGTATTCGATTATAAATAAATTTAATAAATAATTAACGAACCTGATTATTTGAAGAGACACATAATATGGTTTTTCTTCTTGTAGACTAAATACGAAATTGCAGAGTTTTTCGGAGTCCGGATTCGAGAATTCAGGCAATTCATACTAGATTTTTGAAAGAAAAAAACAGAAAAACAAATTAATTAATAAAATTTATCACTTAAAATTTGAATAAAAATAGAAAATTTATTTACAATGAAAAAGAAAAATAAGGAAAAACAGAATTTATTATTGCAAAAAGAAAGAAAAATATCTAGAAAACATAGAATTTATCAAGAAACGAGAAAAAATAAAGAAAAGAAAAATTTATTTAAAATAAAAAGCAAATAAGTAAAAAAAAAAATATTTATAAAAAAGAAAAATGTGAAGAAAAATAAAATTTATTTATCAAAAAAAGAGAAACATAATTTATTTATCGAAAAAAGAAAAGAATAAATAAATTTAAAATCTTGATTGATAAATAAATAAATAAAATAGAAATTAAAAATTTCTGTATAGAAAAAGAAGAAAAAATTAAATGAAAAAAAGTTTCAAAAAAATAATTAAAAAGAGAATAAAAAATCGGAAAAAACTAAAAATGTCACTTACCATTTCTTCGGGTAATGAAGTAAAATCAGGAACTCCAAAGTAATTGGAATAAATTGTTGGACTGCAATTTTTGCCAACGTAGATGAGAATTTTATCGCCCGTATCCAATAGGAAAACACCTCGTGAATCGAGTTTCTCCGCGGACAAATGCATTCTTTCCGGCTGTGGACAAATACGACCCTCAATATCCTTCACGTGTTGCTTATCGTTTAACGAATGCACTGCATAAAGATCGGGATATATCGTTTGAATTAATTGCGAGAGAGGTAGTGTTTTTAATTGGCACATGGCGAAAATTCTATCGTCGACACGCGTATTCATTCCCGATCTGAACGCCACCTGCAAATTTCATAATTTCGAATTTAATTATCTTTATTTTTACATATATTTAAATTTTTCGAAAGAATCCAATTATTTTCTATGCAATTTCAATTTCTTCCTTTTTTCAATTTTAATAAAATTTCTCGAAAGAAAAAAAATTAATTTAATTTAATTAAATTAAAATTAAAAATAAAATAAAAATAAAATAAGTTTGATGATAAATTTGATTTAGATAAAAAAAAAGATGATGATAGAAATTACTTACGCATTTTAGTAAGGCAATAATATAAAGAGGTAATAATTTGAGATTTTCAGGTGCAAGAAGACCTGCAATGGTCGACGATTGCGATACTTTGTATGATGAGAGCATATCAACGGCAGCATTAATTAGCGCGTCTCTCGCGTCCGACAACGACGACTGCAACGATCTGTCGACGGCCATTTTCGATAAGAGACCTATTATACATTGCGAGTCGGCCGAATGCAAAATATCCTGCAGGCTATTCGTCACTGGCAAACAGAGCGTGTGAACTCTTATTCTCCTCTCTCCTGCAAAAAGAAAAAAAAAACAATCAATAATTACATCCAAAACTCAATAATTACATTATTTATAATTATGTACTTTCATCTTAGGATTAGAATAATTTAAACGGAATTTTTAATTCAAATTTATCAAGAAAGAAAGAAAAAAAAACAATGGAAAATAAAGAAAGCAAAAACTGAAAAAGCAAGTTAATGACGCAAAAACAAAAAAGGAAAAATAAAAAAACAAAAACGGAAAAATAAAAAAAGGCAAAAATAATAGAAGCAAAAACGAAAAAAACTAAAATAAGAAAAGACAAAAATAAAAAAGTAAAAATAAAAAAACAAAAATGGAAAAATAAAAAAAGGCAAAAATAATAAAAGCAAAAACGAAAAAAACTAAAATAAGAAAAGACAAAAATAAAAAAGTAAAAATAAAAAAACAAAAACGGAAAAATAAAAAAAGGCAAAAATAATAAAAGCAAAAACGAAAAAAACTAAAATAAGAAAAGACAAAAATAAAAAAGTAAAAGAAAAAAACATACATAAGAAAAACAATTAAAACAAAGAAAAAAAAGTAAAAATAAAAACGGAAATAAAATAAAAATTGAAATAACGAATTATTATACAAATTACAAACTTTTTTATTTTTCATAATCAAAATTTTTAAAATTCACTTATTAACTACATAATTAATTATTAATATTATTATTGTTTATATTTTCAACAATTTTAATATAATTCTTCACGAGAATTCAATTATTTTCATAAATAATAATAACAATCTTCGGAAGAATTCAATTATTTTTGATAAATAGTAAAATTCTTTATAGGAATTCAATTATTTTCAAAATACAATTTTAATAAAATTTCACGAAAGAATTCAATTATTTTCAGAAATTTGAATAAATCCATTGAAACAATTCAATTATTTTTTTAAATATAGTAAAGTCTTTGCAAACATTCAATTATTTTCAATTATTTTAATTTTTTCCTTCTCGTTTTCTTATTTAAAATCTTTTTTTTCTGTAAAATTCCTTAAAAAAATCCTTAATTTTCCAAACGTTTAATAAATTTCTTGAAAAATATTCAAATAGCTTCTTTAAAACTTGATAATTCGAAAATTCAATTATTTAAAAAATAATTAATATAAATCTAAAAGAGATTTACTCTCAAAAATTTAAATTGAATCTTTTCGTGAAATTTTATTAAAATTATTGTATTTAAAATAATTGAATTCCAATAAAGAATTTTACTATATTTAGGTATAAAAATAATTGAATTTTTTTTAGAAGAATTTCAATTAAAATTTAACATTGAAAAATGAGAAAAAATATTGAAAATAATTGAATTTTTCCGAAGAATTGAAATTCTTTTATGAAAATAATTGAATTTTGGCCATAAAATTGAAAATAATTGAATTTTTCCGAAGAATTGAAATTCTTTTATGAAAATAATTGAATTTTGGCCATAAAATTGAAAATAATTGAATTTTTCCGAAGAATTGAAATTCTTTTATGAAAATAATTGAATTTTGGCCATAAAATTGAAAAGAAATAATTTGCAAGTAATTCAATTCTTTCAAGTAATTCAATTAGAATTGAAAATAGAATAACTTAAAAATAATTTAATAATTGTATAGATTTGTATCAAAATTTAAAAATAATTTTAAATCTCTTAAAGAATTTTGTAAAAACTTTTGAAAATAATCGAAATTTTCTGAAGGATTTCATAAAATTTGTCAAAGGAATTCAATTATTTAAGAAAAAAATTTTAAATAAACTTCTTCGGAAGAATTCAATTATTTTTCTAAATATAGTAAAATTCTTTATAGAAATTCAATACAATTTTAATGAAATTTCACGAAAGGATTTAATTAAATTTTTTTCCAATTTTTCAGAAAATTTTTCGAAAGAATTCAATTATTTTCTAAACTTCTAATAAATTCTTCGGAAGAATTAAATTATTTTCAATATTTTTTCTCATTTTTCAATTTTAAATTTAAAAAAAAAATGTTAATGAAATTTTTCGATAAAAATCAATTATTTAAAACAAATGTCAATGAAATTTTTCGATAAAAATCAATTATTTTCAACAACTTTTATAAAAGAGAATTCAATTTTAATGAGAATTCAATTTTAATTCAATTTTTTTGTTAGAATTTTATTGCTTTCATAAATTTTAATAAAATACTTCAATTATTTTCATGAATGATAAAATTCTGATAAAATTATTTTCTAAATCTTTGATAAAATTGTTTATAAGAATTCAACTTTTTTTTTTAACTGGATTTGTTAAAATAATTGTTGAATTTTTTGATAATTGAATTTGAAAATTGTGAAGAGAAATTCTTTTTTGAAAAATTGTAATTAAAATTTTTTGAAGATTGTCCAATTACCGAAAATAATTTTTAAAAAAATTGAAACTATTGGAAATTTTGTCGAATTTCATTGCAATAAATTTTAAAGTTTAAGGAATTTTATTTTTTTACTTGTAAAAATTGAACTCAAACTGTATTTTTGTAGAATTCTAACTAAATATTTGGAAAATAGTTGAAATTCGAAAAACATTAATTTAGAAATTTAATTTAATTAATTGAATTAAATTTATCGAATTGAATTAATTGAATTGAATTAAATTAATTGATTTGAAAGGAATTAAATTGAATTAAATTAATTGAATTGAATTGAATTCATTGAATTGAATTAATGAAATTAAATGAAAAGTACCTTTGCTTGATGTGTAGAGTAAGGCGGCTTGGAAAGAAATATTCTGCACGTCGGATAAAGTTTCATCGATTGAAACTTGCATTCCAAATCCAGCGTCCGGATTGACATTTGGCAGACTCAATAAGTCAGTGGATCTAACGAAGAAATTACCATGAAACGAATGAATACTTAATCCACGTGAGCAACGAATTCTCATCACGGCTTCGAATCCAATTTTCCTCGTCAAATAACGACGTAATGTGCGATCGAGCGTCTCGGCACTCGACGATTTCGATATTCGGAACAATGGAATGTGATATATACAACCGCCAGAAAATTTACACATACCGGCTGCAAAAAGAAAAAGAATAAAATTGTAAATTTTTATTATTTTAATCATCAATTAATATTTTTAAAATTATAAATAAATTTAAAAATAAAGAAAAATAGAAAAATAATAAATTTTTTCCAAACTTTTCATAGCATTCACATACAAAATTTGAAAAATTTAAAAATAGATAAAATAATATAAAAAGTTTAAGCAGAATTTATGTTAACTTACAAAGTGTCGCTAAATCACTGTACTGCGAATTCAGAAGAAACAGATCAATAGCAATTTGTTGACTGCTGCAATCGAGAGCAAGACGTTTGTAAAAATCGGTGACGGGATTTAAATTTGGAACGTCCTTATTGGTGCGAGTGCTCGGATCTTCTCGCGGTTGAAGAGCGCCTGGACCGATATTTGGAAGGCAAGTTTGAAAAACGGTAACTCGACCTCCAGTCGGTGCCTGTAATTTATAATTATCAATTATTATTATTTGTTATTAATTAACAAATTACTTCAAAATACTATTTTTAATTTATAACAATTATTACTAATTATGAATATTTCTCGAGTAATTGAATTAAATTTGGAAACATTGCTTTGAATAATTATAAACGTCACTTTGTAATTTTGCAATTTGAATGAAAATAAAATTTCGTACCATGAGTTTATAAGCGGCTTGTAGTGCAGCGCCTAGAGCACATTGTGTGTCGTGTGTTCCCTCAAATTTCGAGGGCAGTTGCTTTAAAAGCATATCGACCAGAGCACCTCTTTCTTTCAAATTAACTATCAAATTCTCCGGACAGGGTAAAAATACATCTGAAAAATAAAATTCACTTCTAATAACTGCTGATAATAAATATAATACTTATAATAGTGAATACAAACATTAATACTAGAAAAACTACCAATAATACTAGAAAAGTACATTAGTACATTTTTTTACTATTTTATATTATTACTATTTTTATATTTTAAAATATTAAATTAAATTTACAAATTAAACTACGACTTTTAATCGAAAACAATTTTGTTCAAAAAAAAAATACTACTAATAGTACTAAAAACCAAAATAGTTAATAATATAAAATTTAGAGAGGAATTTGTACCTTCGACATCGAGCATTATCATTTCATGGGGCTGCGAAACGCCGTCCGCTAAGCTGAAGAAATGAATTGCCGAATCAATTGCAATAAATCCAATTTGCATTCTCCCATCGCCAGGCATTTTCGAAATTTCTTCCTCAATTGTTTTGCAAACAACACTTAAATAACCACTTTCGACAGCGAGTCTCGAGACATCCAAGACGAACAGATAAACCGCCGGTTGCGGTGGACGGAGCTGAAAAAAGAAAAAAAACGGTAATATTCATTAATTACCTGAAATAATTTTATAAAGAAGAAAAATGATTCAAAAATATTCAAAAATAATTAAATCAGAGTTGCCACAAATATTTAATTTTATTTTTCCCTGATTTCCAGACAAAATTTTCACTTTTTCCCTGACCATAAAGAATATTCTGATTCACTCTAAAAATTATTAGATACTCAAAAAAAACATTCTATTACATTTACTTACGAATTTCTTAAATTGTAAAATTATTCGAAAAATTATAATAAAATTCTAAGCAAGAATTCAATTATTTTCATAAATAATAAAAATTCTTCACATGGTTTCAATTATTTTTAATACAATTTTAGATAAATTTCTCGAAAAATAAAATTATCTTCAAAAATTTTTTACAAGAATTAAATTAGGTACATTTTACCAATAATGAAATTCTTCGCTAAAATTTAAAAATTTTCAAAATTTACTTTTTTAATACAAGTTTTCAAGGGAATATAATTATTTAAATAAAATGTAAGAAAATTCGTTACATAAATTCAATTATTTTTACAAGTAATAAAATTTTTCACATAAATTCAATTATTTAAAAAAAATTGATAAAATTCGTTGTAAGAATTCCATTATTTTCATAAATTATAAAATTTTTCTGAGGATTTCAATTATTTATAATACAATTTAAAGTAAATTCATAGAAAAATGGAATTATTCTCTTAAATTTTTTGTAAGAATTTAATTACATTTCACGAATATAATGAAATTCTTCGTTGAAATTCAAATATTTTCACAATCAACTTTTTTAATAAAAGTTCTGAAAAGAATTCAATTATTTAAAAGAAATGTAATAAAATTCGATGCAGGAATTCAATTATTTTCATAAATAATAAAATTCTTTTCATTATTTCAATTATTTAAAAAAAAATTTGAAAAAATTCATTGCAAGAATTCAATTACCTTCATAAATTAATAAAATTCTTCACAGAACTTCAGTTCTTTTTAATACAATTTTAAGTAAATTATTCGAAAAATTTAATTTTTTTCCAAAAATTTTATTAAAATTTTTCGAAAGAATTCAATTATCAATTATTTTAAAAAATTCATACTATAATGCATTTAATATTCAATTATTATCTAAAATTTTAACTAATATTAATTTTCAAATCAATTTTTATTGGAAAATTCTACAAGAATTAAATTATTTAAATACAAAAATAAATAATTTATTGAATAAATGAATGTTTTTCGAAACTAAATTATCATAAAGAATTTTATCAACAAACTTGAATTTTTTCCAAAAAATTTAATGAAATGTTTAAGAATAATTAAATTTTACGAGGAATTCAATTAAAATTGTATTAAAAATAATTGAAATTCTATGATAAATTTTATTATTCATGAAAATAATTGAATTTTTGTAAAAAAAATGTTATTATTTATGAAAATAATTGAATTATTGCAAAGTTTGCTTAGAATTTTATCAAAATTTTTTTTTAAATAATTGAATTCTTTTGAAAAATTTTATTAAAACTGTAGATATATTGAAAATCATTGAATTGAGAAAAATTATTTGAAAATAATTGAAATTTTGCAAAGAATTTTATTAAAATTTTTGAAAATAATTGAAATTTGGAGACAGAAGAATTTTATTATTTTTAAAAATAATTGAATTTTGACGAGAATTTTAAAAAAATTTTTTAACATAATTGAATTTTTGCGAAGAATTTTATTACTTTTGAAAATAATTGAATTTCTGCAATCATTTGTAACTTCTCCAAAATTCAATTTTTCCAGTTACTTAAATAAAAATCCCTGACTTTTCCCTGACTTCCCTGACCTGTGGCAACCCTGAATTTAATTAAAAAAAATTATAAGCTAAAGAAAAAATAAAAAGTTTACCATATATTCACTGGGTGCGATAAATTCAATTGTGCTTGTTTTCACTTCCGGTCTACGAGATGGATCACCGTAAGATTTTGTCGCTGGATCAAATTGAAATTCGTCTGGAACTATATAGAAAACAAGTTTTGTTAATTTTACATACTTCATATCTTATTAACTAACTAATTATTTTAAGACTAATTATTTTCAAAAATTTTAGTTTTTCTGCAATAATTTTCAAGTAACTATTTTAATATTTTAAAATATTAAATTAAATTTACAAATTAAACTACGATTTTTAATTGAAAAACAATCTTATTCAAATAATTTCTATTATTTTTTACTCTTCGAAGTATTAAATTAAAATGCCATTGATTTTAAAATTCATAATTTTATTTAAAAAAGAAAAATTACCTATGAAAAAAATTAGAAAAGAAGAAAGCTATCAAAAACTATTAACTTCAAACGAATAGAAAAGTTGTTTCAATAAACATTGTGAAAGAGAGAAAAGAGAAAAATTAATTTTCTATAAATTAAAATACATTGTAATACTTACGTTCATTAACGCGGTAACATAAATTACATTTCCATCTCTTCGAATCGACAAAATAGACAAAAGGATTGATATAAGTTCGACACGCTCGACAACGAACAATTGTACTGCATTGTATCACTGCTAAATGCTGCAAAAAGGAAATTAAATTTTTTTTATAAAAAGCAAAAATATTCATTTTGTAACTTTCTTTTGAATTTATTCCTGTTTAGTAATTTATTAATTAACTGGTCTTTTAATCGAACATTAAGTAGCCTTCAATCTGACAATAATTATAATTAAGAATTCTATTTAAAAGAAAGGCGAAAAAAAATTATTTTCCAATTTTTTTTTAAATACCTAAGTTTAAATCATTTTTCTTTATCTTTTTCAATTTTTTTTTTAATACCAAAGTTTAAATAATTTTTCTTTATCTTTTTCAATTTTTTTTTTAATACCAAAGTTTAAATAATTTTTCTTTTTTTTCAACTTTTTTTTAATACCAAAGTTTAAATAATTTTTCTTTATCTTTTTCAACTTTTTTTTTAATACCAAAGTTTAAATAATTTCCCTTTATCTTTTCATTATTATATTACAAATTATAATGAAACGATGAAATAAAAAATTTTATCAAATTATAAAACTAACAAAAAAGATAATTTTGCACTTACGTATAAATCTTTGAAGGGATGAATCAAAACACCCAATGGCAATCTTGATTTTTGTAAAAGGGAATTTGATTCCGGAATTTTTGTCAGCGTACATCGGAAAATACTGCCAATCGAAAAAAATTTAAATTATTAATAATATTCCTAAAAAAAAGAAAAAGACGAATTTCTTATTTTTTTCTTATTAATACTTATAATACATACTCTGGACTGCAGTTAATTTGATCTAAAAATTCTTGATGTAACTTTATTTTAGGCGGTTCGACTTTATCCGTTGGTAAAATATTTCTACATTGAAGAAGATCAACTGTTTCATTTCCCTGAAATTTTTTTTTAATTCTCAATTAGTTTTCCATTTCTTATAATATTCAGAAGAAAAACAAAATTTTTATTTTATTGTCAAAACACAAAGTGTTCAAAAATGAAAAACTATAAAAAAAATTTATAAAACTAGATTTTAAAATCAAAATGAGTTTTAGAATTTAAAAAATAGTAAAATTGAATAAAATTAAAAATTTTTTTAAAATTAAAATAAATAAAATTATTAATAACAATAAAGGAATAAATATTTCAGTGTTAAGATTAAAAAATAAATTGTAGAAATAAAAGTATCTATTAAAATCGAAATTAGTTTTAGAATTGAAATAAAAGTATTAAAATTATAATAAAATGAAAAATAAAATAAAGAAATGTATTGAAATTGAAATAAGTTTTAAAAATAAAATATAAAAAATTGAGAGTTAAATGATAATAATTTACCCATAGTTTATTAAAGCCGGCTTGAGTGACGCCATATCCACTAATTTGACTATTGTGTTGATTGAGTTGATCTGGATAAGCGGTCGGATATCTTTTCGCCATATTATCTAGAGGGACATTCGACATTGGCCTTGGATATTGTGGTCTCGTATCTTGGAGATTTGGCTGAAAAAATATTTTCATTTACTCATTCGTTTAGACAATAAATTGATTGATTCAAAATTTCTTTATTCATTTATTATTATTATTTATTTTTTTTTTATTTCAATTTTGTTACATTTTACTTTCTACTAAAAAAATTACTTTTTTATTAAATCAAAAAATAGAAAAAGTAAGTATGTAAGTAAATAAATAAATATGTAAACAAATATGTAAATAAATAAGTAAATGTCAAAGGATTAACAAGAGTTTTTTTCCATTTTTCTTTCTTTTTTTTTATTTGATTAAAAAAATACAAAATAAAAAAAAATTAAGCGGATTTTAATTTATTCCTTAAATTCTGCTTTATATTCAAGAATTAGTTTTATCATAAAATAATTAATCTAGTTTCAATATCGTTTCTTATCATTATTTATGTTTGTACACCTTGAACACCTGCCTATTTATAATATAGTTTCTCCTAAAAAAAAATTGCTTTTCAAATTATCAATTTTTTCTTTCATAAAATTCTAATAATATTTCTTCTAAAATAAGAAATATTAAAATCATTTTTTATCTCTACTAAATTAAATACTAATTATAGTACAATTTTTTTTTTAAATAATAAAAATATTAATGAAAATTCAACTACGAATTAAAATTAAATCAACTAAAAATTCAACGAAATGAAAATTCTTGTCGAATAAAAATTTCGTAAAATGTAAATTCAATTGAATTAAAATTCTATCGTCGAATTAAAGTTTTGTCGAAGAAAAATTTTCAAAAAAATGGAAATTCAATTGAATTAAAATTCTGTCGAGTGAAAATTTAACAGTAGTTAAAAACCAGCGAATAAAACTTCAATCAAATTAAAATTCTTTCGAATTAATAATTAATAATTCAATTTTTTTTTCAACAAATTTGATACAAATTCTTTAAAAAAATTCAATTATTTTCAGAGTAAATTTTAATTGAATTTCTCGAAATATTTAAATTATTTTTTCATAAATAATAAAATTCTTGGCAGAAATTCAATTACTTTCAAAACATTTCAATAAATTTCGTGTCAAGAATTCAATTATTTTTAAAAATTATAAAATTCTTCGCAAAAATTCAATTATTTTTCAAATAATAATAAAATTCTACGCGAGAAATCAATTATTTTTTTTATAAATAATAAAACTCTTCTGAGAAATTCAATTATATTTTAAAATTTCAATGAAAATTCTTAATAAGAATTTAATTATTTTTCTAAAAAAAAAATAATTCTTCTAAGGATTTTAATAATTGTCAATATTTTAATTTAATTTCTGGAAAGAATTTTAATTTGTTTTCAGAACAATTCAATTATTTTCAAAGAATAACAATAATGATTCTAACACTCGGTTTTCAAATTAATTATGTGTTGAAGTTATAATGATCAATCCGAGTCAAGCCAAAGAATTTTAATTATTTTCAAAGAATTTTAATGACATTCGTAGCAAGAATTGAATTATTTTCAAAAACGTTAAAAACATATTTGGAGGAATTCAATTGTTTTAAATAAAAAATTTAATAAAATTTCTTATAAGAATTCAATTAAAATTCTGTCGAAATAGAATTCAATGGAATTAAAATTCAATTCTAAATTGAAAATTTTGTCGAATTAAAATTCTTGTCGAATAAAACTTTTATCGAATTAAAATTCAATTCTAAACTGAAAATTCAATGGAATTAAAATTTTATTCTACTAAAATTTAATTGAATTAAAATTCTTGTCGAATAAAAATTCTATCGAAGTAAAATTCAATTCTAAATTGAAAATTCTGTCAAACTAAAATTTTATCGAATTAAAATTCAATTCTAAATTGCAAATTATGTCGAATTAATGTTCTTGTTCAATAAAATTCAATTCTAAATTGAAAATTCAATTCTAAATTTAAAATTCTTTCGAGTTAAAATTCTTGTCGAATATAAATTTTATCGAATTAAAATTCAATTCTAAATTCAAAATTCATTGGAATTATAATTCTATTCTACTAAAATTCAATTTTAAATTGAAAATTCAATGGAATAAAAATTTTATCGAATTAAAATTCAATTCTAAATTGAAAATTCAATGAAATTAAAATTTTATTCTACTAAAATTTAATTGAATTAAAATTCTTGTCGAAAAAAAATTCTATCGAATTAAAATTCAATTCTAAATTGAAAATTCAATGGAATTAAAATTATATTCTTCTAAAATTTAAATATAAATTGAAAATTCAATAAATTTCAAATTTAATTCTACTAAAATTAAATTGAATTAAAATTCTTGTCAAATAAAAATTCTATCAACTTAAAATTCAATTCTAAATTGAAAATTATGTCGAATTAATTTTCTTGTTCAATAAAAAATCTATTAAATTAAAATTCAATTCTAAATTGAAAATACAATCGAATAAAAATTTTATCGAATTAAAATTCAATTATAAATTGAAAATTCAATAGAATTAAAATTCTATCGAATTAAAATTCAATTCTAAATTGAAAATTATGTCGAATTAATGTTCTTGTTCAATAAAATTATATTAAATTAAAATTCAATTATAAATTGAAAATTCAATGGAAATAAAATTCTATCGAATTCAAATTCAATTCCAAATTGAAAATTCAATAAAATTAAAATTTTATTCTACTAAAATTTAATTGAATTAAAATTCTTGTCGAATAAAAATTATATGGAAGTAAAATTGAATTCTAAATTGAAAATTATGTCGAATTAATGTTCTTGTTCAATAAAATTATATTAAATTAAAATTCAATTCTAAATTTAAAATTCAATGGAATTAAAATTCTATCGAATTAAAATTCAATTTTAAATTGAAAATTCAATGGAATTAAAATTGTATCGAATTAAAATTCAATTCTAAATTGAAAATTCAATAAAATTAAAATTTTATTCTACTAAAATTTAATTGAATTAAAATTATTTTCGAATTAAAATTCAATTTTAAATTGAAAATTATGTCAAATTAATTATAGAATTTTTTTCGGGTGAATAAAAATTAAAAGAAATTGAAATTTTGTCACATAAAAATTCGTGGAATTTAAAATTCTTTTAAATGAATATTTAAGCAAATTAAAATTTCTGTCGAACTAAAATTCTATAAAATAGTAAATGTAATTAAATTAAAATTCTCACTATCTAGAATTCTGTCGAATTAAAATTCAATTCTAAATTAAAAATTTTTGTCGAATAAAATTTCTATCGAATTAAAATTCAATTCTAAATTGAAAATTATGTCGAATTAATTATAGAATTTTTATTCAGGTGAATAAAAATTTAAAGAAATTGAAATTTTGTCCAATAAAAATTCGTGGTATTTAAAATTCTTTTAAATGAATATTTAAGCGAATTAAAATTTCTGTCGAACTAAAATTCTGTAAAATAGTAAATGTAATTAAATTAAAATTCTCACTATCTAGAATTCTATCGAATTAAAATTTAATTCTAAATTGAAAATTTTTGTCGAATAAAATTTCTATCGAATTAAAATTCAATTCTAAATTGAAAATTCAATGGAATTAAAATTATATTCTTCTAAAATTAAAATATAAATTGAAAATTCAATAAATTAAAAATTGTATTCTACTAAAATTTAATTGAATTAAAATTCTTGTCGAAAAAAAATCCTATCGAATTAAAATTTAATTCTAAATAAAAAAATCAATCTAATAAAAATGTTATCGAATTAAAATTCAATTCTAAATTGAAAATTCAATGGAATTAAAATTATATTCTTCTAAAATTAAAATATAAATTAAAAATTCAAGAAATTTTAAATTTTATTCTACTAAAATTTAATTGAATTAAAATTCTTGTCGAATAAAAATTCTATCAAATTAAAATTCAATTCTAAATTGAAAATTATGTCGAATTAATTTTTTTGATCAATAAAAAATCTGTTAAATTAAAATTCAATTCTAAATTGAAAATTCAATGGAATTAAAATTCTATCGAATTAAAATTCAATTCTAAATTGAAAATTCAATTCTAAATTGAAAATTCATTTCTAAATATGAAAATTCAATTCTATATTGAAAATTCAATCGAATTAAAATTCTATCAAACGAAAATTTTGACGAAGAAAAATTCTATAAAATAATAAATTTAATCGAATTGAAATTCTATCAAACTAAAATTGTACAAATCGAAAATGCAACTAAATTAAAATTTTCCATAAAATAAAAATCCATTTAAATAAAAATTACCCCAAAATGGTAATTGTCCCAAAATGAAAATTCAAAAAATACTTTAAAAAAAAGAAGGAACAACAATTTGAAAAAAAATAAATAAATAAAAATTTAAAATTGAATAAATAAAGTAATAAAATTTTTGATTAAAAAAATGCAAAAATTCACCTGCTGCGTCGCTGGCATTCCCTGAAACGGCATCCTCGTCCCCTGTAAACCACCAACCCCCGCATTCTGTCCAGTCAACATCGGTCCCGATAAACTCGCATTAGTCAATTGATTCGCCCCCGAATAATTCGTCGGCAGATTACTATTAATTTGACTAGTACTTAAATTCGTCTGCCCCGGATAGAAATTCCCCGTTGGCATCGAACTCAAATTCTGCTGTTGTTGCTGCTGCTGCTGTACATTCCCACTCCCACCATAAAAATTCTGCCCCATTGGAATATTCTGCAAATTCCCCGGCATTCTCTGTACATTCTGCCCAGGCGGTAATATTCCATACTGACTACCAACTCCACTCGGATATCTTCCCGAAATCATTTGTTGCTGCTGCTGCTGATAATTTCCCCCCTGTTGCCTATTTTCTCCACTTTGATTCCCCCCAAAATTTGTCCCCGTTTTTTCATTATTCCTCTGATCGTACTGATTAAATCCAGTCAAATTCTTCCCTTGAAATTGTTGTTGTTGATTTAGTTGATTTGTTGCCGTTGGTACATTTGCTGTAATATTCGTCGATAAACTCCGTTGATTATTATCATTATTCATTAATTTATAATTTGGATTTGGATTCGTTAAATTTGGACTATTAAATATTTTTGGTAATGTTGATTGTTGTAAATTCGTGAGTGGAATATTTTGCGTTTGATTTGGAGATTTTTGCGGCGGTAAATTTTGATGATAATTTATTGTATTTAATGTGTGTGGCGTTTGATTCCAATTTTGTGAATTCATTTGATTTTGTCCTTGATTCGTGGCAATTGGATTTTGCCCTTGACTCGGAACAATTGGATTTTGTCCTTGATTCGCAACAATTGGAATTTGTCCTTGATTCGCAGCAAATGGATTTTGTCCTTGATTCGAGACAATTGGATTTTGCGTGACCTGATTTCGAATTGGATTTTGACCTTGACTCGCAACAATTGGATTTTGCGTGACTTGATTTCGAATTAAATTTTGTCCTTGATTTGCAACAATTGGATTTTGTCCTTGATTCTGAACAATTGGAATTTGTCCTTGATTCGCAGCGAATGGATTTTGTCCCTGACTCGAAACAATTGGATTTTGCACTTGATTCGCAACAATTGGATTTTGCGTGACTTGATTCGTAGCCAATGGATTTTGTCCTTGACTCGAAACAATTGAATTTTGTACCAATTGAGATCGAATTGGATTCGCATTAATTGGATTTTGTCCCTGATTGGAAACAATTGGATTTTGCCCTTGATTCGCAATTGGACTCGAAACAATCGAATTTTGCACCAACTGAGGCCGAATTAAATTCGCAGCCAATGGATTATTTTGCCCCTGACTCGAAACAATCGAATTTTGCACCAACTGAGTTAGAATTGGATTTTGCGGCGACTGATTTCGAATTGCGCTCTGAACTTGATCCATAACTGAATTTGACGATTTATTCAATGGATTTTCATTGAGCCTGAGATCATTGAATAGCGACGATGGTGGTTCGATTTTTTGTTTATTTTCCGTGAAATTCGTTGTATTTGGTGATGACGATGTTGATGGAGATTTAAAAATTGTTCCCGCTGATAATGACGACGACGACGACGATGACAACGTTGAGGATAAATTTTGTTGTGGGGGAAATTTTGCTGTCGTCGCTGTTGTCGTCGTCGTCATCGTTGTTGTTGTTGTTGTTGATGATGTTGTTGACGACTCATGAATTTCATTTGGTTTTTGTTGAGGGAAATTTTGAATTTCACGTCCGTTTATTGGTGGCATTTGCGGTTTCCATTCGGGTCGATATTGCGATTGATGACCCGCGCCCCGTAAATATTGCGTTGGCGATGGATCCCTCGACGTCTCACGTGACGATTGTGACGACGGTGTGCCTACAATTGAAGCAAAAAAAGAATAAAATTAAAAACTTGACTAAAAGAAAATCGAGAAACTCAACTAAACGAAAATGGAAAAACTCGATTAAAAGAAAATCTAAAAAATTGACTAAAAGAAAATGGAAAAACTTGACTAAAAGAAAGTAAAAAAAATTGACTAAAAGAGAATGAAAAAAATTGACTAAAAGAAAATCGAAAAAATTGACAATTTTGCTATTTTTTTTTTTTTGGTTTTGTTAAATATTTTACAAATTTTTTTTAAAAGAAAATTCTAAATATTTACAAATAGAAAATAAATTAAATGCAATAAAATATAAAAAAAATGGGACGCATGATTATTCCCCAAATGTCATTTTTCCGAAATGTCATTTTACCGAACTGCACTTTTGCGAATAGTCATTTTTGCGAAAAGCCATTTTTGCGAAATGTCATTTTCACGAATAGTCATTTTTGCGAAAAGCCATTTTTGCGAATAGTATTTTTTGCGAAAAGTCATTTTTACGAATTTTCATTTTTGCGAATTGTCATTTTTGCGAATCGCCATTTTTACGAATTGTCACTTTTGCGAATCAACATTTTTACGAATCGCCATTTTTACGAATTGTCACTTTTGCGAATCGACATTTTTACGAAATGTCATTTTTGAGAATAGCCATTTTTGCGAAAAGTAATTTTTACGAATTGTCGTTTTTGCGAATTGTCATTTTTGCGAAAAGCTATTTTTGCGAATTGTCATTTTTGCGAAATTTCATTTTTGAGAAATGTCATTTATGCGAATTGTCACTTTTGCGAATCGCCATTTTTACGAATTGTCACTTTTCCGAAAAGTCATTTTTGCGAATTGTCATTTTTGCGAAAAATACAATAGTAAACTTGTAGTATATATAGATTCACTATTGTATTTTTCGCAAAAATGTCAATTCGCAAAAATGACTTTTCGGAAAAGTGACAATTCGTAAAAATGGCGATTCGCAAAAGTGACAATTCGCATAAATGACTTTTCTGAAAAATGAAATTTCGCAAAAATGACAATTCGCAAAAATAGCTTTTCGCAAAAATGTCGATTCGCAAAAGTGACAATTCGTAAAAATGGCGATTCGCAAAAATGGCTATTCGCAAAAATGACATTTCGTAAAAATGTCGATTCGCAAAAGTGACAATTCGTAAAAATGGCGATTCGTAAAAATGGCGATTCGCAAAAGTGACAATTCGTAAAAATGGCGATTCGCAAAAATGACAATTCGCAAAAATGAAAATTCGTAAAAATGACTTTTCGCAAAAATTACTATTCGCAAAAATGGCTTTTCGCAAAAATGACTATTCGTAAAAATGACATTTCGCAAAAATGGCTTTCGCAAAAATGACAATTCGCAAAAGTGCAGTTCGGTAAAATGACATTTCGGAAAAATGACATTTGGGGAATAATCATGCGCCCCAAAAAAAATTTTAAAACACAATTTTTATAATTTAAATAAATTTTAAAGTAGATATGAATTTTTTTTACTTATTTCTTGTGTAAATGAGTTTATAAAAATAAATAATTTTATAATTGAAATAAAAGTATTAAAATCGTAATAAAATAAAAAAATTAATTTAATAATAATAATACTAAAAAAAATGTTTCAAATATAAAATTAAAATAGAATTAATAAAAGTATTGAAAAAAAAGCATTAAAAGTATTAAATTTTGCCACTTTTTTTGGTTTTGTTAAATATTTTTTTCATTAAAAACAAAATTCTAAATATTTAGAAATAGAAAAGAAAATTAACTGCGAAATAAGGAAGCGAATATCAAATTTAATATTTAAATTTAAAAAAAAGCAAAAAAAAAAAAAATTATAAATGGAAATAAAAAAAAAAGGAAAAAAAATGGTATATAAAAATAAAAAAAGAAATAAAAATATTAAAAATACAAATAAAAATTCCTTACTATTATATTTATCTTTATTATTTTTTAAAGTTTTGAAGAAAATTCTTCGCAAGAATTTTCCATTATTATTTTTTCAATAAACAATAAAAATCTTCTTAAAAATTCAAATTTTTCCAAAAAATTATCATATTTGAAAGAAATGTTTTTTCCACTTAACTTCTTCGTAAGAAAATTGATATACTTTTGAAAATTATAATAAAAATTTTCGTAAAGAATTCAATTGACTTCAAAAAATTGTAATAAAAATTCTTCAAAAGATTTCCAATTATTTTCAATATACAATTTTAATTAAATTTCTCAATTATTTTTACATTTTTGATAAAATTTAAGTATAGATAAAAATTCAATAAATTTTCAATTTTATTTTAAATTTAAATTTCTTCCACAGAATTTAAATTAAATTTTTTAAAATGCCATGAAAGAAATTTATTATTTTCAATTCAATTTTAAAAAAATTTATCGAAACAATTCAATTCTTGACTATAAATATATTTTAATAACAAAATTCTTCACAAAAATTAAATTATTTTTCGATTACCTATTTCAATTAAATTGTTCGAAAAAATTCAATTATTTTTTATACATAATAAAATTTCACTGAGGAATTCAATTATTTCCAAAAATAATAATAAAATTCCTGGCAAGAATTCAATTATTTTCAATTCAATTTAAATAAAATTTCAAAGAATTCAATTCTTTTCAAAACAATATTTTTAAAATTCTTGGCAAAATTTAAATTATTTTTCTAAATAATAAAATTCAAAAAAAAATAAAATTATTTTTAAATTTCTTAATAAAATTCTTTTTAAGAATTAAATTATTTTCTAAAAATTTTAATGAATTTATTATAATTAAATTATTTTTAATGTTTAAATTTACTTAAATTTCTTAAAATATTTCAATTATTTTTCATAAATAATAAAATTTCACCGAGGAATTCAATTATTTTCAAAAATTTTAATAAAATTCTTTCTAAAGATTCAATTATTTTCAATACGATTTGAATAAAATTTCGTCAAAAAATTCAATTATTTTTCCAAATAATAAAATTCCAAAAAATTAAATTATTTTTCTAAATAATAAAATTCTTCGAAAGAATTCAATTATTTTTTTCAAATAATAAAGATTATCAAAAAAAATTCAATTATTTTTAAAATTCTTGATAAAATTCTTCTCAAGAATTCAAATATTTTTTAAATTTTTGATAAAATTTTTTTTAAGAATTCAATTTTTTTCAATGTTCAATTTTAATTGAATTTCTTAAAATATTTCCATTAATTTTCAAAAATAATTATTTGAATTTTTATCAATTTCAATTATTTTTATAAATAAAAAAATTTTTACCAAGAATTCAAATATTTTTATTAATAAAAAAATTCTTCCTTAAAATTCAATTATTTTTTATAAATAACAAACGTCTTCTAAGAAATTCAATTATTTTCAACAATTTTATGAAAATTCTTAGCAAAAATTTAATATAAAAAAAAAAAATTCTTTCTAGGATTTTAATTATGTTCAATATTTTTATAAATTGTAATAAAATTGGTCGAAACAATTCAATTACTTTCAATATTTTAATTAAATTTCTCGAAAAAAATGTTAAATCTCTTGAAAAAATTCAATTATTTTTTTTATAAATTGTAATAAAATTCTTCGAAACAATTCAATTATTTTCAAAACTTCTTAATAAAATTCTATTTATTATTTTGCAAAAAAAAAAAAAAAAAATTCTTTCGAGGATTTCAATTATTTTCAATATTTTTATTAAATTTCTTGAAAAAATTCAATGATTTTCAATAAAAATAATTATTAATTCAATATTAAATTCAGTATTTAAATAAAAATCGTAAACAAAAATGTACATATAAATAAAAATAGAAATATAAATGCAATTAAAAATGTAATTATGTTTAAACAAAAATATAAATAAAAAGGAAAGAAAATTAATAAATATAAAAAAAAAACCAACAAAAATAGAAATAAAAATAAGTAAAAATATAAAAATTAATAAAAATATAAAAGTAAATAAAAATTAAAAAATAAATAAAAATATAAATTAGTACTACAAATACTAATTACTAATTTATAAATTATATTTAATTTTCCCACTAATCACTAATTTAATATTTTTTTTTCGTTCAAATTAAATAAAATTAACTAAATTCGATAAATTTGCAAAAATTATTACCCGCTAAATGAGGAGATTGAATGCCATTCTGCGAATATTGAACATTATTTTGTATGCCATTGACAGGTGATGGTCCACTTTTTAAAACAGAATCCGATTCAGAATTCTTTGGATAAGAATTATTGCTCAATTGTGACATTTTACAGCCTCGTCTTGACAGATAACTGAAACTACGAAATAAAATTCCACTCTCTCATATATATTACGTAAATATTCATTCCTTTTTTATCAATAATTAATTAATACACAAAACTATTCACTTTCAATTACAATCTTTTTTCGATAATAAAATTATAACTATCTTATAAATAGACATGAAAAAGAAACAGAGAGAAAGAAGAATTTCGCTTAAATGACTTTTAACAGATTATTACAAACGCAAAGAAAGAAATAACAAACAAGTAGAATTTTTGACAGGAGAAAAAGGTTGGAAAAAATTTGGAGAAATTCCGAAAAAAGGGAACAAATTGGAAAAAAGGGGCAGAAATTAGGAAAAAAAGGTACAAATTAGGAAAAATAGTCCAAAATTGTAAAAAAGGGTGAAAAGTAATCGAATTGGAATAAATTTAAGAAAAATGAAGAAAATCCTTTCTAATAAATATAAAAGCAAGAAAAGTATAAAAAAAAGAAATCGAGAAAAAAATTTACGAAACCCGAAGAAATTTGATTGAAAAATGAAAAAAATATTGTCGATAATAACTAAAATTCGAATAATACTAAAGGTTAAAACGTCACTTTACACTCATACACACGAACAAGAAAACGATGACGGGGAACTTTATATATATTTGCAAAAAGAGGTTTTTAATTCTCTCTCTCTCTCTCTCTTTCTCTCTCGCTCCCTTTTGCTCTCTTATTTTCTCTCGCTGGGGGGAAAATAACAAAATTTGTTTACTCACCTTTTTGTATCCGTTTTTCCAAAATTTGGGGTTATATTTCAATATTGGAAAATTCACTCATTGCACTGCGTGAAATTGTGATAAAAAAAAAATCAGAGAATAATTATATATCTGTTAAAAGAAATTCACAAACGACACACAACATTACGTGGCAGGCAATAGCGACTGCAGCGACAATTTTAATACATACATAGAATAGACAGGCACAGGAAAATATATAAATCGTTTTTGAGAAATGAAGCCGAGTGAAGTTGGCGATAAGTTGAGGTACAATGTGAAATTGGCTTACCTAACCTTAAGGAGCAGGGTTGGGTCGCAGGCATCGCGATATTTTGGATATTTTGTACTCCATCCCTAAAGGTTCGTTCACAATGCACATTACGGTATTTTCACTATTTTCGCCCCTGCCAAATGTCACAAATTTTCAAACTTTAGCGCAATTTTTGGCGCCAATTATTCAATTATTATCAAAAAATTTTTAATAAAATTCTTCGCAAAAATTCAATTATTTTCCATGTTCAATTTTAATTGAATTTCTTAAAATATTTTCAATTAATTTTCATAAATAATAATTTTTTTTTAAGAATTCAATTATTTTCTAAAAATTCGAAGAAATTTATGGTAATTATAATTCAATTCTTTTCAAAATTCAATTTTAATTGAATTTCTTAAAATATTTCCATGAATTTTAATAAGTAATAAAATTCTTTTTAAGAATTAAATTTTTTTTTTAATTTTAATAAATTTATTATAATTAAATTATTTTCAATATGTTCAATTTTAATTAAATTTCTTAAAATATTTGAATTATTATTTTGCTAAATAATAAAATTGTGTAACAGTGTGTAAGAACCTTTACGTTTTAGGCAAGCACAAAAAATTATGAAAAGCAATTTTTGGAATAATTTGAATATAGAATTGAAAAAATGTATTTTTTTGATTAGATTTATTATATATGTCTATATTATTTATTATTTTATTTATTATTAATTAATCAATTTACATCAGGGGACGGAAAGTACCGAAAAAAACCAGGGGAGAGAAACTATTATCTGAAGCTGAACGGAGCAGAAGGGTCAGAACTGCCTTGCGCGTTTTACCTGCCCAACCCTGCTTTCAAGTACCGTACGAACCCGAAATCACGCCCTCGCGTTTACTCCACGATTATAAATACAAAACGAACGAAATATTCCCCCAACTAGACGATACTTTACCAGAAACTCCGAACTTACTCAAAAATTTCCTATTTCAACCCGAAAAAAGGCTCTAAATAAAAAATAGTTGAAGAGAAAACAAAAAAATAATTTTTTCCCACCCAGGAAAGGCGCGGGCCCGAACGGAAACCCACTCCGCCCCTGTTGCACGGGGTCCACGGAGCTGGAAGCAGGGAGCCCCGCCCGTTTTCTTGACAGTAGAACCCAGAAGTGACGAACGAACGACGAACGAATCGAACGATCGTCAAAAAAAAAAGTGATTGTGTGTGTTCTACATGGATTAAAATCAATTGTTTTCTTTTCCACATGAAAACAATCGTAACAAGTGTCGTCTTCGTCGATTATTGCGTCTCACATTGAGCCCCCCAAAAAAATCATTCGTTTGCAAAATTTTTGATAATAAACATTCGATTTTTGTGTTGTAATCGGACGCAGCCGGCACCTTTAAAAAAGTGTACGGTTCCGGTCCATGTCAGTGCGCGTCACAATAAAAAAAAACAACTCCTCCTTATCAGCGGGGATTAATAATCGAGGGAAAAAACGTCAAATATTGACGCTACATGTGTAGAAGAAGAAAAAGTGTTTTTTAAAGCTCTTTTTAGAAGGTGACCGTTTAGGCAGAAGGGGCGGTCTTTTTTTTGAGGGATTCTCTCCTACAGTTTAATTAACGGACGTGGCGTAGCTCCTTGATAAGGAGCCCCAGGTAAATTATCATCCTTTTTTCTCTTTTTTTTTTTTAGTAATTAATTTAAGTATAAATTTTTCCTGATTTTTAAATTTTTATCCTGAATGGAAGTGTTCGAAAAAAAAGTGCCATGAACATAATTGTTGAGTTTTGCAAATATGGCGGCTGCGACTTGATTTTTGTGACAATAATATTCCCTGTTGTAAATTCTTTTTCTTTTTGTTGTTGATATTAAAATGCAATCAGTGAATATTTTTTTCTATTTCGACGTTCGTTTTGAAACGATAAAAAGAGGTTTTTTGATTTAAAAAGTCGGGGAAAATACTTGACAGAAGGAAAATGGTATTTAATTTTATTTCCTCAATTATTAGGTAAAAAAAATGTGTTTTATTTTAATTTTCAATCCAAACAGGTTTGGAGTTTGTTTTTTCGACTCTTTATTAGACCTTCAGTGTTAAAATCGTATTTTTCCCCTTAGAATAACAAATTTAGTTGGAAATTTTAAAATTCGATGAAAAAGTGCTAAATTACTTGAAAAACATTTTCTTGCGATTGTCAGAACGAATGTTTTTCTACTCATAGTTTTTTGTTTATTTTTTATTATTATAAAGAATTTATTATTTTTACTATTAATATTTATTATTTTTACTATTATTATTGCTATTACTATTTATTATTTTTACTATTATTATGAATATTACTATTTATTTTTTTTACTATTATTATGACTATTATTATTGACGACAATAATTATCAATTATTTTTAATAGCTAATGATAAAAAGCATTTTTTTCCCGGAAATAATAGTATTTAATATTAATATAATAATAATTGTTAATATTTTTTGATAATTTAAAGGTGAAAATGACATTTTTAAAATAAAATAATTCCATTTAATAAAATAGTTTTACTATCAAAATTTTTTTAAAGATTGAAATTTTTTGAAATAACTTTTCGAAATTCAAAGAATAATTATTAATATTAGAATTATTAATATTTTTTGATAATTTAAAAATACAAATAACTTTTCGAAATTCAAAGAATAATATTTAAAAATTTAATAAAAATACTTTTACTATCAATTTTTTTTAAAGATTGAAATTTTTTTGAAATATTTTTTAGAAATTCAAATAATTAATATTTGATAATTATTATTTATTGATAATTCAAAAATGCAAATAATTTAAAAAATGCAAATAACTTTTCGTAATTCAAAAAAAGAAGAATAATAATAATTAAAAGAATAAAAATCATAATGGTTATTAAATTTTTTTTTCTTTGGACAATTAAAAAATGCAAATAAGTTTTCCATAAAGAAATAAATTTACGAACATTGCGAGAGAATATATATTTTGTATAAACGACGTGAATTTAGAAAATTTCATAGAATAGAATTTTACGCGGAAATGAAATATTTATTCCAAGCTCTGACATATGCGCTCTGTCTCTCTCTTATTTTTCTCTCTGACTCGTTTGATCTAATTTGAGAATTCGGGCGTAAAATTCAAAGTTTTTTTTTCTCTACGTCAAGGTAATTAATAATCTTGGTTAAATAATTCTTTAGAATGTTTACTTGTTTTAATTTATGGTATCGAATTAATGCGTATCGTGTATAATTTCTGAAAATTAGGGAAAGAGAGAGAGAGAGAAAGAGAGACGGAGATCGATTGCTAACCAAAAGTGTGTCTGTATGATATCAAGTCGAAAAAAAGTATATATAGATATAAAATATTGTACATTGCTCGTAGAAATGAATTAAAAGTACGGAGCATAATTTTTTATTGTATATTTTTTCTTTAATTAATAATAATAATAATGTTTATAATACTAATAATAATAATATTAATAATAATAATATTAATAATAATAATAATAATAATAATAATAATAATAATAACATATTTAAGAAATTTAAAAAAAGAAATACAGTTTTTTTAATTAATAATTATTTTCTAGTAGAAGAACTAAATAAATTTTATTAATTATTATTTTGTAAAAAAATTTGATTAAATGAAAAGAAAATTATTGAAATGTATAATTGAAAAATTTAAGAATTAATTAAAAAGTTTTTAAATAATTAAAATTTAGTAGGAAATTTTGAAAATAATAATTAAAACGTTTCCAAATAATTGAAATTTAGAAGAAAAGTTTTCAAATAATTAAAAAGTACCCAAAATAATTGAAATTTAGAAGTGAAATTTGAAAAATCTTCAGTTACTTGAAATTTAGTAAAAAAAAAATTTGAAAATTATCGAAATGTAATTGAAAAATTTGACGATAATTGAAAAGTTTCTAAACAATTGAAATTTTGTAGAAATATTTTAAAATAATTGAAAAATTTCCAAATACTTGAAATTTTGTAAAAAAAAAAAAAAAAAAAAAAAATTGAATATTATTGAAATGTAATTGAAAAATTTGACAATAATTGAAAAGTTTCCAAATAATTAAAAAATTTTAGTAGAAATATTTAAAAATAATAATTAAAAAGTTTCCAAATAATTGAAATTTAGAAACAGAATTGGAAATAATTGAAAATAATTGAAGAATTTTAAAATTATAAAATTAATAGAAAATTTTGAAAATTACTGAAATTTAGTTGGAAAATTTGATAATAATTTAAAAATTTCCAAATAATTAAAAAATTTAGTAAAAATATTTAAAAATTATAATAGAAAAGTTTCCAAATAATTGAAATTTAGTAGAAAACTTTGAAAATAATAATTGAAAAGTAGCCAAATAATTGAAATTTATAAAAAGAATTTAATATAATAAAAATTTTTCTAATAATTGAAATTTAGTGGAAAAATTTAAAAATTAGTGAAATTTAGTAGGAAAATTTGATAATAATTGAAAAATTTGCAAATAATTGAATTTTTTTTATAGAAAGTTTTGAAAATAAATAAAAAGTTTCCAAATAATTGAACTTTAATAGAAAAAATTTGAATATATTAACTGAAAAGTTTCCAAACAAAGGATTAAAAAAAATGTTAATAATTGAAAAGTTTCAAAATAATTGAAATTTAGTAGAAAATTTTTTAAATAATTGAAATTTAACAAAAAAAAAGTTGTAAATTAGTAGAAATATAAAAAAATAATTGAAAATATTCCAAATAAGTGAAATTTAGTAGGAAAATATAAAAATATTTGAAATTCAACATAAAAATTTAAAAATAATTCAAATGTTTCTAAATAATTGAAATTTGTATAGAAAAATTTGAAAATGATTGAAAAGTTTCAAAAATTAATTGAATTTAGTAGAAAAGTTTTCAAATAATTGAAAAGTAGTAAAAAATTTTGAAAATAATTGAAAATTTTTCAAATAGTTTAAATTCAAAAAGGAAAATTTGAAAATAATTGAAATGTAGTTAGGAAAATTCGCCAATAATTGAAATTTGATAGTAATTGAAATTTAGTAGGATAATTCGACAATAAAAAAGATTTAAATAGAAAAAGTTTGAAAATAATTGAAAAAGTTTCCAAATAATTGAAATTTATGTAGAAAAATTTGAAAATGATTGAAAATGTTTCCAATTAATTTGAAAACTTTTCAAAACAATAAAATTATAATTTACTAGAAATATTTGAAAATAATTGGAAAGTTTCCAAATATAATTAAAATTTAGTTTTTTTGAATTTTTTTTCAAATGATTGAAGTTTTTAATGAAATTTTTGGAAAATATTTAAAGAGTAAGTAAGTAAGTATGTAAAAAGTTTTAACAATTTTAATTTATTTTTTTTTCAAGATAATTTTATTTATAAACTTTTAATTAAAGTCGAAAAAACGCATTTTTCGAAAATAGAGGGAAAATAGTTTTAAAAAACTTGTAATATTAAAGGTCCGTTTATATAAATTATAACAATAATAATAATGATAATAATAATAATAATAATAATAATAATAATAATAATAATAATAATAATTTAGTAAAAATAATAATATACAATTAATAATAATAAATGACAAATGGCAGTAATTAATGAATACTAATAATAAATTCATTGAGATGCAAAGTTTGAAATCAAGAATTATTTACTTTGAAAATATGTTCGGAAATTATTAAGCAACAAGAAATTAAGGTTCAGAAAGATGCACAGCTGTGCTTTTAATTGTCATGAAGTCATCGCATGAATATTGAGAATATTCTTTTGACAATTTAAATCTCTCGTTCTATTTATTTCTCTATTTATCTATTTCTATCTGTATTTCTCTATTTATATATTATTTCCCGTTCCATTTTTCTTCAATTCCTCCTTTTTCTATTTTTTTTTTTTTTTTTTTTTTTTTTGAGAAAAAATATCGTAATTTTTATGTATTTATTTATTTATTTATATTTTATAATATTTTATAATTTAAATTGCAATTCATAACGAATTTTATTCCCGTTTCATTTTTCTTCAATTTTCCTTTTCCTTTTTTTTTTTTCTTTTTTTTTTTGAGAAAAAATATCGTAATTTCTATGTATTTATTTATTTTATATTTTATTCAATATTTCATAATTAAAATTTCAATTCACAATAAATTTATTTCAATCCTTATTCGCAAGACTATTTTTTTTAATTTACATCTTTATTTATTTATTTTTTATATAAATGTCCCGGAAGTTAGTGTCAATAAACTATAATTATATCGAGATTTTTAGAGATGAAAATATCACCAATTTCGTACCTCCTTCATTTCAAAATCAGAAGAGTTCAAAAAAAAATTTCCAAAATATTTTTTTAACCTAAAAATTTATTTCCTGAATTTTTTTTTTAATTTCCATATTTATTTGTTTTTTGTAAATGACCAAGAAGTGCAATTTAAATAATAAATTTACTTGAAATAAAGTTATTCGGGAGAAATTTAAATAATAAATTTACTTAAAAAATAAAATTATTCGGGAGGAATTTTATTTTTAAATTTACTTAAAATTTAATTTTATTGGGAAGGGATTTTATTTTTAAATTTACTTAAAATACAGAAAGTTATTCGGAAGGGATTTTATTTTTAAATTTACTTAAAATACAGAAAGTTATTCATAAGGAATTTTATTTTTAAATTTACTGAAAATATAGTTTTATTCGGGATGAATTTTTTTTTTTATTATTATTTTGCAATTGCAAGGTTTTCCGGCATAGGAAACACCCAATATAACAAGGAACAGTGAACGTTTTCCAAATGGTTAGTAGGACACACAATCGAAGGGTTTTCCAATCATGTCGTCCCCTACTTCTTGAAATCCCTCCGTCTGCGCGGTGGCAGTGGCTGGCAGTGGCGGTGTTTCTCTTCCTGTTATTTCTTCGCATATTGTTTTCATCCCCTCTCACACCAACACGACATCGCATAGAAATGTGTCATTTCATGTTATTTTTCCCTTCTCTATATATAGAGCATTATAAAAATCCCCCTTTATCCCCTCATATTTTATATATTCGTTCGTATTCGTGTTATTTTGTTACTCGCGTCAAATACTCAAAATTCTCTCAAGACACTCGAGATTCGAAAAGAGTCGCTCGAACTTTGCCCTTCGAGCACTGACACCTCGCAGAACCTCATTAACCTAAAAATCCCAATTTTTTAATATTCACTTTCGAGAATAATATAATGATATGCCGATAGTGATATAAAAAATAATTAATTAATTTTTAGAAAATTGCAAAAAGTAGCTTTCAAAAAAAAAAAAAAAAAAAAAAAAAAAAAAATAGTGAAAAAGTAACTATCGAAAAATTATAAACTTGACCAAAAAAACTCGTTTTAGACACTTCACAAAAATGACACAAAAAATTTAATTCCATATTTTATTTTTCTCACTTTTTCCCAATTTTTATGAAAAGTACATATTCATGAAAATAATTGAATTCTTACGCAGATTTTTGTAAACAATTTTTTAAATAATTGAATTCTGTTTGGAAGTTTTATTAAAATAGTAAATATTGAAAATCATTGATGTGCGAAAAGTTTTTTAAAATAATTAAATTTTACAAAGAATTCTATTAAAATTTTTGACAATAATTGAATGTCTGTGGTGGATTTTATTAAATTTTTTCATTAAACAATTGAATTCCTAAAAAGCAATTTATTTATTTATGAAAATAATTGAATTCTTGCGAACGATTTTATCAGAATTTTTTAAAAATAATTGTCGATAATTTAAGTAGAAAAATTTGAAAATAATTGAAAAGTTTCCAAATAATTGAAAATTAGTATAAAGAACTAAAAATAATTGAAAATTACAGGAAAATTTGAAAATAATTGAAATTTAGTATAAAAAACTAAAAATAATTAAAAATTAACAGAAAAATTTGAAAATAATTGAAAAGTTTCCAAATAATTGAAATTTAGTATAAAAAAACTAAACATAATTAAAAATAAACAGAAAAATTTGAAAATAATTGAAAAGTTTCCAAATAATTGAAATTTAGTATAAAGAACTAAGAATAATTGAAAATTACAAGAAAATTTCAAAATAATTGAAATTTAGTATAAAAAACTAAACATAAATGAAAATTAACAGAAAAATTTGAAAATAATTGAAAAGTTTCTAAATAATTGAAATTTAGTATAAAAAACTAAAAATAATTGAATATTAACAGAAAGATTTGAAAATAATTGAAAAGTTTCTAAATAATTGAAATTTAGTATAAAAAACTAAACATAATTAAAAATAAACAGAAAAATTTGAAAATAATTGAAAAGTTTCCAAATAATTGAAATTTAGTATAAAGAACTAAGAATAATTGAAAATTACAAGAAAATTTCAAAATAATTGAAATTTAGTATAAAAAACTAAACATAAATGAAAATTAACAGAAAAATTTGAAAATAATTGAAAAGTTTCTAAATAATTGAAATTTAGTATAAAAAACTAAAAATAATTGAATATTAACAGAAAGATTTGAAAATAATTGAAAAGTTTCTAAATAATTGAAATTTAGTATAAAAAACTAAAAATAATTGAATATTAACAGAAAGATTTGAAAATAATTGAAAAGTTTAAAAATAATTGAAATTTAGTATGAAAAACTAAAAACAATTGAAAATTACAGGAAAGTTTGAAAATAATTGAAAAGTTTCTAAATAATTAAAATTTAGTATAAAAAACTAAAAATAATTGAATATTAACAGAAAGATTTGAAAATAATTGAAAAGTTTAAAAATAATTGAAATTTAGTATAAAAAACTAAAAATAATTGAAAATTACAGGAATATTTGAAAATAATTGAAAAGTTTGCAAATAATTGAAATTTATTATAAAAAACTAAAAACAATTGAAAATTAACAGAAAGATTTGAAAATAATTGAAAACTTTCAAAATAATTGAAATTTATTATAAAAAACTAAAAACAATTGAAAATTAACAGAAAAATTTGAAAATAATTGAAAACTTTCCAAATAATTGAAATTTAGTATAAAAAAATTAAAAATAATTGAAAATTAACCGAAAAATTTGAAAATAATTGAAATCTTTCCAAATAATTCTTTCGAACAGTATTTTATTAAAATATTTGAAAATAATTGAATTTGCTGTGAAAAATTAAAATATTTTTGTAAATAATTTAATTCTTCCCAAGAATTTAAAAAAACATTTTTTTAAATACTTTGATTTTTTTGTGGAATTGAAATTAAATTTTTAAGAATAATTACATTTCTCGAGCAATTTCTGTACAAATTGCATTAAAAATAATTGAATTATTTGCGAAAAATTTTATTAAATAATTAAAAAAAAAATTTGTAAATAATTAAAAAGTTCCCAAATAATTGAAATTTAGTATAAAAAAACTAAAAATAATTGAAAATTGACAGAAAAATTTGAAAATAATTGAAATTTAGTAGGAAAATTTGAAAATAGTAATTAAAAACTTTTCAAATAATTGAAGTATAAAAGAAATTTCTAAATAATTGAAAAGTGTCTAAATAATTGAAATTTATTTGAAAAACTTGAAATAATTGAAATGTTTGCAAAATAATTATAAATTAGTAGAAATGTTAAAAAAACAATTGAAATGTAGTAGGAAAATTCGACAATAATTGAAAATTAGTAGAAAAATTTGAAAATAATTAAAATTTTGTAGGAAAATTTAAAAATAATTGAAAAGTTTCCAAATAATTCTCGGGAAGAATTTTGTTAAAATCTAAAAGAATAATTGAATTATTTGTAAAAAAATTTAATCAAAATTTTATTGAAAATAATTTATTTATTTCAAACACTTTTATTATAATATTTGAAAATAATTGAATTTCTGTAAAAAAATTTTAATATTTTGATAAATAATTGAATTCTTTCAAAGAAGTTTAAAAAAAATATTTTTTTAAATAATTGATTTTTTTCGAGGATGAATTGAAATTAAATTTTTAATAAAATATACATTTTTCCAGCAATTCCTGTGAAATTGTATTCAAAATAATAGAAATCTTGCTCTTGAATTTTAATATTTATGCGAAAATAATTGAATAGTTGTTAAAAATTTTATTAAAAAAAATTGAATTTTTGAAAAGAATTTGATTATTTATGAGAATAATTGAATTATTGCGTAAATTTTTATTAAAATATTTAAAAAGAATTGAATTTCAATGAAAAATTGTTGTTATTTTTTAAAATAATTTAATATTTCATAAGAATTCTATAAACATTAT
This sequence comes from Leptopilina heterotoma, assembly GCF_015476425.1. NCBI lineage: Eukaryota > Metazoa > Arthropoda > Insecta > Hymenoptera > Figitidae > Leptopilina > Leptopilina heterotoma. The sequence continues at coordinate 2,488,058 of NW_025110842.1, forward strand.
TTTAAATAATTGAATTCTTGTGAAAAAATTTTATTTCTGAAAATAATTGAATTTTTCGATTAATGTAAAATATTAAAAATAATTGAAATTCTTCGACGAATTTTCGTGATTTTTTTTAATCTTTAGAGGGCCAGGACAAAGATTCGTCAAATTTTTTTTTTTTTTTTTTTTTTTGACGAATTTATTTTTTGTTTTAGTTTTTAAAAAACTTTGCGGTTTTTGACCCCATTATTAATAACGGCAAAAATTTTATTATTCTTATCAGAGTAGTAATTTTATTATTACTATTAATATTATTACTAATATTACAATAGTAGTTTAATTATTGCCATCAGTTAGAAATAGAAAGAATAAATTCGCAATAATTAAAGTGGCACCAATTAATGTCAGGCCACGGTTGTAATTTCTCGTATTTTTAGCTCATAAAAAGGGCCAGACAGTGACTTTAGCTTTAGGTTCATTGGGTCATCGAATCGCAAGCTCCAGATATATACAAGTATATAGCAATATAGCCGTTGGAAGGGAAATTGAAATGAGGCAGGTGAATGACGTCAAAAGCGCCATGACGTCAGAGCATCACCTGAATTCGGCGCATCGAGTCGGCGCATTCTGCGCTTCCTTCTTCTTTAACAAAAATTCTTATAAATTCCATCCAAAAGAAAGGGAATTCTTTACAATTTTTTTTTTACACTCATACTTTTCTCTTCTCTTTTCGAATCGAAAACGAGTCTTACAGAAGGAACATTTTTCTCTTTTCGAATTAAAGAAAAAAAAAAATAAAAATTCTGCTGAAACGCGTCTTTCGAATTTTTGTTAATAAAAAATTGTTCTTGATAAAGAAATTCAGTTTGTGAGGTAAAAAAATTAAAAGTAAACACAACGTACTGTTATATTTAAATTCTTTAAAACGATTCAATTATTTTCAAAAAATATTCGAAATTCAATTATATTTTCAAAAAATATTTGAAATTCAATTATATTTTCAAAAAATATTTGAAATTCAATTATTTTCAAAAAAAAAATATTCCAAATTTAATTATTTAAAAAAAAATATTCGAAATTCAATTATTTTCAAAAAAAAAAATTCAAAATTCAATTATTTTCAAAAAAAAATATTCGAAATTCAATTATTTTCAAAAAAAATATTCGAAATTCAATTATTTTCAAAAAATATTCCAAATTCAATTATTTTCAAAAAAAAATATTCGAAATTCAATTATTTTCAAAAAAATATATTCAAAATTCAATTATTTTCAAAAAAAAAATATTCGAAATTCAATTATTTTAAAAAAAAATATTCGAAATTCAATTATTTTCAAAAAATATTCCAAATTCAATTATTTTCAAAATCTAGTATTTTCATAAAATTGCAAAAAAAGAATTCAATTATTTGAAAACAAAATTTATAAAACTCATCAAAAATTCAATTATTTTCGAATAAATAAAAAAATTTCCACAGGAATTCAATTAATTTAGAATTGTATTTTTAAAAAAAATTTCGAATAAATCCATTATTTAACAAAAATTTTTACACAATTCCTCATAATAATTCAAATACTTTCACTAATAATAACATTTTTTTCATGGAAATTCAATTGTTTAAAAAATTTTTTGATAAAATTCTAAGCAAGAATTCAATTATTTTCGCATAAATAATAAAAATTATCGAATAATTTTTTAATTATTTTTAATACTATTTTAAATTATAGTCGAAAAATTCATTTATTTTCAGAAATAAAATTTTCCATATAAGAATTCAATTATTTAAAATAAAATTTCCATAAAAATTATTATATTTCCAAAACAATTAATTATTTAAAATATAATGTTTATTGAATTCTTAAAAAGAATTCAATTATTTGCAATAAAAATCAAAATTTTTCATTGAAATTCAATTCTTTTTAAATATTTTAATAAAAATTTAGGCAATAATTCAATTATTTTCATAAATAATAAAATTCTTGTCAAAAATTCAATTATTTTTGAAAATTTTTTTTAATAAAATTTTTAACAACTATTCAATTATTTTCGCATAAATATTAAAATTCAAAAGCAAGATTTCTATTATTTTTAATACAATTTCACAGGAATTGCTTGAAAAATGTATATTTATTAAAAATATAATTTCAATTCCTCGAAAAAAATCAATTATTTAACAAAATGTTTTTTTAAACTTCCTTGCGAGAATTCAATTATTTATCAAAATATTAAAATTTTTTTTACAGAAATTCAATTATTTTCAAATATTTTAATAAAAGTGTTTGAAATAAATAAATTATTTTCAATAAAATTTTGATTAAATTTTTATAAAATAATTCAATTATTCTTTTAGATTTTAACAAAATTCTTCCCGAGAATTATTTGGAAACTTTTCAATTATTTTCAAATTTATCTGTTAATTTTCAATTATTTTTAGTTTTTTATAATAAATTTCAATTATTGTGAAACTTTTCAATTATTTTCAAATTTTTCTGTTAATTTTCAATTATATTTAGTTTTTTATACTAAATTTCAATTATTCGGAAACTTTTTAATTATTTACAAATTTTTTTTTGATTATTTAATAAAATTGTTCGCAAATAATTCAATTATTTCTATAAATAACAATATTCGTCACAAGAATCCAATTATTTTTGAAAATTTTAATGAAATTCTTAGCAATTATTTAATTATTTTCGCATAAATAATAAAGTTCATTGGACAGAATTTCAATTATGTTTAATGCAATTTGTGCAGGAATTGCTCGAGAAATGTAATTATTCTTAAAAATTTAATTTTAATAATTTCACGAAAAAATCAAAGTATTTAAAAAAATGTTTTTTTAAATTCTTTGGAAAGTTTTCAATTATTTTCAAATTTTTCTGTTAATTTTCAATTATTTTTAGTTTTTTATACTAAATTTCAATTATTTGCAAACTTTTCAATTATTTTCAAATATTCCTGTAATTTTCAATTATTTTTAGTTTTTTATACTAAATTTTAATTATTTGGAAACCTTTCAATTATTTTCAAATTTTTCTGTTAATTTTTAATTATTTTTAGTTTTTTATACGAAATTTCAATTATTTTCAAATTTTCCTGTAATTTTCAATTATTTTTAGTTCTTTATACTAATTTTCAATTATTTGGAAACTTTTCAATTATTTTCAAATTTTTCTACTTAAATTATCGACAATTATTTTTAAAAAATTCTGATAAAATCGTTCGCAAGAATTCAATTATTTTCATAAATAAATAAATTGCTTTTTAGGAATTCAATTGTTTAATGAAAAAATTTAATAAAATCCAGTACAGACATTCAATTAATGTCAAAAATTTTAATAGAATTCTTTGTAAAATTTTATTATTTTTAAAAACTTTTCGCACATCAATGATTTTTAATATTTACTATTTTCATAAAACTTTCAACCAGAATTCAATTATTTAAAAAATTATTTATAAAAATCTGCGTAAGAATTCAATTATTTTCATGAATAATAAAAATTTTTTTAAAATTATTTAGAAACTTTTCAATTATTTTTAGTTTTTTATACTGAATTTCAATTATTTGGAAACTTTTCAATTATTTTCTAACTTTTCTGTTAATTTTCAATTTTTTATACTGAATTTTAATTATTTGCAAACTTTTCAATATAATTTCAAATTTTTCTGTTAATTTTCAATTATTTTTAGTTTTTTATACTTTATACTGAATTTCAATTATTTGGAAACATTTTTAATATACTTTCAAATTTGTTTGTTAATTTTCAATTATTTTTAGTTTTTTATACTTTATACTAAATTTCAATTATTTGGAAACTTTTCAATTATTTTAAATCTTTTCTGTTAATTTTCAATTATTTTTAATTTTTATACTTTTTTTTAGTTATTTGGAAACTTTTCAATATACTTTCAAATTTTTTTGTTAATTTTCAATTATTTTTAATTTTTTATACTGAATTTCAATTATTTGGAAATTATTAAATTTAATTAAATTAAATTTTTAAAAAAACTCGTTTTTAAAAACGTTGTTGACTTTAGCCTCATAATTAATAGTTATTAACAAAATTACTACTGTAATTAATGGTATAATGATAAAATTACTACTGTAATTAATAGTGATGCTGAAGTCGGCAACTATTTAAAAAAATACAATAAAAAATTGTTCGGCGCAGGAATCTAGATGACGTCTACGGTACTTTGTATCAATTGGTTTGCGGATGATAATTTTTTTGTTTAACAGCGCAGAAAATGGATATTATGTCCCAGTTGGTAGACTAGGAGCTATCCAGAAAAAAAAGAAAACGAGTAGCACGTCGATTCGAATTGACGGTTGAAAAAGTGGCAGACAGTTGCCAGAGAGACACCTGTCCCGGAAAGAGTTAGTCAAGGCTCTTCTTAAGTACACTATATACACTCACGTCCTACAATTCTCGAGAAATATTCAGTGGATAATTTTTCCCTTTATAACTCTTGTAATCTTTGTAATCTACTAGACTCGGAGCTATGTTAAAAATGTATTTTCAAAAATATTTATTCAAAAACACCATCTTTATATTATACTTCAAATTGACATTAGTTTTCTTTTCAGAAGTTAGGAAAAAATGGAAGCTTCATTTTAAGATTACTTAGAACCGAAACTTATCTGTAAGGTCAACTGATTTTTCAACAATCTTACAATTATTAAAATTTGAAAACGAAATTTAAAAAAAAAGTAGAAATATTTTGGTTACTTATGATGGTATATCAACGAATCCGTATGAAAAGATGAGAAGTTTGGTTCTGTGAGCCGAAGATAGGGAAATTATTTTTTTTTCTTGCTGTTATGGAAAATATCGTTTGTATTCATCAGCTTAAAAATGGAGTAAATGCAGAGAATTCTTCAAAAGGATAAAATTAATTCTTATTGTTTTCATCTTGACAATAGGATCTGCACTCATCTGCTGTCTGTAGAAAACTAGAAATAGTTTGAATGGTTAGGAAAATGAGTGATTTAGCTTCTTTTCTTCTCTCCCACTCTCTCTCTCTCTCTCTCTCTCTTGGTTTTTTCTCTTCTTTATCAAAAAATAAACAATACATTAATACATTTTTAAAATTTAGCATTTTTGACAATAATTGAATGTCTGTGTGGTGTTTTATTAAAATTTTTTTTTGAAAATAATTGAATTCCTAAAAAGCATTTTATTATTTATGAAAATAATTGAATTCTTGTGAACGATTTTACTGGAAATTCATTAAAATAATTGATTTTTTTGAGGAATTTCCTCAAAAAATTTTTTTCCAAAAAAAAAAATTTTGGTTTTTCATTCAATTACAGCAGTAATTTTATCATTATACCATTAATTACAGTAGTAATTTTATTATTATACCATTAATTACAGTAGTAATTTTTATTATTACACCATTAATTACAGATAGTAGTAATTTTTATTATTACACCATTAATTACAGTAGTAATTTTGTTAATAACTATTAATTATGAGGCTAAAGTCAACAACGTTTTTAAAAACGAGTTTATTAAAAATTTAATTTAATTAAATTTAATAATTTCCAAATAATTGAAATTTAGTATAAAAAACTAAAAATAATTGAAAATTAACAGAAGAATTTGAAAATAAATTGAAAAGATTCCAAATAATTAAAATTCAGTATAAAAAATTAAAAATAATTGAAAATTAACAGAAAAGTTTGAAAATAATTGAAAAGTTTCAAAATAATTGAAATTTAGTATAAAAAACTAAAAATAATTGAATATTAACAGAAAAATTTGAAAATAATTAAAAAGTTTCTAAATAATTTTAAAAAAATTTTTATTATTCATGAAAATAATTGAATTCTTACGCAGATTTTTATAAATAATTTCTTAAATAATTGAATTCTGTTTGAAAGTTTTATTAAAATAGTAAATATTAAAAATCATTGATGTGCGAAAAGTTTTTATTTTTAAAAATAATTAAATTTTACAAAGAATTCTATTAAAATTTTTGACAATAATTGAATGTCTGTGGTGGATTTTATTACATTTTTTTCATTAAACAATTGAATTCCTAAAAAGCATTTTATTTATTTATGAAAGTAATTGAATTCTTGCGAACGATTTTATCAGAATTTTTTAAAAATAATTGTCGATAATTTAAGTAGAAAATTTTGAAAATAATTGAAAAGTTTCCAAATAATTGAAAATTAGTAGAAAAATTTGAAAATAATTGAAATTTAGATAGGAATATTTCAAAATAATTGAAAACTTTCCAAATAATTCTTTCGAACAGTATTTTATTAAAATATTTGAAAATAATTGAATTCCTGTGAAAAATTCAAATATTTTTGTAAATAATTGAATTCTTCCAAAGAATTTAAAAAAATATTTTTTTAAATACTTTGATTTTTTCGTGGAATTGAAATTATAATTTTAAGAATAATTACATTTTTCGAGCAATTCCTATAAAATTTTATTAAAAATAATTGAAATCCTGCGATGAATTTTATTATTTAGAAAAATAATTGAATTTTTGCAAAGAATTTTTTTAACAACATTAAAATAAATAAATAATAATAATTATTATTATTATTTCATAATATTGATAATTGAATTCTTGGAAAGAAAAAAATTTTAGTTTCCCTACATTTTTTTAAAAATGTTTTTCAATCATCTGAAAATGGATGGTCTCTCAATTTTGACCGGTAGTGTAGGTGCAGCAGTTGTATCAATTGATTTCTTTGGAGTGTCAAGGTAAAATGGTTCGAAATTACGTGATGAGAGTCGGGGAATTTTTAAATTGATCATAAATAAAATTTCGGGAGTATATATTTGAGAATTAAGAACTTTTAAACAAGAACAGAGTCGCAGTCAAAATACGTCGCTTTTTGCTATTGAGCGAAAGGCGTTAAACGTTCACACAAATAATATTGTAATCAAAACCTTGAGGTGGATAGCAACCATTCTTTTTAAAAGGTAAAAATTTTAAATTAGCGAATTTAAAGTAGTAGATAATATTATTTTCTTTTTATTGACAAAGAGATTAAAATTCAGCTCTTAATAATTATTATGCACTCGAATCTCGAACGTGAGAAATAAACCTTTTGGTTTGGAACGTGTCTGATACTCTGATCTCGAATACGGAAAACAATGGCGGTTACCGGCGTTTGAGCGTCATGGCGCTGGGGTCGGTTGTCGGTTCTATCATCCCTCTCCTCTGTCACACACACACAACTACTACTACTACTACCACCACCCCCTAACAGCAGCGCCAACTTACCATTTTTTCTCCTCACTCGTTCGGTGCTCTGGGTGTGGTCTACAACCTCAAAGAGAGTATTTTCACCTCCTCATCATCGTCATTGAATTCCTCTTCCTCTCTCGTGGAGAGGATCGGCAATCGTGTGTGTATGTTCCTCTTGACTCGTCGTCCCCTTCGCACCTTTCCATGCGTCTCCTTGCAAAGAGATCCTGGACCAGGTGGAACACAAAAAGAACACCGCAGTTATTTTAACCATTAGTGAATTCGTCAATTCGGTGAAAAAAGTTTCGTGATAGAAACGACGGGAACGTGAGAAAACTGTTTGACAAGAGTGTAAAGGTTTTATAATTGTCAAAAAGTTCCTTTTGGAACAATGCTGAAAATTTATCGTTTATAGTTGTCACTTTTGCTTCTTTTTCCTCCTCGGCAGTTTTTTTTTCAATTACCAGTGATAGTGATTCTTTCAATTTCGGTGCGATTGTTAAGGAATATTGTCAACAATGCTCTGACAGGAGTAGAAAATAAAAATCAGGGGGAACGGAAGAGTAAGTTCTGGTCCCTTTAAATCTTTTCGACCGATTGTCGGTAAGGTAGGGAATTTAAAAAGTAAAATCGGGAAATATTTTTTTATTCCATGGTTAATTATTATTATTTTTTCTTTTTTTTTTTAATAGAAAATGAGAAAGAGAGAAGGAGAGATGCGGTGCATTCTTACGCATTCAAAATTGTGCATGCGCAGAGAAGCTTTTTATGCTACAGTGCGATATCGAGTAACTGAATGGAGAAACCCTGTAGAATCGACAATCCCTGATTTCCCGGGTTTTCAGATATTCCTTCGAGGTGAAGGACGCACGATCATCATTCACAATTTTTTTTTCCCTACTTTTCTCCTTTCATAATTCATGCCCTGATGTAAATTTCATCTCGTTTAGAAGAAAAATTTCGTAACAATTATTTTGGATTTTTTTTTAGATATTTATTGAGAGGGGAGGCAAGTTTTTTTTTTTTATTTTGTACTCGTAATTTTATTACGATTTCTCAAGTGAGAAATAATTGGCACGCGGAATTATAACGAATTGAAAAGAAATTTCTTTTTCCAAAAAAAAAAAAATTTGGTTTTTCATTCATTGATTGAAGTTGAATGCGGAAATCAGGGGCGTAGCAAGTGAAAATGATTTTTATTACAAAAACGATTCTGTATGGTTTTTTTTTTCTTTGAGAAATTTATCCTTTTTTTTTGAACACCAAGGACTTGGAATTTCTAACAAAAAAGCAATTTTTAAAATATTTTATTTGCCGTAGTTTTTAAAATTTATATGAATTTATCAAAATTTCACGATTTTTTTCGAAATATCTAAAAAAATTTCGGAATTTTGATAAAAATTCTATAAATTTAGAAAAATTTCAGAATTTTCACAAGAGTTAATATAATTTTATCAAAATTTTGTAATTTTTAAAAGAATCGAAAAATTCTATAAATTTAGAAAAATTTCAATAATTTTCAAAAAATTTCTATAATTTTATCAAAATTTCTATAATTTTATCAAAATTTAAGGCATAATTAAAGAATTTCTAAAAGAATTTAGTAAAATTTCTAAATTTTAAAAGAATTTATTATGAATTTCTCAAAATTTCAGAATTTTTTTTAGAAATATTTAAAAATTTTATAAATTTAGAAAAATTCCTAAAATTTTATCAAAACTTTGGAATTTTTTAAAAATTTCTAAAAATTTAGTAAAATTTCATAATCTTAAAAGAAATTTCATGAATTTATAAAAATTTTAGAATTTTTTGAAAAAAATTTAAAAATTTTGATAAAAATTCTATAAATTTAGAGAAATTACAGAATTTTCAAAAAATTTCTATAATTTTATAAAAATTTAAGGCATTATTAAAGAATTTCTAAAAGAATTTAGTAAAATTTCAAAATTTTAAAAGAATTTATATGAATTTCTCAAAATTTCAGAATTTTTTTTAGGAATATCTAAAAATTTTAGAATTTTGATAAAAATTTTATAAATTTAGAAAAATTCCTCAAATTTTATCAAAAGTTTAGAATTTTTAAAAAATTTCTAAGAATTTAGTAAAATTTCATAATTTTCATAATCTTAAAAGAAATTTCATGAATTTATCAAAATTTTAGAATTTTTTGAAGAAAATCTAAAAATTTCAAAAAATTTTGATAAAAATTCTACAAATTTAGAGAAATTAGAGAATTTTCAAAAAAATTCCTATAATTATATCAAAATTTAGGGAATTTTTAAAGAATTTCTAAGAATTTAGTAAAATTTCAGAATTTTGATAGAAATATTTATAATATTTATATTTAGAAATTTTGAAAAATATACAAATAAATTCAATGAAAAATAAAATTAAAAATTATTAATTTTATTAAATGTTTCAAAACTCGAAGGAAACTGTTTAAATTTTGAAATTAGAAAGCTTATCGTTTGACAGAAGAAATTTTAGAATAAAAACCAAAGTGTTTATGTACTTTTTTTTATTATTAACTAATTAGTAAAAAATGAATAAAATAATAAAAATTGAAAATTATTTCTTGTTACGGCACTGGATTGCACATTTATCTAATTTCGCATAAATTAATAATTATTAATTTTTTATTGTTTTCTATTATCAATTATTTATTATTTCTGCACATTCTTACACTAATTAATTAATTATCAAATTAGTATAATTTTACATAATTAATTCTTTAAAAAAAATTAATTATATTATAAATATAAAAAAATAAATTCTTGTTACGGCACTGATTTTCGCATTTCCATATTTGTTGAAAATTAATTTTATTCAATTTTGTATTGTGAATAATTAATTTCTACTTTATTATTATTATTATTATTATTATTATTATTATTATTATTATTATTATTATTATTTTTATTATTTTTTTATTTAAGTGTTAAAAAAAAATGAATTTAAAAAAGTAGAAAATTATCTCTTGTTACGGCACTGATTTTTTCATTTGGGTAATTTTGTATAATTTATTAATAATAAATTTTTATTTATTAATAATTAATTAATTTTTGTATAATTTTACAATAATTAGTAAATTAATTATTTTGTTTTATTCCCAATTTACTAATTTTCTATAAATTTAAATAACTATATAATTCTAAAATTTGTATAATTTTTTATAATTAATTAGTTATTAATTTTGTATCATTATTAAATTACTAATTCTGTATAATTCTCTATCATTAATTAATATTTAATTTATACTTTTATTTTATTATTTAATTCTTAAAAAAATAATATTATAAAAATAAAAAATCATCTCTTGTTACGGCACTGATTTTCGCTATTTGCATAATTTTAGATAATTATCTATATTAAATTTCGTATTGTTAATAGTTAATTAATTTTATATAATTAATCAATTATTAATTTGTTTACTTCTTCTTTTTCTTCTATTATTGATTAATTAATAATTATAAAAAAATTAATTGTATAAGGAAACAATTTTCTCTTATTACGGCACTGATTTTTGCATTTGCATAATTTTGGAAAATTAATTACATTATTAATTTCGGTATTGCTAATAATTATTTAATTTTGTTAATACAATTTTATATAATTAATAAATTATTAATTTGATATACTTCTTTTTCTATTATTATTGATTAATTATAAAAAAAAATTCATTGTAGAAGGAAAAAAATTTCTCTAGTTACGGCACTGATTTTCGAATTTGTATAAATTGTAGAAAATTAATTTATTACTATTTTTTTATTATAATAATTTATTAATTTTATTCATTTTCATATAATTCTGTATAATTAATTAATTAATTAATTAATTGATTAATTAATTAATTATTAACTTTATATTATTAATAATTTATCAATTTTCAAGTTCAATGAAAATTATTAATTATTAATTTTGTAAAACTATAATTGTACTATTAATAATTTATTAATTTTCTACAAGTTCAATGAAAATTATTAATTATTAATTTTGTAAAATTGTACAGTAAATTAATTAATTATAAAATTTTGTTTTATTAATACCGAATTTATTAATAATAATTTTTTAATTTTCTACAGTTTTAAATAAATTGGTAACTAATTATTAATTTTGTGTATATAATTTTTGTACAATTTTATATAATTAATTGATTATTGATTTTGTAAAATTTCACAGTAAGTCAACTAATTATGAAATTTTATTCTATTAATAATTTATTCATTTTGTTTACAGTTTGAAATAATTTTAACTAATTATTAATTTTGTAAAATTTTACAGTAAGTTAATTAATAATAAAATTTTGTTTTATTAATAATTTATTCATTTTCTACAGTTTTAAATAATTTGGTAGATAATTATTAACTTTGTTTATAATTTATGCAATTTAATATAATGTATAGTTAATTAATTATTAATTCTCTATTTTTAATAATTTAATTATTTTATACAATTTTATATAATTAATTAATTAATTAATTATTTTTCCTAATAATGTTGTATATAATTAATTAATTAATTAATTATTTTTCCTAATAATTTTTGATTTAATTATTAATTAATTATTTAGGTATTGTTTTTAGATTAATAATTATCGATACTATTTTACTGATAGAATTTGAAGAGAAAGAAAAATTGATTTCAATTAATTAATTATTAATAAATAGAAATAAATATGTTTATTTATTTAAATTTAAAATTTTAATTTTTAGTTTTATATATAAGTATAATATTAATTGTGTGGTTTTTCCCTGAATTTTGCAGGACTGGCAACGGTTTCGTTGGGGGATATTATCGAAACTGGCGGTGGTGTTGGGCGGATCAGGAGGGACAGAGGTCAGGTTTTGGAACAGAGAAAGGAACAAGAGTCCTGGGGGAGGAAAAAAAACCAGGAGAAAGTGGTGAAACATTGGAGAATTGGATTGGCATTGTCGTAACAATACAACAGCATCAGGGAATCCTGAGATAAAATCCGATCCCCTTCCCCCTGCACAGTCAACTCTTCTTCAATTGAGCGAGACAAAAAAAAAAAAAAAAAAAGGAATAAATATTTCGTATAAGTAGCAAATTTTTAGAACCGAATCCAGTAAGCATTTTGTGACACGTGCGCCATGAACGAATTAGACAGTCTTCGCCAGGAGGCGGAAACGCTAAAAAATGCCATTAGGGTTAGTATACTTCCTGTTTATTATTCTTCGAAAAATTCCACTTTTTTTTCTTGCAAATTTTTTTTTTTTATTATACTTTTTTTTTTCTTTTATTTCTTTTATACATTGCAAATTTTTATAAATATTTTAATTTTAACGTTTTATTTATTTAAGTGAAAAAAAGAGAAAAAAGAAAAAAAAATTTCAGTTATTAACTAATTAATTAATTAATAATTATTTATTTTTTCAAAAATTTTGATAAATTTCTTGGAATAATTTCAATTATTTTCATAAAAATAATAAAAATTCTTCGTATCATTTCAATTATTTATTTATTTATTTAGAAAATTTTATTGATAAATAATAAAAATTCTTCGAATTATTTCAATTATATTGATAAATAATAAAAATTCTTCGAATTATTTCAATTATATTCCTAAATAATCAAAAATTCTTCGGAGGAATTCAATTTTTTTCAATCACGTTTAAATCCAAATTTAAAAAAAAATTCAATTATTTAAAAAAATTTAATACAATTCAATTATTTTCCTAAGTATTATAAAAAATAATTCACAAGAATTCAATTATATTTCTAAATAATAAAAATTTGTTTAAGAGGAATTCAATTATTTTCAATAGAGATTAAATAACAATTTCTCGCAAAAATTCAATTATTTTGAAAAAATTTAATAAAATTCAATTATTTTCATCAAATTTAAAAAAATCTCTTCGACATATTTCAATTATTTCTCTAAATAATAAAATTTCTTCGGAGGAATTCAATATTATTTTCAAAACAGATTTAAAAAAAAAAATTTCTCGAAAAAATTGAATTATTTACATAAAATTGAATATAATTCAATTATTTTCATAAAATTAAAAAAAAAAACTTTTCGCAAAAATTCAATTATTTTTATCAAATAATAAACTACTTCGAAAAAATTCAATTATTTTCTGCAAATTTTTTAAAAATTATTCGAATCAATTCAAATTATTTTCAAAAAAAATAAAATAAAATTTGTTGCGAGAATTGAATTATTTTCTACAAACAATTTAATTACTTTCATAAATAATAAAATTTGTCGATTCTGATAATAATTTAATTCTCTTAAAAATTATTTTTATTATCATTCGAAGAATTTTCTTAAAAATTTGCAGAAAATAATTTAATTCTTATAAAGAAATTAACAAAATTTTTGTAGAAAAAGTAATTTGATTTTTTCAGAAAGAAAATTTTACTAAAAATAATTTAATTCTTATAAAAAATTTTAAAAAATTTGTAGAAAAAGTAATTTGAATTTTTCAGAAAGAGAAAATTTTACTAAAATTTTCAAAAAATTGAATTTTATCGAGAAATTTTATTCAAATTAAAATTGAAAGTAATTGAATTCTTTTGAAAAATTTAACAAAATTTTAAGAAAATAATTAAATTTTCACAAAGAATTTAACAAAATTTCAAAAAAAAAAAAAAATTATTGCATTTTTATAAAGAATTAAAAAAAAATTTCTAAAATTTTCCAATATAATTGAATTTTATCGAAAAATTTTATTAAAATTAAATTGAAAATAATTAAGGGCATTTGAACCATGATGACGTCACAGATTTAAAACTAATGCTTTGCACAAACTGTGACGTCATCAAGGTTCAAATCCCCTTAAAAATTCTTTTAAAGAATTTTCTTAAAATTTGCGGATAATAATTAAATTGTTATGAAGGATTTTATCAAAATTTTAGAAAATAATTGAATTGGAACGAATATTTTTAACAAATTTTGAAAAATAATTTAACTCTTGCCAAAAAATAATTCAAGTATTTCAACGAATTTCATTATTTTTCAAAATAATTGAATTCTTGCGACAAATTTTATTATTTATGAAAATAATGAAATTCGTTGGAGAAAATAATTGAATTCTTGCTAAAAGTTTTAATATTTTTTCAAATTTTTGAAATTTTGTTAAAGAATTTTATTAAAATAATTGAATTTTTTGTAAGAAATTTTTTTATTTATGAAAATAATTGAATTAATTGGAATAATTTTAACAAAATTTCGAAAAATAATTGAATTCCTTTCAAGGAATTTTTTTATTTTTAAAAATAATTGAATTTATGGGAAGAATTTTTTTTTCGATTTTATGAAAATAATTGAATTGTACTAATTTTTTTTTTTTAAATAATTGAATTTTTTATTTAAACTGAATTGAAAATAATTAAATTTCTCCGAAGAATTTTTATTGTTTAAGGCCATTTGAACCTTGATGACGTCACACATGCTTTGCACAATCTGTAACGTCATCAAGGTTCAAATGCCCTTAAGGAAATAATTAAAATGAGTCGAAAAGTATTTTACGATTTTATAAAAATAATTGAATTCTAGGGAATAATTTTTATTATTTATAAATCGAATTGAATTTCATTGAAATTTTTGAAAATAATTGAATTTTTTAGAAGAATTTTTATTATTTAAGAAAGTAATTGAAATTTTGCCAAGAGTTTTTATTTTTAATTTTATGAAAATAATTGAATTCTTGGCAATAAATTTTATTATTCAGGAAAATAATTGAATTTTATTAAAATTAAATCGAAAATAATTGAATTCTTTAGGAGAATTTTCTTTAAATTTGTAGAATAAGTAATTGAATAATTGCAAAAAGAACAATTTTCTAAAATTTTTAAATATAATTGAATTGTATTAAAATAAAATTGAAAATAATTAAACTTTTGAAAATTGAGTTATTTTTATAAAATTTAATACAAATCAATTATTTTCATAAAATTTTTAAAAAGCTCTTGGCAAAAATTCAATTATTTTTTGTAAAGAATAAAATTCTTCAACTAATTTAATTATTTTCAAAAAATTTTACAAATAAATTCAATTATTTTCAAAAATTTTTTTAAAATAAATTAAATTATTTTCAAAAATTTTTTTAAATAAATTCAATTATTTTCAAAATTTTTTAAAAATTATTCACATCAATTCAATTATTGAAATGAGTCGAAGAGTATTTTAAAATTTTATGAAAATAATTGAATTTCATTAGAATTTTGGAAAATAATTGAAATTTTGCGAAGAGTTTTTTTTTTTAAATTTTATGAAAATAATTGAATTCTTGGGAATAATTTTTATTTTTCAGGAAAATAATTGAATTTTCTTAACATTAAATTGAAAATAATTGAATTCTCTTAAAGAATTTTCTTTAAATTTGTAGAATAAGTAATTAAAATATTTTCAAAAAGAAAATTTTTGCTAAAATAAAAAATAATTGAATTGTATCGAGAAATTGTATTAAAATTAAATTCGAAAATAATTGAACTTCTGAATTGAATTTCATTATTTATTTAAAATAAATTGAACGCAATAAATTCCAAAGATGAATTAATTTAAAAAAAATAAACTTTTCTACTTTTTCTCAACCAATGTGACGAAAAAAAAATTCCACAATCAGAAAAGAAATTAATATTCTAAAAAAAATGTTTCTTCTTTAGAAATTTCGAACAAATGTACGTCTCTCTTGTATATATAGAAAATTCTCCTCTGATTCATGGAGAGACAGAGAGAGAGAGAGAGAGAGTGAGAGAGAGAGAGAAAGAGTAAAACCTCGTCTCGATGAAATTGAAAAAGTTTCTCGATTAGTCTCGAGATGAGAAGTGTCAATGCTAAAAATTAGGTTACTCGGGAATTCCTTGAAACAGTCTGTGCGGTGTTGTCCACCTGACGTGTATTTTCTACTATTAACAGGTCGATCTTTTCAACCATGTGTGAGTGTCGAATGATTCATCATGGTTGTAAAAAAAAGAAGAAAAAAAAAAAAAAAAAAAAAAAAAAAAACTTAGTCTCTCCTATTCTTTTGATGATGATGGTGGTAGTGGTGGTGGTGGTGGTAGTAGGGCGCGGCATAACCGTCGCTTCTCTGATCAATACACCATTCTCTCTCTCTCTCTTGCTTCCTCGTTTGCTCCCCTTTTAACACCCTCCACTTACTTTACTCGTGCCGATGCACTGCCTTTGTGTATAAAAATAATATCACAAAAAAAAAACGTTTTCTAAAATAATACAAATCAAGTTGTTCATTTAGTGAAAAAGATTAGAAAAATGGAGGAGAAAAGAAATGGAAAGAAAAAAAGGAGAAGAAAAAAAAGAAAAAAAAGAAAAAAAGAAAAAAAAGACACAAAACGAAAAAGAGGAAAAGAAACAAAAATAAAAAGAAGAAAGGAAACAAAAGGAAAAAAGGAAAAGAATAAGAGAAAAAAAAGAAAAGAAACAAAAAAAAAACAAAAAAAAAAAACAAAAAGAAACACAAACCGAAAAATTGAAAAAGAATCAAAACGAAAAGGAGGAAAAGAAATGGAAAAAAGAGAAAGAAAATAACAAAGGAAAAGAAACAAGAAGAATAAGAGAAAAAGAGGAAATGAAACAAAAAGAAACACAAAACGAAAAAGGGGAAAAGAAACAAAACGAAAAAGCGAAAAAGAAATGGAAAAAAAGAGAAAAAATAAAAAAGGAAAAGAAACAAAAATAAAAAAGAAACACAAAACGATAAAGTGAAATAGAATCAAAACGAAAAAGAGGAAAAGAAATGAAAAAAAAATAAAAAAGGAAAAGAAACAAAAATAAAAAAGAAACACAAAACGATAAAGTGAAATAGAATCAAAACGAAAAAGAGGAAAAGAAATGAAAAAAAAATAAAAAAGGAAAAGAAACAAAAAGATTAAGAGAAAAATAGAAAAAGAATTGGAAAGAAAAAGAGAAAAAGAAACACAAAACGAAAAAGAAAAAAAGAAACAAAAAAAAGAGGAAAAGAAATGAAAAGAAAAACAAAAGAAACACAAAACGAAAAAAAGAAAAAGAAACAAAAAAAGAGTAAAAGAAATAAAAAATTAAAAATAAACTTAAAACGAAAAAGCGAAAAAGAATCAAAAAGAAAAAGAGGAAAAGAAATGGAAACAAAAAGAGAAAAAAATGGAAAGAAACAAAAAAAAATAAGACAAAAATAGAAAAGGAATTGTAAGGAAAAAGAGAAAAAGAAACACAAAACGAAAAAGTAAAAAGAAACAAAGAAAAAGAGGAAAAGAAATGAAAAGAAGAACAAAAGAAACACAAAACGAAAAAAAGAAAAAGCAACAAAAAAAGAGGAAAAGAAATAAAAAATAAAAAAAAAACTTAAAACGAAAAAGCGAAAAAGAATCAAAAAGAAAAAGAGGAAAAGAAATGGAAACAAAAAGAGAAAAAAATGAAAAGAAACAAAAAAAATAAGAGAAAAATAGGAAAGGAATTGTAATGAAAAAGAGAAAAAGAAACACAAAACGAAAAAAGAAACAAAAAAAAGAGGAAAAGAAATGAAAAGAAAAACAAAAGAAACACAAAACGAAAAAAAGAAAAAGAAACAAAAAGAATAAGAGGAAAAGAAATTTGTTTATTAGAATTTAATTATTACTTTCAAATGTTATTTTATCTCAATTTCTCAAAATATTTCAATCATATTCAATATGAATAATAAAATTCTTCAAAACAATTCAATTATTTTCGTAAAAATTTCCATAAAAATTCAAATTAATAAAAACACTATTTTTGTAAATAATAAAATATGTCACTATAGAATTTGAATTATTTTCAATAATTTATCTTCTGAAAAATTCAGTTCTATTTTCAATTTATCTTCTGAAAAATTCAATTATATTTTCATAAACAATAAAAATTCTTCTCAAGAGGATTGAATAATTTTTTGGAAATTTTGTTAAAATTATTCGAATCAATTCAATTATTTTTAAAATGAATAAAATTCTTTATAAGAATTCAATTATTAATTTCTGCAAATTTAAAAAAAATACTTCAGAAGAATTCAATTATGTTCAATTTAAATTTAATGAAAATTGTGGAAAAAATTCAATATTTGAAAATTTTAATAGTAAAATTTTCTTTTCGTTAGAATTTAATTGTTTTCTAAAATTTTGTTAAATTCTTTATAAGAATTCAATTATTTTTTGAAATTTTTTGAAATTCTTTATAAAAATTCAATTATTTTTTGAAATTTTGTTAAATTCTTTATAAGAATACAATTATTTTCTATAAATTTTTTTTTTTGAGTTCTTTATAAGAATTTAATTATTTTTTGCAAATTTTCAGAAAATTTTTCGAAACAATTGAATTATTTTCAAATTAATTTTTAAGAAAATTTCTCTATAAAATTCAATTATCTATATTTTAAAATTCTTAAATTAAATTCTTTTTAAGATTTCAATTATTTTCTAGAATTTTGTTAAATTTTTTTATAAGAATTCATTTATTTTCTAGAATTTTGTTAAAATTTTTTATAATAATTCAATTATTTTCTTAAAATTTTGTTAAATTTTTTATAAGAATTCAATTATTTTCAAATTTAGTTTCGGTAAAAGTTTTTTTTTTGCTAAAAATTCAATTATTTTTACAAATTTTTGAATCTTTTTCCAAAAATTGTATTAAAATAGTTGAATTTTTACAACAAACTTTATTCTTTTTAAAAATAATTGAATTGATTTGAATAATTTTAACTGAATTTTGAAAAATAATTGAATTCTCTTGAGAAGAATTATTATTGTTTAAGAAAATAATTGAATTATTATAAAGAATTTTATTATTTATGAAAATAATTTAATTCTTGGAAACAAAAATTTAATTCTAGGCGAAAAATTTTATTATTTAAAAAAAAATAGTTGAATTGATTCGAATAATTTTTTCAACATTTTTGAAAAATAATTTGAATCCTCTTGAGTAGAATTTTGATTGTTTATGAAAATAATTGAACTTTTGAGAAGAATGTTATTAAAATTTTAAATAATAATTGAAGTCTATTAAAACATTTTATTATTTATGAAAAAATATAATTGAATTGTTTTGATAAATTTTACCTAATTTTTAGAAAATAATTGAATTTTTTCTAAAGAATTTTATTATTTTGAAAATAATTGAATTTCTTCCAAAATTATTTTATTATTTGAAAAATAATTAAATCCTTTACAAGAGTAATGAATTTTTAAAAATTTTGTTCTGATAATAATTTAGTTTTATTCAATTTTTATGAAAATAATTGAATTGTTTTGAAGAATTTTATTAAAATTTTAGAAAATCATTGAATTGTTTCTAAAGAATTTTATTATTTTGAAAATAATGGAATTTCTTCCAAAAGTATTTTATTATTTGAAAAATAATTAAATCCTTTACAAGAGTAATGAATTTTTAAAAATTTTTTCTGACAATAATTTAATTTTATTCAATTTTTGTGAAAATAATTAAATTGTTTTGAAGAATTTTTTTTTAAATTTTAGAAAATAATTGAATTGTTTTGAAGAATTTTATAAAAATTTAATTAAAACAATTGAATTCTTGTAAAGAAATTAAACAAATTTTTTTTTGAAAATAATTTAATTTTTTTTTCAATTTTATGAAAATAATCGAATTGCTTTGGAGAATTTTATTGAAATTTTAAGGAGAATTGTATAATAAAATTTTTCAAAAAAAATTAATTTTTACAAGAAATTAAATTAAAATTGATTTCTTTTTGAGAAATTTAATCGATATTATTGTTTTGAAAATAATTGAATTACTGAGAAGAATTTTTTTATTTATGAATATAATTGAAATCGTTCGAAAAAATTTATTATTTAATTATTTATAAAAATAATTGAATTCTCTGCTAAATATTTTATTATTTTTACAAATTTTTCCTTTTTTTCAAGAATTTTATTAAAATAATTGAATCGTTACAATAAATTTTATTATCTTTAAAAATAATTGATTTGATTCAAATAATTTTACAAAAACTCTTAAAAAAAATAATTGAATCCTCTTGAGAAGAATTTTGATTGTTTATGAAGATAATTGATTTTTTGAGAAGAATTTTATTAAAATCTTTAATAATAATAATTCAGGTCTTTCGAAAACATTTTATTATTTATGAAAATAATTGAATTTTAATTGATCAATTTTATCAAAATTTTTAGAAAATAATTGAATTCGAATAATTTTAAGAAAATTTTAAAAAATATTTGAATTCCTTGTAAGAAATTTGATTATTTGTGATAATTTATTTTATTTTTTTTTTTGTTTATTTATTCAAAGAATTTGTAAAGAATTTTTATTTTGATAAATAATCATTGTTGATAATTGATAATTACTGATAAATAATAATTAGTAATTAATTAATTAATTAAGAAGTGAATTATTTTTATTTTTGAAAAATGCAATTTTTATTTTTAAAAAATACCATTTTTATTTTTGAAAAATACTATTTTTATTTTTAAAAAAATGATTTTTTTTGTTTTAGGATGCGAGAAAGGCAGCATGCGACACAACATTGGTTCAGGCCACATCGGGCATGGAACCAATTGGTCGAATACAAATGCGCACGAGAA